>NC_138057.1:7882583-9082583 GCF_964194185.1 Rhinolophus hipposideros | reverse complement strand
TTAGCTCAGTTGGTTAGATAGAGCGTGGTGCTGGTAGCACCAAGGATGCCAGTTCAATCCCTGCGTGGTACACTGTGAGCTGCGCCCTCCTTAAAAAAATAAACAAAAAACCCAACTATATACATCTACTACTCCTTTTGCATTGAATATATGTGCCCTTATAAAACTCATAAATCCATCACAATGGAAATGAACAAAGAGCTCACCTGAGGTGTGTTCATTCTGCTGCTCTGGGAAGAGTGTAGAGAACTGGGGAGGTTCGGCTGGGAGGCCAAGGAAGGACCGTGCAGGGGCGGCACCACCTGTCCACAGGAGACGGGAAGTGGTCACGTGGACTAAACCACACAGCTTTTCATTGACTGAAGTTTACGATGGTTAAATGACAGCCTAATTAATTTTCTGAATGATTAACAACTTAGTTACATTAAAGTACATACAGGATAAGGCATTGCTTTTTCACTAATATTAACATGAAATACTCAGGCTGCATCACTGAACTCTTTTCCTATTAACATTGCTTACATCTCCAAAGAGAAAATACACAGTAAGCCCAGTAAAGGAATACGGAGGGCTTGAAGGAAAGATTTTTCATTTGTATTAACTGGGTCACAGCTTCTCAAAATGTCCTTTCGGTAAGGTAATTTGGGTGACTTCCTGTGAGAAACTGAACGGCACTTGTTTTTCTTCTGGCTCTGTCACAAACTGCGTTTTCCTTGGCAAGTCACTGAACCTCTGTGGTCCAATTTCTTTAAAGCTTTCAAGAGTCAGAAGTAGATCACCATGGAAATCCCTCATCAACCATCGTTTTGGGATTCTCTGAGGTCAGGACAAGTCAATAATGTCACATGGGCACGTGTGAGAGCAGCACCAATGTTGTAAAGAGTGAAATACAGGAGGCCATTGAGCAACATTGGGGACAGAATTTCCATCGTGCCTCTGGTTGCCCCTTACCCCAGACCTCACCCTCACAAGGTCTCCCACAAAATGACCTTCCCTGGGCAGCGCACCCATGAACCACCCCAGCTCACCCCTCTCTCAAAGCTGACCCAAATTCTCCACTGTCACACCAGTGTGGTGGCCACAGCACATGACAATATCTCCAAATCTGGCCAAAGGAATCAAGAACTTCTGACCATGCACATTTAGGCCATGTTGTTTCCCGTGTTCTTTTGCCTCAGCTCTGAAGCTCTGGTGAGGAGAGTGAGAACAGGGCTGTTCTCTCCCAGGGAACATTCCTGCTCCTGAAGCCCTCCCGCTTCCTACATCACAGGAGCTGCTTTGTTCTAAAATAAGTGCTTCCCACAATCTGGGACCTGGCTCTGGGAAACACATTCACGTTAGGGCCACAAACCTGACCCTCTTGGAATGCCTAAGATTTCAGACTAAAAACACAGACAACCTGCCAGTGCAGGAGGAGCGAGGAGCCCCTGTCTGACCTAAGGATTCCGATGAGACACCAGAAATCCCGGAGGCACTGACAGCGCTGGGAGTCCATTCACGTTCACTTCCGGTTTTACCCCTAAGTATGCAGGGGCAGGTCACTCTGCTAAGTGCTGTGAAAGGTGTGATGATGGTTTTAGGTAGGCGCGGCAGTTAGATGTAGCCTGAGATTTGAAGCACATCTGCTCCTAATTCGAGCTTGTGAGCTGAGCAATACGCTCCACCAGCCGCAGCCTCGGTTGCTTTCTTTTATTCTAATGCGGATGGTTAGGCCTACCTCATGCATTGATGTGAGGTTTACAAAAGGCACCCAGCGAAGAGAAAGACCTAAGTACCTCCCGAATATAATGGCCGTTGCCATTTACTCAGTTGACTATTTGCTTTATAAGCGAGAACTTCGCTCTCAAAACGCAATTATTTTTCCATGAGAAACCGGATTGACGCAGGTTCCTGCTGTCGGCCCTGCCCACAGGTGACAGAGCTGGACTCTTCCCGGGCGTCTCAGCCCCAGAGCGCGTCTCTCACGCACACTCACCGCCCGCGCTGTCTGGCTCTCACGGTCCCATTATAAACGCGCTTTCCCCTCCTGCCGCTAAACCCGGGTTTTCTCCCGTCCGGCGGCTGGCGGGCCGCGCACAAGGCCCCCGCACCCCGGCCCGCACCGGGCACCTGCTCCTGACCGGGCTCAGTCCCATCGGCGCCCCGGGAACCCGAAGGGCCGGGTCCCCCCAACAGGTCCCGGCGGGCTCTGCACTGAAGACCCCGCCTGGGGGGTTCCCGGGTCCTCCCGTTCCCTCCTCCACAGACACAAGGCCCCACGCGCTTCAGGCTGGTCTCCAGGTCTGTGCCCTGATTCCCCATCACCCCGCGGTCTCACTTTAGATTCTAATCCTCGGAGCCCGCGCGGAAGACGAGGTCCACGAGGTGCTCTCCGCGTGACCAAGGACCCAACGGAAGCCGGGAGGCGGGACTAGAGCTGTACAGAAGCCGACAGAGGCCAGAAGACCCGTTCCCAGGTTGCTTCGCGACCAGCCATGTAAGACTACATTTCCCACAAAACACCGCTCCTGCTCCTTTCTCAATTTAGCAACGTTTCCACTTTTTTAGATGGTTGTAAAATGTTGGCCTTTACCGTTTCTCTTGCTACAGTTGTCTCACAATTCGCAAACATTATGGGTTAAACTTGAAGTTTACCGCCCAATACAATGCTTGGTCGTGGGAAAAAATCCCGATTGAATAAACAACAGCTGTTAAAGACATTGGTTACAAATGGGGAAACTTGAATGTGCAGTGGGTGCCCCTTAAGTGTAAAAATAATATTCAAATAACAGAGGAAAACAGTGGTTTATAAAGGCATGCATAATGAAGCATTTAACGATTGAAATTATATGTTTGTAAACTTATTTCACAAATATTCAGGAAAATCAATTAGACAAAAAAAAACATGGCAAAATTGTAAGATTTTACATACATGATATGGGTGGAGATAAATGCACATTCTATGGTTTTCTCAATGCTTGAAAATTTTGCAATACAGAGTGAAAAAGGAGGGAGGAGAATATGGGTACTACCTACATGAGTGAACGTACATTTATATTGAAAGCTGCCATGGGAGTTTAAGGTCCGTGAGATAGCTCTTAGAAATAAGGCTGTGACATGGGAATAAAATAATTAAAAATGGAGCACAGCAATACGAAAGCAAAAAGATTTTTGTCTCCTTCACCAAACTCTAGCTAGGATTCTCTAAGCCTGCTTCTCTAATAGGACTATCAACTTTGGCGTAGGAATATTTAAACAAAATACAGTTTGTAACACCTCAAGGACTCATCCTTAGGATGACATTAAGCCCCCTTAAAGTACCTGCCCGAAGTACTTTCCTCATTTTACCTTTCCTCATTTTACCTTTTAAATTCCCACTCACCTCTGTACAAATCGAAGTGGAGTTTAGTTCACCCAAGACCCCTTTCCCTGTTGCAGTTGTATATTACCAATTAAAATGTGTTCTCCCCAGTTTGTGTTCAATTTTGCTTATCTTTGATATATATTAATAAAAGGATAGCATCTATAAGCAGAATGGCTAACGTCAGGGAAGATAAAAAGGCAAATAACCGTTCAAAATTGCGTAAGTAATACAGGAAAATATACACAACCCAGTATAAGAACAGTTATCGTGCAAGTGGTTCACATCCCACAGATGATCCTATTTAAACCCAATATGACCATCTTGTTCTATTACCAAATAGGTCTATGGTCATAATATTGTAGAAACTCTTGTTACTATATTACGTCTAATGAACATGTTTTCGGTAAATATTTTATAGCATCAATTTTTTCTTATGACTGATATGTTTTTATATTGGATCTTACACACTGGGAGAAGAAAAAGAATAGAATCATCAAGATTAATTCAATCTATGAGAACACAGCATAAAGCTTTACTCCTGACATTAAAGATAACTTGAATAAATGCCCGTTTTCTACATGAGAATGCTAAAGATTCCTTGCCAAAATTCAGATTTGATTCTCAAAATATTTTCAGTTTTTCTCTCTTTGACATATTTTTTAACTTTTACCTAAAAGAACTATTCAAAACGTCATTAGGACAAAAATAACAATAATCACAGAAGCCTTGAAAGACAGAGAAGTGCCTGTCACATATTAATATATAGCTGTTGCTAAACCATTTGTCGTGCGGGGTCTCCTGCGGGGTCTCTTCTCCCGCTCCCCACATAAGAACGCAGGATATGGCTAGGCCAAAAAGGAACACCCACGGAGTCATAGGTAGGAAGTCATACCACTATAGTCTCACTGGAGGCTGGGTTTACTCCACGTGCGACCTGCTGTCCGCTTTGCTGCCAACCGACCAACTCTCCTTGACCCCCCTTCACTCTCCTCCGAAGCCGCGGCAGTTATATCAGTGGCCAATAGCTCAATGGTTACATTTGGCTGACGGCCAACCAGCCACAGCTGACGGCCATCTACTACCCGAGCCAGCACCTCTCCACATGAGGCCGAGAGCCTGGAAACTGCTCTCTCGGGCTGTGTCCCCACACTCCACCCCTACAGGTTCTCACCTCATAATCTCCGCGACAAGCGTCTTACGCCAAGGTCCCTGTGCCATATTAACCTACAGGCACCTACGGAACAGAAACGGTAGTCTTAGGAACCAACAATGGCAAATCCCTTCCATCTGGAAGGATACATGCTAGCTTTTTGTCCTGGAAAAGAAGGGTGGCTGCCACTGGCACCTTTCCCGGTTTGTGGTACCAGACCTTTACGGCAGTGCTTGGGGTCCCTTGCGTAGTTTCAACATGTAACAGAACAGGGGACCCCATAATAGGCCATAGTGAGAGCACATAGGTTCCCTGCAACATCATCCCGGTATCGGGACCTCCATATACTACAGTCACTTGCGGTGGCCACTCAGCCACAACCCCTGGCATCACTTGCAAATCATGAGTCAAACCTGCCCCCCAGGGGGCTATCAGGCCCAACCAAAGACAGTAGGGGCTTTTGACCCACCAGGGCCACGTTCATTGTTGCCTTTCCCGTGCTTTCAAGCACGTGGGTGCTGGCAGCAAAATGTTTCCATTTCTGCCATAGCCTGGCTTTAACAGAATCTCACTGGTGGTAACTTGTAATTGAATGGGAGCGGCCATTCGATGTAGCAGAGCTTCTACTGGTGCCAGCCCTCCCTTCCGTGGTTTCTCATTCAGGACGCTCAGGACGTCCCATGGACGCAAGGCCCAGTCACGCATCGTGGGAGGGTGTTTTGACACCTGGAGACCTTGCTTCAAAAGGCCATTATAGCGTTCAATCATGCCAGCTGCTTGTGGGTTATATGGAGCATGAAACAACCATTGCACGTCCATCCTGGCAGCCCAGCGCTGCACTTCTTGTCCCGTAAAATGGGTAACCCTGTCACTTTCATGACTTGGGGGCACCCACAAAGGGCACACAGCCGTGTAAGAGCGACCACTGTATGTCGCTGATCCGCAGCCAGACACGGCCAAGCAAACATCAGCCCCACTACAGTGTCCACTGCTGTAAATGCATATATCGCATTGCGGGTCTTAGACAGGGGTCCACTTGCCAGCGAGTGAAGAGCACACTCCCTCGTGTTATCTGCTGTGCCTCCCAGGGAAGCCTCCGCCTTTGGGGACTGTCCTGGGCACAGACAGCACAGTAATAGCAGGCATCTGCTATCTCCTGCCATTTCAAAGGCAGACCCCAGCGTCTGCTCACCTGCCACATGGTTCGGATTCCAGCGTGCTGCAATTTCCTGTGCAGCCAATGGGCCACATGAGTGGCAAGAGCCCGTTCTAACCATTGGAACTGTGCTAGGGCATCTGCTTCATCATTACCTGGGGACACTAAGGGGGAGTGACCTGTGACATGCATTAGGGTTACCTCCTTTCTCTGCCCTAGGTCCCAGAGGTCCTGCCACATGGCTTGACCCCACAGTGGATGGTGTCCTACCAACTAGTTTTGGTTTTTCCATGTAGGGAGCCACAACGTTAGGCCCCGGAAGACCGCCCAGCTGTCAGTACAAATAACTAGGGGCGCAGGCTCACGGCTGATTACCATCCACACAGCCCGTAATTTAGCCCATTGGCTACTCTGGCCCATCCCAGTATCAAACCAAATGGTGTCTGTTTTGGGCTGCACACCAATAGCCGTCCAAACAGCTGCAGCCCCTTGGCTAGAACCATCAGTAAACCAGGCATCCTCAGGTACTGGAGGATGTTCTTCTTTATAGGGCGAGGGCTCCGAGTCCTCCCCTCTAGGCAGAGCGCTTGGCTCAGCCTGGGCTACAAGCTCCACAGGCCCCAGGACCTGTTGTAGCTCTGTGCTCAAAGGGCTTGAGCTAAGGGTGCTATGTTGCTCCAAGTAGGCACCCCACTTGGCGAGGGTGGTCTGTGCCACCCCCGTTTTGGGTCCCTGGGTCCACGTACAGACCCACCCCTGGACAGGATAGGTTGTTCGAACCAACACCCATGCCATTCCTGTAATGGCTTCTGTGGCCACTAGGGCTGCATACACAGAGGCCAGCTGTTTCTCTATCAGAGAGTAACGGACCTCCGTTCCTTTCCATAATTGGGACCAAAATCCCACCGGCAACCGGAGATGCTCCTGCCGTTGCCAGAGGCCCCATCCGTACCCCTCTTGGGTTACGTGAACATCAAGTTCAAATGGGCGGCCAGGGTCCACTACTTGCAGAGACTGTGCCTACTGCACTGCCCGTTTCGTGGCAACGAAGGCTTGCTCTATAGCCTCTGTCCAATCCCATGAGGCCCCCTTTTTTATCATATTGTACAAGGGCCTTGCCATTTGTGCTAAATGGGGTACAAACGCCTGCCAATATCCCAGCAGACCCAAATATGTCTGGAGTTGGGAGACCTTGGTCGGCCGGAAAAAGGCTTGTATCTTATCAATAATCGCCTCGGGTATAACCTTTGTCTTACCCGACCACACAACACCTAAAAACTTGACGGATAAGCTAGGGCCTTGTACCTTTTCCTCATTCACTGCCCAGCCGCGTGACTTCAGGTGGCGGAGAAGAGAGGGAGCTGCTTGCTCTAAATCAGAAAGAGAATCTGATGTTAATAGAATATCATCAGCATAA
Source organism: Rhinolophus hipposideros (assembly GCF_964194185.1). Classification (NCBI taxonomy): domain Eukaryota; kingdom Metazoa; phylum Chordata; class Mammalia; order Chiroptera; family Rhinolophidae; genus Rhinolophus; species Rhinolophus hipposideros. The sequence goes on along the minus strand of NC_138057.1, from coordinate 9,075,517 downwards.
TGAAACAAGGCCACAGAGGATGGGCCATCCCACTGTGCCAAATCCTGGGCCACGAGCCCGTGGCAGATAGTGGGGCTGTGCAAGTCTCCTTACGGAAGGACTTGAAAAATCCACTGCCGCCCATCCCAAGTAAAAGCAAACTGCTCTTGACACTCGGGTGCAATGTCAATGGAGAAAAAAGCATTGGCCAAGTCCACTACATAATGATATGTCACCAGGCAGATAGTCAGATGATCCATTAAATCATGTATTGAAGGCACTGCAGCGTGCAAGGATGGCATCACCTTATTAACTCCCTATAGTCCACAGTCATTCGCCAGGTCCCATCTGGCTTCTTGACAGGCCATACTGGGGAGTTAAAGGGACTGTGCGATGGCCTCACAATATGTGCCTTCTCCTATTCCAATATTGTGCGACCAATCTCCTCCTGCCCTCCTGGTAGGCGGTACAGTACTGTCGCACTGTAACCACGCGCCAGGGCTGTGGCAACACTTGAGGAGGGTGGTGAGCATGCCCGCGTGTCACCGCTTTCACCACCCGGATCCGGAGACAGAACTCTCCTACCGACGTCTGTAAGCTGAGGCCATGTAGCACATCCACCCCTAGAATATACTCCGGAACGGGGAGACATAAACCTTGTAGGTATGAGGGGGAAGCTTTCCTATATCTAGTGGTAAGAAAACGGCTTTCACAGTTGCAGTCTTTCCCCCGTAGCCCTCAATGCAGATTGCTGGTCCAGGGAACAGTTCTGGGTTCCCATAAACAAGACTGCAGTCTGCACCAGTGTCAACTAGGGCCAAAACCCTCTGCACATTAGAAGGGGACCAATGTATGGATAGTTCCATGTGGGGCCTCTGGTCCCTGCTCATCCCCTCTGACCAGGTAGCTTGGCCCAACCCCTAATCAAGCTGAGAGGAGTCGGCCTCAAGCAGCAGCATGAAGTCCTGGAGGGACACGGGGTCGTGCTTTCCCAAACTTCTCCTTTAGGCTTTTCCAGAATTGTTGTTCCGGACGCAACTGTTTCCAAAGTTCCAGCAGGAGTGCATTGGGTTTTTGGTCTATTTTCTCCCGATTGAGCCCTGTTGCCAAGAGATCACGCCACATCTGTGGCGTTACTCTCTGATGTCGCGACCTCGCTCCTTTACCTTTGGTTTGGGCTTCCAGGTCTCAACTGCGCGGACCTCCTGTCTTACCTTCCTTTGCCTCCAGCTTTCAACATCCCCTAGGGTGGCCATGGCAGTTGTAACTTCATGGATCCATCGCCCTACATAAGGTGTAAGAATAGCAACCAAGGATCCAAAAGCACTCGCAGGTGCAGTATCCAAAACCAGATCTCTCATGCTGGCTGTAAAAAGCTCATCATTTGGCCCCTGCATGTTAAGGTTGAAAATAGCATATCTCTTACCCATTTCACAGATAATTTGCGTAAGTTCCGTATATGACTGCCATTGACTCACAGTGTCTGGCAGCTCACCAGCCTGTCCCCATACTGTGCGTACCACAGCAGTGAGCCACTTCATTAGAGAGTGGTTGCCCTGGTCGTGGGCCAACCTATGGCAGTTCTGTAACCTTTGTCGCAGGGATGGATGCACTGTCAGAAAGGCTAGCTTTTCCATCTCGCCTGGGGAGCAGAGAATGTTGTCTGCTCCCTTATCCCATAAACATAATAGCCAAGCCGAGACTGGCTCTCCGGGGCTCTGTCTGTACCGCCTCCCCAGCTCCTGCAACTCAGTGGGAGTGTAAGGGGTGTAGGTTGTGAACTCAGTCACAGCTGGGTTGCCAGCAACAACACCCCTGGGGCCCAAAGGTTGCTCACGGTTTACCTTTTGCTTCAAGATTGGCTGGTCTTGGGGGTTGGGAGCTACATTGTCTCCACTCGCTTTCTCTGCCGCTGCCTCAGAGTCTCCACTGTGGTGCCCCTCTTCTAACAGGCGGACCCGAGCTTCCAGCACCTCCAACCTGGACATCTGGTCCGGCACCTGAGCTATTTTATTAGGCGCATTTTCCCTGTTGAGACTCAAGGCTGTGAGGAACATCCAGCCCACGCGGCTGGCTGTAGCCTTCGCCTCCTTGGGCAACCACTCAGCCAGAGCCTGCAGGGCCCTTTCCATGCTGGCCGGAGAGCCATCCGTGCCCTCCCACTCCTCCTTGGGGGTCCAACTCCTGAGAACAGTGGCCACCGGACACCACACACTGTGTGGGGGCCACACGTCCTCCTGCCCAGAGTCAGACTCCATTCCTACCTGGTCGGAATCTTGGTCACCGTGCCTGGTATCTGAGTGGGTTGAGTCCTCTGTGGAATATGTACACAACCCCCAGAGCCTAAGGCCGCAACAGATCACCAAAATGAAGGCAACGCCATCCATGGCCAAGAGGGTGGTGTGCCAGCTGGAGGCTTGAGTCTCCCAGGCAGACCTCGCCTCCCATTCCCGGTGTTGCTCCTCATGGGCCTCCGGAAGCTGGGCTCTCACATGCACAAACCGCTCCATCATGCTTCGGTAGGTTTTGGCCAGCACCGTATCCTGTTTAGGAGACTGAGCTTTTATACATATAAACTGCTCCACCATCCCTCGGAGAGCTTTGGCCGGCGCCATACCCTGCTCGCTGTGCGCGGCGTCTTGCGGGGTCTCAGCTCCTGCTCCCCACATAAGAACGCAGGATATGGTGAAGCCAAAAAGGAACACCCACGGAGCCATAGGTAGGGAAGTCATACCACTATGGTCTCACTGGAGGCTGGGTTTACATGTCGTGCGACCTGCTGTCGCTTTGCTGCCAACTGACCAACTCTCCTCGACTATACTCCACTCTTTTCGACTCTTCTCGCTAGCTGCAATCCACCGTGCTAACTAATCCGCGCTTGCCAGCCACCATCTTCTTGCTAGCCCCCATTTTTCTGCTAGTGTAGCCATGGCCGTTATATTAGTGCCCAATGGCTCACTGGTTACAGCTGACGGCCAACTAGCCACAGCTGATGGCTATCTAATCACAGTTGATGGCCATTTACTACCTGAGCCAGCATTTTTCTATGTGAGGCCGAGAGCCTGGAAACTGCTCTCTGGGGCTCTGTATACACACACACACACACACACACACACACACACACACACACACACAAGCTATCTTGTATTAAGTATCTTTTCCCACAAATTTCCAGTTACTTCTTAATTTTAGTAAGACTGCTACCTTCACTTGGGTTCCACCTCTGTGTAAATCAAAAAAATATCTTCAAAGCAAAGAGGTAGGGGACTGAGGGCCTAAAAGTGTGCATTTCTCAAGTATCATTACTCTGAAATTTTCAATGCCTTAAATCCTTTGCCTCCTATTATGTCAATTTTTATAGCACTAGATGGCCACACTGGTACCAGTTACTGTCCGTTGGCAGAGGTGAGATCTCAGGTATGTTTTAAAGCTGCATTTTAAAAAACTGTGATAAAATATACATAACATAAAGAAATTAACCACCAAAATTTGCAGAAAACAATGTATAGTGAAAAAGTCACCTTCAAACAGACCCTTTGCCAATCAAGATGAAAAGCACCATATCAGGTACTCTTAACTAATCTGTGCGTGGACAAATGTAATTGTATTGACTCTTGGATTCATGTTTCCCATTTAAGGAAATCTCATGCATCTAACTGGAATGCTCAACAACAAAGATTTGAAATTTTAAATTACTAGGAAGTAAAAGAGATGACATCTGTTATGGACACCTAACCTAAGACCCGGACCACGCCTATAAAATCAAGACAATTTTTCCTTCTTTCCTTCCTTTAGTTCCTTCCTATTTCACAAATAATATGAGGTCAAGCACTCACTATAATGTTATTGCTTTATTTTCCCCCTTAATTTCTGCCTGGAAATATAACTCAACAGGGGGCTTCATCTTTAAACTGACTTGGCAGGTAAAGACATGGAACTGGTTACATACATAGTCATGCTCAGCAATTTTATGAGATTTGGAAGAATACTTTTTCCTTGGGCAGGTATTGCAATAAATACATGATTAGGAATTTATCAAAAATCTTACAGGAATTGCTGGAGCTACAACCAAAGTACTAGCCAACAAGGAAATATCTATAAATTCCCTTGTGTGACTTATATTGGAGAACAGAATGGCTATTGATCACTGTGGACGGAAAAGGGGCCCCATGTTAAACCTGACAATCTCAAGAGACTGAAAATAACCACAAAGAATGGCATGGACATGAACAATTCCTAACTAAGATGGGCCATGGCAGGAAGTCACATCTTTAGTCTGTATCTTCCTTGACAAAGGTGAAGCTTTACCTTAAGTGAGCCTATCTATTGTCTTTTTGCATCTAAGATAAAATGCCCTTGGAATGTCAGAGTAATCCCTTTTCTTTCCCAGACCAGGAAACTACAGAATCTCACTGTGTTACTCTTCTCCCGATTACCATCTGTATGTGCTATAAAAAGTGAAGTATTAACTCTCATGTATCCACCTATTAGAACAAGTACCTGTCTCTCCAATTTGCTTTAATCCAAGCCCAGAGATTTCAACCTTCGCTTTCTCCCACCCTCTTCATCTACCACCTATGTATGGATTTCACGCAACCCTTCTCTTTTGATTCTATGTATAAAATAAGCTGCAAACTGCTGTTTTGCAGAGCATTTTCTCAATGTGTTGAGATTTTTCTTCACAAGCAACTGTAGTGAGTTTGGCTCCAATAAACTCTTCCAGGCTTTCTCTTAGGCTGGATGTTTTTTAGTAGACACAATCTGGCTAAACAAGACAGGATTTGCTCTAGTGTTAATACCTCCTGTTATGCTTGGATAAAACACTTCCGGTGAAATAGAAGTGGAAGTAGATAAAATATGGGCACAAACCAACTGATTAAATACAGGGCACACTGACACTTCCTGGTTCTTTAATATCTTTAGCTGACTGCCCTCAGGTGTTGCCTCCTGGTTCAGGTCTATTCTTCAAACTGGACTTACCATTTTGCTTGTTAATATATTATTTTTTGCTGTTCTAAAACTTTGTTTTCCACAGCTCAATGTTATAAAGACACCACTCTGAAAATGGTCGCTCGATGTTTTGAAATGATCATTAAGTCCTCTGAGACTTCACAAGAAAAACCTGAAGAAACTACAGAAGATGTTTGTCCTTAAAGAAACATGATAGTAAAGACTTCCTGTGTTCTGGGGCAATTGCTCAAGTGTGGAATAAGGCTCCTAAAGAAAAATAAAACCCCATTCCCTTCTGGGACATAACATACTGGAAAGGAGTCTTCCTGACAAGAGACCAACAATGCTTTTAATAAGTGATCAGTGTTGCTTTCCGATGATTGATACTTCATGCTTTCAAGGAAACACCTCAATAAAGGAGGAGAAATATGAAAAGTAACATAAATGGAGTCACTTTAAAATGGAGTCAGAGCTGCCATGCCAGAGGAAGTACCTTGCACATCTTACTCCTCAAACGTTTGGAATGTTAAAACTGAATAAAAGGACCTTTGCACTGGGCCTAAAGCAGCATTTCAGCATAACCAGAAAGCAGATATTATGACTATTGGCTGACATTTTAAAATATTCTTTAAAATTAGCAAGACTATGGGCTGAAAATGAAAAACATGCTTTAGAAATAGCATCACTGTTACCTTGTTTGCATATATAGAAATTCCTTCCTTCTGTTCATGTAATTTTTCCCCTTCCCTTTCTCATCAATGAACTTTGCCTTGCATCATAATCGTAACCCTATCACATGTCTGCCTGAAACAGTGCTTCACAAATAGCTATTCATTTGGATATCAAATAAATGCTCATTGCCTCTCACTTTGGTCTTTTACATTTAAGTTAATAGTTAATAAATGGATTTTGTAAACAATTCAAAAAATAATCCCAATAATTCATCAATAAAAAACTCTAAGGCCCTGCATGTGTCTGTTTTTTATTGGGACAGGCACAAGGGGATGGGAGAGCAGAAATGTTGGAAACAAATAAACTGGGAAATTTTCCTCATGGCTCCTCTCTTCCCTATATTTTATATATAATATATGTAAACATGTTGTATGTGTGTAAAGCAGCAGGCTTCCAAATTTCTGAGCCAAGGGATAGGATGGGATTTCACACCCATTTTAACTCATTAGCTGATTTGACTCATTTTCACTGATGAAAATTGCTCAGCTTCCTAGGGGCTTTCACAGAGTTGCAATTTGAATTCACAAGGACTTCCCAAAACCTCCAGTCAGGACACAAGGCTTAGTTCTTGCCTCTCCTTGTGCTTTATGATGAAAGAGCTCCTTGTTTTGGTTGTGTTCTGTCCTGAGAAATAATGGTGCCCACGTATCAGTTCCCATTTCTCATCAACCCAGGGTGTTGGGATACAGGCCCCAGTGTCACTACGTTAGAATGCCCAGCCCGGCACAGCCCTGCCACAATGCAGGGGTCCACATGCGGCTTTCCCGCAAAGACACTGTTACCAACCAGAGAGCTTCCTAACTGCCTCCCAGGGCACCTGCTTCTGGGCAAAATCTCCAACTGCTCTCAACAGGATCCACAGAGTACCCCTCATCAAGACTCAAACAAACTCCTCAAAACCTCTTTCCCATACTAATCAATACCCTATAAAATAAAAGGGCCTCCAAGGCATCAAGTTCATAATGAAGATTATAAGGCTCAAGGCCTCATAATCTCCTGCACAGATCCATAGGGCTGGGAGGAGAGAGGGCCATTCATGTTTAGGGCTTAGATTACATTCTCTTGTGGATGAAGTGGTGTGGGGGGCGTCCTCTGGACATGTGCCAGCAAAGAGGGGAAGCGGGAAAGGCCTGGGTCCTACATCACTAGGACTCTGCCTCTGGGTTTCCCAGGAATGAATCTCAGCCAGTTGGTTAAGTCAGTTCTACCTTGCGGATACCTGACTGAGATGAAGTGAAATGCTATTCCAACCAGAAATTTTAAATCTTTATTTAAGGTGGTGTAATATTCTAAATATTTTAGCAAAGACTTAACATTTTCTTAAAAATATGAATTAAGAACTTGCTCTGTAGTGCAAACCGTTACAAGGGCAGATTAAACATCATCATGATCAGAATAGTAAAAGGATGGTTTGATGATAGCAAAAAGATATCAGTAACATTAATATTGGACCCAGGAGCCAATCTGAATGAACAGCAGCTGGCTTTATCTCAGATGATTTGACCATCAAAACAAAATGAAAATAATAATGCTAGTTAAGGATTATAACCTACTGAATGAAGAAAGAATCTGAGTCTACATAAACATAAATTTAAAATTCTGGAAAAAGGAAAATTATTTCATACCATGATGAGGACAGGAGTAACAATGGGAAAAATAACATGATATTGTAACTATGGTAAAAATTGATTTGGGCATTGATAAGAAATAAATGTTGAAATTTGTGAAAGCTTGAGGAATACAACAACATAGGTATAATCTGAATGTATCTACTCAAGATACTTAATGACTTTTTTGTAAAAAAACATGGAAGGGGGTGGCTGGTTGGTTCACTGGATGAGCACTTAGTATTATGAGCACAGTGCTCATAATACTAAGGTTGCCGGTTCAATTCCCACATGCACCAGTGAGAAACAATGGCTTGAGCTTGGAGCTGAGCAGCCGGTGGGTGGCCCGTGGCCTCAGTGGTTAGAGCACAGTGCTCATAACAACAAGGTCGCTGGTTTGAGTTCCACATGGGCCAGTGAGCTGTGCCCTCCACAACTAGACTGAAATCCAATGACTTGACTTGGAGCTGAACTGCGCCCCACACAACTAGATTGAAAACGACTTGACATGGAGCTGATGGGTTCTGGAAAAACACACTGTTTCCCAATATTCCCCAATTAAAAACAAACAAACAAACAAACAGGGAAGGTAACACATTAACCAAATAATCCAATTTAATATCACAGTTCATCAGACCTTTTAACAGTATGTGTGTCCTATTATGATGTACCGAGAAATCCTCAATATTTCTTTGTGTCGCTACAAAAGGTTCACAAGCTACATGTAATCATAAGAAAACATGAGACAAATCCTGTTATTTACATGATTAATAATAGAGAAGAGCTCTGGTTTATAGCTACTGATCATTCAGGATATTGTCAGGAGTTCCCTCCATGTGACTCTTCTGATACATATCCACTTGTCACTTTTCACAGAGGTCAGTCATAGCTTGTGAGAGCTGAGGGATGTCTAAGACAGGCCAGTAACAGGTAGCTCCAAACCTATAACAGCTCAGCAGAGAACAAGTTTTTTCTTCCTTGCAAAAGTCACAGGAGAAAAAGTAACAGGAAGAAAGTGTTCCACACAGTAATTCTTGAACCCTGACTCCTTTCATGTGCTACTTTTCCATCATCATTGTAGGGAAAAGGAACAGCAGAGAATATATAAGATGAAAATGTCTTTATAGGACTTGTTTTACCACTGATAGTCACATTCCACTAAATAGAATTTGATGACATTACTGCATTCAGAAGAAAGAGCGATTGGGAAATTTAGACTAGTCGTGGGCCTAAGGACAACAGTAAATGGTTATTGGTGACCATGCAGTATATGGGATATGGGGATCTATTCATTAGATTTATTATTTATATATATTAATTGTGGATGGACTTCTGACAGGATTTCCCAAATCCATTATCTTCATAAGATTTCTTTCATCTGGTCGATATACTATGAAGTCGCTATTGCTCTATGCATTTTCTCCTGTACTAAGAAGGATGGCTTTTGGCTGAAGTTATCACACGTTTATTACATTCTACATTTTCTTCATTACGTGAATTCTCTACTCAGTGAGATTCAGTCTTTGACAGAAAGCTTTCCCATTTTTATTACACAATCAGAATTTCTCCACAGTTGAAGTTTGCTGATGGTTGAGTTCATACAGAATATTTGCTATATTCATTACTTTCACAATGTTTCTTTCCCCAGAGAATTCTCTGATGTCCCAAAAGGACTAAACTTATCCTTAGTGGCTGAAGGACTGTCTATATACATTTCAAGCATTTCCTGCAAATATAAGTTTTTACTAGACTAAATGTCTGTGTCCTCCCAAAATTCTTCTGTTGAAATCTTATCCCCAAGGTGCTGGGATTTGGAGTTGGAGGCCTTTTGAGGTGATGAAGCCATTAGGGCAGAGCGCTTATGAAAGAGAAGCCAAATAGTTCCTTTGCCCCTTATGCATTTTTTTCTGCCCATGGCTTTTTACATCTGACAATTCTTGATGATTTCCCCACATTGCCACCTTTATAAGATTTTTCATGTTTGTGAGTTTTCTGATGTCTTCATAGGTGAGAGTCATTGGTGAAAGTGTGCAAATCACTCCCCTGTGTGATTTGTCTTATGAGTTCAATTTTGAGTTAAGATGCAAACAAAAGCTTTTCTGCATTAGTTATCTTCATAGCATTTCTACCCTGTATGCAGTCTGATGTGTTACGAGGATGGATTTCCAAAGAAAAATTTCGCAAAATTTCATATATTCATACAGATTTTTCGCTCTGTAAATTCTCTCATATCCCCTGAGATATGACATGAACGTAAAACTCTCCAGATTCATAGGGTTTCTTTCCTATGGTGAGTACTGTGATGTTTCCCAAAGTTTGACTTCTGCCTGAAAGTTTTCCACATTCAATACATTGATAGAGTTTCTCCCCTGTGTGTTCTCTGATATTCTCTGAGGTATGACTGGAGATGAAAGCTTTTCCACATTCCACATTGATAGGGTTTGTCCCTTGTGTGGGTCCTCCAATGTTTTACAAGATGTGACTTCTGGCTGAAAGTTTTACCATATTCATTACATTTATAGAGTTTCTAACTTGAGTGAGTCTTCTGATGTTGTGTAAGCTGTTGTTTGTACGTGAAAAATCTCCCACATTCAACACATTCACAGGGCTTCTCCCCTGTGTGTGTTCTCCAGCGTATATTCAGATCTGACTTCCAGAGGAGTCTTCCTACATTCATTACATTGATAGGGTTCCAACCCTTTGTGAATTCTTTGATGTTCTCTGAGGTGTGATAAGGAGATGAAAGCTCTCTGACATTCATTACATTCATAGAGTTTCTCTACTGTGTGAGATCTCTGATGTACTCTGAGGTGTGACATGGAGGTGAAAGCTTTCCCACACTCAGTGCATTCATATAGTTTCTCCCTGTGTGAACTCTGATGTACTTCAAGGCTTGAATTCTCGGAGTAGGTTTTACCACATTAACTACATTCATAGGGTTTCTCCCTTGTGTGAGCTCTCTGATGTTTTCCCAGGCTTGACTTCTGGGCATAACTTTTACCACATTCATTACATTGATAGGGTTTGTTTGCAGTGTGAGTTCTCTGAGGTACAACTAGGAATAATTGCTAGGAAAAAGCTGTCCCACATTGATTATTCATAAATTTTCTTACCTGTGTGACTTCTTTGATGTAAAATGAGGGATGACCTCCTACAGAAGGATTTTTGACATTCATTACATTCACAGTGTTTTTCCTTCCTGTGAGTTCTCTGCTGTATACCGAATGCTGAAGGAGAAGTGAAACTTTCCTCACATGTCTTATTGTCACAAAATAGCTCTATTGTGTGAATTCTGTGTTGTATGTTTATGGCTGAATTATAGCTGAAGTTTTCCCCATACTCAAGGGTTTGCCGTCCTGTGTGAGTTCTCCAATATTCTCGGAACTGAGATTTTGACCAAAAATTTTCTTTCTTGTATCAGTTTTCTGAAGTTGAGCAATCCTCCTGAAGTGATTCCGAATTTTATTACATTTATGTTCATGAAATTCACAGTGACTCTTCTCTGTGTGTGAATACTTAGATAACAAAGGCTGATACATCACATAGGTTTCTTCGAAATTCATAATAAAATCTTCCTTTTGTATAAGCACTGTTCTGTGTAATGAAGGCATCCTTATCAAGCAAAGCATTACTATGTTCATTACATTCAAAAGACTGCCCCAAAGTAAGTTCCTTCGCAGAATTAAAATTTTGCACATTTTGATTGGAATCAAAAGACTTCCCTCCAGTGTTTGTTCTCTCATTTCTAGTATTGGAATGAGATGCACTAAACTCATCAGTCTTCTTTTTTCGTCATTATGAGGAGTCAATGGGTAAAGACCAAAGTATGTAGGCCGCACAATGTAACGTGCCATAGGGAAGATGTTAGGAAAATTCGCCTTCATTGGCTTATGTTAGCTTTTTTGGCTGTCTGTTTCCCTCATGTGGGGCAATGTTACTCCACCATGTGAGGTGGTTGGTCAGATTAAGGTTGGCTTTTGGTTTCCTCATGTGAAATACTGCCTGTGAGATTATTCCCTCAGTTGAGGTTGGAAGTTGGCTTCCTGTTTAACTCTCGGTTGGCTTTTGGTTTCCTTACGTTAGAGACTGCATGTGAGGTGATGTTTAGCTTTTGTCTGTTAGGTTTTAGTTCCTTTGTTCCCCCACATGTGGAGTTGCCTTACATAAGAGACTACATGTGAGGAATTGGTTAGCTTTTGATTAGCTTTTTGTCCCTTTGTTCCCTGACATGAGAGACTGCATGTGGGGTGATGGTCAGCTTAGGGTTAAGAGAATTTCTCCCTCATCTGATTCCTGGCAGGAGAGATATGGGATAATGTTGCTTTCTGTCTGTTTGGCCCACATCAGCAGATGAAGTGGAAAAGTAACTAAGTTATATCAGAATGACGTGACAGGCATGTTGCCAGGCTTTGGAAGACCTTGGACCCATGGTCCCAGGTGAGAACAGTAGGTATCGTTTGTCCGAATAAACTGGCCCTTCAGCCGGATAAGCAATATTCTTATCACAGTAACTGCTGAACCCTCCCAGAACTGACCAGAACTGACCATTCCCTGAGGGGGAGGCAGGAACAAGGAGCTTGGCTCTAAGGTACATCTGAAAAAATATATAAGACAGACCTCAGTTGGCAGTGCATTTGTTAATTTCATCATTTATCACTGATGATCCTTCATCATTCTAACATTTTGGAAACTGTAAGCAACATGCAGCTTACAACACCAGGAGACGCCCTGACTGCCAGCCACTGACCTAGTAAGATCTGGCTGGTTTCCAACCTCCCCAGTGTTGTTCCCCATGATTAGCCTTCTTAAGAACTTGTTAGCATTTTAGAAACCTGTATGCAGCTTGCAGCTTGTACCATCAGGAGATGCCTTAGCTTCCAGCAACAATAACAACAACAGCAACAGCAACAGCATTCTTGGGAACCTGTTAGCATTTTGGAAACTTGTATGCAGCTTGCAGCATCAGGAGACACCTCAGCTTTCCAGCTGTGGACCTGCGAAGGTTTTGATTCCTGACCTTTCCACTATTGTTTCCCCACAGTTTGGTGAGATTTTAGCATCCACTTTAATAGTTGCTATCCTATAAAATTTGATACTGTTTTTAGATACTCCTTATTGATGTTATTTGTGTATTTGACCAAGTAATATTTTATCAATAGTAAACACATGTTGGGATCTCTTCAACCTGTATGTATACTCCTTTGACATGACATTGTTATCAATGTATATAGTTTAGTCTTAACTGCCTTTACTTTCTGTCATTAACACATTTCATTAATTGCCTTTGTCTTTTGCTATTGCATATTGCTAAATAAATTAAATATTGCTAAATAAATCAATTAATACCTCTCTAGCGTGTCCTTCCTCTTTCTTTTCCCTGCTCATCATTACACACGTCGAGAGTATTTTTCTTGAAGGAACAATGTCAGTGCCTAGACAAATGGTTTTCTTAAAACTTTCTCTTGCTCTGTAGTCAGTGGTCTGTTGGTAGTAAATAAAACTTCACATAAATACTTGTCTTGGTTTTCCTGGCCCCTTTCTAAAAGATCAAGTTGGCAGTCTTCTAAAAAAGAGAAAGTTAAAAAATTCCTCATGAAATTTAACACACTTTTAATATAAAAAGTCCCACACACATATGCCCTACTACATATTTCACATTTTTATTTCTTGCTAACTGTGCCAACATTGTAGTAAATCCAAGTATATGTAAACTATATTCTTTTTCCTTGGGAGGCAAGATGCTTGCTGTAAGGTGAAAAAGGGGAAAGAACTTGGAGGTGACTATCGTACATATTTCGGCATTTTATTTTATTTTTATTTTATTTTTTTTATTAGTTTCAGGTGTACAAGACAAGGTAATACTTAGACGTTCATCATTTATATCCCTCACACTGTGAACCCTCCTCCCCCCATCCACTATCCCTCCGACCTCACACCGAGCCATCACATTATATATATAAAATTATAGTTGGCATTCATTAATGTTTAGCTTCTGGTGTACAATGCCATGATCAGGCATCCACAGTATCTCTGAGGTGGTCTCCCAAATAAAATGCATGTCCATCGGATACCCAACAAAATCTTTACAACATTATTGAATAAGTTCCCCAAATTAATTTTCAAAAAACCCTGAGGCCATCTTGTGGTTACCAGCTGCTTCCTAATACCTTCACCTTTCCCTTTATCCCATCTAACAACTTTCACCCCCGCCCATCTAACAACTCTCGGTTTTTTCTTTCTGTCCCCAAAACTGTTTCTGATTAGTTCATTCACATATTCTTTTCTTTAGATTCCGCATATAAGTGAGATGATATGGTACTTGTCTTTCTCTTTCTGACTTATTTCACTTAACATAATGTTCTCTAGATCCATCCATGTTGTTGCAAATGAAAAGATTTCTTTCTTCTTTATGGCTGCGTAATACTCCATTGTATAAATGTACCACAGCTTCTTAATCCAGTCATCTACCGATGGGCATTTCGGTTGTTTCCATATCTTGGCTATTGTGTAAAGTGCTGCAATAAACATAGGAGTGCATACTGATTTTTGAATTGGAGTTTTGGATTTCTCCGGGTAGATGCCTAGGAGTGGAATTACTGGATCATAGGGTAGTTCCATTTTCAGATTCCTGAGATACCTCCATACTGTTTTCCATAGTGGCTGCACTAATCTGCAATCCCATCAACAGTGCACTAGCGTTCCCTTTTCTCCACATCTGCGCCAGCATTTGTTGTTTGTTGATTTATTGATGATAGCCATTTTGACTGGAGTGAGGTGGTATCTCGTTGTGGTTTTTATTTGCATTTCTCTGATGGTTATTGAGGTTGAGCATTTCTTCCTATGTCTTCTTGCCTTCTGGATGTCCTTTTTAGAAAAATGTCTCCTCAACTCCTCTACCCATTTTTTAATTGGGTTGTTTGTTCTTTTGGAGTTAAGTTTTTTATAGATTTGTGATATTAATCCCTTATCAGATATATCATTGGCAAATATCTTTTCCCATTCAGTAGGATCCCTTTTTGTTTTATTGATGGTTTCCTTTGCAGTGAAAAAACTTTTTAGTTTGATGTAATCCCACATGTTTATTTTTGCTCTTACTTCCCTCGCGTGAGGGGATATATCACTGAAAAATCTTACTCCAGGTAATGTCCATGAAGTTTCTTCCTATATTTTCTTCTAGATATTTTATGGTTTCAGATCTTACATTTGTCTTTAAGCCATTTTGAATTTATTTTTCTATATGGTGTAAGGAGGTGGTCCAGCTTCATTTTCTTGCATGTGTCTGTCCAGGTTTCCCAACAGCACTTATTGAACAGACTGTCTTTACCCCATCGTACATTCTTGCTTCCATTGTCATAGATTAGATGGGCATATAGACATGGATTTACTTCTGGACTCTCTATTCTGTTCCATTGATCTATGTGTCTATTTTTATGCCAGTACCATGCTGTTTTGATTACTGTAACCTTGTAGTATAGTTTGAAATCAGGTATCGTTATACCTCCCACTTTGTTCTTATTTCTCAAGATTGCTGAGGCTATCTGGGGTCTTTTATGTTCCCATATAAATTTTAGGATTATATGTTCTATTTCTGTGAAAAACGTCGTTGGTAGTTTTATAGGAATTGCGTTGAATATGTATATTGCCTTAGGCAGTATGGACATTTTAACTATATTAATTCTTCCTATCCATGAACATGGAATGTGTTTCCATCTATTTATGTATTCTTTCATTTCTTTCTTCAGTGTCGTATAATTTTCTGAGTACAAATCTTTTACATCTTTGTTTAGATTTATTCCCAGATATTTTATAGTCTTTGGAGCAATTGTAAATGGAATTGTTTTTTTAATTTCTCCTTCTGATATTTTATCATTGGTGTATACAAATGCAACTGATTTCCGAATATTAATTTTATATCCTGCTACTTTACTAAATTCATCTATCAGTTCTAATAGTTTCTTGGTGGAGTCTTTAGCGTTCTCTATATATATAGTATCATATCATCTGCATATAGTGATAAGTTTACTTCCTCCTTACCAATTTGGATGCCTTTTCTTTCTCTTGTCTGATTGCTGTGGCTAGAACTTCCAGCACTATGTTGAATAGAAGTGGAGAAAGTGGGCAACCTTGTCTTGTTCCTGATCTTAGGGGGAATGGTTTTAGATTTCCCCATTGAGTATGATGTTAGATGTGGGTTTGTCATATATGGCCTTCATTATGTTAAGATATGATCCCTCTATTCCCACTTTCTTAAGGGTTTTTATCATAAAAGGTTGCTGTATTTTATCAAATGCTTTTTCTGCATCTATTGATATGATCATGTGATTTTTATTTTTCATTTTGTTACTGTGGTGTATCACATTAATTGATTTGTGGATGTTGAACCACCCCTGCATACCAGGGATGAATCCCACTTGATCATGGTGTATGATCTTTTTAATGTATTGCTGAATTCTGTTCGCTAATATTTTGTTGAGAATTTTTGCATCTATGTTCATTAGAGATATCGGCCTGTAGTTTTCTTTTTTTGTGGTGTCTTTGTCTGCTTTTGGGATCAGGGTGGTAGCGGCTTCGTAAAAAAGTGTTTGGGAGTCTTCCTTCCTTCTGGATTTTTTGGAAGAGCTTGAGGAGAATAGGTGATAATTCTTTTTTGAACGTTTTGAAAAATTCACCTGTAAAGCCATCTGGTCCAGGGCTTTTGTTTGTTGGGAGATTATTGATGACTGATTCAATTTCCCTGGTGGTAATCAGACTGTTCAGGCTTTCTGTTTCTTCTTGAGTTAGCCTTGGAAGGTTGTGTGCCTCTAGAAAATTGTCCATTTCTTCCAGATTGTCAAATTTGTTGGCATATAGTTGCTCATAGTAATTTCTTAAAATTTTTTGTATTTCTGTGGTGTCTGTTGTCACTTCTCCTCTTTCATTTCTGATTTTATTAATTTGGGTCCTCTCTCTCCTTTTTTTAATGAGTCTGGCTAAAGGTTTGTAAATTTTGTTTATCTTCTCTAAGAACCAACTCTTGGATTTATTGATCTTTTGTATTGTTTTTCTGGTTTCTATTTCATTTATTTCTGCTCTGATCCTTATTATCTCCTTCCTTGTGCTCCCTTTGGGCTTATTTTGCTGTTCTTTTTCCAGATCCTTTAAGTGTGAAGATAAACTGTCAATTAGTGATGTTTCTTGCTTCTTTAGGTAGGCCTGCAGTGCTATGAACTTCCCTCTTAGGACTGCTTTCGCAGCATCCCATAGATTTTGGGTTGTCGTGTTCTCATTGTCATTTGTCTCAAGATATCTTTTGATTTCTTCTTTGATCTGCTGCTTGACCCATTCATTATTTAGTAACATGTTATTCAGCCTCCATGAATTGGTGTGTCTTCCTGTTTTTTTTTTTTCCTGTAGTTCATTTCTAATTTCATAGCACTGTGGTCAGAGAAGACAATTGGTATGATTTCAATTTTCTTAAATTTATCAAGGCTTGTTTTGTGTCCTAACATATGATCTATCTTGGAAAATGTTCCATGTGCACTTGAGAAGAACGTGTATTCTGCAGCATTGGGGTGAAATGCTCTGAAAATATCAATTAAATCCAAATGCTCCAAAGTATCATTTAAGGCTGTTGCTTCCATATTGATTTTCTGTCTGGAGGACCTGTCCCTTATTGTCAGAGGTGTGTTGAAGTCCCCTACTATGATAGTGTTGCTGTTGATCTCTGTCTTTATGTCCATCAGTACCTGTTTTATATATTTAGGTGCTCCTATGTTAGGTGCATAGATGTTTACTAGGGTTATGTCCTCTTGTCGGATTGATCCCTTTATTATTATATAGTGCCCATCTTTGTCTTTTAATACATTCTTCATTTTAAAGTCTATTTTGTCAGATATAAATATTGCAACTCCAGCTTTTTTTTCACTTCCATTTGCATGAAATATGTCACTCCAACCCTTCACTTTCAGCCTGTGTGTGTCTTTTGATCTGAAATGAGTCTCCTGTATACAGCATATACAAGGGTCTTGCTTCCTTATCCACTCGGCCACCCTATGTCTCTTGATTGGAGCATTTAATCCATTTACATTTAAAGTGATTATTGATAGGTACATAGTTATTGCCATTTTTAAATTTGTAGTAAATTGTTTTCATCTTTCTTCTATTTACAGAAGTCCTTTTAGTATTTCTTGCTGGCCAATGCTGGCCAATGCTGGCTTGGTTGTAATAAATTCTTTCAGTTTGCCCTTTTCTGGGAAGCTCTTTATCTCTCCATCAACTTTAAATGATAGCCTTGATAAAGCAATCTAGGTTGTAGGCCTTTGTGTTCCATCACTTTGAGTATCTCCTGTCACTCCCTCCTGGCCTTCAATGTTTCTGTAGAAAAGTCATTTGATAGTCTTATGGGAGTTCCCTTGTATGTAACCTTCTGCCTTTCTCTTGCTGCTTTTAAGATTCTCTCTTTGTCTTTAAGCTTTGCCATTTTAACTATAATGTGTCTTGGGGTGGGCCTGTTTGGGTTTATCCTGGTTGGAACTCTCTGCACTTCCTGGGCTTGTATGTTGGTTTCCTTCATCAGGTTAGGGAAGTTTTCGGACATTATTACCTCAAATATGTTCTCAATCCCTTGCTGCCTCTCTTCGCCTTCTGGTATTCCTATGATGCGCATGTTGTTGAGCTTGATGTTATCCCAGAGGTCTCTTAACCCATCTTCATTTTTTTTTATTCTTTTTTCTTTCTGTTGTTCAGTTTGAGTGATCTCTGCTAACTTGTATTCTAAGTCGCTGATTCGATCCTGTACTTCATCTAACCTGCTGGTCATTCTTTCAAGTGAGTTCTTAATTTCGGTAATTGTGTTCTTTAGTTCTAGCTGGTTGTTCGTTAAGATTTCTACATCCTTTTTTAGTTCTAACTGGTTGTTCTTTATGATTTCTATATCCTTCTTTATGTCTTCTCTAAGCTCTTTAAACATTCTTATCACCAGTGTTCTGAAGTCTGTCTCTGACAGGTTGGTTACCTCTGCTTCATTTGGTTCCAGTTGTGGAGGTTTCTTCTGTTCTTTTGTTTGGGACATGTTTCTTTGTCTCCCCATTCTGACTGACTCTCTGTGTTTGCTTTGATGTATTAGGCAGATACCCTAGAGCTCTTAGTTCTTGCTGGGTTATCTTATGTAGTATGTGTCCTTTATATTTGACTTGGACCACTTCGTTCTTCTCCTCTGCATGTGCTCCACAGGTGGTTCGAGTGTTTAGTATATTGTCCTTCAGGTAATTCCTCCACAAGTCTCCCCGCTGTTCTGCGTGATGAGCAAAGGACTCCTCGGTGTTCTATATCTCCCTGTGTCTTTAGAGCTGCAGTTTCTTGGGGAGGTATTACACTAAATACATGATTAGGTACTTCTCAAAAACCTTAGGGGAAGTGCTGTTGCAACCACCAAAGTACTAGCCAATAAGGAAAAATCCATAAATTCCTTTGCACAACTTATATTAGACAGCAGAATTGCTCTTGACAATCCAGCTAAACAGCGCAAAGGTTGCTCTAGTGTTAGGAACTCCTCTTATACTTGGATAAAACATCTCTGGTGAAGTAGAGATGGAACTCGATAAAATATGGGCACAAGCCAAGTGATTAAATACAGGGCACACTGACACCTCCATGGTTCTTGAATACCTTCAGCTGGCTGCCCTCAGGTATTGACTCCTGGTTCAGGTCTATTCTACAAACTGGACTTATCATTTTGCTTATTACATGAATATTTGCTGCTCTAAAACTTTGTTTTGCATAGGTCAATGTTATCAAGACATCACTCTGACAATGGTCGCTCAACGTTTTGAGATGATCACTAACGCCGCTGAGACTTCATAAAAAAAACCTCAAGGAACAACAGAAGATGTTTGTCCTTAAAGAAACATAATAGTAACGACTTCCTGTGTTCTGGTGCAATTGCTCAAATGGGGCCTAAGGCTCCTAAATCATGCTCCCTTCTATGTGGGACAGAATATACTGGGAATGAGTCTTCTTGGCGGCAAGAGAGCAACGATGCTTTTAATAAGTGATAAGTGTTGCTTTCCCACGATTGATCAGTGAGGCTTTCAAGAAAAGACCTCAATCCAAGGGGAGAAACACAAAAAGTAATATAAATGCAGCCACTTTACAATGGAGTCAGAGCTGCCATCCCAGAGGAAGTTCCTTGCACATCTTACTCTACAAACCTTTGGAATGTTAAAACTGGGCAAAAGAACCATTCAAATGGGCCTAAAGCAGCATTTCAGCATAACCAGAAAGCAGACAGTATAACTAGTGGCTGGAATTTTAAATATTCTTTAGAAATAGCATCAGTATGGGCTGAAAATTAAAAATGTTTTAGAATTAGCATCACAATTTTACCTTGTCAACACATATGGAAATTCCTTGTTTCTATTCACGTAATTGTTCCCCTTCCCTTTCTCATAAATGCCCCTGGCCATGCCTCCTAATTGAAACCCTGTAGTGTTTCTGCCTGAATCAGTGCTTCACCAATAGCCATTCGTTTGGATATCAAATAAATGCTTGTTGCCCCTCACGTTGGTCTTCTACTTTTAGGTTAATAGTTTATAAATGGATTTTGTAAACAATTCAAAGAATTATCCCAATAATTTATCAACAAAACCTCTAAGGCCCTGCATGTGTCTGTTTTTTATTGGGACAGGCACAAGGGGAGGAGAGAGCAGAAATGTTGGAGACGAATCAACTGGGCAATTTTCTCACAGCTCCCCCCTCCCCTATGGTTTATATAATATATAGAAATGTGCTGTGTGTGTGTGTGTGTGTGTGTGTGTGTGTGTGTGTCAAAGCAGCAAGCTTCCGAATTTCTCAGCCAAAAGACAGGATGGAGTATCACACCCTTTTTAACACATTAATTGATTTAACTCATTTTCACTGATAAAAATTGCTCAGTCTCCTAGAGGCTTTCACAGACTCTGACATATAATTCACAGGGACTGCCCAACACCTCCAGTCAGTGTACAAGCCTTAGTTCTTGTCTCTACTTCTGCTTTATGGTTAAAAAGAGCTCCTTGTGATTTGGTTGTGTTTTGTTCTGAGAAGAAATGGTGCCCATGTCCGTGTTTCCCATTTCTTAATCAACCCACATTGTTGGGACACAGACCCCAGTGGCACTACGTTAGAATGCCCAGCCCGGCACAGCCCTGCCACAACGCAGGTGTCCGTGCAGGTTTCCCTCAAAACACTTTTACCAACCGGGGTCTTTCTAGCTGCTTCACGGGGCACTTCTGGGCAAAATCTCCAACTGCTCTCGACAGGATCCAAACAGTAACCCCCAATAAGACTCAAACAGATTCCTCCAAACCTCTCCCCAGAATGAATCAATTCCCCCTAAATAAAGAGGATCTTCAAGGAATCAAGCCGATAATGAAAGATTATAAGGCTCAGGGCCTCATTATCTCCTGAACAGATCCATAAGGCAGGGAGGAGAGGGGACCATTCGTGTTTAGGGCTCAGATAACATTCTCCAGTGGATGAAGTGGTGTGGGGAGCGTCCTCTGGACATGTGCCAGCAAAGAGGGAAAGCAGGAAAGACCTGGGTCCCACATCACTAGGACTCTGCATCTAGATTTCTCAGGAATGAATCTCAGCCCTAAGCAAAATTTTAAAATCTTTATTGAAGGGGACATAAAATTCTAAATATTTCTGCAAACACTTAACATGTTACAAAAAGTATGTGAATAAAGAACTTGCTCATAATGTAAAACATTACAATGGCAGATTAAATATTACCATGATCAGAACAAGTAGGCTTGGTAAAGGTGGTTTGGTAAAGCAAAAAGGCATCAGAAACATTAATATTGAACACAGGAGCCAATCTGAATGAACATGTCTTGGCTTTATCTCATGATTTGACCATCAAAACAAAACTAATAACAATAGTTAAGGAGTAGAACACATTCGTGAAGAAAGAATCTCAATTTATACAAACACTAATTAAAAATTCTGGAAAAAGGAACTGTTTCATACCACGATAAGGATAGGAGGCAAAATGGGAAAAGTAGCATGATTTTGCAAATATGGTAAAAGTTGATTTGGGCAATGACCAGAAATAAATGCTAAAATTGTTAAAAGCTTGAGAATTATGATAACACACACAGTATAGCCTGAATGTATCTTAAGATACTTAATGACTTTTTTGTGAAGAAACATGGAAGATACCAGAGTAACCAAATAATCCAATTTAGTATTGCTTATTCATGAGACCTGTTAACAGTATGTGTATCCTGGTATGATGTACTGAAAAATCCTCAACACTACTTTTGTATTGCTACAAAAGGTACACAATATAAATGTAATCATCAAACAAATGAAACTTCAAACAAAGCCTGTTATTTACATGATTAATAATAGAGAAGATTAGGATGTTGTCAGGGGTTCCCTTCACGTGACTCTTCTGACACATATCCACTTGTTACTTTTCACAGAGGTCACAATCACAGCTTTTCATAGCTGAGGGATGTCTAACACAGGCAGATACAAACTGTTACAGCTCAGCAGAGAAAAAGTTTTTTCTTCCTTGCAAAAGTCACAGTCAGAGGAAACTGTACCACACATTTCTTGAACCCTGACTCCTTCCATGTGCTACTCTTCCCCATTGTTGTAGGGAAAACGCACAGCAGAGAAATATATAGAATGAAAACGTCTTCATAAAACTCGTTTTACCACTGACAGTCATATTCCACTACCTAAAATTTGGTGACACTACCACATTAAGATGAAAGAGTGATTTGGAAATTTAGACTAGTCATGGGCCTAAGGACAACAGTAAATGGTTATTGGTGACCACGCAGTATATGGCATAGGGGTCATATTTTTTTATTAGATTTATTATTTACATATATTATATTGTGGACTGAGTTGGCAGGATTTCCCAAATCCATTACCTTTGTAAGATTTCTTTCATCTACTTAATATCCTATGAGGTCTCTATTGCGCTACACATTTTCTCCTGTCCTGAGAAGGGTGGTTTTTGATTGAAGTTGCCACACATTTATCACATTCTACACTTTCTTCATTGTGCGAATTCTCTATTCAGTGAGATTCAATCTTTGACAGAAAGCTTCCACATTTTCATTAAACAGTCAGTATTTATCCATAGTGGAAGATTGCAGACGGTTGAATGCATACAGAATATTTCTTATATTCATTATCTTCACAAAGTTTTTTTCCCCAGAGAATTGTCTGATGTCCCGAAAGGACTAAACCTTTCCCTAGCGGTTGAAAGACTGTCTATATATATACACTTTGAGGGTTTTCTTCCAGTGTAAGTACTTGCTAATAATGTTATGTCCTCCCCAAATTCATGTGTTGAAATCTAATCCCAAAGGTGCTGGGATTTGGAGGTACAGGCCTTTGAAGGTGATGAAGTCATTAGGGCAGAGTCTTTATTAAAGAGGCCCAGAAGAGTTCCCTTGCCCCTTCCTCCATGTGAGGAAACTGCAAGAATATGGCCATATACGCACCAAGAAGTGGATCCACACTAGACACAAAATCTGCCAGCGCCTTGTTCTTGGACTCTCCACTTTCCAGAAAGGTGAGAAATCAATGTTTGTTATTTAAGCTAACCACTCTATGGTATTTTGTATAACAGCCTAAGACAGTTCTCTTATATTTGGTGAGGAGCTTCCTGAGGAATTTCCACGTTCATCAGCTTAATAAATTTTAGCCTCTTCTTTAAGTTCTGCAATCTCTTCTGACCGACTTGTAACTTTCCCTACATTCATCTTTACATTTTATCCCCTGTGAGTTCTCTGATGTTCTTAAAAGTATGCTTTCTGGCGGAAAGCATTCCAAGTTCCGTAACATTTTCAGGGATGTTTCATTTGTGTGAGTTCTCTGATATAATGCAAGATTTGATGTCTGGATGAAAGTTTTTCCATATTGGTTACAATCATGTCAAATTTTCTGTGAGTTTTCTGATGTTCTCTGAGGTTTGACTTCTGGTGGAAACCTTCCTTACTTCTATCACATTTATGAGCTTACGCCCTGATGTGATCAATAAGATCAAAACATGCAAGCCAAATTATGCCACTTTGGCAAAAGAAGTATTTTGAGTGAAAGCAACTGAAAAACAGTACACAGAAAAACCTTTTCAGTCTCTCCCCATCTGCCGAAAGGTTGGGTGCAGTCAGTCACACAATAGCCTAGCCAACTGTCCCCCCGTGTCTTTCCTTAAGGAAAGAAGAGTCTGTGAGACTGTGCCTTTCTGGGACTCTGTTCCATTCTTGTGTTTACACCTTATGTCTCTCTGTCTGGTTCCCAAAAGATGGTTTGCAGCCAAAGACGGGTAAGATATCTCACGGGAGATACAACCTAAGCCAGGCGGAACTGAGTGGGGACCCCCAGTGAGCTGCCTTAGATTTGTATGGGAAAGGGCCTTGCCTCCCCTACCCGCTGCCTGGAAAAGTCTGTTGCCGGCTCTGGCTTTTCCCTTGCACCTATTTGTGAGAGAAGTCATGAGGACAACAAAGATCAGTTCTCTCCACTTATCTCAACGGAGTTGTTACAATATGAGAGACTTGACCCTGAGAAGGTACATACCTTAAGTAAAACATCATGGGACCTTGTGCTTCGGCTGTTTACAGACAAAGGGTGATTGGAATAAACATTTTTCTGCTATGATGTATGAGTCTTACAGACCGTGTAAGAAACAATGTTACTTTCTTGTATTTGTATACCTATCAATAAAAACCTTCAGTCGGCCTTATTCTGGGCTCCAGTCCTCTGAGACTGAGAGACCCCTGCCCATCTGAGAGATTGAACTGCATTAAGTCTCCGTTTGTTTCTTTCTTAAAAACTTAACCCAAACCGCCCCTTCTCGCACCCTCACTGCCCTTGTTGTGCGGGACGTGACAGTAGGGTATAAATCCTCCTTCTTAAAGGTGTTCCTCATCCTCTTTGGTATAAGGAAGAGTACACAACTCCTGTCATTGTAGATGGCACCAACTAATATCTGCATAAACAAATCTTAATGAAATAACATTTATCTTCCATTGGTTTCCTCGTATATTGACCTTTCCAAAACTTACAACTATAGAAGCTCTAAACCCTAATTCTTCGGTCACTTCTTCACAAATGTTTTGTCCTTTTGTTGAAATGGCATATAAGCCTCCAGGTCTGATCACGTCTTTGGAGTTTTCATTTCATTTATGTGAGGATCTCCAAAAGCATATGAAATAAACCATTTTCTCCTGTTAATGTCTTTCAATCTTTCAATCTGCAGTTCTCCAAACTGTTATTCCATACTAAGAATAATAGAGCATAAGAAAAAGATTCTTTTCCTCCCCTTGGCTTTTAACCTCTAACAACTCTATGAAGATTTTCCTACATTACCATCTTTATAGGATTTTTCACCTTTGTGAGTTTTCTGATGTTTTCATAGGTGAGACTCATTGTAGAGAGTGTATAAATCACTACACTCACCTGTGTGAATTCTTTCATAAGTTCAATTTTGAGAGTTAAGTTGAAAACAAAACCTTTTTTGCATCAGTTCCTTTGTAGCATTTCTCCCTGTCGCTGATGTATCACGAAGGCTGATTTCCAAAGAAAAAATTTCCCACATTTTATACATTCACAGAGTTTTTCACCTTCATGAATTCTCTGATGTCCTTTGAGGTATGACATGAAAATAAACTCTTTCAGATTCATAGAGTTTCTGTCCTGTGGTGAATGCTCAGATGTTTTCCAAGATGTGACTTCTGGCTGAAACTTTTCCCACATTCATTGCATTGATAGGGTTTCTCCCCCGTGTGAATTCTCTCATGATTTTTAAGGCACGACCGCTGGCTGAAAGTTTTTCCACATTCAGTACATTCATAGGGTTTCTCTCCTGTGTGAATTCTCTCATGATTTCTAAGGCATGATCTCTGGCTGAAAGTTTTTCCGCATTCAGTGCATTCATAGGGTTTTTCCCCAGTGTGAATTCTCTGATGTACTCCAAGGCTTGACTTATCGGTGTAAGTTTTACCACATTCATTACATTGATAGGGTTTCTCCCCTGAGTGAGTTCTCTGATGTTTTCCAAGGCTTGACTTCTGGGTGTAACTTTTACCACATTCATTACATTGATATGGTTTCTCCCCTGTGTGAGTTCTCTGATGTCCTTTCAGGTTTGACATGGAGGTGAAAGCTTTCCCACATAAGTTACATTGATAGGTTTTCTCCCCTGTGTGAGTTCTCTGGTGTCCTTTGAGGTTTGACATGGAAGCCAAAGCTTTCCCACATTCATTACATTGATAGGGTTTCTCCCCTGTGTGAGTTCTCTGATGTTTTCCAAGATGTGATTTCTGGATGAAAGTTTTACCACATTCATTACATTTATAGTGTTTCTCACCAGTGTGAGCCTTCTGATGTTGTGTAAGCTGTTGTTTGTATACAAATGCTCGCCCACATTCCCCACATTCATAGGGCTTCTCCCCAGTGTGAGTTCTCCAATGCATATTCAAATCTGACTTCCAGAGGAACGTCTTCCCACATTCATTACATTGATAAGGTTTTAACCCTTTGTGAATTCTCTGATGTTCTCTGAGCTGTGATAAGGAGATGAAAGCTTTCCCACATTCATTACATTCGTAGGGTTTCTCTCCCATGTGAGTTCTCTGATGTCTTCTCAGGTGTGACACGCAGGTGAAAGCTCTTCCACATTCATTACACTTATAGGGTTTGTCCCCTGTGTGAGTTCTCTGATGCTGTCTGAGGTGTGACATGGTGGTGAAAGCTTTTCCACACTCGTTACATTCATAAGGTTTTTCCCCTGTGTGAATTCTCTGATGTTTTCCAAGGCTTGACTTATCGGTGTAAGTTTTACC
Source organism: Rhinolophus hipposideros (assembly GCF_964194185.1). NCBI lineage: Eukaryota > Metazoa > Chordata > Mammalia > Chiroptera > Rhinolophidae > Rhinolophus > Rhinolophus hipposideros. Next base: position 9,049,419 of record NC_138057.1, on the reverse strand, counting down.
ACATTCATTACATTGATAGGGTTTCTCCCCTGTGTGAATTCTCTGATGATTTGTAAGATTTGACTTCTGCCTGAAAGGTTTTCCACATTCATTACATTGATAGGGTTTCTCTCCTGTGTGAGTTCTCTGATGGACAACTAGGGATAATTTCCAGGAAAAAGCTGTCCCACATTCATTACATTCATAAATTTTCTTACCTATGTGACTTCTTCGATGCAAAATGACGGATGACCTCTTTGAGAAGGATTCTTGACATTCATTATACTCATAGTGTTGTTCCCTCCCATGAGGTGTCCTCTGTATACTGAAGGCTGACTGAGAACCGAAAGTTTCGTTACATGTCTTATTATCGCAAGATAGCTCTAATTTGTTAGTTCTCTGTTGTATGTTAATGGGTGAATTGTGGCTCAAGTTTTTCCCACACTCAAGGGGTTGTATTCTTGTGTGACTTCTCTGATATTTTCTGAAATGTGCTTTTTGATCAAAAGTTTTCTCTCTTGTATCAGTTCTCTGAAGTTGAGCAATCCTCCCAAAATTGTTCCCAATTTTATTACATTTATCTTCATAAAATTCACAGTGACTCTTCTCTGTGTGAAAACTCACAGAGACAAGAGAAGATTTATCACATAGTTTCCTTCCAAATTTATAATAAGATGCTTCTTTTGTGTAAGCACTGTTCCATGTAATGAAGGCAGTCTTATCATGCAAAGTATTACCACATTCGTTACATTCAAAAGACTGCCCCAAAATAAGTTCCTCCACACCACTAAAAGTTTGCAAATTTTGATTGTAATCAAAAGACTTCTCTCCAGTATTTCTTCTCTCATTTCTAGTATTGGAGTGAGATGCATTAAACTCATTAGTCATCTTTCTTGAGTAATTATGAGGAGCCAATTGGTAGAAATCCAAGTATGTAGGCCCTATAGTGTCATCTGCAGATAACATTTTTCTTGAAGGAACAATGTGTCTGCCCAGATTAAACAGTTTTCCTGAAACTTTCTCTTGTTCATTAGTCAATGGTTGGTTGGTGGTGAATAAAACTTGACATAAATGTTTGTCTTGGTTTTCTTGGGTCTTCTCTAAATGATCAAGTCGCCAGTCTTCTAAACATGAGAAATTTAAAAAATGCTTATCAAATTTAACACATTTTTTATGCCAAAAGTCTTACAGACATTTGCCCTACTATACATTTAACAGCTTTATTTCTTGCTAAGTCTTCGAACACTGTAGTAATTCCAAGTATATGTTAACTATACTCACTTTCTTTGGGTGGCAGGAAGCTTGCTGTAAGTGGAAAAAGGGAAAATAAACTGGAGTTGAATATCATGTGTACTTTGGCATTTTAAAATATAACTTACAAACTTGGTCATAAAGGAAAAGAACAATGAATTGGGAACCAAAGGTTTTAAGAAAGTTGGGTCCTGGGAACTGAAAAAAATCAGAGAATGGTATAAATTCAATAGCAAACATAAAAAAAAAAAATCATGCGTAAGGGTTTTTAGAGGTTCCAGCAGAGAAAGAGTTTGGATAAAGGAGATTACGGAAGATAAAGTCAGGTGAGCCTCCTGAAATCTCCCCAGTAATTTACAACAAATTAAACAACTATAATTCCACAAAGGACTCACTGAGCAGCAGACAGGCAAAACGAAGAGATGTGCAATTGAAAGCATCTAAAGGTGGGCAAATTGGGCTAGTGGGAGAGATAGGAAGGGGTAAGTCGGAGACGTGGGCTGAGCACAGGCCACAGGACATATGCAGACTGGAACTCCGAGCTCCGGAGGTACCACAGTCACGGGAGAGGGAAGAATTAAGATTGCTAGTGCTTCCCTTATGGCCCACAGTCCTGTCTAAGGGATCAGTGTGTAACACAGCTGAACCCCACCCTCACAGCAGAGATCTCAGAGCAAACAGTCAGGGAAGAAGGGTGAAAAAGCGGTTTAAGCCCTCACTGCCAATCAGAGAATGGAAGGAGACTAGCTGACTCCTTCCCATCCTCCCAGAGCTCGCCCCACCCCCACCTTCCCAGTGCTAGAAATGGAACGGTAGCACTGTCAGATCAAAAGAACAGAATATTTGCAGATTTGAGAAGTGCAGCCTGCAGTCATGGACTCATGGACCAACTGGTTTCGGCAAAGGAGACAGAGTCTTAGGTGCAGGATGGACTCTGCTGGTGGTAGCAGACATTGCTCTGGACCACCTGTCACAACCCACCCGCCCCTGACTCCAATTATCTGGGTGGATCCCTGCAGGGGTAAATAGAGCGGCTGCGCAGGAAGAGCTTTGAAACTTCAGAAGCTCTCTACATGCCCCAAGAGAGGCAGTACCCTGAGACCAAGGTGACCTGCTCAGAGTAGACGCCCACCTTCCAAAGAATCCCCCCATTGTGTAAGAAGCCAGAACAGCATGAGAGAGAATAAAAGGCTGCAATCGGAGAGAAAAATAAAACATTCCAACAACAGCTACTGGAAAGCAAAAGAAAGACCTCTTCCTATCAACCTGCTGCAGAACCTACTCCTGTAGATGTGTAGGAAGAGAAATATTAATTCATTAATTGTCATGAATAACCAAGGTAACAAAACAGGTCAGAAAGAAAATGAAGTTTCCAGAAAATGAACTTAAGTACATGGAAATATGTGACTTAAATGACAAGAGAATTCAAGATTGCAGTTCTTAAAAAACTCAGTGAGATACAAGAAAACACTGAGAGGCATTTTAATGAACTCAGAAACACAATCAAAAAACAAAATGAACAGTTTACCAAAGAGATTGAAATTTAAAAAAAGAACCAAATAGAATTTCTGGAGATTAAGAAGTAAACAGAAGAAATGAAAATTGAAATACCAGCTTAGGTAACAGAGCTGACCAAATGAAGAAAAGAATCAGTCACATTGAAGATAGAAATTTGGAAATGACAGAGATGGAAGAAGAGAGAGAGTTGAGAGTTAAAAGAAATGAAACAATTCTACAAGAACTGAATAATTCTACAAGAATAATTGGCATACCAGAAGGAGAAGAAAGGGCGAAGGGAACAGAGAGTGCACTCAAACAAGTAGTCAACGAGAATTTTCAAAACTTGTGGAAAGAACTGGATCCTCAAATCCAAGAAGCAAACAGAACACCTAATTACCTCAACCCCACCAGGCCTTCTCTAAGGCACATTGTATTGAATCTATCAAAAATTAACAACAAAGACTCCTCAAGGCAGCCAGGGAAAAGAAGACGGTAACCTACAAAGGAAACCCCATTAGATTATCATCAAATTTTTCAGCAGAAACTCTACAAGTCAGGAAGGAGCAGACTAAAATATTCAAACTACTGAAAGAGAAATTATGAGCCAAGTATAACATATCCAGCAAAAATATGCTTTAGATATGAAGGAGGAATAAAGGCCTTTCATATGTATAGAAGCTGAGGCAATTTTCTAACATACGACCTGCACTAAAAGAAATGCTAGAGGCTATTTGACCTGAAACAAAAAAGCAGAAGAGTACAAAACCATGATAAGAATTACAAACAGACAGACTGAAGCAGGAAATAGAAACCGGTAAAGCAAATAGGACACTACACCCTTAAACATAACATACAGGGTACAGAAGAAAAAAAAAAACACTTTTATAAAAAAAGAGGAAAAAGACGACTTGCTACTGCAGCACAGAAACCAACTCACAGGATAACTAGGGATAATTTGTGACAACAAAAACATAAAAGGGGAGAGAGTACAGGCCCGAACAAGAATACAGGAATGGAGAAAGCAAGCATGGTGAAGAAAATGAAATACTCCAAATACAAAACTTTCTTTTACATAAACTTAATGGTATCCACTCAAAAAAAATCCAGAACTGAAATATATAATATATATATGAGAAAAAACCAGAGGGGAAAATCATAGAATATCACCACACTGAAATAACAGCAACAAAAAGGCAAAGAAACAATGAAGACAGCGTCCTACCAGAAAACCAAAGACAGAATGATATGAAATCATCACATATCAATAATTATCCTAAATGTAAATGGACTGAACTCATCAATAAAAAGGCAAGGGGTAGCAGAATGGATCAAAAAACTAAACCTAACTGTATGCCGCCTCCAAACGACACATCTCAACCACAAGGACAAATACAGACTGAAAGTGAAAGGGTGGAAATTGACAATCCAAGCAAAGGGATTCAGAGAAAATCAGGTATAGCTATACTGATATCAGATGAAACAGACTACAGGTTAAAAAAGGTACAAGAGACAAAGATGGATATTTCACAATGATAAAAGGGACTATACAATAAGAAGATATAACAGTCATCAATATTTATGTCCCCAATCAGGGAGCATCAAAATATATCAAGCAACTACTAACAGAACTAAAGGGAGAAACTGACCAAAATACAATTATAGTAGGGGCCCCAAATACGTCATTGACAGCTATGGATAGATCATCCAAATAGAAAATAAATAAATAGCAGCACTAAATGACACACATTAGATAAAATGGACATAATTGATACGTATAGAACACTTCATCCTAGAACATCAGACTATACATTTTTTTATAGTGTACATGGAACATTCTCAAGGATGGACCATATATTGGGACATAAAACTAACCTCAGCAAATTTAAGAAGATTGAAATCATATCAAGTCTATTCTCTGATCACAAGGCTTTGAAATTGGATATGAACTGCAGAAAAAGCAGGAAAAACAACAAATACATGGAGATTAAACAACATACTTTTAAAGAACGACTGGGTCAAAGAAGAAATAAGAGGAGAGATCAGAAGAAACATAGAAACAAATGAGAATGAAAATAAATCCCACAAAAATTTCTGGGATGAAGTGAAAGCAGTCTTAACAGGGAAATTTATATCATTACAGGCCTATCTCAAGAAACAAGAAAAATCTCAAATAAATAACCTCATGTTAGAGCTTAAAGAACTAGAAAAAGAAGACAAATGAAACCCAAGCTCAGCAGAAGAAAGGAAATAACAAAAATCAGAGCAGAACTAAATGAAATAGAGAACAAAAAGACAATAGAAAAAATTAATGTGACAATGAGCTGGTTCTTTGAAAAGATTAACTAAATTGACAAACTCTTGGCTAGACTCACAAAGATAAAAAGAGAAAAGACACTAGTAAACAAAATCAGAAATGAAAGAGGGGAAGTTATCACAGATGTCACAGAAATATAAAGGATCATCCAAGAATACAATGAGGACTATATACCACCAAATTCAATAACCTAGAAGAAATGGACAAATTCTTAGAAACATAGAGCCTTCCTACGCTGAATCATGAAGAACTGGAAAACTTAAATAGACCGATCACCAGTAAGGAAATTGAATCAGTCATCCAAAACCTTCCCAAAAGCAAAAGTCCAGGACCAGATGGCTTCATTAGTGAACTCTTCCAAACCTTCGAAGAGGATCTAATACCTGTCTTGCTCAAAATCTTCTAAAATATTGATGAAGAGACAGTACTCCCTTGTGGTCACACAGCAGCCTAGCCGTTTGTCACCCCCAACTTTTTCCTAAGAAAAGAAGAATTTTTGGGACTTTGCCTCTCTGGGATTGAGTTTATAATATCCTGAGTCTCTCCATTTGGTCTTCAAGAGAAGGGTTTGCGGTCAACGACGAGTAAGATTCCTCGCAGGAGGGACAACTCAAGCCAGACGGGACCCCGTTGAGACCCCAATGAGCTGTTATAAGAAATAATAGGAGGGAGCCTTGCCCCTCCTTCCTCTTGTTCTTGTGGGAAGCTGCCGCTTGCCAATGCTACTCCCTCTCACCTTATTGTGAGAGAGGCCCATTAGAGCGATAAGATCAACCTCTTTCTGCTCAGCTCATGGGACAGTTTCACCGCAAGAGACTCTCCCCCCCAGGGTGGTGCACACCGCACCTTAGTCATCTTGGGACGATATGCTTCGGCTGCTTTGGGACAAATAATTGGGTATTGAAATCATTTTTTTTTTAATGGTGTAAGAGTTTAACAGACACTGCCTCTAATCATGTGATGTTCATTGTTTGTAATCAATAAATACTGTCAGTGACCCGATTCGGGGCTCCAGTCTCTTGAGTCCCTTGGTCCTCTGTGATTAACTGTATATGAGTCTCTGTCTCTTTATTATAGTTTCACCCTCGCCACCTCCCTCATCTTCCCACGGCTTGTGTTGTGCAGGTTGCAACACCTGGCGCCCAACATGGGGCTCGAGGAGAGAAGAACGACTGAGTCGTAGGATCTGCAGATACGGCTGAAGGTCTCTGAGCATCAGTCACGACAGCTACCTGGGGTAAGGAGGTAGTTTTTGGACTTGGAGAATTAAACCAAGGTAATTCAGAGAAGTCAATAGAGAACTAAATTACTAACACTTTCATGTGAAATAGTGTGACTGTGTGTGTATGCTTATAGTCCCACGGTCTTTGTGGCTATGGGACTTGAGTGGGCTCATCACCACGTCATAAGGCATAACGTCGACTTGGGGGACTCCCCATCCCAGACTGGGGTTTATACAGTTGCGCCTTTGCCAAGACGGGTGCTAAGTTCCCGCGAGGGGAACGGCCGGCTGAGCATCTGAAAGTGGACATTGAGTGAAAGTCCTTCCTTTTCTTTCCTGCTCCTTAACTAACATGGGTAATTCAGAAAGCAAGTGTAGACCTTATATATGCCTGCTAAGCAGCTCCTTAAAAAGGGGAAACATAAATCCTCAGAAAAAAGGTTAGAAGAACTTCTTAAAGTCATTGAGACTCACTGTTCCTGGTTTCCTAACCTAGGAACATTAGATTTAGAAAAATGGGATGCGATTGGCCAGGATCTCTGTGATTCATATGCCAATGGGACATCCTTTCCCGGTTCAATCTGGGAGACGTTTGAACAGGTCCAGTCAGTTTTGGAAGTGCTCCAAACAGATTCAGAAGAAGAAAAGGAAGATAGAGAAGGCAGTAAAGATTCTCCCAAAAGGGTAAAAAGGAATTAGATGAGGACGAGAGATGTGAGTCAATTTCCACAATTATTCCTAGAAATCTTTATGCTGCTTTAGAGGAGTGTTTCAAGGAGGAATTTCCTCCCCTTCCTCCAATTCACTGGCCTCCACCGCCGACTTGCGGAGACCAAATATGGAATCCTCCAAAAATTTCTTTTAGTCTTAATAATCCTTTTAAAAAGGAACCTCCTCAGATAACAGTCAAACAATTCAGTTTAAAATTGTCAGCCATGGAACAAGGCATACATCAGGCTAAGTTAAAGGGAGATATGGATACTCTTAATTGTCCTGTAATTTTCAGGCAGGTTGAAGCACCTAATGCTGATCATCCTGAGGGGATTCATGAGGCAGTCTATGAACCGTTTCCTTTCAAATTACTCAAAGAACTAAAATAGGCAGTGTTGCAGTTTGGGACTACTTCTCCCTATACCGCTGGCCTCCTTAAAGGCATTGCCGATGGTAATAGAATGATCCCAGCTGATTGGAATGCTTTAGCAAAGACGTGTCTCAGCTCTTCCCAATTCCTCCAGTTTAAAACCTGGTGGACTGAAGGTGCAGAAAATTTAGAAAGACAAAATCAGATTCGTAATATAAATATTACCGCTGATCAATTATTGGGAAAAAGAATTTGGGCTGCAACTCGTGATCAGCTAGATATGGAAGAACTGGCTATTGGACAATTAAAGCAAATTTGCCTGACAGCATGGGAAAAGATTGAGGTAGAGGGCAAAACCCATTCCTCCTTTCAAAAGATCCTTCAAGGACCTCAAGAACCTTATGCTGATTTCTTGGTGCACCTACAGGAAGCTATTAATAAACAGATAACCAATCCTGTGGCCGCTGATGTTATTTTACAGATTATCGCCTTTAAAAATGCTAATAAAGATTGTCAGAGAGTTATTGGAGCTCAAAAAGGAAAAACAGATGCCATAGGCTATTTACACTTATGCCAAGAAGTAGGGACAGAAGATCATAAAGCAGCACTGTTAGCTAATGCTATTACCGGTGCCTTTCAAAAGAAAGATAAATTTTCTGGCACTTGTCATACTTGTGGAAAGATAGGACATACTAAAAAGAATTGTAAAGTCAAAAATAAAAATAATTCTCAACCACAACAGCCTGCTCCTCCCCAAGGTGCTAGACAGCCCGGGATGTGTCCACGCTGTCAAAAAAAAAATCAACATGTAGATCTAAATATCATAAAGATGGAACTCCGCTTCAGGGAAATGGAAAGCAGGGCCAGCCCCAGGCCCAGACAATAACCGGGGCATTTGTGAGTCAGCCGGTCCCTCAACCAGGAATATTTGTCAACCCGGAGGTGCCACAGAATTATCAGTCAGTGTCACCTCCTCAAAGTTATCAGTTGAGCAATTAACCTCTGCAACTGAAGAATGCTGCAGTTGATGTTTGTACTGCTCAGGATATTTTATTCCTTCCAGGAGAAACACCTCTCCATGTGCCTGTAAGAGACTGTTAGCCTGAAAACTGCTATCTTAAGGTCAGAGTTAACGGCCCCTGGCTTGAAACACAACCTAGTGTAAACACAACCTGACTGTAAATTCCAAGATGTGGGCAGTGACAGCGAGGAGGCAAGCGGCCCTGTAGCTTATCTTACACTCTTTGAAGCTGTGTAAGTCCTGCAGTTTATCATATACTCCTTAAAGCTGTGTAAGTCCTGTAGTTAATTGCTGTGTGCCTTGAAGATGCTATATAAACCCTGGGTTTTAAGTGTTTGGGGTCCTTGTTGAAACCCGCTGCGTCGGGCAGATACTCGGACCCCAGCTAGCTGGAAATAAACCTCGCTGTGTGACTTGCATTATCGTGTGACTTCTGTTCACTTGAGGAGGGGTTGACTCCGGACCCTAACAGTGCCCACAGGCATAGGCCCATGGACCAATTCTTAAAAATACAGTGGAGTTCTCCTTGGTCATTCAAGTTTAACATCAAAAGGAGTTACAGTCCACACTGGAATGACAGACCCAGATTTTAAAGGAGAAATCCAGATTGTTATGTCCTCCTCAGTTCCTTGGTCAGCAAAAAAGGGAGAGTTGCTCAGCTTCTTTTAATTCCTTATATTCCACCCAATTTGCGAGGGACTCAAAAAAGAATTGGAGGATTTGGAAGTACCGGCTCTGCAGGTACTTTCCTAGCAGAAAAAATTTCTAATATTCACCCAATGTGCCATGTTAAATTTCAGAATAGAAAATTCTTGGGACTTTTGGATACTGGTGCTGATATCTCCATAATTTGTTCCCAGGACTGGCTAGCCAATTGGCCTGCCCAACAAGCTAATATTAATGTTGTTGGAATAGGTGAGGTTAAAAAATTGCTTCAAAGCACCCATATCCTCCCTTGCCTTGGGCCAGAAGGACAAAAAGGATTTTTACAACCTTATATTGCTGATATTCCTTTCAGTCTGTGGGGTAGAGATTTACTTTCCCAATGGAGAGCTGAGATTATAATTCCCCTGGACAATATAGTCCACAAAGTCAAAAAATGATGAAACAAATGGGATATCAGTCAGGACAAGGTTTGGGTAAATTTAATCAAGGCATTACCCAGCCCCTCCAACCTGTATTACAGGTGGGACAGGAAGGATTAGGATTTCATTCACAAGACCAACAGTGTTTTTGTTACTGGCCGCTGTTGCGGAGCTAAAAACTCCTTTAGCTCTTAAATGGATTAGTGATAAACCTCACAGGATTGAACAGTGGCCCCTTTCTAAAGAGAAATTAGAGGCGTTAACAGAGTGGGTACACATTCAATTAAAACAAGATCATATAGAATCTTCCACCAGTCGTGGAATTCCCCTGTGTTTGTTATGAAAAAGAGATCAGGAAAATGGAGAATGCTCACAGATTTGCGAGTAGTTAATTCTTTAATTGAGCCTTTAATTGGTCCACCTCAATCATCTTTGATTCCAAAAAAATGGCCATTAGTAGTTATAGATTTACAAGATTGTTTTTATTCAATTCCTTTGCATCCTATAGATTGCCCTAGATTTGCGTTTTCAGTACCCTCTTTAAATAATAAAGAGCCAGTTAAAAGATATCAGTGGAAGGTACTTCCACAGGGCATGCTAAATAGTCCCACAATTTGTCAATTTTATGTGACTAGAGTTGTTTCTCCAGTTAGAGAAAAATTTCAAAACTGTTATATCATTCATTATATGGATGATATTCTTTGTGCCGCATCCTCTCCAGAAGTTTTAGCTGACTGTTTTAAATTATTACAAGAACAACTTGAATTGGCAGGACTTTGTACTGCTCCTGATAAAATTCAAACCACAACTCCTATAAAATATCTTGGAGCTATTCTGGATAGACAGACAATTAGACCTCAAAAGGTACAAATTAGGAGAGATCAGATTTCCATCTTAAATGATTTGCAAAAGTTGTTGGGAGAAATTAATTGGCTGCGTCCCACTCTGGGAATCCCAACCTATGCGCTCAGTAATTTGTTTGGTCTCTTGCAGGGTTCTTCTCAATTAGACAGCATCCATACTCTTGACTCCTCAAGCCTGTCAAGAGTTAGAATTAGTAGAAAAGAAAATTCAGGAAGCCCAGATTCAGCGCATAGATCCATTACAGCCTTTACAGATTTTAATTTTTCCCACTTCTCATTCACCTATAGCGGTCATTGTCCAACAAAGTGACCTAGTGGAGTGGTTGTTTTTGCCTAATAATTTTGTCAAGTCCCTTCCAACATACTTAGAATAATTTTCAGAGCTTGTTTCACGAGCTCGCACCAGAGTTCTTCATTTAAACGGAATCGAAGCTAGTAAGATAGTAGTTCCATTTAAAAAACAACAAATCATACATTTAAATACTCATTCTAAAATTTGGCAAGTTGCTATTTGTGGATATTTTGGAGTAATTGATAATAATTATCCAAAAAATAAACTATTCCAATTTCTGTTAAAAACTAGCTGTATTCTTCCTAAGAGATTAAGTTCAGTTCCAATTTCAAAAGAAAAAACAATTTTTTCTGATGGATCTAGTAATGGCAACGCTGTAATTGTTAGTGAGGTACATCAACGAGTCATTCAGACTAATTGCACCTCTGCACAAAGAGCAGAGCTCGTTGCAGTTTTAACTGCCTTACAAGATCATAGTGAACCATTAAATATTGTTTCTGATTCAGCTTATGTTGTGCATACAGTACAGAACATTGAGACGGCACTTTTGTCTAATAACCCAAACCCGTCCCTCCAGTTCTTTTTAATCAACTCCAACAAGTTGTCAGAAACCGACAACATCCATTTTATATTACTCATATCTGTGCTCACACTCCCTTACCAGGACCATTCACAGGTGGCAATGCTCTTGCAGATTCATTGGTTTCTAATGTGTTAGTTACCGAGGCAACCAAGTTTCATTCTTTAACCCATCCCAATGCTGCTGGCCTTCGGGCTCCTTTCTCTATCATCTACAAACAAGCTAAACATATAATTCAAACCTGCCCTACTTCTCAGATTCTTAATGCTCCTCAAGAACGCCCAGAAGGCGTTAATCCCCGAGGTTTAGTTCCTAATGCTATTTGGCAAATGGATGCAACCCATGTTCCTTCATTTGGACGATTCTCATTTGTTCATGTCACAATTGATACATTTTCGGGTTTCCTCACAGCCACCGCTCAGAGTGGTGAGACCGCTGGACATTCTTGTAGACATTTGCTTATTTGCTTTTCTATATGGGACTTCCTAAGGCCATTAAGACAGATAATGGCCCTACTTATACTAGTAATAAGTTTACAAAATTCTGTGAACAGTGGAATATTAATCATACTAGTGGGATTCCTTATAATCCCCAATGACAAGCCATTGTAGAACGTGCTAATTGTACTCTTAAAAAAAAAAAATTACAAAAACAAAAAGGGGGAGACAAGGATCCTCCGCAGGTACAATTAGCCAAAGCTATGTTTACCTTAAATTTTTTGAATTTTTATGGTTCTAGCAGTAACACAGAGCCACACTTTGGGCGCACAGTGCAAAAAGACATTTTAACAATCTCCATAGCATCACCTCTGCTTTTCAACATAGTGTTGGAAGTCCTTGCCAGAGCAATCAGGCAAGAGAAAGAAAAAAAAGGCATCCAAATTGGGAATGAAAAAGGTAAACTGTCACTCTTTGTAGATGACATGATGCTATATATAGAAAACCATAAAGACTCCACCAAAAAGCTATTAGAAATAATCAATGAATACAGTAAAGTTGCTGGCTACAAAATCAACGTACAAAAGTCCATTGCATTCCTATATACTAACAATGAAATCTCAGAAAAAGAAATACAAAAAACAAGTCCCTTTGCAATTGCAGCAAAAAGAATAAAATACCTAGGAATAAACTTAACCAAGGATGTGAAGGTCCTATATGAGGAAAACTATAAGACATTTTTGAAAGAAATTGAAGAAGACACAAAAAAACGGAAAGACATTCCGTGCTCATGGATTAGAAGAATCAACATAGTTAAAATGGCCATATTACCCAAACAAATAAAATGCAATCCCCATCAAAATCCCAATGGCATTCTTTTATAGAAATAGAACAAAAAAATCATCAGATTTGTTTGGAACCATAAAAAAACCCAAATAGACAAAGCAATATTTTAAAAAAAGAGCAATATTGGAGGTATCACTCCCTGACTTTTGCTTGTACTACAGGGCTACAATAATCAAAACAGCATGATACTGGCAGAAAAACAGACACATAGACCAATGGAATAGAATTGAGAACCCAGAAATAAAACCACATAAATATGGACAGATCATTTTTGACAAAGAAGCTAAAAACATACAATGGAGGAAAGACAGCATCTTCAATAAATGGTGCTGGCAGAATTGGACAGCCACGTGCAAAAGAATGAAACTGGACTGCTATCTGTCACCATGTACCAAAATTAATTCAAAATGGATCAAAGACTTAAGTATAAGACCTGACACAAACTGCATTGAAGAAAACATAGATACTAAACTTATAGACCTTGGGTTCAAAGAGCAGTTTATGAATTTGACTCCAAAGGCAATGGAAGTAAAAACTAAAATAAACAAATGGGATTATATGAAACTGAAAAGCTTCTGCACAGCAAAACAAACCATCGACAAAGTAAAGAGGTAACGATCATAATGGGAGAAGATTTTTGCAAACAGTGCCTCCGACAAAGCGTAATATCCAAAATATACAAGGAACTCATACAACTCAACAAGAAAACAAACAACCCAATTGAAAAATGGACAGAGGACCTGAAGAGACATTTCTGTAAAGAGGACATACAAATTGCCAATAGACATATGAAAAACTGCTCAACATCACTAATCATCAGACAAATGTAAATAAAAACCACAATGAGGTTTCATCTCACCCCGGTTAGAATGGCTATCAAGACAAATAGTAACAAGTGTTGGAGAGGCTGTGGAGAAAAAGGAACCCACATATACTGTTGGTGGGAATGCAGACTGGTGCAGCCGCTATGGAAGGCAGTGTGGAGGTTTGTCAAAAAATTATGAATAGAATTACCATATAAACAAGCAATCCCTCTCCTTGGTATTTACCCCAAAATCTGATAACATTTATACATGAAGACAAGTGTGTTCCAATGTTCTTTGTAGCTTTATTTACGGTGCCCAAGACAAGGAAACAACCAAAATGTCCTTCGATGGATGAATGGATGAAGAAGTTGTGGTATATATACACAATGGAATACTATTCGGCAGTAAGAAAAGATGAAATAGGACCTTTTATGACAACGTGGGTGGATCTGAGATTATAATGCTAAGCAAAATAAGTCAGAAAACGTAAGGAACCATATGATTTCACTGATATGTGGTACATAAACCAAAAACAACTAAAGAACTAGAGAAGAAAATGAGAAACAAAACCTCATAGAAACAGACAATAGTTTAGTGGTTATAAGAGAGTCAGGGGGGAGCGGGGTGGTAGATGAGGGTAAAGGGGATCAAATATGTGGTGATGGAAGGAGAACTGACTCTGGCTGGTGAATACACAATGTGATTTATAGATGCTGTAATACAGAATTATATACCTGAAATTTATGTAACTTTACTAACACTTGTCACCCCAATACACTTTAATTAAAAAAGAAAAGAAAAGAAAAGGGTAAAGGGGAGTCAAGTATGTGGTGATGGGATTTGACTTTGGTGGTGAACACACAATGCAATATACAAATGATGCCTTATAGACGTGTACACTTGAAACCTATATCATGTTATTAACCAACATAACCACAGTAAATTTAATAAAATTAAAAGAGGTAAGAAAAAGAATCAAGAAAAAAGTAAATACTCTGTTATGTACATAAAATTCTAGAAGGGAAAACTATTGCAACAGAAAGTACATCAGTGGCTGACAGGAACCAGGGAAAGGGATTGAAGGAGAAAAATGACTGCGAAAAGCTACCAGAAAACTTTTAGGGGTGACAAAAATATTTTATATAATCATTTTGGTGGTGGTAATCTCCTATAGACATTTCCAAAACTACTCAAATTATACAATGAACATTACTGACTTTTAATTTCTGTTAATTACACCCCAATAAAAGTAATTTCAATATTAAGAGGGAGAGAGGGAAAACGGAATTGCATTCCAGAGGGAGTCAGGTGGTCAGGACTGCTCACCCACGGAGACGAGGTGGCTGTAGACCTCCAGCATGACATCTCTGTAGAGGGTCCGGTGAGCAGGGCCCAGGTGCTGCCACTCCTCCTGGGTGAACTCCACAGTCACGTCCTTGAAGGACACTGAGGCCTGTAACAGCATATTTCTTACTCAATCACAAGGGTTCAGAAACAGGTGACATGGTAAATACCTTACCAAACTAATTTTTATCAGAATTACTGTTGAAAACTTAAAACAACTTTTATAACAGAACCCTATGATGGCGTATCATTGTCTTACACTGTAAGGGTACTCACATAATTGGTACAAAGATTAGTCTCATGCCCTGATATATTTGTATTTATTTCTAAATTATATACTATAGACTGTCAGTTAATATACTAATGATAAAGCTTAGTGACTTGTGTTTTAGATCCAGTTTTATAACCAGACGTCCTGTCATCTTTTCCTGTGCCCTAGTGGACTGTCCTGAGCACTCCCTAGGGTACACACCCCCCCCCGTCGAGTTCTCTGCTGGGGTAACAGGGAACCAACAAAAAGACACAGGTAAGCACTGGAGGTTGTACGCACCCTCAGATTTGGCTTTTAGACGCAATGCTGTGCAAAAGGGGAGAAAGTTTTACTTAGCAAAACAGAAGACACCAATTTAAGGACCGTGAGGACATTATGCAAAGTGAAATTAAGTCAAATACTAGATGATCTCTCGAACGAAGGACGGACAATTAAGTTCACAAATTTTGGCAACGATGTCGCTAACCTTATTTGATATCAGAGGGATTATTCATTACGAATTTGTACCAACTGGACAAACAGTTAACCAAGTGTACTATTTGGAAGTGCTGAAAAGGCTGCGTAAAAAAGTTAGACGACCTGAACTCTTTGCCAACAATTCATGGCTGTTGCATCACGACAATGCACCAGCTCACACAGCACTGTCTGTGAGGGAGTTTTTTGACAGTAAACAAATAACTGTATTGGAACACCCTCCCTACTCACCTGATCTGGCCCCCAATAACTTCTTTCTTTACCGGATGATAAAGGAAATATTGAAAGGAAGACATTTGGATGACATTCAGGACATCAAGGGTAACATGATGACACCTCTGATTAGGGTGCCTGGGATGATGACCATTCCAGAAAAAGACTTCCAAAATTGCTTTGAAGGGTGGACTAGGTACTGGTGTTGGTGCATAGTTTCTGATGGAGAGTACTTCGAAGGGGACCATAGTAATATTCAACAATGACGTATGTAGCACATTTTTTAGGTTGAGTTCGCAAACTTAATTGTCAGACCTCGTAGATGTGGAGCGTACAAAGAAACAAAAAACACGTGAGGTCATAGTGACAATAGATTAGTGGTTGACAGAGGCGAAGGATGATGGGTAGGAGAAATGGGTGAACTGTGTTTCTTTTGTTTTTGTAATTTACATAACTTGAAAATTAAAAAGAGAGAAAAATGACGTTTATTAAGGTAAATCAATGGGGAGGAAGAATGGGAAATAGATCCCTTAAAGAGAAAGGAATAAAATTTTGATCATTATATTTCTTCACAGCTGTACCTAGAGAAGCCACATGAGCAGCTGGGTAAATGCTGATGACACTGTGAAACAAGGGAAAATATGTATACAGATGCCCCAGTTCCGATGATGCGACTTACAATTTTTACCCTTATGATACTGTGAAATTACACCTAACAAATTACATGAGATATTCAACACTTTATTACTCTATCGGCTGTGTTTCCGATGATTTTTGCCCAACTGGAGAACAATTTAAGTGTTCTGAGCACGATAAAGGGAGACTAGGCTAAGCTATGATGGTCGGTAGGTTAGGGGTACTAACTCCATTTCTGACTTATGGTATTTTCACCTCACAGAGGGTTTATAAGGATGTAACCCCGTCCTAAGCAGAGGAGCATATGGATATATGGGTCTCCGCCCCTGGTTCCCGGCACAGAGCTCCTAAAACCCTTGTAAATTCCTAAGTGATAAGAGCACCAGGAGCATCATTTGCTTTAATGAGGTGACTGTGGGTGGGCTCCAGGATGGGCACTGGTCACCAGAAAGACCAAGCCATAATCGGAAGCTTGGAATTTTCAGCCCTGCCTCCCACTTCTCTGGAGGGGAGAGAGAGGATGAAAATAAAGTTAGTAAGTGATCATGACTACACGATGACTCCTCCAAAAATCCCAAAAGTATGCATTTGGAGAGCCTCTGGGTTGGTGAACATAACAGCCGTGTATCAGGAGCGGGATGCAGCCCAACACTATGGGGACAGACGCTGCTGTGCTCAGGACCCGCCCAGACCTCACCTCATGTATCTCTTTATCTGGCTGTTCACCTGTATCCTATACCGTGTCCTTCAATAACCCAGTAAATGACTCCCCTGAGTGCTGTGAGTTGCTCTAGCAAATTAATCAAACCCAAGGAGTGGGCTGTGGGAACCTCACATTTATAGCTGATGGGTCACAAGCACAGGTGACAACTGGGACTGGCAGTTGGTACCTGCAGTGGAGTGGGAGCAGTCCTGCATAACTGAGCCCTTTCCCTGTGGGATCTGATGCTATCTCCATGTACATAGTATCAGATCAATTAAATTGTAAAATGCCAACTGGTGTTGCACACACTTACTTGGTAGGAGAACAGAACCCACACATTTGGTGACCAGAAGTGTCAGAAGTAACATATTCTGTCTGAGCAGCAAAGGAGACATACAGGAGGGACGACAACTAGGTTTCTCTAACTCAGCCATATACTGAGATTAGTAAAACAAAAGCAAGGGAACGGGTAGAGGTTCATGTTGAGACAGATGTTCTTCATTTGCACTCAAGATACCTACCAACAAGGAGATGGAATTATACACTGCAGTGTTGGTTATATGATTTTGGAACATAAAAGGAAGCTCTAAAATTGACATATAGAGTCATTGGAATCACACACAAAATTAGAGCATATTTTGAATATAAAAAGGTAGATTCTAAAACTTTTAGGAAGAGGTAAAGGATTTACACTATCCAATACAATTATGAAAACAGAACAAGGTTGAGAGATTCACAATACTGATTTCAAGACTTAGTTTAAAGCAACCGTAATCGGGCCAGTGAAGTAATAGCAAAAAGATTGACACATATCAACAGAACAGAAGACTGACTTGAAAAACAGAACCACAAATAACATAACATCAAATGATTCCCAACAAAGGTGCCAAAGCAATTCAGTGGAGAAGGTATATTCTTTTCGACAAATGTTGTTGGTATTACCAAACATGCATAACTAAAAGTAAATAATCTTGATCTATACCTTGCATCATAAAAGTTAACGCCAAAGATCATAGTCTGTAATTATAAAACTTACAATAACAAGACAGAAAAATCATTGTAACATTGGTTTAGAAGAGTGTTTTACATATGACCAAAAAAGCATAACTAATAAAAGTCTAAAAAAATCTGAAATCTTGATTGAGTGAACAATTCTGCTCTTTGAAAGATACATGGTTAGAGAAAAACATAGGAGAACTATGATCTTGAATAAACATACTTGGTACTCAAAATATTCACACAACAATCCCCTGTGAACAACTTTTATGAAATAAAATACAGGGAAATTACATGAAGGAATTACACGAAAGAATTACATGAAGGAAAAAAAAAAAAAGAATGAAAGTCACTTGTTTTTATGAAAGAAATATCAGCCTAACACCAAAATTAGACGGAAACGCGGAAAAAGGAAATGATAAGCTCACCTAAATGTGATACAGATACTTCTTTATAAGTGCAAGCAGAAAGATCCCAGCAACTCATCAGCAAGTAAGGTGCATACAGGAAATCAACCATGAATTAACATTAGAAACTTCATTTAGCTACTCACAATATTTATAGATTAAAGGGAATAAGTTCTGTCTGTATTTTAATGGATACAGAAAAAGTACTTAATACAATTTGACGTACAGTCATGACTAAAGTGAAATCTCTGCAAACTGGCAATTAGAGGGAATATACAAATCAAAGGTTACTTACCAAGACCCCACCCCAAACACCAGAGCTAATGCTGACACTGTGTATATTTTCCCTCAACTGGTTTTATTTCTAGTTCTCCTTTTGCATTGAATATACTACCCTTATGGGCCTCATAAATCCAACACAGTGCAAAGTGGGAAATGAACAAAGTGCTCACCTGAGATGTGTTCATTCTGCTGCTCTGGGGAGACTGTAGAGAACTGGGAGGCCAAGGAAGGACCGTGCAGGGGCGGCACCACCTGTCCACATGAGACGGGAAATGGTCACATGGACAAAACCACACAGCTTTTCATTGACTCAACTTCTCTCTGGTTAAAGAACAATGTAGTTAATTTTCTGAATGATTCACATAAACAACTTAGTTACATTAAAGGACATACAGGATAAGGTATTGCTCTTTAACTGAAATTAACATAAAGTACTCAGGCTGCATCAGTGAACTCTTTTCCTATTTACACTGCTTACATCTCTAAGGAGATATAAAGTGATATATGCTTATTTCTCTAAGGAGAAAACCTACAGAAAGTCCAGTAAAAGGAGTATGGAGGGTTTGAAGGCAAGAAAGTTTCATTTTAGTTTTAACTGGGCTACAGTTTCTTAAAAGGTCCTTTTCATAAGATGGTTTTGGTGACTTCCTGTGAGAAACTGAACTGCACTTGTTTTCCTCCTGGCTCTGTCACAAACTGCGTTTTCCTTGGCAAGTCACTGAACCTCTCTGGTCCGATTTCTTTAAAGCTTTCAAGAGTCAGAAGCACACAGCCGAGGAAACTCTTCAGGATCCATCGTTTTGGGATTCTGTGAGGTCAGGATAAGTCAATAATGTCACATGGACACGTGTGAGAGCAGGAGAATGTTGTAAAGAGAGAAGAGACAGGAGCAGGGGAACATTGAGCAATAGCGGAAAAACAATTTCCACCTGGTGTCTGGTTGCCACTTACCCCAGACCTCATCCTCACAAACTCTCCCACAAAATGACCTTCCTTGGGCAGTATACTCCTGGGCCACCCCAGCTCACCCCCAACTCAAAGCTGACCCAAATCCTCCACTGTCACACCAGTGTGGTGGCTACAGTACCGTGGCAGTATCTCCAAATCCAGGCAGAGGGTTAAAAACTTCCAACTGCAAATTTAGGCCCTGCTGCTTCCTGTGTTGTTTTGGCTCAGCTCTGAAGCTCTGGTGAGGAGAGTGAGAACATTCCTGTTCCTGAAGCCCTCCCGATTCCTACATCACAGGAGCTGCTTTGTTCTAAATAAATGTTTCCCAAACTCTGGGACCTGGCTCTGGGAAACAATTCTCTTTAGGGTCACAAATCTTAAACTTTTGGAACTCCTATAATTTCAGACGTAAAACACAGACAACCTGCCAGTGCAGGAAAAGCTAGGAGCCTCTGTCTGACCTAAGGATTCTGAGACACCAGAAATTCCAAAATACATCTGACAGTGCTGGGAGTCCATTCACGTTCACATTCACTTCCAATTTGATTCGTGGATGTCAAGTGCTGTGAAGGATGTAATGATGGTTTTAGGTAGGTGTGATATTTAGATGAATCCTGACATTTAGAGCACACTTGCTCCTAAGTCGGAGCTCCCTCACCGCAAGGTTGTGACCAGAGCATATCGCTCCACCAACCTGAGCCTCAATAGTTTTCTTGTATTTTAATGCGGATGGTTACGCCTACCTCATATACTGGATGTGAGGTTTACATAAGCCACCCAGTGAACAGGCAAAACCTAAGTGTTTTCTGAACACAATGGCAGTTGTAATTTACTCAGTTGGCTATTTGCTTCATAGGCGA
This sequence comes from Rhinolophus hipposideros, assembly GCF_964194185.1. Lineage (NCBI taxonomy): Eukaryota > Metazoa > Chordata > Mammalia > Chiroptera > Rhinolophidae > Rhinolophus > Rhinolophus hipposideros. The sequence goes on along the minus strand of NC_138057.1, from coordinate 9,029,008 downwards.
GAACCTCTCAAAACGCAATTATTTTTCCATGAGAAACCGGACTGACGCAGGTTCCTGCTGTCGGCCCTGCCCACAGGTGACAGAGCTGGACTCTTCCCGGGCGTCTCAGCCCCAGAGCGCGTCTCTCACGCACACTCACCGCCCGCGCTGTCTGGCTCTCACGGTCCCATTATAAACGCGCTTTCCCCTCCTGCCGCTAATCCCGGGTTTTCTCCCGTCCGGCGGCTGGCGGGCCGCGCACAAGGTCCCCGCACCCCGGCCCGCACCGGGCACCTGCTCCTGACCGGACTCAGTCCCATCGGCGCCCCGGGAACCCGAAGGGCCGGGTCCCCCCAACAGGTCCCGGCGGGCTCTGCACTGAAGACCCCGCCTGGGGGGTTCCCGGGTCCTCCCGTTCCCTCCTCCACAGACACAAGGCCCCACGCGCTTCAGGCTGGTCTCCAGGTCTGTGCCCAGATTCCCCACCACCCCGCGCTCTCACTTCAGATGCGAATCCTCCGCGTCCGCGGTTTGGCGAGGTCCACGAGGTGTTGTTCTCCAAGCGACCAAAGACCAAGGAGAAGCAGGGAGGCGGGACTAGGGGTGTACGGGAGCGGGGGGGGGGGGGGGGGGAGCGCAGCAGACCCTTCCCAGGGTCCTGCGCGGCCGCCAGTTCCACAGAAGACTACATTTCCCATACAACACCGCTGCCGCTTATTTTCGCGATTTAGCAACCTTTCCGCTTCTTTACCTGGCTGTTAAGATGTTGCCCTTGACCTTCTCTCTTGCCCCAGGTAATCTCAGGATGCCCAAACGTTAAGGGTTAAATTTGAAGTTTGCCGCCACATACAAAGCGTCGTTTCCGAAAAAGAAAAAAACAGAACAAAAAAAAGCACCCAATTCAATAAGCAACACCTGCCAAAGGCATTGGTTACAATTGGGGAAAGCTGGATATGCACAGGGTTATTGTTTAATGTAAAAATAATAGTGAAATAACAGACGAAAACATACTGGTTTTAAAAAGGCTCTCATAATTAAAGTATTTACGATTAAGATGATATATATTTTTTAATTTATTTATTGGGTTGACAATTGTTAATGAAATTACATAATTTCAGGTGAACAATTCCGTATTAGATCATCAATAAATCTCATTGTGTGTTCACCACCCAGAGTCAGTTCTCCTTCCATCACCATATATTTGATCCCCCTTACCCTCATCTCCCTCCCCCCACCCCCCTTACCCTCTGGTAACCACTAAATTATTGTCTGTGTCTATGAGTTTTTGTTTCTCGTTTGTTTGTCTTGTTTTTGGTTTATATACCACATATCAGTGAAATCATAGGGTTCTCTGCTTTTTCTGTCTGACTTATTTCGCTTAGCATTATATTCTCAAGATCCATCCATGTTGTCACAAATGTTCCTATATCATCTTTCCTTAACGCTGAATAGTATTCCATTGTGTATATATACCACAACTTCTTCATCCATTCATCTATCGAAGGACATTTTGGTTGTTTCCATGTCTTGGCCACCGTAAACAAAGCTGCAATGAACATTGGAGCACACGTGTCTTTATGTATAAATGATTTCAGATTCTTTGGGTAGATACCCAGGAGAGGGATTGCTGGGTCATATGGTAATTCTATTCGTAATTTTTTGAGGAACCGCCACACTGCCTTCCATAGCGGCTGCACCAGTCTGCATTCCCACCAACAGTGTATGAGGGTTCCTTTTTCTCCACAGCCTCTCCAACACTTGTTGCTATTTGTCTTGTTGATGATAGCCATTCTGACTGGGGTGAGGTGATATCTCATTGTGGTTTTTATTTGCATTTCTCTGATGATTAGTGATGTTGAGCATTTTTTCATATGTCTATTTGCCATTTGTAAGTCCTCTTTAGAGAAATGTCTCTTCAGGTCCTCTGCCCATTTTTCAACTGGGTTGTTTGTTTTTTTGTTGTTGAGTTTCATGAGTTCCTTGTATATTTTGGATATTAGACCCTTATCGGAGGCACTGTTTGCAAAAATCTTCTCCCATTCAGTCGGTTGCCTCTTTATTTTGTCGATGGTTTCTTTTGCTGTGCAGAAACTTTTAAGTTTCATATAGTCCCATTTGTTTATTTTAGCTTTTACTTCCATTGCCTTTGGAGTCAAATTCATAAAATGCTCTTTGAACCCAAGGTCCATAAGTTTAGTACCTACGTTTTCTTCTATGCAGTTTATTGTGTCAGGTCTTATGCTTAAGTCTTTGATCCATTTTGAATTAATGTTGGTACATGGTGACAAATAACAGTCCAGTTTCATTCTTTTGCACATGGCTATCCAATTCTCCCAGCACCATTTGTTGAAGAGGCTGTCTTTTCTCCATTGTATGTTTTTAGCTTCTTTGTCAAAAATTATCTGTCCATATTTATGTGGTTTTATTTCTGGGTTCTCAATTCTATTCCATTGGTCTATGTGTCTGTTTTTCCGCCAATACCATGCTGTTTTGATTATTGTAGCCCTGTAGTACAAGCTAAAGTCAGGCAGTGTGATACCTCCAGCACTGTTCTTTTTTCTTAAGATGGCTTTGGTTATTCGGGGTCTTTTGTGGTTCCAAACAAATCTGATGATTTTTTGTTCTATTTCTTTTAAAAATGCCATTGGGATTTTAATGGGGATTGCATTAAATCTGTATATTGCTTTGGGTAATATGGCCATTTTAACTATGTTGATTCTTCCAAGCCATGAGCACGGAATGTCTTTCCATTTCTTTGTGTCATCTTCAATTTCTTTCAAAAATGTCTTATAGTTTTCAGCATATAAATCCTTCACATCCTTGGTTAAATTTATTCCTAGGTATTTTATTCTTTTTGCTGCAATTGCAAAGGGAATTGTTTTTTGTATTTCTTTTTGTGAGATTTCATTGTTAGTATATAGGAATGCAATGGACTTTTGTACGTTGATTTTGTAGCCAGCAACTTTACTGTATTCGTTGATTGTTTCTAACAGCTTTTTGGTGGAGTCTTTAGGGTTTTCTATATATAGTATCATGTCATCTGCAAAGAGTGATATTTTAACTTCTTCATTCCCAATTTGGACGCCTTTTATTTCTTTCTCTTTCCTGATGGCTCTGGCAAGGACTTCCAACACTATGTTGAAAAGCAGAGGTGATAGGGGACAGCCCTGTCATGTTCCTGAACGTAGAGCAAAGGGCTTCAGTTTTTCACCATTAATTATGAGATTAGCTGCGGGCTAAGATGATATTTTTGTAAATTTATTTAGAAATTTTTCAGGAAAATCAATCAGACAAAGCAAATATGGCAAAATTATTAGTTTTTTTACATACAGGAAATGGGTGTAGATAAATGCGTATTATGTGGTTTTCTGTGTGGCTTGAAAATTTTACAATACAAAGTGAAAAAGGAGGGAGGAGAATATGGATACTACCTCCATGAGTATACCTTTCAAATTCACAGCTGCCATGAGATTTGGAAGTTCACAGAGATATCTCTTAGGAATAAGGCTGTGAGGTGGGAATAAAATAATTAAAATTGGAGCACGGCAACATGTAATTCAGGGTGTCATGGGGGTCTCTGGTCCCGCTACCCCCATAAGAACGCAGGGCATGTTGTGGGTAAAAAGGAACACCCACGGAGCCATACATAGGGGAGTCATATCACTATATTCTCACTGGCGGCTAGGCTGGAGACACAGGAAGCAAGAGCCACACTATCTGCATCCTGCCACCCACTTCTCTGTGCCAACCAACCTCACTTGCTAACTGCAATCTGCCATGCTAACTGCAATCTGCACTTTTTAGCTCAGCCACCATCTTCTTGCTAGCCCCCATTTTCTACTAGCGTATCCACGGCAGTTATATTAGTGGCCAATGGCTCACTGGTTAAAGCTGACGGCCAACTAGCCACAGCTGATGGCCACCCAATCACAGTTGATGGCCATTTACTACCTGAGCCAGCACCTTTTCATGTGAGGCTAAGAGCCTGGAAACTGCACTCCTGGCTCTGTACCCACACTCCACCCCTACGGGGTCTCGCCTCACAATCTACGTGACAGGCATCTTCCGCGAGGGGCCTTGTGCCATATTAACCTACAGGCACCTACAGATGGAAAGAAATAGCCTTAGGAACCAACAATGGCAAATCCCTTCCATCTGGGAGGATACATGCTAGCTTTTTGTCCTGGGAAAGGAGGGTCGCTGCCACTGGCACCTTTCCCGGTTTATGGTACCAGACCTTTACGGCAGTGCTTTGGGTCGCTTCGTAGTTGCAACATGTAACAGAACAGGGACCCCATAATAGGCCATAGGGAGAGCACATAGGTGCCCCGCATAATCATCCCAGTATCGGGACCTCCGTATACTACAGTCACTTGTGGTGGCCACTCTGCCACCACCCCTGGCGTCACTTGCAAATCATGAGTCAAACCTGCCCCCCATGGGGCTATCAGGCCCAACCATCGACAGTGGGGGCTTTTGACCCACCAGGGCCAAGTCCATTGCTGCCTTTCCCGTGCTTTCAAGCATGTGAGTGCTGGCAGCAAAATGTTTCCATTTCTGCCGTAGCCTAGCTTTAACAGAATCTCACTTGTGGGAACCTTTAACTGAATGGGACCGGCCCTCTGGTGCAACACAGCTTCTACTGGTGCAGGCCCTCCTTTCTGTGGTCTCTCATTCAGGATTCTCAAGACGTCCCATGGACGCGAGGCCCAGTCACACATCGTGTGATGGTGTTTTGACACCGGAGACCTTGCTTCAAAAGGCCGTTGTAGCGTTCAATCATGCCAGCTGCTTGTGGGTTATATGGGGTATGAAACAAGCATTGTACATCCATCCTGGCAGCCCAGTGCTGCACTTCTTGCCCCGTAAAATGGGTACCCCTGTCACTTTCAATGACTTGGGGGCGCCCATAGTGGGCACACAGCCATGTAAGAGCGACGACTGTATGCTGCTGATCTGCAGCCGGACACGGCCTAGCAAACATCAACCCTGTAGCAGTGTCTACTGCTATGAACGCATACATCGTATTGCGGGCCTTAGGCAGGGGTCCAATGTAATCCATTTGCCAACGAGTGAGGGGAACCCTCCCTCGTGTAATTTGATGTGTCTCCCAGGGGAGCCTCCGCCTTTGGGGGCTGCCCTGGGCACAGACGGCACAATCATAGCAGGCATCTGCTACTCCTGCCATTTCAAAGGCAGACCCCAGCGTTTGCTCACCTGCCACATGGTTTAGCTTCCAGCGTGCTGCAATTTCCTATGCAGCCAATGGGCCACATCAGTGGCAGGAGCCTGTTATAACCATCGAACCTGTGCTAGGGCATGTGCTTCATCATTACCTGGGGACACTAAGGGGGAGTGACCTGTGACATGCACTAGGGTCACCACCTTTCTCTGCCCTAGGTCCCAGAGGTCCTGCCACATGGATTGACCGCACAGTGGACGGCATCCTACCAACAAGTTTTGGTGTCTCCACATGGGGAGCCACAACGTTAGGCCTTGGAACACCGCCCAGCTGTCAGTACAAATAACTAGGGGTCTGGGCTCGTGACTGATTATCATCTACACAGCTCGTAGCTCAGCCCACTGGCTACTCTGGCCCATCCCAGTATCAAACCAAATGGTATCTCTTTGGGGCTGCACACCAATAGCCATTCAAACGGCTGCAGCTCCTCGGCTAGAACCATCAGTAAACCAGGCATCCTCAGGTACTGGAGGATGTCCTTCTTTGTAGGGCGAGGGCTCCAAGTCCTCCGCCTTGGGCAGAGCGTTTGGCTCAGCCTGGGCTACAAGCTCCACAGGCCCCAAGATCTGTCGTAGTTCTGTGCTAAAAGGGGTTGAACTAAGGGTACTACATTGCTCCAAGGAAGCACCCCACTTGGCGAGGATGGTGGTCTGTTGTCGCGTCCCACACAACAAGGGCAGTGAGGAGGCGAGAAAAGGCAGTTTGGGTTAAGTTTTTAAGAAAGAAACAAACAGAGACTTAATGCTGTTAAATCTCTCAGAAGGCCAGGGGTCTCTCAGTCTCAGAGGACTGGAGCCCCGAATAAAGCCGACTGGAGCCGAAGCACAAGGTCCCACGATGTCTTACCTAAGGTATGTATCTTTTTAGGGACAAGTCTCTCATATTGTAACAGCTCTGTAGAGATAAGTGGAGAGAACTGATCTTTGTTGTCCTTATGACTTCTCTCACAAACAGGTGCAAGGGAAAAGCCAGAGCCGGCAACAGACTTTCCCAGGCAGGGGGAAGGGGAGGCAAGGCCCCTTCCCGTATTCTTTTAAGGTAGCTCATTATGGGTCCCCACTCGGTTCCGCCTGGCTTAGGTTGTATCTCCCATGAGATATCTTACCCATCTTTGGCTGCAAACCATTTTTGGGGACCAGACAGAGAGACATAAGATGTAAACACAAGGATGGAAGAGAGTCCCAGAAAGGCACAATCTCACAGACTCTTCTTTCCTTAAGGAAAGACATGAAGGAACAGTTGGCTAGGCTGTTGTGTGACTACAGTCTGTGCCACCCACATTTTGGGTCCCTAAGTCCACGTACGGACTCACTCCTGGACAGCATAGGTTGTTCGAACCAACACCCGTGCCGTTCCTGTGATGGCTTCTGTGGCCACTAGGGTTGCGTACACAGCAGCCAGCTGTTTCTCTATTAGAGAGTAGCGGACTTCCGCTCCTTTCCACAGTTGGGACCAAAATCCCACTGGCAACCGGAGATGCTCCTGCCATTGCCAGAGGCCCCAACCGGACGTGAACATTAAGTTCAAATGGGCGACCAGGGACCACTACTTGCAGAGCCTGTGCCTGTTGCACTACCCGTTTCATGGCAACAAAGGCTTGCACTATAGCCTCTGTCCAATCCCATGAGGCCCCCTTTTTTATCATGTTATATAAGGGCCTTGCCATTTGTGCTAAATGGGGTATAAACACCTGCCAATATCCCAGCAGACCCAAATACATCTGCTGCTGGGAGACCTTGGTCGGCCGGGAAAAGGCTGTATTTTGTCAATAATCGCCTCAGGTATGACCTTTGTCTTACCCGACCACACAACACCCAAAAACTTGACGGATAAGCCAGGGCCTTGGACCATTTCCTCATTCACTGCCCAGCCACGTGACTTCAGTGGCAGAGAAGAGAGGGAGCTGCTTGCTCTAAATCTGAAAGAGAATCAGATGTTAGTAAAATATCATCAACATAATGAAACAAGGCCACAGAGGACGGGTGACCCCACTGTGCCAAATCCTGGGCTACAAGCCCATGGCAGATAGTGGGGCTCTGCAAGTATTTTTGCGGAAGGACTTGAAAAGTTCACTGCCGCCCGTTCCAAGTAAAAGCAAACTGCTCTTGACACACGGGTGCAATGTCAATGGAGAAAAAAGCATTGGTCAAGTCCACTACATAGTGATATGTCACCAGGCAGACAGTCAGACCATCCATCAAATCGTGTATTGAAGGCACGGCAGCGTGCAAAGGTGGCATCACCTTATTAACTCCCTATAGTCCACAGTCATTCGCCAGGTCCCAACTGGCTTCTTGACAGGCCATACTGGGGAGTTAAAAGGACTGTGCGTCGGCCTCACAATATGTGCCTTCTCCAATTCCAATATTGTACGACCAATCTCCTCCTGTCCTCCTGGCAGGTGGTACTGTCGCACTGTAACCACGCGCCAGGGCTGTGGCAACACTTGAGGAGGATGGTGAGCATGCCCACGTGTCACCGCTTTCACCACCCGGATCCTGAGATGGAACTCTCCCACCGATGCCTGTAAACTGAGTCCACTAATAGGATATATTCCAGAATGGGGGAGACATACACCTTGTAGGTACGAGGGGGAAGCCTTCCTATACCCAGTGGTAAGGAAACAGATCTTACAGTCACAGTATTTCCCCCATAGCCATCAATGCAGATTGCTGGTCCGGGGAACAGTTCTGGGTTCCCATAAACAAGACTGCAGTCTGTGCCAGTGTCAACTAGGGCCAAAACCCTCTGCACATTAGAAGGGGACCAATGTATGGACAGTTCCATGTGGGGCCTCCGGTCCCCGCTTGTCTCCTCTGATCGGGTACCTTGGCCCCACCCCTAATCAAGCTGAAAGGAGTCGGCCTCAAGCTGCCGCAAGAAGTCCTTGAGGGACACGGGTCTTGCTTTCTCGGACTCTTCCTTTAGGCTTCGCCGGAATTGCTGTTCCAGATGCAAGTATTTCCAAAGTTCCAACAAGAGTGCAATGGGTTGTCGGTCTATTTTCTTCCGATCGACCCCTGCTGCCTCGAGATCACGACACATCTGTAAGCGTGTTACTCTCTGAGGCCCGCGACCCCGCCCCTTTACTTTTGATTTGGGCTTCCAGGTCTTGACTGCTCTGACCTCCTGTCTTAACTTCCTTTGCCGCCAGCTTTCAACATCTCCTTGGCCATGGCAATGGTAACTTCATGGATCCGTCGCCCCACACAGGGCGTAAGAATGGCAACCAAGGATCCAAAAGCACTCGCAGGTGCAGTATCCAAAACCAGATCTCTCATGCTGGTTGTAAAACACTCATCATCCGGCCCCTGCATATTAGGGTTGAAAATAGCATGTCTCATACCCATTTCACAGATGATTTGAGTAAGTTCCGCATATGACTGCCATGCACTCACAGTGTCTGGCACCTCGCCAGTCTGTTCCCATACTGTGCGTATCACAGCAGTGAGCCACTCCATTAGAGAGTCGTTGCCCCGGTCGTGGGCCAATCTATGGCAGTTCTGTAACCTTTGTCACAGGGACGGATGCACTGTCACAAAGGCTAGCTTTTCCATCTCCATTGCCTGGAGAGCAGAGAGCATTGTCTGCCCCCTCATCCCATAAACAGTAGCCAAGCCGAGACTGGCTCTCCAGGGTGCTGTCGGGACCGCCTCCCCAGCTCCTGCAACTCAGTGGGAGTGTAAGGGGTGTAGGTCGTGAACTCAGTCTCAGCTGGGTTGCCGGCAGCAACGCCCCTGGGGCCCAAAGGTTGCTCACGTTTTATCTTTTGCTTCAAGATTGGCCGGGCTTTGGGGTTGGGAGCTACATTGTCTCTACTCGCTTTCTCCTCCTCTGCCTCAGAGTCTCCACCATGGGGCCCCTCTTCTAACAGGCAGACCCGAGCTTCTAGCGCTTCCAACCTGGACACCTGGTCCGGCACCTGAGCTATTTCATTAAGCGTATCTTCCATGTTGAGACTCAAGGCCGTCAGGAACATCCAGCCCACGCGGCCGGCTGTAGCTTTCGCCTCCTCCGGCAACTGCTCAGCTAGAACCTGCAGGGTCCGCTCTACGCTGGCGGGAGAGCCATCCATGTCCTCCCACCCCTCCTCGGGGGTCCAACTCCTGAGAACAGTGGCCAACGGGCACCACACACGGTGTGGGGGCCATCTGTCCTCCTGTCCAGAGTCAGATGCCATTTCTACCTGTCCAGAATCTCGCTCGCCACTTCAGGTGTCTGAGTGGATGGTGGCCTCGGTGTAAGACGTTCACAATCCTCGGAGCCTACAGCAGCAGCAGATCACCAAAAGGAAGTCGACGCCTTCCATGGCCAGGAGGGTGGTGTGCCATGTGGAGGCTTGAGTCTCCCAGGCAGACTGCGCCTTCCATTTGTGGTGTCGCTCCTCATGGGCCTCCCGAACCTGAGCTTTTACAGGTATAAAATGTTCCATTACCCCTCTGGGTATTCTGGCCAGCGCCGTACACTGTTCTCTGCACCATTGTTCTCTCGCTGGTTCCAACCCAGCCACAAACGAGAATATAGTGGTATGACTCCCCTATCTATGGACCCATTGGTGTTCCTTTTTGGCCTCATAATATCCTGTGTTCTCATGTGGGGAGCAGGACCAGAGACCCCACATGACACCCTGCATGACAAGCATATTTTTGGTAAATATGCATTATTTATAGCATCAATTATTTCTTATGACTGATAGATTTTTAAATTGGACCTTACACACTGGAAGAAGAAAAAGAATGGAATCCTCCAGAAGTTAGTGCAATCTATGAGAACACAGCATAAAGCTTTACTCCTGACATTAAAGAGAACTTGAATAAATGCCAGTTTTCGAAACACCACGTTTCTTTGCCAAAATTCAGATTCTTATCTCAAAATGTTTGGTCAACGTGTTTTCTCTCTTTGACATTTTTTTTTTATGTTTTAATCAAAAAGAGCCATTGAAAATATATTTGGGACAGAAATATTGATTAGAGAAGCACTAAAAGACAAAGCAGTATCTCTCACACATTAATACACAGCTGTTGTTGGGGCGGCCCGAAGGCCCAGTTGGTTAGAGTGTGGGCTCTCGGCAGCAGGGTTGCTGGTTCTATTCCTGCATGGGATGGTGGGCTGCCCCCCTCTGCAACTTAAAAACTTAAAACAGCAACTGGACTTGGAGCTGGACTGCACCCTCCACAACTAGATTGAAGGACAACAACGTGGAGCTGATGGGCCCTGGAGAAACATACTTTTCCTCAATATTACCCAATAAAATTTTTTAAAAATCATGAATTCTTACTTTAAAAAAAGTACATAAATCTTGCTAAACCATTGAACAATTTTACTGCAACAATACAGGTCCGGAAAAAAGGGAAAGTGAGAGGTAGAATATGCCTGAGCTGGTGTTCGGACCAGTGGGCCAGAGAACCTTCAGTCACCTCCTTAGGGAAACCAGGCAGGCCCTGGGACATAATAGGGCCATACCCACAGCCCTCACATAAAATAAGTAAATTTCAATATTTAAATATTTCTATATTACTAGTTCTTCACGGAAACATAGGTTTTTACAAATATAAATGTATAACTATAACCCCCTTGGCACCTTATAAAGAAGTGCTCGCCCTCACCAAAACTGCTTACATCTTACATCAGGGCATGACATCTGATATCATAATTTAGCTCAGTCCAACAACACACACAAACGATGGTAGGTATCACGGAGGCTTGGCCTGTATGCATTCAACCCAGCTATCGGCCAAGGAATCGCTTTGAATCTGAAGCAGACCTCTGCCATTCCCTTCTCCTCCATACCACACACACACACACACACACACACACACACACACACACACGAGCTTCCTTGTATTAAGTATCTTTTCAACAAATTTCCACTTATGTCATTAGTTCAGCAAGACCACTTCCCCCTCAAGCTCCAACTCTATGGAAATCAGGAAAATACCTGCAAAGCAAAGAGCTAGGGCACTGAAGGTTTAAAATGTGTATTTCTCTTTCTCAAGTATCACTGCTCTGAAATTTACAATGGCTGAAATCAGTTGCCTCCTATTACGTCAAGTTTTATAACACTTGTTTTTGGTGATGGCCAGAGTGGTACCAGTGACTCTCCATTGACAGAAATCTCAGGTATTTTTTAAGGCTTCATTTTTAAAAACTGTGATAAAATTCATATACCATAAAGAATTTAACCACCAACATTTACAGATGATTATGTATAGTGCAAAGGACACCTTGAAAAAGACTCTTTACAAACAATATGAAAAAGACTGTACTCTTAACTAATCAGGTACTTAACTAATCTGTGTGTGGTAAAGCTTAATGGAGATGACTTGTATTCATGTTTCCCATTTAAAGACAGCTGTTGCATTTAGCTGGACTGCTCGACCAAAAAGGACTTGAAATTTTAAATTATTAGGAAGTAAAACAGATGACATCTGTTATGGACAGCTAACCCTTAAGCAGGGCTTGGTTGGCATTCCACCCCCATAGTAGAAGCCTCACCTTGCCTTGACCTATAGCTTAAAAGTAGGTCATCCCCCTATGCCTTGAGCTCCCAATGTCCTCTGTTCCACCCAGTTCCCTGTTTCAGAAAAATCTGCAGGCATCATGCTCCCTGACTTAAAACTATATTATAAAACTCTAGTAATTTTAAACGTATTGTATAGGAATAAACATAAACATATAGATCAATGAAACAGAATAAACATCCCCAAAATAACTCATACATATATGGTCAATTAATTTATGACAAAGGAGCCAAGAATACACACTGAGGGAAGGATAATCTCCTTATTAAGTGGTGTTGGAAGAACTGGACAGCTATATGCAAAAAAAAGGAAAATAAATAAATAAATAAATAAGTTAATTCAAGCTCTATGTTACACCATAAACAAAAGTGAACTCAAAATGGATGAAAGATTTGAACTAAAGACCTGAAACCAGAAAGTTCCTGGAAGAAAACATAGGCAGTCCCTTGACATAGGTCTTGACGATGATTTTTTTCATCTAACACCAAAAGCAAAAATAAACAAATGGGACTACATCAAACTAAAAGGCTCTGCACAGCAAAGAAAACCATCAACAAAATGAAAAGGCAACCTATTAAATGGGGGGAAATATTTGCAAACCATACATCTGATTAGGGACTAAAATCTTCAATATATAAAGATCTAACACACTCAACAGCAAAACAAAAAACAAAAAAAATTGATTAAACAAGGGCAAAATATCTGAATAGACATATTTCCAAAAATAACACACAAATGGCCAATAGGGACGTGAAAAAAATCATCAACATCACTAATCATCAGGGAAATGCAAATCAAAAGCACAATGTGATGTCACTTTACTCCTGTTAAAAAGGCTATTACCAAAAAGAAAAAAATAGCAAGTATTGGCAAGGATGCAGATAAAAGGGGACCCTTGTGTACTGTCAGTGGGAATGTAAATTGATGCAGCCACTATGGAGGCTACCAAAAAAATGAAAAATAGAATTACTCTATGATCCACCAATTCCATTTTTGGCATTTTCCCCAAAGAATTTGAAAACACTAATTTAAAGAGATGTCTGCAACCCCATGATCACTGCAGTGTATTTACAGTAGCAAAGATATGAAAATAACCTAAGTGTCCACTGATGGGCAAATGGATAAAGAAATTGTGGTATATATATAAAATGAAATATTATTCACCAATAAAAAGAATGAAATCTTGCCATTTGTGACATTGATGGACCTATAGGGTATTATGCTAACTGAAACAAGTTAGATATAGAAAGAGAAATACTGTATAATCTTTCTTACATGTGAAATCTAAAACTGAACAAATACATACATACATACATACCAAGATCATAGATACAGAGAAGAAATTGGTAATTGCCAGAGGTGGTGGGGGGGCGGGAAGAAACAGGTGAAGGGGATCAAAAAATAAAAATTTAGAAATAAGTGTAAAAATTGTATAGTCTATAGTTAATAATCCTGTATCGTATATTTGAAAGTTGCTAAGAGATTTTAAAAATTCTCACCAAAAGAAAAACATTGTAACTATGTGTAGTAAGGAATGTTAGACTTATTGGGGTGACTTTACAAGATGCACCTATATCAAATCATTATATTGTACATCTGAAACTAGTACCGGCATACCTCAGATATTGCGGGTTTGGTTCTAAACCACTGCAATAAAGCAAATCGTGACAAAGTGAGTCACACAAAATTTGGGGTTTCCCAGTGTATATAAAAGTTATGTTTACACTAAACTATAGTCTACCAAGTGTGCAATAGCATTGTGTCAAAAAATTTAAAAATAAAGGTAGTGGTCACTGAAGGTTGGTGTGGCTGTGGCAATTGCCTATAATAAGACAAATTCTGTTGTATTTACTGACTCTTCTTTCACGAATGATTTCTCTGTATTCTATTGCAGCTTGATAGCATTTTACCCACACTAGAACTTATTTTAAAATACAAACCAATCCTCTCAAACCCTGCTACTGCTAACATAACATACTAAGTTATGTAATATTCTAAATCCTTTGTGGTCATTTCAACAATCTTCACAGTATCTTCACTAGGAGTAGTTTCCATTGTAAAAAATCATTCTTATTGCTCATCCTTAAGAAGCAACTCCTAATCCGCTGAAGTTTTATTATCAGATTGCAGAAATGTCAGTCACATCTTCAGGCTCCACTTCTAATTCTAGTCACCTTGCTATTTCCACCACATATGCAGTTACTGCCTCCACTCAAGTCTTAAACCCCTCAAAGTCATCCAAGGTTGGAATCAACTTCTTCCTAACTCCTGTTAATGTTGATAATTGGACCCATTCCCATGAATTATGAATGTTCTTAAATGGCACCTAGAATGGTGAATCTTTTCTAGAATGTCTTCAATTAAATTTCTCCAGATACTTCAGAGGAATCACTATTTATGGCAGCTATAACCTTATGAAATATGTTTCTTAAACAAGACTTGAAAATCAGCATCACTCCTTAATCCCTGGGCTGAATGATGATGTGTTAGCAGGCATGTAAACATTAATCTCATTGTACATCTCCATCAGAGCGCTTGGGTGACCAAGTGCATTGTCAATGAGCAGTAATTTTTTGAAAGGAATCTTTTCTGAGCAGGTGTCACGTGTTATAAACAGATGTGCTGTCATCCAGGCTTTGTTCCATTTATAGAGCACAGGCAGAGTAGATGTAGCATAATTTTTAAGGGCCCTAAGATTTTCAGAATGGTAAATGAGCATTGGTTTCATCTTAAAGTCACCAGCTGTATTAGCACCTAATAAGGAGAGTCAGCCTGTCCTTTAAAGCTTTTAACTCAGGCATTGACCTCTCTTCTCTAGCTACGAAAGTCCTAGATGGCATTTTCTTACAATATAAGAAGACTGTTTCATCCACACTGAAAACCTATGGTTTAGTGTAGCCACTTTCATTAATTATCTTACCTAGATCTTTTGGATAACCTGCTGCAGCTTTTCCATTAGCATTTGTTATTTCATATAGCACTTTGACGTTATGGAGATGACTTCTTTCCTTAAACCTCATGAACCAACCTCTGCCAGCTTCAGACTTTTCTTCCTCACCTTTCAGCCTTCATGGAATTGAAGATTTAAGACCTTGCTCTGCGTTAAATTGTGGCTCACGGGAATGTCATGGCTGGTTTGACCTCCTATTCAGACCACTAAAAATTTCTCCATGTCACCAATAAGACTATTTCAATTTAATATTTGCGTGTTCATTGGAGTGGCACTTTTAACTTCCCTCAATAACTTTTCCGACCAAATATATGGTGATGGAATGAGAACTGATTCTGGGTGGTGAACACACAATGGGATTTATAGATGATGTAATACATAATTGTACACCTGAAATCTATGTAATTTTACTAACAAATGTCACCCAATAAATTAAAAAAATTAAAAAAATAATTTTGAGGCAGAAATAAAAAATAACTTTTCCTTTACATTCATAACTTGGCTGTTTGGTGCAAGAGGCCTAGTTTTTGGCTTATCTCAGCTTTTGACATGCCTTCCTTACTAAGCTTAAGCCTTTGTAATTTCTGATTTAAAGAGACAGATGTGCAACTCTTCCTTTCACATGAACACTTAGAAGCCATTGTAGGGTTATTAATTGGCCTAATTTCAATATTGTTTTCTTTCAGGGAATAAAATAATAAAAGATACTTTTTAAAAGATGCACTTTTGCTGAAGGAAAATAGAATGTGGTTTCTGGATAAAGAAAGATATAAAGGACGAGAGAGAGAGAGAGAGAGAGAGAGAGAGAGAGAGAGAGAGAGAGAGAGAGCTGATAAAGGAAAACAAAGGAAGTAATTTTGTCCTAAAGTAAAACGACTGTTTTAAAATAAAAAGGGAAATACAGGACAATAGCTGAAAAGTATATGAAAGCTTAATAAGGTTTATGAAAGTTGCAGAAGATTTCTGGAAAAGGGATCTTGAAAAAGGAATTTTATGTGTGGCCAGGCTAAGATTTTAATGGATAAGTCAATTGCATCATTTATATGTGTGTATACATGAACTCTCATCCATTCTTTAACCATGGTCATTTTTTAAATTAGTTTCAGGTGCACAAGACAAGGTAATACTTAGACGTTCATCATTTATATCCCTCACACTGTGGACCCCCCCTCCCCCCATACCCCCATCCCTTATCTCTCCAACATCGCACCAAGCCATCACATTATATATATTATATATATATATATCACATTATATATATAAATTATAGTTGGCATTCATTATTGTTCAGCTTCAGGTGTACAGTACATTGATCAAGCATCTGCATGTTCCCTGAGGTGGTCTCCCAAATGGGACACGTGTCCATCAGATACTCTACAAAATCTTTACAACATTTAACCATGGTCATTTTTAAGTCTTTTGTCACTTATTGTTTTACTCTGATACTTTTACAAAAGTGTTTCTGCAAAGATGTCTCATCTTCAGAGAGATTCAAGGAGAGGTCTCTAATACTTATACTGCAATACAAAGTTTTATAAACTTTCTCACAACAGTGTTAAACTTCGTGAAATTTTGCAGAACTCTGTGGGAAAACTGGATTCATAAAACTGCTAACAAAAAGATCCAGATCAAGGATTAATAACATGGGGCTGAATGAATTGATGGGGATGATTACAATTTTTATTATGATTTTTTTATTTGAAGATACTAGTTTTTTAACTTTTCCAAATAGAAGAAAAAATTTTCTCCTAAGCTACCTATGACCTACGGTAATTTGATAAATCGTAATTTTGTCAGAAACATTTGTTGAAACATTTACCTTTTCCTCTCTACCTGATCCCTCCAAAATTTAGACATTTTTAGTGAGTATTCCTATTTCCATGACCATGCAACTATTTACATAAGTCCAATAAGAATCTGCTCTCCTTATAACAATTGGAAACACTGACAATATTCCCAGTGTTTGACTGAAATGTCATGTTAGCTTTCCCAGATATAACCAGACAACTTTAAGGAAAAAGGTTGACTTATAGAAGCTTCCTTGGAAAAATCAGCCTGGTACTTTTTTTTTACAGGGTTCCAAAGAGCTTTACCAGGTCAACCAATGTACTTAGATTTATCTGCTTTGGTCTCCAATTCATTAAAAAAGACAGAGAAATTAACCCCCAAAATTTACGGATGATTATGAATAGTAAAAAAAGACACCTTTAAACACTTCTTTTATAACCAAGATGAAAAGGACTGTATCAGGTACTTTTAACTAATTTGTGTGTGGCCAAATTTAATGGTATTGACTCTTGGATTCATGTTTCCCATTTAAAGAAAGCTCTAACTGGACTGCATCTAACTGGACTGATCAACAAAGATTTGAAATTTTAAATTACTAGGAAGTGAAACAGATGACATTTGTATAGACAGCTTACCCAAGACCCAGACAAGGCCTTTATAATCAAAACCATTTTTCCTTCTTTCCTTACTTTAGTTCCTTCCTATCTTCAAATAATATGAAAGGCCAAGCACTCAAAATGTTATGGTTTCCTTTTCCTCCTTCATTTCTGCCTGGATTTTTTGCTCTTCTAAAACTTTGTTTTACATAGGTCAATGTTATAAAGACACACTCTGACAATGGGTGCTCAGTGTTTTGAGTGATCACTAAGGCCTGAGACTTCATGGGAAAAACCTCAAGAACCTACAGAAGATGTTTCTCCTTAAAGAAACAATGGTAAAGACTTCCTGTGTTCTGGAGCAATTGCTCAAGTGTGGACTAAGGCTCATAAGAAAAAGAAAACCACTTTCCCTTCTATGTGTGACATAACATACTGGGAAGGAGTCTTCCTGGCAATGAGAGAACAACAATGCTTTTAATAAGTGATCAGAATTGTTTTCCCATGACTGATTGTGCGGTTTTCAAGGAATGACCTCAACAAAAGGGGAGAAATACAAAAAGTAATATAAACGGAACCACATTAAAATGGAGTCAGAGCTGCTCTCCCAGAGGAAGTACCTTGCTCATATTACTCCTCAGACCTTTGGAATGTTAAAACTGGGCAAAAGAACCTTTACACTGGACCTAAAGCAGCATTTCAGCATGACAAGAAAAGAGGCATTATGACTACTGGGTTGAAATTTTAAAATATTCTTTAGAACTAGCACCACTATGGGCAGAAAATAAAAAAAATGCTTTAGAAATAGCATCACTAAGTTATCTTGTCTGCACATATAGAAATTTGTTCCTTCTATTCATGTAATTGTTCCTCTTTCCTTTCTCATCAATACCCCTTGCCTTGTCTCCTAATTGAAACCCTATCGTGTTTCTGCCTCAATCAGTGCTTCACAAATAGCTATTCTTTTGGATCTCAAATAAATGCCTGTTGCCTTTCATTTTGGTCACTTACTATTAGGTTCAATGTTTATAAATGTATTTGTAAACAATTCAAATAATTATCCCAATAATTC
Source organism: Rhinolophus hipposideros (assembly GCF_964194185.1). Classification (NCBI taxonomy): domain Eukaryota; kingdom Metazoa; phylum Chordata; class Mammalia; order Chiroptera; family Rhinolophidae; genus Rhinolophus; species Rhinolophus hipposideros. The sequence continues at coordinate 9,010,860 of NC_138057.1, read as the reverse complement.
ATCAATAAAAACTCTAAGGCCCTGCATGTGTCTGTTTTTATTGGCAGAGCCAAAAGGGGAGGGCAGAGAAGAAATAGTGGAGGAATAAACAGCAATTTTCTCATGGTTTACCGCTATACCCTTTAGTTTACATAATATATAGAAACGTGTGTGTGTGTCAAAGCAGCAACCTTCAGAATTTCTGAACCAAGGAACAGGATGGAATTTCATACTGTTTTAAACTCATTAACTCATTTTCACTGATGAAAATTGCTCTGTCACCTAGGGACTTTGAGAGTCCCACAGGGAATTCACAGGGACTGCCCAACAACTCCAGTCAGGGTACAAGGCTTAGTTCTTGTCTCTCCTCACTCTTTACGATTAAAGAGCTCCTTGTGCTTTGCTTGTATTTTGTCCTGAGAAGCAATGCAGTCCAAGTCCACATTTCCCATATCTCATCAAACCACATTGTTGGGACGCAGACCCCAGTGTCACTATGTTAGAATGCCCTGCCCGGCACGGCCCTGCCACAACGCAGGTGTCCAGGCGACTTTCCCTTGAAGACACTATTATCAACCATGGGGCTCTCTAGCTGCCTCCCAGGACACCCTGCTTCTGGGCAATTCTCCAACTGCTCTCGATAGGATCCACAAACTACCCACCGCCAACACTCAAACAGATTCCTCAAAACCTCTCCCCAGAATTCATGAACACCCATAAATAAAGAGGAACTCCAAGGAATCAAGCCCATAATAAAAGATTATAAGGCTCAGGGCTTCATTATCTCCTGTACAGATCCATTTGGCAGGGAGGAGAAAGGACCATTCATGTTTAGGGCTCAGATAACATTCTCTAGTGGAGGAAGTGGTGTTGGGTAGTGTGTGTCCTCTGGACCCATAAAGAGATAAAGAGGGAAAGGCCTCTTTATCACTAGGACTGTGCCTCTGGATCTCCCAGGAACATATCTCAGCTAGTTGGTTATGTTGGTTGTACCTTGTGGACCTGACTGAGATAAAATGAAATGCTATTCCAACCAATAGTTTTAAATATTTATTTAAGGTGGTGTAATATTCTAATAATTTGGCACTTAACATTTTACAAAATATGAATAAAGGATTTGCTCCATAATGAAACTATTACAATGGCAGTTTAAACAATCTCATGATCAGAACGAGTAAAAAGATGGTTTCATAAAAGGAAAAAGGTATCAGAAAATTAATATTGGACACAGAAGCCAATCTGAATGAACATCAGCTGGTTTTATCTCAGATGATTTGACCATCAAAACAAAATAAAACTAGTAACACTACTTCAGGATCATAACCTACTGCTTTAAACAAAAATCTGAGTCTACACAAACATAAATTTAAAATTCTGGAAAAAGGAAAACTGTTTCATACCATGATGCGGACAGGAGGAATACTGGGAAAAGTAGCATGATTTTGCAACTATGGTAAAAACTGATTTGGGCAATGACCAGAAATAAATGCTAACATTTGAGAAAATGAAGGATTACAGCGACATAGTGAGGTATATAGCCTGAATATAGCTCATAAAAATACTTAATGACTTTTTCCCAAAGACACACGAAAGATTCCACATTAACCAAATGATCCAATTTAGTATCGCTATTCATGGGACCAATTAACAGTATGCATCCTGGTATGATGTATGGAGAAATCCTCAATAACTCTTTTGTATGGCTACAGAAAGTACACAAGCTAAATGTAATCCTAAAAAAACATGAAACAAATCCTTGTATTTACATGATTAACAATAGAGAAGATCTCTGGTTTAGAGGTACTGATCATTCAGGGTATTGTCAGGGGTTCCCTCCACATCACTCTTCTGATACATACCCAGTTGTCACTTTTCGCAGAGGTCACAGTCATAGCTCTGTGAGAGCTGAGGGATGTCTAAGACAGGTCGGTAACAGACAGATCCAAACCTGTAAGAGCTCAGCAGAGAACAAGTTTTTTCTCCCTTGCAAAAGTCACACTGTCAGAGGAGAAAACTGTTCCACGGAGTAATTCTCGAACCCTGACTCCTTCCATGAGCTCCTCTTCCATCATCACTGAAGGAGAAGGAACAGCAGAGAATGTATAGGATGGACATGTCTTCATGGGACTTGTTTTACCACTGACAGTCATATTTCACTACCTAAAATTTGGTGACTTTCTTTACTGCATTAGGATGAAAGAGTGCGTGGGAAATGTAGACCAGTCCTGGGCCTAAGAACTAAAGAAAATGGTTATCGGTGAACATGTAGTATGAGGGATAGGGGTCTCGTTTTATTACGTTTTTTATTTATATATATTATATTGTGGATTGACTTCTGGCAGGATTTCCCAAGCGCATTAACTTCATAAGATATCTTTCATCTGCTCGATATACTATGAGGTCTCTACTGCTCTATGAATTTTCTCCTGTACTGAGAAGGGAATCTTCTGCCTGAAGTTATCACATATTTATTACATTCTACAGTTTTTTCATTGTGTGAATTCTCTACTCTGTGAGATTCAATCTTTGACAGAAAGCTTTCATATTTTCATTACACAGTCAGTAATTCTCTATAGTTAAGTTCGTTGATGGTTGAGTTCATAGAGAATATTTCCTTTATTCATTACCTTCACAATGTTTCTTTCCCCAGAGAATTCTCTGATGTCCAGTAAGGACTAAACTTATCCCTAGTGGCTAAAATACTGTCTATAGATTTCAAGGTTTTCCTTCCAGAGTAAGTTCTTGCGACAGACTGAATGTTTGTGTCCTCCCAAAATTCATCTGTTGAAATCTTATCCCCAAGGTGCTGGGGTTTGGAGGTGCAGGCCTTTGAAGGTGATGAAAAGGACCCAAAGAGTTCCCTTGCTCCTTCGCACATGTTAAGACACCGCAAGAAAATGGCTATCTACAAACCAAGAAGTAGATCCTCACCAGACACCAAATCGACCAACACCTTGATTTGGGACTGCCACTTTCCAGAACTGTGGGAAACCAATGTTTTTTATTTAAGCCAATCAGTTTATTTGTTATAATAGCCTGAATGGACTAACGCAGTTCTCTTCTGTTTAGTGAGTTGCTTCCTGAGGAACTTCCATGTTCATCAGCTTAATAAATTGTGGCCCCTTCTCTGAGTTCTGCAATATTTTCTTAACCCTGACTTGTAATTTTCCCTAAGTCTTCATCATTAGGTTTTCTCCCCTGTGACTTCTCTGATGTTCTCAAATTGTGATTTCTGGCTGAAAGCATTTCAAGTTCCACAACCTTTTACACAGTTTTCCATGTGTGGGAGTTCTGTGAGGTAATGCAAGATCTGATGTCTGGACGAAAGTTTTTCCACAATCATTACATTCATGTTTAACTCCCTGTGAGTTTTCTGATGCTCTCTGAGGTTTGAATTCTGGTGGAAATCTTCTCTACGTCTATCACATTGATAAGGTTTCTCCCTGGTGCGAACAAGCTGATCAAAATATGCCACCCCAAATTATGCCATTTTGGCAAAAGGATGATCTTCAGCTGAAGGCAACTAAAAAACAGTAGACACAGAAAAATCTTTTCATAACCTGCACCCAAGTGCCGAAAGGCAGGACATAAATCTCCCTTTATAAATGTGTTCCCCATGCCGTCTATTGTATAAACAAGAGCAGACAACTCGTATCATTGGAGATGGCACCAACTAATATGTGCATAAACAAATCTTCATGAAATAACACTTATATTCCATTGGTTTCCCCGTCTACTTACCTTCCCACAACTTACCACCTGTGTAAGTTCTAAACACTTTTCCCTTGTGTGGACACTTCTTTGCAAATGTATTGTCCTTCTGTTAAAATGTCATATAAGCTGACAGGACTTATCACCTCAATGGAGTTTTCATTTCATTTATGTGACGCTCTCCATATGTATATGAAATAAATCTTTTTCTCCTGTAAATGCCTGTCAATTTGCAGGGCTCCAGCCACGGAACCTAACGGAGTACAAGAAAAAGTTATTTTTCCTCCCCTTGGCTTTTTACATCTGACAACTCTCTTAAGATTTTTTCACATTACCATCTTTATAGGATTTTTCACCTTTGTGAGTTTCTTGATGTTTTCACAGGTGAGTCTCATTGCTGAAATTGTGTAAATAGCTGCACTCCCCTGTATGAATTGTCTCATAAGTTGAATTTTGAGAGTTAAATTGCAAACGAAAGCTGTTCTGCATTAGTTACATTCATAGCGTTTCCTCCCAGAATGCAGTCCTGACAAATTATAAGGACGGACTTCCAAAAAAAATTTCCTCACATTTCATACATGCATATTATTTTCCCCCTGTATGAACTCTGATATCCTTGGGATATGACGTGAAAACGAAACTCTTCCAGATTCATAGGGTTTCTCTGCTGTGGTGAGTACTCTGATGTTTTCCAAGGTTTGACTTCTGGGTGAAAGTTTTTCCACATTCATTACATTGATACGGTTTCTCCCGTTTGAGTTCTCTGATGTTCTCTGTGGTATGACATGGAGGTGACAGCTTTCTCACATTCATTACATTGATAAGGTTTCTCCCCTGTGTGACTTCTCCAATGTTCTTTGAGGTATCACACGGAGGTGAAAGCTTTCCCACATTCATTACATTGATATGGTTTCTCCCCTGTGTGAGTTCTCTGATGTTTTCCAAGATTTGTTTTCTGGCTGAAAGTCTTACCACATTCATTACATGGATAGGGTTTCTCCCGTGTGAGTGTGCTGATGTCCTCTGAGGTTTGACGTGGAGGTGAATGCTTTTCCACATTCATTACATTGATAGCCTTTCTCCCCTGTGTGAGTTCTCTGATGTTTTCCAAGATTTGACTTCTTGTTGAAAGTTTTACTACATTCATTACATTTATAGAGTTTCTCCCCCGTGTGAGTCTTCTGATGTTGTGCAAGCTCTTTTTTGCACGTGAAAGTTCTCCCACATTCAACACATTCATAGTGCTTCTCTACTGTATGAGTTCTCCAATGTATATTCAGGACTTGCTTCCAGAGGAAAGTTTTCCCACATTCATTACATTTATAGGGTTTCTCCCCTGAGTGAGTTCTGTGATGTTTTCCAAGGCTTGACTTCCAGGCATAACTTTTACCACATTCATTACATTGATAGGGTTTCTCCCCTGTGTGAGTTCTCTGATGTACAATGAGGGATAATTTCCAGAGAAAACCTGTCCCATATTCATGACATTCACAAATTTTCTTATCTGTGTGACTTCTTTGATGTAAAATGAATGATGACCTCCTAAAGAAAGATTTTTGACATTCATTACACTAAGAGTGTTTTTTCCTCACATGAATTCTCTGCTGTACAGTGAAGGCTGCCTTAGAACTGAAACTTTGCTCACGTGTCTTATGATCACAAGACAGCTCAATGGTGTGAGTTCTCTGTTGCATGTTAATGGGTAAATTGTAGCTCAAGTTTTTCCCACACTCAAGGGGTGGCTCTCCTGTGTGATTTCTCTGATATTCTTCAAAATGAGCATTTTGAGCAAACGTTTTCTCTCTTCTATCAGTTCTCTGAAGTTTAGCAACCATTCTGAAATTGTACTCACTTTTATTACATTGATCTTCAGGAAATCCACTCTGACTCTTCTCTGTGTGAATACTTGGAGAGACGACAAGGACTGATTCATCACATAAGTTTCTTCCAAATTTATGATAAAACACTCTCTTTTGTGTAAAAACTCTTCCATGTAATGGAGGCAGTCTTATCATGCAAAGTACTACCACGTTCGTGATAATCAAAAGACTGCCCCAAAGTAAGTTCGTACTCACAACTATTAATAAAAATTTGGGAAGACTTCTCTCCAGTGTTTGTTCTCTCATTTCTAGTATTGGAATGAGATGCGTTAAATTCATCAGTCTTCTTTTTTGAGTCATTATGTGGAGCCAATGGGTAGAGGCAAAAGTATGCAGGCCACACTGTGTCACATGTAGAGATTATTTTTCTTGGAAAAATGTCTGTGCCCAGATTAAACAGTTTTCCTGAAACTTTCTCTTGCTGTGTAGTCACTGGTCTGTTGGTGGTGAATAAAACTTGACATAAATACTTCTCTTGGTTTACCTGGCTATTCTCTAAAAGATCACGTCGGTAGTCTTCTAAAAAAAGAGAAAGTTAAAAAATTCCCTATGAAATTTAACATATTTTTAATATAAAAGTCTTACAGACCTATGCCCTACTATATGTTTAACATTTTTATTTATTGATCAAGTCTTCCAACACTGTAGTATTTCCAAGTATATATTAACTATACTCACTTTACTTGGGAGGCAGGAGGCTTGTTATCCTAAGTAGAAAAAGGGAAAAATACTTTGAGGTGAACATCGTATGTATTTTGGCATTTTAAAATATAATTTTCAAACTTGGGCATAAAGGAATGAAACGATGAATTGGGAACATAATAGTTTTAAGAAAGTTGGGTCCTGGGGACAAAATCAGAGAACGTTTTGAATTCAACATCAACAAAAATACAAATAAAAAAAATCATGCTTAAGGGTTTAGGGGTTCCAACAGAGAAAGGGTTTGGATTAAGGAGATTATCAGGATCTAGGTTCTTAAACTATCAAATGCAGATCAAAATGGTAGGATACTCATCAGTCTATATGCTTCCATTCGGTGGTTCCGCTTTCTCAGTCTACATATCAATACCACAATATGTTTATAATGGAACACATTTCCTCATGTTTAAAGACACAGTCCTAAAACCCAAGTTCTGATTCTGCTGTCATTCTTCAGAACACAAATGCACAAGAGGAAGTGTAAAAGTGACTGGAGGAATAACACCTTTCCACCTGGATGGGATTCGTTACTGTATTCTGGATCTGGTACTTTGGTTTTTATTACTGTGGTTTAAAAGTAAATGTTTATTGACCAGAAAATCCTGAGTATCACCTTTTCAATATGCTCACTCATGTTCTTAAAACCAGTTTTAATGCTTTCCCTTATGTAACTCTGTTTTCTATACACTTTTCAACATATCTGATTGCTACTGACTGTGAGAACCTTAAGGATCACGTTTCAAACTGCTCCATTATATTTTGGAAATATCGCTTATATTTAGCTATCATAAAAAAAATATTGTATACATCTGACTATTATTCTAGTCCGAACCATACTCCATGCAAGCATGTCAGGCTTTTGCTAATCACCTCAGATGATGCATAGCACCCAACCCCCCCGCCCCCAAAAAGATTAAAGACTTAAGAGATATCTTTCTAGAAAATAAAGTTTCACATTACCTGTATATACTTCATGCGTTTAAACTATTAATATCATTCCACCAATGCACAAGTCCATGGTATTTTCTACCATAGTATAATCCAGGCTACTTTCCTCTCTCTCCAATGGTTCATTTGGAAAAAACAATCTGGTACTCACATTCTTTCCTGACTTCCCTGTACTTCCACTTTTGCAATACTCATACTCTAGATACCCTTTAAGCAAAATTATTTACAAACTAAACTTAAAATATTTCCTAAGGGTAAACCTAAAAAGCAACTAACAGGATCTGATAAAGAAAATCACAAACACTGATGAATGAAATCAAAGAACAACTAAATAAGTAGAGAAATGTGCTATGTCATTAACTGAAAGACTCAATCTAGTAAAGATATCAATTACTGAGTTATTCTATAGATTTAAGGCAAGTCCTACGGAAATCCCAGCAAGTTTGTTTATAGACAAACTTGTTCTCAACTTTATAGGAAAAGGCAGAGACACCACAATAGCTATAACAATTTGTTAAAGAAAAATAAAGTTTACCTTATGTTAGGACTTATTAAGTATCTATAGAAATCAAGAGAAATAAAAATATAGATCAATGAAACAGAAAAGAGAACCAAAAATCTGACCAGCACAAGCACAGCCGAACGATTTTTGACAAAGGTTGAAAAACAATTCAATGAACCAACAGTCTTTTCAACAAATGGTGTTGAACAACTGGACCACCATAGGAAAAATAATGAATTTCGGCCTATACCATTATGCACAAATATTAATACAGGATGTATCATGGATTTATAAATCATAAAAGTATTAAATTTTAGAAAGGAAAAAGAAGAGAAAAATTTGGAGACCAAGGGCTTGGTGAGGAGTTTTTAGACATAAAAAGAAAACAATCCATTTTTTAAGATGCATTTAATTGGATGAAAATGTTTGTGCAACGAAAGACATGGTTAGGAGTATGAAAAGAGTGGCTACAGTCTGGAAGATAAAACAGGCAAAAGACGGAACAGGTATACGTAAAATTGATACATATATAGCATATAAGTATGTGAAAAGTTATCCAACATTATTAGCCATCCGTAAATGCAAACTGAAGCATAACAAGGCACCGGCCTCAAAATTAGAACAACAAAAAAACTATAGAGATAATAACAAATTAACTGATAAAATAAAATAAAATGCTAATAATGCTGCAAAAGAAAATGGATCTCTCATACACTAATGGTAGAAATGTAAAATAAAACAGCCTCTATGGAAAATTAGTGGCAATTTCTAATAAAACTAAACATGTACATACTTTATCCCAGCAAAATGAAAATTATGTTAAAAAAAAACACATATACACAAATATATATCGCAGCTGTATTTACAATTGGAAAATACCAGAAACAACCCAAGTACACTTCAGTGGGTGAATAATCACTGACACAGGCAACAATTTGGATAAACCTCAACAGCACCATGACTGGTAAAAAAAAAAAAAGGTGAATCTTAAAAGGTTATATGATATATGATTGCATTTATATAACTTTCTTGAAATGACAAAATTATAGAAATGAAGGGAAGATTAGAGGTGGCCAAGGGATACAAACAACCCCTAGGGGAATAAGGATAGAGAAGTATAAACACAGAAAGTAGCACAGAGTTCTGTTATGCTAGTGTAGTAGTTCTGTATCTTAACTGTGGTGGTACTTACACAAACCTGTTTATGGGATAAAACTGCATAGAGGTATACTCTTACATGAGCATGCACACACACACAAAGACACAAAGGAATGCAAGTTAAAAGAACAGTAAAAAGAGAAAAAGATCAGTAGTAACCTAATTAACGGTAATGTACCAATACCAATTTCTGGATTTTGATACTCTACTGCACCTACTGAGATGTCTCCATTGGAGAAACTTGGTGAAAGGGGACATAAAATCTTCGTGTTTTTTTTGCTACTTCCTGTGAGTCCATTTTATGTCAAATAAAAAGTTTAGGAAATGCTAAATAAGGTGTATTTGATGTATTACTTTTATAAGAATTCCAAAGGAAGATGAAAAAATCAGAAGAGATGTTCACTTGTCCTTACATTAAATTCGTACATGTAAAGAATATTACCAAAACAGTCATAAAAGTCATCTACCAAGTTTTCCTTTATTTATCAGAGTACTGGTAGTACTTTGCATAATATTTACAAGTATAGTATTGTCAATTATTATCTTAAATGTTTACTTAGCCTAAACCCTACTTCAGTATTTAAACCTCTAGTATCTTTTAGATCAGTCATTTTCAACTGGGGATGTATTACAGACTTAACTGATGGAGTTTTATTAAATGATACTTCTCTAGACTCTACTCCAAACTTACGGAATCCGTTTATTTGATGTTCTTGTATATTAATGGGTATATTATTGGTAAACTATGACTCAGGATTCTTATTATAATATCAACAACTTTCTCTAAAAATATTAATGCATTTTGACGAATTCAATGTAACACTCACTGACTTCTTTCAAAATAGGCTTATTTGATATCCTTAAAGAAATTATGCCTAAAACTTTTCTTTACAAGTGGGGTTATTATATTTTTCCTATCAAGGAAACAATAATTTTCTTACCACTACATTATTCTTATTATGAACCTACAGAAGACTTTTCCTATTTGAAAATGATTACTTACAATTACAAACCACAACCATCATAATTCTGACATCTACATGTGATTTTTTTTTTTAACTCTGATGCTTGCCTGAAAGCTCTGCTATAAGCTGGGCCAGAGTTGGTATCATCAAAAACGAAAAATCTGTAAACCTCAGGAAAAGAGGGTGTATTAACTATTATTAACTAACTGCTCACACTTCAATGAAAAGATTCTTACAAACATGCTTTTGAGCTAACATCATTTAGAAAACTTTCAGGTCATTAAGGTGCAGTGTCAGAATATTTTTAGTCAAGGACCAGACAATCTCATGAGACTAGCAACTCAAGATTCAGCAGAACAAGAATTAATTACATGTAACTGAATAATTAATTACATGCTAATTATACATAATTGATGTGTGGACAGAAACTTGCCTTAGGTATTGGCATTTGGGATAGCGCTTTCAGAGTGAATCAATATGAAATACCTCTCCTCTACCTGGCTTTGGAGGTAATACTCAATGTAATTATAGAGTATTTATTTGTATTACAGATCTGAATATAGACGAATAAAGCAGAGTCCATTTTTTTAGAGGATTTCCAGGAGGTGAAAAGTGCTCTTTGAAGAACTGTATGGTATCTGCCACAGAGTATGTGAAAAGTCACATTTTCATGTGAAATAGCCAGGTTTGGGAGATTTACAAAAAAGACTTGGGAGATTTACAAAAAGGATTTACAAAGTAGGCTAAAATATCCCATGATTATTTAGCAGAAGTAGGAATCTTAGCCAAAACTTAATGTGTAGTAATTCAAAAAATATAAGAGCCCTTCCCTGTGGCCAGGCATACTAAGAAATTTAATGAATTTAAGAACCTATATAGAAGAAGCATACAATGATGGAAAGTGTGATGTAGGGAAGAATGTCACACGGATTGGTGACACTTAGGAGACTGGATCAGATAAGCTCTGGCAACAAAGTAGGCAACATAAATACATCTGATGATGCAACAGAAGTTCACATTGGACAGTCACTAATATAACAGTAATTTAAATTTCATACACTAAGTTACATGTAAACCCTACGTTTATTAAGCGTCCAGAACAACTAGAATTGGATGCATTATGTAAAAATGAGCTCTAATTAATAACAAAAATAACGAAGGCATTAAAGAGCAAGACTCTAGTTTTGGGGAAAGTTATTAGACAGTGAGGACATGAAAAGACTGAGTACAAAGAAAAACTAAAATGTCAGAAAGTGTGGAAAGATCAGTATGAGGATGACCGAGACGAGCAATCAGCATTGCAAGTGATTTCATGCTTGTGTTATGAGTAGGGAGTAGAACAAAATAACTGTGCTGAAGTGGAAAAATTAGAGTTTCTGAGTTGTGAGAGAAAAACTTCATCTTCATTTTGTCATTTTGAGAATAAAGACACCATAACCATAACACTGAGGTACAGCGGCCCTACAGGTGGGATGAGGTCATCAGGATGAGGCAAAATGGCTGAAATTACCGGAATGGAAGACACAGGCATAGAGGGAGTTACTGTACAGGAAGAAGAGCTCAGAGACAGACAAATTAGGAGGAGAAAGACACTGGGAATCAAACTTTATTCACTCACAAATACCCACTGTATGCCTATTCCTATTCCTTATTGTGATTGAGGTACTGGGGATACAACATTATATCAGGTCAACGACACGTGAGCAAGCACTCAGGGAAGCACAGACAACAGTAGGATCAAATCCAAGGAGGGTATGAGCTCGGGAATCATGATTAGTAGGATCACAGGAAGCAGAAAACGTGTGGGAGGGAGGAGTAGGGCTCTGAAATTTTCAAATAGGACACATAGGTGGAGATTTTGAAATATAATGTCAGAAGTAAGAGCAGCTGATGAGTCCTTAAAAGAAAATAAAATAAGGGCACAGATGGACTGACTGCTGGAGAAGAAGAGAGCTGCTATAAATAGGGCGTCCTTGAAGGACATAGAAAGTGATGACAAGATCTGAATTCTTCATAGAAACAACACATTTGTGAGGAATGTATGTAGCAAGTACCTCCCACTCATTACTCTGTCCCTTCCTAGCGGTTAGAACATGGAACCCAAGACAAATGCACATAAATCCTTTCTCTATAAATCCACCTCAAACTCAGTTTTGTGGTCGGGTATAAAGTTGGGGCACGATGCCAATTTTCATATAAATGGCTTTTGCAGCTTTCTGCCCTGTCACCCTGTTCATAAATCAGTTGTCATTGTAGCGCACAGTTCTTTCTGGGTTCTGTAATTTGTTTCAAAGGTCTACAATTATTCCTATACCAGTACCATTCTGTACCAGTTACAACAGATTTACAATATATCTTTAGTACCTGTTAGAAAAGATCCTACACCATCCTGTTCTTCAATTATGTTTATACACATGGACGAGAAGTAGAATTTTAAAGTAGTATTCTAACCTATGACCATGATATATTCATTTACTTCAGTTTTATTTCACGTTGCTCAGTTTTTCAAAATTTCGATATTTGTGCAGCTGTATTTCTAAGTATACTTGCATTGTAAATTCTTATACAATGCTTTCTCTCCTTTTCCAGCATAGGACAGCTACTGTATGCATTTTATTTAAAACTTTTTATTCCACGAACGATGGTTTGTACTGCATTTAATTTATTCCATTATAGCTTTACAATTATATATATATGTATATATATACAAATTACATATATTGATTTATTTAAAGTAATAACTTCTGATTTACTTAAGTCTTCTCAAAATTCTTTGTTCTTCTAACTTTCCATTAAGCAATTCTATACCCATACACCAAACGTTGTGTGCAGTGAAGGCTTAACTCAGTCCGTTTGCACATTCCACAAGAATCCTGCACATTACAAAGAAATTACTGTCCTCTGACCAACTCTTGGGGGATAAATTGTAAGCCCATGCAACATCCTGCCCAATGAGAGTGTCTTTACATACCTGGGGCTGGGGCCACACCAGACAGTTCAGGCTCACACTGCGATTTATGGTTGGGGCCTTGGGCCTCACTGGAGAAGCTACACCCGGAGTAAATAAGGTCAGTCACACAGGTGCTACGGCACTACACGACCGAATCCAATAAAAATCTTGGACACCAAAGTGCAGGTAAATTTCTCTGCTTGGCAATATTTCATGTATGCTGTCATACATCGCTGCTGGCAGAATTAAACACTTGCCATACAACTCCACTGGGAGAATAAGAAGTTTTCATCGAGTCTCTGCTGGATTCTGCCCTCTGTGATTTTCACCTTTGCTGATGTTATTTATACCCTGTGGCTGTAATAAACTCTAGGCTTTCATATAGCAGTTTTACTGAGTTCCTACAGACCTCCGGACACAGGTTCATAAATACATTTTATACTTTTATAATTCTGATGTACCCTTTGATCAAATACATTTTTCAAAACTAAATATGTATTTTTAATTTACAGTTGGGGTATTTTTTCTCATACTGTCAATAATTTCTAGGTTTATTGAATTATGTTACAATAACTATGCAAACTTAATGAAGTTTTCTTTTAACTCAAAATATATTTATGTTGTGTTACATGCCATTGACACTTCAGAGAAAGTTTATACTATATTTTCAGAGGACAGAGCTGAAAAAAGACATATCAATACATTGGCCTGTCATAAAATATGCTATTAATATCTAGAGCAGGGGTCAACAAATTTTTTATGCACAGTGTCTGATGGTGAATATTTTAGTCATTGCAGGCCATGTGATCTCACTCACAACTATTCAGCCATTTTGTTGTACCACAAAAGCATCCATAACTAATATGCAAACAGATGACTATGTTCCAAAAATACTGTTATTTTAAAAACATGTAGCTAGCTGGATTTAGCTCAAGGAACATAATTTACCAACTCCTGTTCTAAAATCTCACCTGTTGTCCACCATAGCTTGCATGAAATCAGAGTAGTATATATAGGTCTAGTATGTGTAATGCTGGCGGTTTCTCCTTGTATCTCTTGCAGTTTTTAATGCATTTTCATGATAATTTAATTGGCACACAGGTATCTGCAGCCTCTGCATCTCCTTTTTAAATTATCTTCTTTAGCTTTACTAAAGGGTCCTTTTAAATACTGAATGAATCTTAATGTGAATCAAAACCTTGTCCAATAGTTATATGAATTAAGCCTGAATGATTTTATGCATATTGTCTGAATATTAAGCATCTCATATTTTAAACATTCAAAATGATTTTTAGGTATGTCTTTCTTATAATCTCATACCATTTTCTAAAGTGACTTTAACCCACTGACACTGATATGACAATTAAATTTATCTTATTTTATGATACACTATTTACATGTTAATAGTCACATGTTGTTTTTTTTTTAAATAAAAACCCTCTTCAGTGATAGGTCTGTTCTCTTTGTATTAATAATGGTGTTTTCCTTCTAGTAATAAAAAAGGTTGTATTTTTGCTCATATACTAGCACATTTATAGTAGTCGCATTTCTCATTTATAAATCTTCCATAATTGTTAATTATTTATTAATTGGGAAGTACCTATTTTTTACTACACAACCACTGATCAAATTAGCATATTACTTCTCTCTGTTTTACCTTGCGTTAAACTTCCATTTTAGTTGCTATTACAATGTTCTTCTATACTTGACTTTATACTGGTTAAACATAAGTTGATTGTTTGATTTCTCAGGTGTAAATGATATACTGTGTTGCCTAACTGAAAAGAAGAAAAAATGAAAACAATAACATTGTACCCTCCATACCCACATTTTATTGGATGTACTCATTTCTAAACTTCCACAGGTGACCACTGTTTAACTGATCCCATTTTGGATTGAATTTTCAAGGGATACCCTTTACCAGTATTCTAAAACTCACCTGGATAACTCCCATTTACAAATTTATCCTCTACTATCAATCGGTCTTCTTGTTCCAACTTGAAGATCACTTCAGGTTCTATCGAGCAATACCCTGTAAAAGGAAAATAATTTAGGACATGGGTTCACTGCATGGGCTTTCATGATTCTGAACGTGAAGGAAGGTGCAGCTTTAAAATTGGCACAAAAACGATACTCACTTGACCCGTTCTTTGGGGAGGTGGAAAACAAACCTATTTTTCAGATGCTCCAAAGAGATCTCCTTAAACCCCTAAATCACAAACCTAAATAACATTAAATTCTAATAAAGGTCCACGTTTATTAGCTACAGTGAGAAAGAGAGCCATGGAGATCTACAAAAGGGTCCCTAATTTGTGGACATACATAAAGGAACTACCTATGGGTAGGGAATTATCAGAAAAAAGTAGAATGAAAAATCACCAAAGCACCAACATAACTAGGAAGTTTGTGTTTCCAGAGTGGAGAGGCAAAAAATCCTCAGTAAGATTCCTCATCAGCAACCATAAAGGACAGAAGACAGTGGGGTTATATATCTAACTACTCAAAGAAAAGGATTCTCGGCCAAGAATCCAGGGAAGTGATTTTTCAACCTTAAAGGCCAAATAAAAATATTACCAGATGAACTAAAATTGACAGATGTTTTATTGCTAGTAGACCCAACTTACAAGACACACTAAAGAAAGTTCTCTTGATTCAAGGAACTGTAGAAAATAATGAGTACATGCATGCAATGTTAACACACACAGATGTATTTTTACATTTCCCAAAAACCATAAAAAAGGCAGGTGGTGAAGAGACATTTCTCCAAAGAGGACATATAAATGGCAAACAGACACATGAAAAAATGCTCAACATCACTAATCATCAAAGAAATGCAAATAAAAACCACAATGAGATATCACCTCACCCCAGTCAGAATGGCTATCATCAAGAAGACAAATAATAACAAGTGTTGGAGAGGCTGTGGAGAAAAAGGAACTCTCATACACTGTTGGTGGGAATGCAGACTGGTGCAGCCGCTATGGAAGGCAGTGTGGAGGTTCCTCAAAAAGTTATGAATAGACTTATCATATGACCCAGCAATCCCTCTCCTGGGTATCTACCCCCAAAATTTGAAAACATTTATACATAAAGACACATGTGCTCCAATGTTCATTGCAGCTTTGTTTACGGTGGCCAAGACATGGAAACAACCAAAATGTCCTTCGATAGATGAATGGATAAAGAAGTTGTGGTACATATACACAATGGAATACTATTCGGCGTTAAGGAAAGATGATATAGGAACATTTGTGACAACATGGATGGATCTTGAGAGTATCATGCTAAGCGAAATAAGACACACAGAAAAAGCAGAGAACCACATGATTTCACTGATATGTGTTATATAAACCAAAAACAACAAAAGAACAATTCCTGCACTGTTTCTGCAATTCTGTAACTCCAAACAAATGAGAAACAAAAACTCATAAACACAGACAATACTTTAGTGGTTACCAGAGGGCAAGGGGGGTGGGGGGAGGGAGATGAGGGTAAGGGGGATCAAATATATGGTGATGGAAGGAGAACTGACTCTGGGTGGTGAACACACAATGGGATTTGTGTAATACAGAATTGTACACCTGAAATCTATGTAATTTTACTAACAATTGTCACCCCAATAACCAAAAAGTAAATAAATAAATAAAATTAATTTTTAAAAAAAGAATGGAATGAACATTAAGGCTTCTACCCCTGTTGGTTTTTCTGTATGCATTATGGGTAAGAGCATACTTCCTTGCTCTCCTCATTTCAGGCTGTGAATTCTTTTCACCTTTTGTGAACCACCAGGGGTTAAGTCCAGTGACACAACACTTGATGCTGAAACCCAGGAGCATGACTCTGCCTTCTCTCTCCCTCAGGAGCCTCTCACAGAAGGGTGTAAAACCCTCCACTCTTCTCGCTCCTTGTTTCCTTTACTATTTCTTTAAATCTGATCCTCCCCTGAGGCACCACCAATGTCAGTCTGTCGGTGGATATGCCTGGGGACGTCCGTGGGTGCTGGCAATTCCATGGACTGGGTCCACAACCCCGAATCCATGACCCATGGCCATAGCAGCTGGGAGGACGCAGTCATAGCTACTGGTCAGTCTCAAATTCTCTGACGTATGCGTTACTGTGCACGAATTCTGTAACTCCAGATAGAGACCCCTCAGGAACTAGAAAAAACTCCGAGGGACGCCCTCGATTTCCTGGCCCAACTATCACAAACCACTGCCCCCGCAGCCATAGAAGATGGCCCCTCTATTCTGCAAGCTGGGAACTTCTACTCCCTTGTTTCTGTCATTGGAGCCTCTCTTAGGCACCTATTCTGGGCTTGTATGCCATCTGGGCTTTGTGCCAATCTGGGCCTCTTGTCTCGGACAAATCTTCAGCACTGGGCTGGTCAGAGACCGGGTTTTTGAACCCCAGCTCCTCATTTCAGGAGGATTTGGTTCTGTAAGTACTCTGGTTTATGTAACTTACTGTTTTATTTGCCTCTGGTCTGTCTTTTCTCTTTTTCTTTTCCTTTTCTATTTTTGTCTTAGACACCAAGCTGATGGGGAGCTCTGTATCTATACCTTCTGAGAGCCCTCTAGGTCCTGTATTAGCAAACGGGTCAACTTACAATTAGAAGCCAATGATGTTTTATTGGCCCATATACATTCTAAACTCTAAGGAAAGGTAGCCTCTCAATGGATCTTTTAAATTGGTATACTATCTTTGAAGTTAAAATTGTTTTGTACACCAACTCCATATTCAGAAACTTGGCAAAAGTAAGTCTTAAAAGTTTTTCTAACTCGCAGTAACTTTCAGGATCTTGGAGATGACCTGAAATGTAAACAAAGGGCTGCTGCAGCCTCCCCTTGAAGATGAGGTAACCGAAGTAACAAGAGGCACTTTTAAGCCAGGCAGCCAGGCCCCTCCCCCTTGTTACAGCATCTTTGAAGTTATAAGGACAAGTATAAGATCTTGGGTCCTCTGCAATTACTGGTGGTTCTGTTTATATATATGTCTTTCATATCTGCACTTAACTGTGTTTTATATATTGTAAAGTTGTTGCCTCTGCATGGTATTACCAGTTTGTAATGTTTGATTGGCTTCAAAATAAGAGACTAAGTGCTTATTTTAATTAAGATAATAAAAACTAACTCAAATACCTCTCAGGGTCACGTGATCTAAGAAGTAAGGAGTGTCCTAATCCTCCAAAGCAGCCCGTGCCCCCAGTGCAAACTAAAGGGCTCTGCTGCAAGAGAGACTGCCCCTGCTCTGAAGGGAGTGGGGACCAACTCCCTCACCAGAAATGACTGTGATCACTGTTGAGCCTGAAGTTTCCAGAGACTCCCAAGCTGTTCTCATCTCAGGGGTGGAATTGCGGGTGACCCTTGACGTGGCAGGTAAGCGTGTTAATTTCCTGATTAATATAGAAGCCATTTACTCTCTTGACCACTCACTCTGGACCTTTTTATTTCCTCGAAAACCTACTCGGTTGTAAAGATAAAAGGCCCCTAGATTAAGGCTCATTTTACTCAGCCCATTCCTTACCTTGTTCTATACCCTAGAGGAAATGTAAAACGGACAAATCAGACTTTAAAAGGACTCTGAGAATTTTGTCAGGAGACCTCTAAGCCCTGGGTCTAATTGCTGCCCATTGCTTTGGAGTCTGGCCTCAATTCTATTATTTCCTATATTATCAACTTGGGAAAAAATCCAGCAGACACTCAAAATACAGGGACTGGCACCTCCCCCAGGCTGGCTCCTCTACACATTACAGCTCCCTAAAGTGGTAGAGTTGTAAAGTTGGGATCAAGTACTGTTAAAAGCCTACAGGGGGAGGGGTCTCTAACAGCCCAGTTAACTCCTAAATGGAAGGGACCCTTTACAGTTCTCCCAAGGACGCCAACTACTGTCAGGCTGCAGAAAGATAATGGCTGAATCCTCTTTCCTTAGAATCAAACCTTTTTCATTTAAGTCTCCACTGTTCTCTCCCAGAAAAAAAGACTATTCCTTCTGTTCCTGTGAGCCAACTGAAAACCTTAAGCTCCTCTTCAAACAGACAAGTCACTCTCCCAGTACTGATAACTACTACTAACCCAAGACTCCTGGAGCTGCTCTTTATTACCTTTATCTTAAGAGCTCTAGTTTTCCTCTTTACTTACATCCTGCTGGGATTACCTTCTCACTCTTTGGCATCTTACATAGAGCACCTTCTCTCATCTTTACTGGTTCCTCTTCTCATTATCCTTGGGCTACACCTATTTGGACCTTGCCTTTTTAACCTTCTTGTCACGTTCTCTTCCAGAATCGAGTCTATTAAACAGCAGATGGCTCGTGAGCAAGTTTTCCAACCCATCCCTGAGAGCGACTCTGTAACCACCTTCAGCCCCTGGATCAGAACTTTAACTTCCAGCCCAAAGCCGCTAACTTAGTCAAGTCCACAGACGAGGCTGCCTGGATTTTCAGTGCCCAGTCATTCCACCATCCCTGACCGGCAGTCTCACGGGTAGGGACCTCTCTATGCCCCTATCCAGCCTGAAGCAACTACAGAAGACTGACTGTCGTGTGGGGTGTCCGGTGGGGCGGCCTGCGGGGTCTCTGCTCCCGCTCCCCACATAAGTACGCAGGACATGGTGAGGCCAAAAAGGAACACCCACGGAGCCATAGGTAGGGAAGTCATACCACTATGGTCTCACTGGAGGCTGGGTTTATACGACGTGCAACCTGCTGTCTGCTTTGCTGCCAACCGACCAACACTCCTCGACTCTCCTTACTCTCCTTCAGTCTCCTCCTTCACTCTCCTCGGCTCCCCTCCATAGTCGCGGCAGTTATTATCAGTGACCAATGGCTTAATGGCTACAGCTGATGGCCAACCAGCCACAGCTGACGGCCATCCACTATCTGAGCCAGCACCTCTCCACATGCTGAGAGCCTGGAAACTGCTTTCTGGGGCTCTGTCCCCACACTCCACCCCTACAAGTTCTCGCCTCATAATCTACACAAGCGTCTTCCGCAAGGGTCCCTGTGCCATATTAGACTATTGACACCTATGGACGAAAAGAAACGGTAGTCTTAGGAACCAATAATGGCAAATCCCTTCCATCTGGGAGGATACATGCTAGCTTTTTGTCCTGGGAAAGGAGGGTCGCTGCCACTGGCACCTTTCCCGGTTTGTGGTACCAGACCTTTATGGCAGTGCTTGGGGTTCCTTGCATAGTTTCAACATGTAACAGTACAGGGGACCCCATAATAGGCCATAGTGAGAGCACATAGGTTCCCTGCAAAATCATCCCGGTATCGGGACCTCCGTATACTACAGTCACTTGCGGTGGCCACTCAGCCACCACCACTGGCGTCACTTGCAAATCATGAGTCAAACCACCCCCCCATGGGGCTATCAGGCCCAACCATCGACAGTGGGGGCTTTTGACCTGCCAGGGCCAAGTCCATTGCTGCCGTTCCCCTGCTTTCAAGCATGTGGGTGCTGGCAGCAAAATGTTTCCATTTCTGCCGTAGCCTGGCTTTAACAGAATCTCACTGGTGGTAACCTGTAATTGAATGGGAGCGGCCGTTCGATGTAGCAGAGCTTCTACTGGTGCGAGCCCTCCCTTCCGTGGTCTCTCATTCAGGACTCTCAGGACATCCCATAGACGCAAGGCCCAGTCATGCATCGTGGGAGGGTGTTTTGACACCCAGAGACCTTGCTTCAAAAGGCCATTATAACGTTCAATCATGCCAGCTGCTTGTGGGTTATACGGAGCTTGAAACAACCATTGCCCGTCCATCCTGGCAGCGCTGCACTTCTTGCCCCGTAAAATGGGTAGCCCTGTCACTTTCAATGACTTGGGGGCGCCCATAGAGGGCGCACAGCCGTGTAAGAGCGACGACTGTATGCCACTGACCCGCAGCCGGACACGGCCAAGCAAACATCAACCCCGTAGCAGTGTCCACTGCTGTAAATGCGTATATCTCATTGCGGGCCTTAGGCAGGGGTCCAATGTAATCCAGCGAGTGAGGAGCACCTTCCCTCGCGTTATCTACTGTGTCTCCCAGGGAAGCCTGCGCCTTTGGGGACTGTCCTGGGCACAGACGGCATAGTCATAGCAGGCATCTGCTATCTCCTGCCATTTCAAAGGCAGACCCCAGCGTCTGCTCACCTGCCACATGTTTCGGCTTCCAGCGTCCTGCAATTTCCTGTGCAGCCAATGGGCCACATCAGTGGCAGGAGCCCGTTCTAACCATCGGACCCGTGCTAGGGCATCTGCTTCATCATTACCTGAGGACACTAGAGGGGAGTGACCTGTGACATGCATTAGGGTCACCTCCTTTCTCTGCCCTAGGTCCCAGAGTTCCTGCCACATGGCTTGACCCCACAGTGGACGGTGTCCTACCAACCAGTTTTGGTGTTTCTGTGTAGGGAGCCACAACGTTAGGCCCTGAAACACCGCCCAGCTATCAGTACAAATAACTAGGGGCGCAGGCTCATGGCTGATTACCATCCACACAGCCCGTAATTCAGCCCATTGGCTACGCTGGCCCAGCCCAGTATCAAACCAAATGGTGTATGTTTTGGGCTGCACACCAATAGCCGTCCAAACAGCTGCAGCCCCTCGGCTAGAACCATCAGTAAACCAGGCATCCTCAGGTACTTTGTAGGTCGAGGGCTCCAAGTCCTCCCCTCTAGGCAGAGCGCTTGGCTCAGCCTGGGCTACAAGCTCCACAGGCCCCAAGACCTGTTGTAGCTCTGTGCTCAAAGGGCTTGAGCTAAGGGTACTACATTGCTCCAAGGAAGCACCCCACTTGGCGAGGGTGGTGGTCTGTGCCACCCCCGTTTTTGGTCCCTGGGTCCACGTACGCACCCACCCCTTGACAGAATAGGTTGTTCGAACCACTACCCGTGCTGTTCCTGTGATGGCTTCTGTGGCCACTAAGGCTGCGTACACAACGGCCAGCTGTTTCTCTATCAGAGAGTAGCGGACCTCCGCTCCTTTCCATAATTGGGACCAAAATCCCACTGGCAACTGGAGACGCTCCTGACTTTGCCAGAGGCCCCATCCGTACCCCTCTTGGGTTATGTGAACATCAAGTTCAAATGGGCGGCCAGGGTCCACTACTTGCAGAGCCTGTGCCTGCTGCACTGCCCGTTTCGTGGCAACGAAGCCTTGCTCTATAGCCTCTGTCCAATCCCATGAGGCCCCCTTTTTAATCATGTTGTACAACAGCCTTGCCATTTGTGCCATGTGGGGTACAAACACCCGCCAATATCCTAGCAGACCCAAATATGTCTGCAGTTGGAAGACCTTGGTCGGCCGGGGAAAGGCTTGTATCTTATCAATAATCGCCTCGGGTATAACCTTTGTCTTAGCCGACCACACAACACCCAAAAACTTGACGGATAAGCCAGGGCCTTGGACCTCTTCTTCATTCACTGCCCAGCCACGTGACTTCAGGTGGCGGAGAAGAGAGGGAGCTGCTTTCTCTAAATCAGAAAGGGTTTCTCCTCGTGTGAGTTCTCTGACGTTTTCTAAGGTGTTACATGGAGGTGAAAGCTTTTCTACATTCAGTACATTTGTAGGGTTTCTCCCCTCTGTGAGTTCTCCAATGTACTCTGATGTGTGAAATAGAGGTGAAACTTTCTCCACATTCATTACATTCGTAGGGTTTCTTCACAGTGTAAGTTCTCTCATGTTTTCCAAGGACTGCTTTGTGGTTGAACGTTTTCCCTCATTCATTACATTCATAACGTTACTCCCTGGTGTAGGTTCTCCAATGCTCTCTGACATGTGACATGCAAGTGAGAGCTTTTCAACATTCATTACATTGATAGGGTTTATCTCCTGTGAGTTCTCTGATGTACTTGTAAGGCCTGATTTACAGCTGAAAGTTTTCCCACATTCAGCACATTTTTAGGGCCTCGCCCCTGTGTGGGTTCTCTGATGTTTTCTGAGAAGTGACATGGAGGTGAAAGCTTTCCACGTTCATTACCTTTGTAGGGTTTCTCCCCTGTGTGAGTCCTCTGATGTCTTCTGACGTGTGACATGGAGAAGGCTTTTACACATTCATTAGAGTCATAGGATTCTCCCGTGTGACTTCTCTCAAGTTTTCCAAGGACTGCTTTGCATCTGAAAGTTTTACTACCTTCAGTACACTGATAGAGTTTGTCCCATGTGAGTTCTCTGATGTGAGACATAGAGGTAAAAACTTTCCCACGTTCATTACATTCGTAGGCTTTATCCCCTGCGAAAGTTCTCTGATATAGTGAAAGGCTGCACTTCTCTATGTAAGTTTTACCACACCCATTTATAAAAAACTTTTCCGACATTCATAGTTTCTCCTCTGTGAGTTTTCTGATGTCTGAGGTGTGACATGCAAGGGAAATCTTTTCCACACTCATTACATTCATAAGCTTTCTGCCCTGTGTGAGTTCTTTGATGTACTCTAATGCTTGACTTCTCAGTGTAAGTTTTACCATATTCATGACTTTCATAGCGTTTTCCCCCTGTGCACATTCTCTGATGCACTGCAAGGCTTGAATTCAAAAAGCAACTTTTTTTTTTTAAAGATTTTATTGGGAGAAGGTGAACAGGACTTTATTGGGAAACAGGGTGTATTTCCAGGATTTTTTTTTCCAAGTCAAGTTGTTGTCCTTTCAATCTTAGTTGTGGAGGGTACGGTTTTAGCTTCAAGTTGTTGTCCATTCAGAATTAGTTGTGGAGGGAGCAGCTCAGCTCCAGGACCAGTTGCCGTTTTCTAGTTGCAGGGGCATAGCCCACCATCCCTTGCGGGAGTCAAACCGGCATCCTTGTGGTTGAAAGGACGCATTCCAACCAACTGAGCCATTTGGGAGCTCAGCAGCAGCTCAGCACAAGGTGCCAGTGTTCAATCTTACTTGCAGGGGGTGCTGCCCACCATCCCTTGTGGAAGTCGAGGAATTGAACTGGCAACATTGGGATTGAGAGCCCATTGGCCCATGTGGAAATCGAAAGGGAAGCCTTCGAAGTTAGGTGCATGGAGCTCTAACCGCCTGAGCCACCGGGCCGGCCCTCAAGGAGTAACTTTACTATATTCATTATATTGATAGATTTCTCCCCTGTATGAACTTTCTGATGTATAACGAGGGAAAATTTCAAGGAAAAAGCTGTGCTACATTCATAATTTTTTCTTACCTCTGTGACTTCTGTGAGGTAAAATGAAGGATGACCTCCTAGAGGACTTTTGACATGCATTCCAATCATAGTGTTTTTTCCTCCAGTGAGTTTTCTTTTGGATACTGTAGGCTGACTGAGAGCTGAACGTTTAGTTACATGTCTCATTACTGCAAGGTAGCTCTATTGTATAGGTCTCTGTTGCACATTAATGCCTGAATTGCAGCTGAAGTTTTTCCCATACTCAAGAATTTGCCCTCCACTGTGTTTCCTAATATTCTCTGAAATCTGCCTTTTGATCACGTTTTCTCTCTTCTGTCAGTTCTCTGAAGTTCAGCAACCCTCATGAAATTGCTCCCAGTTGTATTACATTTATCTTCATGAAATACAGTCAGTCGTCTCCGTGTGAATACTTACAAACAACCGCTGATTCATCACATGGTTTTCTTCCAAGTTCATAATGAGATCTCTTTTGTGTAAGCACTCTTCTGTTATCATGCAAAGCACTACCACGTTCGTCATAATCAAGACTGTCCCAAAATAAGTTCGTCCACACAACTATTAATGAAAAACTGCACATTTTGATTGTATTCCAAAGACTTCTCTCCAGTGTTTCTCTCATTTCTAGTATTGGAATGAGAGGCATTAAATTCGTAAGTCTCCTTTTTTGAGTCATTATGTAGAGCCAATGGGTAGAAACCAATGTATGTGGGCCACACAGTGTCACATGCAGAGTGTTTTTCTTCAAGGAACAATGTCTGTGCCCAGATTAAATGGTCTTCCTGAAACTTTCTCTTACTCCCTAGTTTATGGTCTCTTGGTGGTGAATAAAACTGGACATAAATACTTGGTTTTCGTGGCTCTTCTCTAAAAGATCAAGTCGGCAGTTTTCTATAAATGTGAAAATTTAAAAATCCCTTATGAAATTTAACACATATTTAATGCAAAAACTCTTATAGATGTATGCCCCACTATATTTTTAAGTTTCATTTCCTGCTATTTCTCACAACACTGTACTAATTCAAAGCATATATTAACTATACTCACTTTACTTGGGATATACGAGGCTTGCTGTAAGTAGAAAAGGGGAAAAGAAATTGGAGGTGCATATCATACGTACTTGGGCATTTTGAAATACAACTTTTAAACTTGGGCATAAAGGAAAGGAATGATGGATTGGGAACATTAAGGTTTCAAGAAACTTGAGTCCTGGAAACAAATAAAGTCAGAGAATAGTATTAATTCAATAACAACGAAAAAAATTTATTGAGGGATTTTATGGGTTCCAGCAGAGAAAGAGATTGGATGGAAAAGATTATCAGCATCTAGGTTCTTAAATGATAAAGAGTAGATCAAAATGGTAGGATACTCATAAGCTACATGCTCCCATTTGGAGGTTCCCCTTTTTCATTCTACACATCAATACAAAATAAAGGAACAAATTTCTTTTTTTTTTTATTAAATTTATTGGGGTGACAATTGTTAGTAAATTTACATAGATTTCAGGTATACAATTCTGTATTACATCATACATAAATCCCATTGTGTGTTCACCACCCAGAGTCAGTTCTCCTTCCATCACCATATATTTGATCCCCTTTACCCTCATCACCCAGCCCCCACCCCCTTACCCTCTGGTAACCACTAAATTATTGTCTGTGTCTATGAGTTTTTCTTTCTCATTTGTTTGTCTTGTTCTTTTTGGTTTATATACCACATATCAGTGAAATCATAGGGTTCTCTGCTTTGTCTGCTGACTTATTTCACTTAGCATTACACTCTGAAGATCCATCCATGGTGTCACAAATGCTCCTATATCATCTTTCCTTAATGCGGAATAGTATTCCATTGTGTATATATACCACAACTTCTTTATCCATTCGTCTATTGAAGGACATTTTGGTTGTTTCCATGTCTTGGCCACCGTAAACAAAGCTGCAATGAACATTGGAGTACACGTGTCTCTACAGAGGAATGCTTTCAGATTTTTTTGGTAGATACCCAGGAGAGCGATTGCTGGGTCATATGGTAATTCTATTCGTAATTTCTTGAGAAACCTCCACACTGCTTTCCATAACGGCTGCACCAGTCTGCATTCCCACCAACAGTGTATGAGGGTTCCTTTTTCTCCACAGCCTCTCCAACACTTGTTACTATTTGTCTGATTGATGAAAGCCATTCTGACTGGGGTGAGGTGATATCTCATTGTGGTTTTCATTTGCATTTCTCTGATGATTAGCGATGTTGAGCATTTTTTCATATGTCTATTTGCCATTTGTATATCCTCTTTGGAGAAATGTCTCTTCAGGTCCTCTGTCCATTTTTCAATTGGGTTGTTTGTTTTTTGTTGTTGTTGAGTTTCATGAGTTCCTTGTATATTTTGGATATTAGACCCTTATCAGAGGCACTGTTTGCAAAAATCTTCTTCCATTCAGTTGGTTGCCTCATTATTTTGTCAATAGTTTCTTTTGCTGTGCAGAAGCTTTTCAGTTTCATATAATCCCATTTGTTTATTTTAGTTTTTACTTCCATTGCCTTTGGAGTCAAATTCATAAAATGCTCTTTGAACCCAAGGTCCATAAGTTTAGTACCTATGTTTTCTTCAATGCAGTTTATTGTGTCAGGTCTTATGCTTAAGTCTTTGATCCATTTTGAATTAATTTTGGTACATGGTGACAGATAGCAGTCCAGTTTCATTCTTTTGCACGTAGCTATCCAATTCTGCCAGCACCATTTATTGAAGAGGCTGTCTTTCCTCCATTGTATGTTTTTAGCTTCTTTGTCAAAAATGATCTGTCCATATTTATGTGGTTTTATTTCTGGGTTCTCAATTCTATTCCATTGGTCTATGTGTCTGTTTTACCGCCAATACCAAGATGTTTTGATTATTGTAGCCCTGTAGTACAAGCAAAAATCAGGGAGTGTGATACCTCCAGTATTGTTCTTTTTTTTAAATATTGCTTTGGCTATTCAGGGTCTTTTGTGGTTCCAAACAAATCTGATGATTTTTTGTTCTATTTCTTTAAAAAATGCCATTGGGATTTTAATGGGGATTGCATTAAATCTGTATACGGCTTTGGGTAATATGGCCATTTTAACTATGTTGATTCTTCCAATCCATGAGCACGGAATGTCTTTCCATTTCTTTGTGTCTTCTTCAATTTCTTTCAAAAATGTCTTATAGTTTTCAGCATATAAATCATTCACATCCTTGGTTAAGTTTATTCCTAGGTATTTTATTCTTTTTGCTGCAATTGCAAAAGGAATTGTTTTTTCTATCTCTTTTTATGAGATTTCATTGTTGGTATATAGGAAAGCAATGGACTTTTGTACGTTGATTTTGTAGCCAGCAACTTTACTGTATTCATTGATTGTTTCTAATAGCTTTTTGGTGGAGTCTTTAGGGTTCTCTATATATAGCATCATGTCATCTGCAAAGAGTGACAATTTAACTTCATTCCCAATTTGGATGCCTTTTATTTCTTTCTCTTGCCTGATAGCTCTGGCGAGGACTTCCAACACTATGTTGAAAAGCAGAGGTGATAGGGGACAACCTTGTCGTGTTCCTGAACGTAGAGTAGAGCAAAGGGCTTCAGCTTTTCACCATTAATTATGAGATTAGCTGAGGGTTTGTCGTATATGGCCTTTATTATGTTGAGGTATTTTCCTTCTATACCAATTTTAGTAAGTGTTTTAATCATAAATGGGTGTTGTATCTTATCAAATGCTCTTTCTCATGAATTGATAGATTCATATGATTTTTGTCCTTTATTTTGTTTATGTGATGTATCACATTGATGGATTTGCGAATGTTGACCATCCTTGTGCCCCGGGGATGAACCCCACTTGGTCGTGATGAATAATCTTTTTAATGCATTGTTGTATTCGATTTGCTAGAATTTTGTTTAGGATTTTAGCATCTGTATTTATCAGAGATATAGGTCTGTAGTTTTCTTTTTTTGTGTTGTCCTAACCAGGTTTTGGTATCAGGGTAATGTTGGCCTCATAAAATGAGTTAGGGAGTACTGACTCTTCTTCAGTTTTTTGGAAGAGCTTGAGCAGGATTGATATTAGATCCTCTTTGAAGGTTTGCTAGAATTCACTGGTGAAGCCATCTGGTCCAGGACTTTTGATTTTGGAAAGGTTTTTGATGACTGATTCAATTTCGTTACTGGTGATCGGCCTGTTAAGATTTTCCAGTTCTTCATGATTCAGCCTTGGAAGGCTATATGTTTCTAAGAACTTGTCCATTTCTTCTAAGTTATTAAATTTGGTGGCATATAGTCCTTCATAGTATTCTTGGATAATCCTTTGTATTTCTGTGGTGTCCGTGATAACTTCCCCTTTTTCATTTCTGATTTTGTTAATTAGTGTTGTCTCTTTTTATCTTAGTGAGTCTAGCCAAGGGTTTGTCAATTTTGTTAATCTTTTCAAAGAACCAGCTCTTTGTCGCATTAATTTTTTCTATTGTCTTTCTGTTCTCTATTTCATTTAGTTCTGCTCTGATTTTTGTTATTTCCTTTCTTCTGCTGGCCTTGGGTTTCGCTTGTTCTTCTTTTTCTAGTTTTTTAAGGTGTAACATGAGGTTATTTATTTGGGATTTTTCTTGTTTCTTGAGATAGTAATGATATAAATTTCCCTCTTAAAACTGCTTTCGCGGCATCCCAAAAATTTTGGTAGGATGTATTTTCATTGTCATTTGTTTCTATGTATCTTTTGAGCTCTCCTCTAATTTCTTCTTTGACCCAGTCATTCTTTAAAAGTATGTTGTTTAATCTCCATGTATTTGTGTTTTTTCCTGCTTTCTTTTTGCAGTTGATATCCAATTTCAAAGCTTTGTGATCAGAGAATATGCTTGGTATGATTTCAATCTTCTTAAATTTGCTGAGGCTGATTTTGTGTCCCAATATATGGTCTATCCTACAAATTTCTTCATATTTAAAGAAATACTCCTAAAACCCAAGCTCTGAGTCTCCTGGCTGTCATTCTTCAGATCACAAATGACCAAGAGGAAGTGTAAAACTGGAAAAAAAAGCCATCTTTCCACCTGTATTTTTTCATTGCTCCATTATGGCTCTGGTACTTTGGTTTTCATTACGGTTTTTCAAAAGTAAATGTCGTTTGACCTCCAAATACTAAGTACCACCATTTTAATATGTTTACTCCTGTTCTTCAAATTAGTTTTAACTTTTTGCCATACTTAGCTCAGCTGATTGATCCTGGAAAAAACAAACAAAAAAAGCACACACACAATATAAAGGGCCGGCCTAGTGGCTCAGGCGGTTGGATCACCGTGCTCCTAACGTGGAGGTCGTGGGTTCAATTCACACATGGGCCAGAGAGCTGTGCCCTCTAGAGCTAAGATTGTGAACAACAGCTCTCCCTGGAGCTGGGCTGCTGTGAGCAGCTGGAGGTTGGCGTGAGTTGCCTGAGAGCTGCCATGTGTAGCCGCAGGCTGCTGTATGCCGCCATGAGCGGCCAGTGGCCAGCATGAGTGCCCGGCAGCCAGCGTGAGCTGCTGTGTGCCTCTGTGATGTTGTGAGAGGCCAACCAACGACTAACGACTGACTGCCTCAGCCAGGGGGAAGCACAAGGCTCCTAATACCAGCATGGACCAGGAATCTGTGTCCTACACTAGACTGACAAACAACGGCTTGAACCAGAGTGCCGGGGAAGATGGAAGAAAGGGGGGAAAAAAACAATTAAATGTTAACTGAGGGCCAGCCCGGTGGCTCAGGTGGATAGAGCTCTGGGCTTCTAACTCTGAAGGTTGTCAGTTCGATTCCCACATGGGCCAGCGGGCTCTCATCCAGAAGGTTGCTTGTTCAGCCCCTAGAGTCCTGAAAGAGATGGTGGGCTCTACCCCCTGCAACTAAGATTGAACACGGCACCATGACCTGAGCTCCCAGATGGCTCAGGTTGCTGGAGGGCGGGCTCTCAATCACAAGGTTGCCATTTCGATTCCTCGAGTCCCACAGGGACGGTGGGCAGTGCCCCAAGCCACTAAGACTGAACACAGCATCTTGAGGTGACCTGCCGCTGAGCTCCCAGATGGCTCAGTTGGTTGGAGAATGTCCTCTCAACCACAAGGTTGCCAAGGGATGGTGGGCTGCGCCCCCTGCAATTAGCAATGGCAACTGGACCTGGAGCTGAACTGTTCCCCAATAAAGTCCTGTTCTTCTTCCAGAATAAAAATCTTAAAAATATATACATTAACTGAAATAAGGTTATAGATAAAACTTTTCAGTAATAGTTATGTAGTGTGCATGCGTGAACATGAGATCTCAGCATCTGTTGGTAACGTTAAGATTTTAATTTTACTAAGCTGTGTTAAATGATAAACATTATTGAATCTCTAGGTATTTCAAAATAATGCAATGCTAAACTGTTGCTAATTAGATAGTTCTCGGTTCATCTATCTTTGGCTTCTTGTCTCAGGAAAGCTAAAAGGCAGATTAATATCTGTCAATAAATATGTCTATTATATTATTACTAAAGCCCATGCTATTGAAGATTGCAAAATATGGTCCTGAATTTGCCAGTGGAAATGCTAATTGCTTGCTTTAATTGTCAGTAGAAAGCTCTGAAGGTTATGGATTCCAATTAATTTGAAAAGACATGATGAAAGTCTTCAGGGAAGGTATAAGGCATGGAATATACTTTTGAAGGAAGTGTAAGAAAGCAGTTTGTCTTAGGGATGGTTATTTATGAATAAGTGAGAAGAGGCAAACTAAGGAAGTTGTAGGTTTGTGAGAAACAATGTTCAGAGAATTTTATATGGTTTAGCTAAATGCGATTAAGTAAGTAAAATTTATACATCAAAAGTAAACTGGCACAAAATTAAAGTTTTCTGATGCTGCTAAATAACACACAGTTTGTTAGACTGATATTATGAAAAAGTTTTCTGCCTAAAAATCAAAGAAATATGCATCATCAATAAATTTCTATGTTTTATATTGATTAATTAGGTCTATGGTTACTCAAGAAAACTAAACCTAAGAAGTAAGTTTTGCTAATAGTTATGCAATTAAGTTAGGCTATTGTTTTCCCTAATCTGTTAGCGTGTGAGGGTGGTTCTACCACACTGTTACATCCCTGATAAAGAGGCGAAGATCCTAAAAGAAGGCCAGGGAATATGTTTAAATGTCTTTAACAACAGAGACACGAAAAACGAGGAAAGAAAAGAACAGTGAGGCTGGAGATGTGGCCAAAGCAAAGCGATTTGGGGCTGCTGTTAGTAGAGAAGCAAAGGCCAGGGACATACCGGCAGCACCAGAAGAGGAACACCAGGTAAAGGAGCCTGCGTTGGATGTGGAACCCCCGATCACTAGAGTAAGGAAAGTCCCAATCCTCCAAAACAGCCATGGCCCCTATGCAAACTAAAAGGACACTGGAGGATGGACTGTCCCGTTCTGAAGGGAGCAGGGACCAACTCCTTCCCTACAAATGCTTATGACTGAGAGAGGTCTGAGGGTCATGGAGCCCCTCAGGAGAAACAGGCTGTTCTCATGACAGGGGAGAACTGCAGGTGACCCTTGATGTGGCAGGTAAGCCTGTTAATTTCCTGAGTGATAAGGGAGCCATTTATTGTCTTGACCGCTCACTCTGGACTTCTTTTTTCTGAAACCTGTTTGTGTAAATAAACAAAGCATGAAATTTAGGCTCATACTCAAGCTTGTTCCTTACCACTGGCCTATACCTTGGCCAAAATGTAAAACGAGCAAATGACACTTAAAATGAACTCTGGAAGTTTTCTCAAAACATTTCTCAGTCCTGGCTCTAATTGCTACCCATTGCTTTGGATTTTCACCTCAATTCTGTTATTTCCTATGTTGTTAACTGGGGAGAGGTTCCGCCGGCACTTTGGAATTTGAGGAGAATGGCATCTACTAAATCCCACTCCTCTGCATATAGTCGTCGCCCCAGAAAGCCAGGGCAACGAGTACTACTGGAAGCCTAG
The DNA here is from genome assembly GCF_964194185.1 of Rhinolophus hipposideros. Taxonomy (NCBI): domain Eukaryota; kingdom Metazoa; phylum Chordata; class Mammalia; order Chiroptera; family Rhinolophidae; genus Rhinolophus; species Rhinolophus hipposideros. The sequence continues at coordinate 8,978,988 of NC_138057.1, read as the reverse complement.
AGTGGCAGGGTTCTCTAACAGACCAGTTAGTTCCTAAATGGGAGGGACCCTTTGCACTTTCCCGAGCAGCCCAACTGGTATTGGACTTCAGAGAGTAACAAGTTGTATCCACGTGATTTAAATCTCCACAGACACCCCCAGAAGGAAGACTGTCACTCCTGTTCCTTTAAGCCAACTGAAGACCTTAAGCAACTGTTCAAACAGAACTACTGGAGTTGCTCAGTATTGCCTCTCTACTTGTGCGCTCCCTGGGATACCCATTAAAAGTCTTTGGGTGTCCTCTGCCACGGGCTCCTCTAGGGAAAATAAGAATCTAGTATCGTTATAAAATTGTTCTAATAGCTAGGTGCAATAAGCTCTCTGACTGCTGGATATGCTATAAACAGCGCTCTCCCCACTATGATAAATTAGCAAGAAATTCTAGGGCCCATCGGCAGGGATGATGCCCACTCACAACAGGAAGCAGCCGAGAAGAGTCAATGCCCCCACCCTTGCAACCATAGTAATTTTATACAAATAAAATGAGTAAAAGAGGTATAATTGAAGCACGGCCTGGTTGCCTCCCTCCGCCCCCATAGTACAGCCCTGTCCGTGACACCAGCCTCACCTATTCTTGACCTATAGCTTAACAATAGATCATCTCACTAGCACTTGAGCTCCAAATGTCCCCACTCCTACCCACTTCCCTGTTTTAGAAAATTACCCTGAAACTTATGATAAATACCACAGGCTTATTGATCACACACTCTGGTCTAGCATTCTTTGCAGGCTACTCCCATCGGTGTTCCTGGGTTTGACACCACCAGAGAATGACACTGCCAGAGGGAATGCTCCTCGAACTCTCCCCGGAACCTTCACGTAGCTTCTGGCAGACCACCCAGATATTCCCTTAAATACCCCAGCCAGAGTGAAAAGGTTAAGGCAGAGGTGTTATTCCTCTGTCTTCTCAGACCACTGGTGCTATGATTAAAAAAGACTTAATTCTATGACCAAACTCCTCCGTCAGTCTATCGGCTACGCGGCGCAGGCAGCACTAGTCCTGGACCCAGTTGGCCTCTGGATTCAACCCAAGACCCGGGCCAGTCCTGCATAATCAACATGATTTTTCCTTCTCTCCTTACTTTATTTACTTCCTTCTATTCTGACAAATAATGAGAGGCAAAGCACTCACTATAATGTTAAGGTTTTCTTTCCCCGTTAATTTCTGCCTATAAATAGAACTGAACAGGGGATACTATCATTAAAGTGACTTTGCAGGTGAAAATGTGGACCTGGGTGCACACGTAGGCAAAGCACAGCAACGGTATGAGATTTGGAAGAATACTTTTCCCGTTGCCGTGTATTGCAATACATAAAAACACGATTAGGAACTTCTCAAAAACCTTTGGAGGAATTGCTTGAGCTACAACACAACTACTAGCCAAAAGGAAAAAATCTTATAAAGTCCCTTGCACGATTTATATTACACAACAGAATTGCTCTTCACCATATAGCTAAACAGGGTAGGGGTTGCTCTAGTGTTAATAATAACTCCTGTTTTACTTGGATAAAACATCTCTGGTGAAAGAGTAGGAAATAGATAAAACATGGGCGCAGTCAAGAGATTAAATACAGCGCCCACTGATACCTCATAGTTCTTTAGTATCTTTAGCTGACTGCCCTCAGGTATTGCCTCCTGGTTCAGGTCTATTCTTGAAATTGGACTTATTTTGCTTGTTGTTACATGAATATTTGCTGCTCTAAAACTTTATTTTGCATAGCTCAATGTTATAAAGACACCACTCTGAAGATGGTCGCTCAATGTTTTCAGGTGATCACTAAGGCCGCTGAGACTTCATAGGAAAAACCTCAAGAAACTTCAGAAGATGTTTGCTCTTAAAGAAACATAATGGAAAAGACATCCTGTGTTCTGCGGCAATTGCTCAAGTATGGTCTAAGGCTCCTAAGAAAAAATAAAAACCACGTTCCCTTCTAGGTGTGACAGAATACACAGGGGAAGAGGTCTTCTTGGCGAAGAGAGACCAACAATGCTTTTAATATGTGATCAGTGTTTCTCATGATTGATCAGTGAGGCTTTCAAGGCAAGACCTCAAAGGGGAGAAATATAAAAAGTAACAGAAACACAGCCACTTTAAAATGGACTGGGAGCTGCCATCCCAAAGGAAGTACCTTGCACATTTTATTCCCCAGACATTTGGAATGTTAAAACTGGGCAAAAGAACCTTTGCACTGGGCCTAAAGCAGCATTTGAGCATAACAAGAAAGCAGACAGTATGACTACAGCGGAAATTTTTAAATAATCTTCAGAATTAGAAGCATTATGGGCGGAAAATTTAAAATGTGTTCAGCGTGAGCATCACTATTTTATCTTTTCTACACATAAATTCCTTCCTTGTATTCATGGAATTGTTCCCCTTCCCTTTCTCATCAATACCCCTTGCCTTGCCTGCTAATCAAAACCCTTCTATGTTTCTACCTAAACCAGAGATTCACAAATAGCTATTCTTTTGCATCTCAAATAAGTGCTTCTTAACTTTCACTTTCGTCTTTTACTTTTAGGTTAATAGTAGACAAACAGATTTCATAAAAAATTCAAAGAATTATCCCAATCATTAATCAACAAAAAGTCTAAGGCCCTACATGTGTTTGTTTTTATTGGGAGATGCACAAGAAGAGGTGAAAGCAGAAATGTTGTATTCAACTGGGCAATTTTCTCACCACTCCTCTCTTCCCTTTAGTTTATATAACGTATAGAAACGTGTGTCAAAGCAGCAAGCTTCAGAATTTCTGAGCCAGGGGACAGGATGGAATTTCATTCCCTTTTTAAGTCATAAGCTGATTTAGGTCATTTGCACTGATGAAAACTGCTCAGTCTCCTAAGGGCTTTCACAGACTCCCAAATGGAATTCACAAGGACTTCCCAACACCTCCAGTCGATGTACAAGGGTTAGTTCATTCCTGTCCTCATGCTTGATAGTTACAGGGTTCCTTGTGCTTTGCTTGTGTTTTGTCCTAAGGAGCAATGGTGCCCCATCCCAGTCTCCTATTTCACATGAACCCACGGTGTTGGGACACAGACCCCAGTGGCACTACATTAGAACACACTGCAAGGCACAGCCCTGCCGAAACGCAGGTGTCCATTCAGCTTTCCCTCAAAGACACTGTTACCAACCAGGGGCCTCTCTAGCTGCCTCCCGGGGCACCTCCTTCTGGGCAGTATCTCCAACTGCTCTCAGTGGGATCCAAAGACAACCCACCGTTAAAACTCAAAGACTCCTCAACACCTCTCCCCAGAATCAATCAATACCCTATAAATAAAGAGGCCCTCCAAGGCATCAAGGCCATAATAAAAAGACTTTAAGGCTCAGGGCCTCATTATCTCTTGTGCAGATCCATAAGGCAGGGAGGAGACAGGACCATTCAGGTTTAAGGCTCAGATAACATTCTCTTGTGGAGGAAGTGCTCTTGGGGAATATCCTCTGGACATGTGCCAGCAAAGAGGGAAACAGAGAAAGACCTGAGTCCCATACCACTAGGACTGTGCCTCAGGGTTTCCCAGGAATTAATCTCAGTCAGTTGGTTAAGTCAGTCCTACCTTGTGGATACCTGAGATGAAATGTATTCATAAAATTTCCAAACGGAAATTTTAAATATACATTTAAGGAGGTATAATATTCTAAATATTTTAGAAAAGTATTAACAGTTTTCCCAAAAATATAAAGAACTTGCTTTATAATGCAAACAATTATAAAATCAGATTAAACATTCTCATGATCAGAACAAGTAAAAGGATGGTTTGGTAAAAGCAAAAAGATATCACAAACATTAATATTGGACACAGGAGGTAATCTGAATGAACATAAACTGGTTTCATCTCAGATGATTTGACCATCAAAACAAAACAAAACTAACAACACTCGTTCAAGATTATACCATACTGCATGAAGCAAGAATTTGAGTCTATACAAACATAAATATAGAATTCTGAAAAAAGGAAGACTGTTTCATACCATGATGAGGACATAACTGGGAGGAATACTGGGGAAAGTAGCCCTTTTACAACTATGGTAAAAATCGATTTGGGTGACGATCAGAAATAAATGCGAAAATTTGTGAAAGCTTGAGGAACACAAAGTCATAGGTATCGCCTGAATGTATCTCAAGACACTTAGGACTTTTTTGTGTGAAGAAATATCGAAGATACCAAGATACCACATTGACCAAATAATCCAATTTCATGTCACCATTAGTGGGACCAAGTAAAAGTATGTGTGTCCTGCTATGATGTACCGAGAATAATCTCAATACTTCTTTTGTACTCCTACAAAAGGTACACGATCTAAATGTAACCACAAGAAAACATCAAACAAATCATGTCATTTACATGATTAACAATACAGAAGAGCTACCGTTAATAGGTACTGATCATTCAGGATACTGTCAGGGGATTTCTCCATGTGACTCTTCTGATACATACCAATTTGTCACTTCACAGAGTCATAGTTTGTGATAGCTGCGGGATGTCTAAGACAGGAAAGTAACAAGCATTTCCAAACCTATAAAAGCTCAGCAGAAAACAAGATTTTTCTTCCTTGCAAAAGTCGTACTTTCAGAGAAGGAAACAGTTCCATACAGTCATTCTTGAACCCTGACTCTTTCCATGTGCTACTCTCCCCTGAGTGAGTCCTATTATGTTGTCAAGACTTATCTTCTGGCTGAAAGTTTTACCACATTCATTACATTGATAGTGTTTCTCCCATTTGACTTCTCTGATGTCCTCTGAGGGGTGTCATATATCTCAAAGCTTTCCACATTCATTATATTGATAGGGTTTCTCCCCTGTCTGATGTCTGTAACGTATTTGAAGAGCTAACTTCTGGCTGAAAGTTTTACAACATTTATTACCTTGCTAGGGTTTCTCCCCTGTGAGTTTTCTGATGTTTTCTGAGACGTGATAAGGAGACGAAAGCTTTCTCACATTCATTGCATTCATAGGGTTTCTCTCCTGTGTGAGTTCACTGATATTGTGTAACCTCTTCTTTGTATGCAAGAGCTTTTCCACATTCAGCACATTCATAGGGCTTCTCCCCAGTGTGAGCTCTCCAACGTGCATTCAGATTAGATTTCCTGAAGAAAGACTTCCCACATTCAGTACATTGACAGGATTTCTCCGCTGTGTGAATTCTCTAATGTACTACAAGTCCTGTTTTTACTTGAAAGTTTTCCCACATTCATTACGTTGATAGGTTTTTTTCCCCCTGTGTGAGATCGCTGATGTACAATTAGGGTACATTTCCGGGAGAAAGCTATCCCACATTCACTACATTGATAGGGTTTCTCCCCTGTGTGAGTACGCCGATGTCTTTCAATATGTGACTTCAAGCGAAAAGTTTTACTACATTCATTACATTGATAGGGTTTCTCCCCTGAGTGAGTTCTATGGTGTATTTCAAGACTTGTCTTGTGCTTAAAAGTTTTACCACATTCATTACATTGATAGGGTTTCTCTCCTGTGTGAGTTCTCTGATGTATTCGAAGAACTGACCTCCGGCTGAAAGTTTTACCACATTCATTACATTGATAGGGTTTCTCCCCGGTGTGGGTTCTCTGATGTTTGCGAAGATCTGACTTCTGGATGAAAGTTTTACCACATTCATTACACTGATAGGGTTTCTCCCCTGAGTGACTTCTATGATGTAGTGCAAGACTTATCTTGTGCTTGAAAGTTTTACCACATTCATTACATTGATAGGGTTTCTCTCCTGTGTGAGTTCTCTCATGTATTCGAAGAACGGACCTCTGGCTGAAAGCTTTATGACATTCATTACATTGATAGGGTTTCTCCCCAGTGTGAGTTCTCTCATGTTCTCTGAGGACTGACAAGCAGGTGACAGCTTTTCCACACTCATTACATTTATACGCATTCTCACCTTTGTGAGTTTGCTGATGTTTTCCAAGGCTTGACTTCTGGGTATATCTTTTACCACATTCGTTGCATTGATAGGGTTTCTCCCCTGAGTGAATTCTATGATGTAGTGCAAGACTGATCTTGTGCTTCAAAGTTTTACCACATTCATTACATTGATAGGGTTTCTCCCCTGTGTGAGTTCTCTGATGTTTTCTGAGACCTTTTAGGGAGACGAAAGCTTTCTCACATTCATTGCATTCATAGGGTTTCTCTCCTGTGTGAGTTCTCTGATGTTGTGTAACCTGTTCTTTGTATGCAAAAGCTTTTCCACATTCAGCACATTCATAGGGCTTCTCCCCAGTGTGAGTTCTCCAATGTGCATTCAGATTAGATTTACTGAAGAAAGACTTCCCACATTCAGCACATTGATAGGGTTTCAACCCTTTGTGAATTCGCTGATGTTCTCTGAGTCGTGATAAGGATGCGAAAGCTCTCCCACATTCATTACATTTATAGGGTTTCTCCCCTGTGTGCATTCTCTGATGTACTACAAGGCCTGTTTTGCGCTTCAAAGTTTTCCCACATTCATTACATTGATAGGCTTTTTCCCCTGTGTGAGTTCTCTGATGTTTTCTGAGGAGTGAAGAGCAGGCGACAGCTTTTCCACACTCATTACATTTATACGGTTTCTCCCCTGTGTGAGTTCGCTGATGTACAACTAGGGTACATTTCTGGGAGAAAGCTGTCCCACATTCGTTACATGCATAAATTTTTTCACCTGTGTGACTTCTTCGATGTAAAATAAGGATTGACCTCTTAGAAAAGGATTTTTGACATTCATTACACTCAAACTGTTTTTCACTGACTGGAGTTCTCTGCTGTATATCAATGGGTGACTGAGAAGTGAAAGTTTCCTTATGTGTATTATTATCACAAGGTAGCTCTACCGTATGAGTCCTGTTTTGTACCTTAGTGGCTGAATTGTAGTTGAAAGTTATCCCACACTCAAGTGGTTGCACTCCAGTGTGAGTTCTCTGATATTCGCTGAATTGTGGTTTTGGACCAAAAGTTTTCTCTCTTCTATCAGTTTTCTGAAGTTGAGCAACCCTCCTGAATCTGTTAACAATTTTATTATATTTATCTTCATGAAATTCACAGGGACTCTTCTCTGTGTGAATACTGGGAGAAACAAGGGCTGATTCATTACATAGCTTTCTTCCAAATTTACAGTAAGATCTCTCTTTTGCGTAAGCACTATTCCGTGTAATGAATACAGGTTTATCATGCAAAGCAATACCATGTTCATTACATTCAAAAGACTGCCCCAAAGAAAATTTCGGCATATAACTGGAAGTTTGCACATTTTGATAGTAATGAGAAGATTTCTCTACAGTATCTCTTCTCTCATTTCTAGTATAGGAATGAGATGCATTACAGTTATCAATCTTCTTTTCTGACTCATTACTAATAGCCAACGGGTAGAGATCCAAGTATGCAGCCCATACACTGTCACATATAGAGGTCATTTTTCTTGAAGGAACAATGTCTGTGCCCAGATTACGTGGTTTTCCTGACATTTTCTCTTGATATGCAGTCAGTGGTCTGTTGGTGGTGAATGAAACTTGACATAAATACTTGTCTTGGTTTTCCTGGCTCTTCTCAAAGAGATCATGTTGACAGTCTTCTGGAAATGAAAAAGTTAAAAATATTCTTCATGAAATGTAACATTTGTAATGTAGAAAGTCATCTTGATATATGCCCCACTATGTATTTCACAAAACCCAGGTTCTTAAACTACCAAATGCAGATTAAATAGATAGGATACTCATCAGTCCATATGTTTCATCTGGACATTTCCCTTTCTCATTCTACATATCAAAACCAAAATAAGATTATAATGTAACAAATTTCCTCATATTTAAAGAAATAATCCAAAAACCTAAGCTCTGATTCTCCTGGGTGTCATTCTTAAGAACACAAATGCCCAAGAAGCATAAAAGTGACGGGAGGAAAAGGTACCTTTCCACCTGAATGGGATTCATTGCTCTATTCTGGCTTTTATACTTTAGATTTCACTACTGTTGTTCAAAAAGTAAACGTTTTTTGACCAGCAATCCTAAGTATTACGTTTTTAATATGCTCACTCATGGTATAAAAAGCAGTTTTAACACTTCCCCAAATGTAACTCTGCTTTCCATACATTTTTGAACATACCTGGTATCTACCAGTTGTGAGAACCTTAGGATTACATGTTTCAAATTCAACAAAACACTATGCAAGTGGAAAACAAGGATGTCTGCGTTGTGAGTAAAAATTTTCATCTTGAGTTGGTGATATTTGAAATACAGACACCATAACACTGAGGTACAGCCGCCCTAAACGAGGTCATCAGGATGAGATACGAAGGCCTGAATTACAGGGATGGATGTCACAAGCATGGATGGAGTTACTGTACAGAAGAGCAGACAGAGAAGACAGAGCTCAGAGACAAATTAGGAGGAGAAAGAGACGAGGAAACAAAATTTATTCACTAAAATATCCATTATATGCCTATTCCTATTCCTTATTGTGATTGACGTACTAAGGATACAAGGGTATACCACGCCAATGAAATGTGAATAAGCATTCAGGGAAGCACAGACAAAAGTGGGATCAAATCCAAGGAGGGAGTGAGCTCGGGAATCATGATTAGTGCCATCACAGGCAGCAGACAATGTATGGGAGGGAGTAAAGGCCTGTGAAGTTTACAAATGGGATACAAAAGTGGAGATTCTGAAACATTATTTGAAAAGTAAAAAGAGCTGATGAGTGCTTAGGAAAAAAAAGAAACAATGGCATAGATGGACTGACTGCTGGAGAACAAGAGAGCCGCTGTAAATAGTGCGCCGTTGAAGGACAGAGTTAGAAAGTGATCACAAGATCTGAATTCTTCATAGAAACAACACATTTGTGAGGAATGTATATAGCAAGTGTCTCCCACTCATTCCTCTGTTCCTTCCCAGCTTTTAGAACATGGAAACCAAAACAAATGCACATAAATCCTTTCCGTATGAACCCACAGCAAATTGAGTTTTGTGGTAGGGTATAAAGCTGGGGCACAATGCCACTTTTCATATAAATGCCTTTTGCAGCTTTCTACACTGTCATCCGGTTCACGAATCAGTTGTCATTAGAGCATGCATTTGTTACTGGACTCGACTCTGTTTCAAAGCTCTGTAATTATCCCATGCCAGTACCACTCTGTGCTACTTACAAGAGATTTACAATATATCTTTAGTACCTGTTAGAAAAGATCCTACACCATCTCATTCTTCAAGTATGTTTATACAACATGGGTCAAAATTCAGAATTTTATACTGTCCCAATCTACGAACATGATATACCATCCATTTAATTCAATTTCACGTTGCTTAAAAATTTTCAAATATTTCCATATTTTGTGCAGATGTATTCCTAAGTATATTTCCATTGTAACTTCTTACATGATACGTTCTCACTATTACAAGCACAGAATAACTATTACATGGATTTTATTTATTCTTTTCATTCCAAGAACCATATTTCGGCTTTTATTTAATTTATACTATTATGTATTTCCAATTAATCCATTTATACATATATTTTTTAACAAAATTAACTACTTCTGTTTTGCTTAAGTTTTCTCAAAATTCCTTGTTCTTTGAAGTTTCCATTAAGTGATGCTATACCCATACCCCAAAATTGTGCACACTAAAGGGTAATCTCAGCAGGTTTGGTGTTTCACAACCTGCACATTCCAAAGAAACAACTGCTCTCTGACAAAGTCATGGGTGATGACTTGTAAGCCCATTGAACATTCTACCTGATAATAGTGTCTTTACATAGCCGGGGGCTTAGGTCAAAATGAATACTTCAAGCTAACACTGGATTTATGGTTGGGGCCTTGAGCTTCCCTGGACGGGCTACATGCTGAATAAATGAGGTCAATTATGCAGGTGGTCCGGCCCAACATGACCGACCTTGGACACCAAAGCTCGGGTAAATTTCTGTGCGTGACAATACTTCATGTGTGCTGTCATACATCACTGCTGGGAGAATTAAATACTTTCCATACAACTCCACCAGGAGAAGAAAATAAGTTTGCATGCAGTTTCTCTTGGATTCTGCCCTGGGTGACGTTTCCCATTGCTAATTTTATCTGTAACCTTTTGTTATAATAAACTCTAATATAACACCTTTACTGAGTTACCAGAGACCTCCACACACAGGTTCACAAATACATTTTGTACTTTTATAATTTTGATAATCCCTTGATCAAATAGATATTCCAAAAGTTTTATGCATTTTTAATTTAAATATGGGGTATTTTATTCTCATACTGTCTGTAATTTCTAGTTCTATTAAATTAGGTTGCTTTACGAGCTTAATGTTTTCTTCTAACCCAATACAATTATGCTTTGTTAATCCACTGACTCTTCAGAGAAAACTTATACTATATTTTCAGAGTACAGAGCTTAAAAAACACATATCGATTTATATTATCATGTCATAAAATATGCTATTAATATCTAGAGCAGGGATCAACTAACATTTATGTACAGGGCACGATGGTGAATATTTATTTTAGTCATTGTAGGCCACATCATATCAGTCACAACTATTCCGCCATTTTGTTGTACCACAAAACCAGCCATAACAATACGCAAACAATGTATTCAAAAAACTTGTTATTTATAACAACAAATAGCTAGCTGCATTTAGCTCAAGTAACATAACTTACCAACTCTTGACCTAGAATTAGTTGTCGTCCACTGTATCTTGTTTGAAATCCAAGTGGTGTATATGCAAGGTCGGACAATTAAGTTCGTGAACACCTCCTAAAAAACTGCCACATACCTCATTGCTGAATATCACTACTGACCTACAAAGTACTCCCCTTCGGAAGCTATGCACTGACACCAGAGCCTAGTCTACCCATCAAAGCAATTTTGGAACTCTTTTTCTGGAATGGCCATCAAAGGTGTCATAGTACCCTTGATGTCTTGAATGTCATCAAAATGTCTTCCTTTCAATATTTCCTTCATCTTCAGGTAAAGAAAGAAGTCACCAGTGTACAGATAAGGTGAATGTAGGAAAGGCGTTCTGATACCCTTATTTGTTTATTGGCTAAAAACTCCCTCAGAGACAGTGCGGTGTCAGCTTGTGCACTATTGCGATGTAAGAGGTCCTTCAGGACCATTTCTGCACACACCTAGCTCATGCCAAGATTTTCAGTTCAGATTTTCTTGACTGTTTCTCTATCAATGTTTGCTTGGTCTGATATGCTACTCCCAGTAAGCCAACAATTTTGACGCACAATTCAACAAATTTTTGCAATATTTTCATCAGTTCTGCTTGTGACTGGCCAACCTGACTTCTGTTCATGAGTAATGCGTTCTCTCCTCTCACAAAAACGTTGAATCCATTTGTACACTGCTGTTTTCCTCCTGGTATTACCCCCATTAACCTGGACTAACATGTCTCTCATTTCACTTCCCCTCTTGCCAACTTTAACAAGAAATTTAATGTTTGTTCATTGCTCTAATTCTACCTCACACATTCTTGCAACAGCACACAAAAACATGCAACAAGAACAATGTACGACACTCAGCAAGACACCACCACACGTCGACACAAACACGGTTGTGAGGCACTGATATACCGAAATTATGAAACCTTAGTGAGCTGTTTGTACAGTGCTACCAATGTAAGCACATGGTGTCAAGTTCGTGAACTTAACTGTAAGACCTTGTATCTCTTCTCTCTCTTTTGCCGTGCTTTAAAATTCCATTTTAGTTAGCATTATAATCTTCCTCTATATTTAACCTTCTATTGGTTAAATAAAAACTCATTCTTTGATTTCTCAGGTATAAATGATACAGTGTTGCCTAATGCAAAAGATGAAAATAGGTAACGCTGTATCCTTTAAATATACACCCTCCATACCCACATTTTATTGGATCTACTCATATCTAAACTTCCAAAGGTGCCCAATGTTGAACTGATCCCATTTTGGATTTAGTTTTCCAGGGATTCCTTCTACCAGTATTCTAAAACTCACCTGGATAACTCCCATTTAGAAATTTGTCCTCCACTAACAATGGGTCTTCTTGTTCCAACTGGAAGATCACTTCTGGTTTTATAGAACAATACCCTGTAAACGGAAAATAATTTAGAAGATGGTTTCACTTTATGGGCTTTGATGATTCTAAATGCTTAGGAAGATGCAGCTTTAAGAGTGGCACAGAAACAATATTCACTTGACCACTTCTAAGGGGAGGTGTAAGACAGAAATATTTTCAGCTGCTCAAAGGACATCTCCTTAAACCCCTAAATCACAAGCCTCAATAACATTAAATTCTAATAAAGGTTCATATTTAGTAGCTACAGTGAGAGAGAGAGAGAGAGAGAGAGCTATGGATATCTACAGAAGGGTCCTTTCAATCTTTGATTGGATACTAATTTGTGGTCACATCTGCGGAAACTACCTAGGGGTGGGGAATTACCATAAAAAAGTAGAATGAAAAATCGCCAAGGCACATACAAAAGTGGGAAGTTTCTGTTTCCAGAGTAGAGAGGCAAAGAATCCTCAGTAGGATTCCTCATCAGCAACCATAAAGGTCACAAGGTAGTGGGGTGATGATATACTCTTAACTACTCAAAGGAAAGGACTATCAGCCAAGAATCCAGGAAAATGATCTTTTAAGGTAAACATCGAGTGAAAATATTTCCAGATGAACAAAAATTGAGAGTTGTTTGCTGCTAGTAAATTCGCATGACAAGATACAATAAAGAAAGTTGTCTTGACTGATTTAAAAAGTAATTGTGTACAATGAGTACACGTGTCCAATGTTGGGTTTCTAACACACACACACGTGCTTTTATCTTTCCAAGAAAACCATAAAAGAGGTAGGAGGGAGTCAAGCTATACTAGAATAAGGAAATAATACCGAATCATAACACAAATGCACAATAAAAAATGAAGAGAAACAAAAATTAACAACATAAAATATATATCACAAAACATAACCCCTAACAATACCACAAAAGAGGGTGTAGGAAGAAGAAAGTAACATAGGAGGAACGTGTCTATACATCTCTAAAATTAAGTTAACTTGATGTAGATCTGGTTAGTGCAGCTGTATATGGTATACACTAAAGGAATAACTAATTAAATGGACTCTCAAAAAATGTTGTGAATAAAATCATTACAATAAAATGTTACATGAAAAAATTTTCACGTACTACAAAAGAATAGAGAAATAGACGAGAAAAATACAAGACACATGTAGAAAACAAAATGCAAAATGGCGTACAAATATCCAACCGTATAAGAAATACCATTACATGTGAGCAAACTAAACCATACAGACAAAAAGCAGAGACTGTCAGATTGATTAGGGAAAAAAAAGAGAAAAAACAACCTCCAACTGTATTCAACTATATGCGGTCTAAGGAAAAACACATTAAATCAATGATACAACGATGTTGAAAATAAGAGGTGGCAAGAGATATTCCACGCAAACAGCTACCATAGGAAAGCTATAGTAATATGAAACAAAATACACTGTAAAATACGTTCTTAGAGATAAAAAGACATTAATATTTATAATGGCAAAAGGGAAAATCCATCATGAAGATATTGTAACAATTATAAACACATACACATCCAATAATTGAGCTCCAAAATACATAAAGTTAAAAGTGGCAAGTGAAAGGAAACATAAACTATGAAACATAATAGATGGACATTTCACTGTCACGCTCAATACGGAGAGAGCAGCTAGGTACAAAATAGAGGATTTGAACAGAAGTATCAGCCAACTAAACCTAACAGACATATATATACAACACACCTCACATAACAGGAGCAAAATTCAAATTCTTCTAAACTGCACATAAAACAGTCTCCATGGTTTTAGGCACAAAACAAACTTCAATAAATTTAAAACTACAGAAATAATACAAAGTATCTTTCCTGGCCCAATAGAATGAAATCAGAAATCAGTAATGGAAAGAAATTTGAGCAATGCACGAATATGTAAAATTAAACACCAGTATCCTAAATAACTAATGCATTGAAGAGGAAATTGCAAAAGAAATTGAAAATACTTTCTGGTGACAGAAAGAGAAGGCACAACATACCAAACTAGCAGTATGAAGCAAAATCAGTTTTTAAAGGGAAATTTATGGCTATAAACAACTCTATAGTTGACTCTTCAACAATGCAGGTGTTGGGGTGCCGACCCGTGAGCAGGTGAAAATCCACATATAAATTCTGACTCCTGAAAAACTCAGTCATAACTCGTACACATGGAGGGTTGGCTCCAGGATGATCCCATCCCATGGACACTAACATCTACAGCTGCTCAAGTCCCTTATATAAAATAACATGAAACAACGCATACCGTCTGCCCTCGGCATCCATGGACTGCGAACCACAGACTCAAAATACTGTTTTCAATCTACACTTGGTTGAATCTGTAAATGCAAAACCCAGGGATGTGCAGGGCCAAATGTATATTTATAGAAACAATATATGTGTATAAGTGGACCCGAGCAGTTCAAACTCACGTTGTTCACGGGTCAAGTATATTAAGAAAGAAGATCTGAAATCCACAACCTAACGCTTACATCTTCATGCAAAGGAAAAACAACTACAAACTAAACCTAAAGCAAGCAAAGGAAACAAACACTGAAGACTGGATTAGAAATTCATGAAAGAAAGGATACAAAATCAAAGTAACCACAGTTGGTTCTTTGAAAAGATCAGCAAAACTGACAAATCTTTACCTAGATTAACCAGAGAATAAAGGGAGAAGATGCAAATTATTAAAATCAGAAATGAAGAAGATGACATTGCTATTGACTATACAGAAATAAAAAATGAGTTTAAAGGAATATTAGGAATAAATGTATAGCAATATATTAAACAACTTAATAAAAGGGACAAATTCCCGGAAAGACACAAACTATAGAAACTAAGTCAAGAAGAAGTAGTAACTCTGAACGGATTATCACAAGAGACTGACTCAGTACCCAAAACACTATCCGCAAAGAAAAGCCTATGCCCATATGATTTACAGCTGAATTCTACCAAACACATAAAGAACCAATAATACCAATTCTTTACAAACTCTTCCAAATGACAGAAAAGGGAATACTTCCTATCTCATTGAATGAGGCCAACATTACCTTGACACCAAAACCAGATAAAGACATCACAAAAAAACTACAGACCGATACCTCTTATGAATACAGAAGCAAAATTCCCCATCAAAATACTAGCAAACTGAATCTAGACACATATTCAATGTATCATGCACCATGACCAAGTGGGACTTATCCCAAGTATGCAAGGCGGGTGTAACATCCAAAAATCCAGCAATGTAATTCACCGTATCAATAGATTGCAAACCACACGATCATCTTCATAGACAGAAAAAGCATTATGACAAAACTCAACACTCTGTCATGATAAAAGTGCTGAACAAACTAGGAACAGAATGGAACTTCTTCCATCTGATAACGAGTATCTAAGAAAACCCCACAGCTAGCATCACAGTTCATGATCAGAACCTGGAGCTTCCCCACTAATATTAGAAGACAGGCTGATCATTCTGAACAACTCTATTCACTATTGTACTGGAGGTTCTAGCTGGGTCAATTATGCTACAAAAAGAAAAGTTATCCAGATAGGGAAGGAGGAAGGGAGGAAGGGAGGGAGGGAGGGAGGGAGGGAGGGAGGGAGGGAGGGAGGCAGGGAGGGGGGGAAGGAAGCAAAGAAGGAAAGGAGGGAAGATTGATTCACAAATTAAAGTATCTTATGTAGAAAGAATTCAAAGGGCTGTTAGAAGTCAAAAATCAATAATGGAGTCAGACTTCATTACAATTCACATCTGATGTTTGATGACTGAGAGGTGCCATGTTCCCCTCAATTGGATTTGAATTCATGAGCTAATATGGCACTCTGAGGACTGCAGCATGAGATTGTAAAGAAAGTAAAAGATTTTTATTCAAGAACCCAGTGCTGTGTATTTTGAGAAGTGACATTAAGTGCTTTGGTTATCATCGATGACATCAAGCACTTCAAAGGAGTGTCTTAACGACGCCTTGTATGTGGTTAAGATCTCGCGTGCAAAGACTGGGTGCAATGGCATAACTGAGGGGTGGGTTCACTGAGTTCCATTTATCAAGCTAATGAAGCGTAAGTGTCAGACATGTAATTTCATTACGTTACTTGGGGCAGTAGGCCCATGATGCACTACAATGGGTGCTGTGTGAACACAGTGAGGTTGGTTAAGGCAATAATTCCAATGGTTCTGGTGAAGCATAACTATTTGTCCTCTATACACCTGCCCTTACAGAAAGCATCCTGTTAAAAGTCACAGGAATCCCCATGTTAACTGTCATTTCATCTCCACTATGGATTAACGACAGGATATTTGCCAATTTGTCAATCTGTATATCTCAGCAGATGTTAATTAACAATATGTATTTGAGGCGTAAAAGGAAGTTGGTACTTTTTTTTTTATATTAGTATATCTTGGACTTCCAACTGGGTTAGTTTGCAGACTTCATTTCCAACATTTTGTTTCCTGCCTCTGTAACTATGCAAGATTGGGATGTTTTGTAGTGATTACCTGCTTACCAGGACACAAAAAAGTTTGTTGCTCACATATTGAGGCAATCAGGAGAAAGCAGGGTAGGCACCCAAGACAGAAGGAAAACAGTTTGAAGGAAGGAACTAGTGGCCCTGGATTTACTGCGGTCAGAGGATGCAGCCAGAGTGAGAGTTGCTATTTACTACGTTGGTGCAAAGTAACTGCCGTTTTTGCAATTATTGTTAACCTTTTAAACTGCAATTACTTTTGCACCAACTTAATATAACTGACAAGTTATAATAAGCCAGGATTTGCATGGTTTAAATGGACTGATTTAAGCCAAGCTAGGAAGGGGCGGATTTCATGATTATCCCGCCCAGATGTGGAGACAGGACGGAGGACATGAGGCTTGCCAGCTATCATAGCTAGACATCAAAAATGCACACAAACTATTTGCTAAGGAAATTCCAAACAAAATTAGCCCCAATAAAGACACACCCAGACATAAAACAGTCACACATCTAAAAACTAAAGAAAAATAAAAAAATTTTGAAAGCAGCAAAGCAAAAGTAACCTTAAATATAGGGAAAAACAATTGGAACAGTGCCATCTCATGACAAAGCACAAGGGCTATAGGAAAGTGGCACAATGATCCAAGTGCTAAAAACTCTTAACCCAAAATTCAAAATGCAGTGAAAATACCATCAGGAATGAAGTGTAATCAAAACATTCTCAGATGAAGAAAAATGTACACATTTATTACCAGCGAGACTAACCTAAAAGAATAGCTACAAAAATTCTTTCACAGATTTAAATGTCTAGGGATCTTAAACTATCAGGAAAAAAAGTGAACAAGACAACAAGTAAAAAATATTAAGTATAGAGGTCCTCTCATACCCATAGGAGATAGGTTCAAGAACCTCCAGTGGGTGCCTGAAACTGCAGACAGCACCAAACCCTGTAAATAGTATGATCTTCCTATACATACATACGCATGACAAAGTTTAATTTTTAAAATAGGCACAGAAACATATTAACAATAACATAATAAAAGAGAACAATTGTAAGAATAAACTATAATAAAAGTTATGTGAATGTGGTCTCTCTCTGCAGGCAACCTAGCACAAATTTCTCCTCGACAAAATCACAGATAGAAGATTTGTTCTTACTGTATACATCGTAGCAACTTCAGCATGAGTTATTTTTTTCTTATGAGGTCAAGAATGTTTACCTTTTCACTTAAACGAAGCACTTTACGGCTTGTCCTTGGCATATCCGAATTGTCAGCCACTACTCCTGCGCGTTAGGTCATTATGAAGTAAAACAAGGATGACTCGAACACAAACACTGCAACACCCTGACAGTCGATCTCATAACCGAGATGGCTACAAAGTGACAGTAGCGTACTGTGTGGATACACTGGACAAAGGAATGATTTATGTCCCACACAGAACAGCCAACATTTATTTCATCGCACTACTTACTCAGAATAATGCACAAGTTAAAACTTATAGTTTGTTTCTGGAATTTTTCCATTGGATCTGTGCAGACCTCGGTTGACCGCAAGTAACTAAAACCATGGAAAGCAAAACCATGGATGAGGGGGGACTACGCTATATGCAACAGGTATTCCTTCTCTTACGTTTCTAAACTCTTTCATGGAGGAAGCATCATTATAACTGTCTGATATAGTTATGAGTATGTGGAGAGAAAATGTTTGACAAAGTTACATTATAAATTAGGGAAGGTAAAAGGAGGTACACTTCAGTCAAACTCATAAAATATGAAAGCTAGCAGCCTGTGGTAAGTTATATAATATGGAATTCGTAGAGAAAGCACTAAAAAGAACTACACAAAAACCTCAAAGACACTATGGGCAGATCAAAATGGAATTCTGTAAAATTCTGAAGTAGCCCACAGGAAGAAAAAATAAAGAAGTAGAAGAAAATGATAAACAGCAGACAAACTGGAATTTGTAGTTGTAAATTAGAGGCCGTTTACATTACCATCAACTTAATACAACTTAATACATTTAACAAAATATGTGTAAAACATACGCAGAGCTACAACTCATTGCAAACAAAAAAGGTAAAGACCTAAATAAAAGGGAGAGATACACTATCACTCAATGTATCAGAAGATCCATATTATTAATACATAAATCCTTCTGGACCATTCTGAAGACTCAAGAATATATCAACCAGAATTCCAAGCAAAAGTCTTGAAGAAATTGACTTGAAATTCTAAAAATTATATGGAAATGACAAAGAATGTATAGTCAAAATAATTATCAAATTGAAAACATATTTGGAGGACCAAATCCTCCTTATTTGTTAACTTTCCAGACAGTTACAGAATCAAGAAGGTGCGTTTCAGACTCATAGAACCATTAAACAGAATAGAGTCCAGGTACAGAACTACAGACATATGGTCAATTTGTTTTTGACAAAGAACCAAAGCCAACTCAATGGAAAACTAATAAACCTTCCAGCAAATGGTGTGACTAGAACTCGACACAGATGTAGAAAAGAGAACCACAACTCTTATTTCACAGCACATAAAAGAAAATCACTGGCAGTGACTCAAAGTCCTATATGTAAAATTATAACACATCTTCAAGAAACCAAGGAAGGAAATTTTAGTGACCTTGGAATCAGGTAAAAAAATATTCAAAAAGACACAAAACCCATGAAATATAACAAACAATGAAAAAAACATGAAAAAAACAAACGATATCTTAAAAAACAAAAAATTCTGCTGCTCCAAGACACTGTTAAGAAGAAAAATCAACAGATATGCAGAAAACTTAGCAAAATATTTTCTAACCATGGTCTTATGTAAAGATTATATAAAGAACTCTGTCAATTCAATGTAAGTCTTTAAAAGAAACAGTCTTGAAAAATGGGCTAAATATTTGAACAGACTTCCAGAAACAAAATCCTCCATGCATGGCCAAAAAGTGAAATAAAGAATTGGAGAGAAATTCTTCCATGGATTGGAAGATCAACATCGTTAAAATGGCCATATTACCCAAAGCAATATGATGACTTCATGCAATCTCCATCAAAACCCCAATGGCATTTTTTCAAAGAAAAGGAAGAAAAAAATCATCAGATTTGTATGGAACCACAAAAGATCCTGAATAACCACACAATCCTGAAAAAAAAGGACAAAGCTGGAGGGTCATACCTCCTGACTTCAAATTATACTACAAAGAGACAATAATCAAAACCACATGTTATTGGCAGAAAAACAGACACACAGACCAACGGAACAGAAATGAGAGCCTACAAATAAACCCACATACATACTGGCAAATAATTTTCAATACAGGAGCCAAAAACATACCGTTAAGCAAAGAAAGTCTCTTCGATAAATGGTGCTGGGAAAATTGGAAAGCCACATGCAAAAGAAGGAAAGCAGATTACTACGATATCTGTCACCGTACACCGAAACTCACTCAAAATGGATCAAAGACCTAAATACAAGACATGAAAAAATAAAATACATGGAACAAATCATTGGTATTAAACTCACGGAACTGGTCTCACAGAGGATTTTATGAGTTTCATCTCAGAGGCAAGGGAAGTAAAAGCAAAAATAAATGAATGGGGCTGTATCAAACTCAAAAGCTTTTGCACAGCAAAAAAAAACCATCAATAAAACAAAGAGGAAACCAACCAAATCAGACAAGATATTTGCAAACAACGCCTATCATAGAGGGGCCAAATACAAAATATATAAGGAACTCACCTAACTCAACGACAACGACAAAAATCAAACAATCCAATTATGGGCTGCCCGGTTAGATCAATTAGTTAGGGCACGGTGTTAATAACACCAAGGTTGCTGGTTCGATCCCCGCATGGGTCACTGTGAACTGCGCCCTCCAAAACAAATGGGCAGAGGACCGAAACAGACACTCATTCCAAGAAGACAAACAAACGGCCACCAGATACATGGAAAAGATGCTCAACTTTACTAGCTAAAGGGAAATGCAAATCGAAACCGCAATGAGATAGCATCTCACACCTGTGTGAATGGCTATTATCAACAAGACAAGTCTTTGAAAGTGTTGGAGAGGCTGTGGGGCAAAAAGGAACTCTCATACACTCCTGGTGGGTATGCAAATAGGAACAGCCACTATGGGAAACAGTATGGAGGTCGCACAAAAATTAAGAATAGAATTACCATGTGACTCAGCAATCTCTCTTCTCACTGTCTACCCAAAAAAATCTGAAAACATTTACCCATAAAGATATATGTACCCTTATGTTTACTGCAGCATTATTCACAGTGGTCAAGACGTTGAAACAAACAGAGGATCCTTCAAGAGCTGATTGGATAAAGACCTAGTACCTACATGCAAAAGATTACTTGGCCACGACATAAGTTAGACGGAAAAAGTCGAGAATCATATGATTTCACTCATATGTGGGTTATGAAACTGAAAACAAAACCAAAGACAAACAGACAAAAACTCATTCACAGATAACAGTATGGTGATTACCAGAGGGAAAGGCTAGAAAGAAAAGTGTCAATGAAGAAGCAAATATCTGCTGATAGAAGATTTGACTTTGGGTGGTGAACACACAAACCAATATACAATTATGCATCATAGACCAGTACCCTTGAAACTTATATCACTTTATTAAAAATGTCACATCAATAATTTAATAAAATTTAAGAAAGAGCCAAGTAAAAGAAGAAAGAAAAATGTGTAAATAATGTACGATGTACATAACATTCTAGAAAGGCAAAACTATTGGGATGAAAATACACCAGTGCTTCACAGGGGGCGAGGAGGGGAGAGAAAAATAACCGCAAAGAGCTACAAGGGATGTTTTTGGGGTGAGAAAAGTATTTTATATCATTATTTTGGTGGTAGTAATCACCTATAAACATTTCCAAACTCAGCACTTTATACACTGAACATTACTGACATTTAATTTCTGTTAATTACACCCCAATACAAGTAATTTCAATATGAAGGAGAGAAGGAAAACAGAATTGCATTAGAGAGAGAATTAGGTGGTCAGGTCTGCTCACCCACGGAGACGAGGTGGCTGTAGATCTCCAGCATGACATCTCTGTAGAGGGCCCGCTGAGCAGCGCCCAGGTGCTGCCACTCCTTCTGGGTAAATTCTACAGTCACATCCTTGAAGGACACTGAGGCCTGTAACAGCAAATTTCTTACTAATCACAAGGGTTCAGAAACAGGTGACATGGCAAATACCTTTGCAAACTAATTTCTATCAGAATTATTGTTAAGAATTTAAAAGAAAATTTTATAAAGGACGCCTATGATGGCCTATCATTGTCTTACACTCTGAGGGTGCTCACATAATTGGAACAAATATATTCTCGTACCCAGATGTATTTGTATTTATTTCTAAATTATATACCACAGACTGTCAGTTAATATACTAATGATAAAGTTTAGTGACTTGTCTTTTAGATACAGTTTTATAACTAGGCTTCCTGTCATCTTTTCCTGTGCCCTAGTGAACTGTCCTGAGCACTCTCTAGGGTACACACACCCTCTTGGAGTTCTCTGCTGGGGTAACAAGTGACCAACGAGACACGACCAGATATAGCCTTTACGGGTAAGCCCTGGAGGTCATACGGATCATGAGACTTGAGACTTGGCCATCAGACACAATGCTGCACAAGCGCGGAGAAAGTTTTATTTAGGAAAATAGAGGAAACCAATTAAAGAACCTCGAGGGCGTTACGCAAAGTAAAATAAGAAAGACAAATACCAGATCATCTTTCGAAAAGAAGGATGGACAATTATTTAGGGAATTGTTGCAACAATGTTGCTACCCTTTTTTTAATTCAGAGAGATTGTACCTTATGAATTTGTACCACCTGGACAAACACTTAACCAAGTTTACTATTTGGAAGTGCTGAAAAGGCTGCGTGAAAACAATTCCATCATCTGACCTTTCCTCCAACAATTCATGGCTCTTGCATCACAACAATGTACCAACTCACAGGGAACTGCGTGTGAGGGAGTTTTTAGCCATTAAATAAATAATTGTATAGGAAATCCCTTCCTACTCACCTGGTCCGGCCCCCAAGGATTTCTTTCTTTACCCTAACATAAAGGAAATAGTGAAAGGAAGACATTTAGATGACACACAGGACATCAAGTGTAGTATGAAAACAGCTCTGATGGGCATTCCAAAAAAGATTTCCAAAATTGCTTTGAAGGGTAGACTAGGTGCTGGCATAGGTGCATAGCTCCTGAAGGGAAGTACTTCAAAGGCAGTGATACAGTGGTACCTGGGTTTTCGAACATAATTCGTTCCGGAAGACCTTGAGAGTTCTGAAACGTTCGAAAACCGCCTCACGGTTTGCCCACAGAAAGTAATAAAAACTGGATTAATCCATTCCAGACTTTTTAAATCAACCCCTAAAACAGCAATTTAGCATCAATTTTACTAGGTAATGATACCATAGATCCATAAAATTTACAGCATTCATAAACCGAAATGTTCGTCAACGGTGACGTTTGAAAACTGAGATACTACTGTATTCAGGAATGAAGTATGAAGCACTTTTTCTAGAATGAGTTCGTTAACTGTCAGACCTTGCATCAGTGGAAACTACAAAGAAACAAAAAAACACCTAAGTTCATACTGACAACAGATTGGTGATTACCAGAAGTAAAGCATGAGGGGTAGAGAAATGGATGAACTGTTTTCGGTTTTTTAGTACTAACGCCATTTCTGAATTAGGGTATTTTCAACTTACAGTGGGTTTATCAGGATGTAACCCCGTAATAAGCAGATGATCATCTACATAGATGGGTCTCTGCCCCTGGTTCCTGCCACAGGGATCCTAACACCCTTGTAAGTGCCTAAGTGATAAGAGCGCCTGGAGAATGGTCTGTTTTAATGAGGTGACTGTGGGTGGGCTCCAGGATGGGCACAATCACCACAGAGACTAGGCCATAATCGGAAGCTTGGACTTTTCAGCCCTGCCTCCCATTTACGTAGGGAGAAGAGAGAGGCTCAAAATAAAGTTAAGAATTGATCATGCCAAATGATGACTAGTCCATAAAAACCCTAAAGTACATATTTGGAGAACCTCTATGTTGGGTTGGTGAACATAACAGTAATGTATAAGGAGAGGCATGCACCCCAATTCCATGGGGACAGACGCTGCTGTGCTCAGGACACTCCCCCTATGTATCTCTTCATCTGGCTGTTCATACATATAGGTATGTATCCTATACCGTGTCTTTAATAAACCGATAATTGCCTTTCCCTCAGTTCTGTGAGCTGCTCTAGCAAATTAATCAAACCCACGGAGCGGGTCCTGGGAACCTCAGATGTAAAACCCAAGGTCAGAAGCACAGGTTACAACTGGGAAATGCAGTTGGTACGTGCAGTGAGGTGGGAGCAGTCCTGTAGAACTGAGCCCTTTACCTGTGGGATCTCAGGCTATCTCCAGGCAGATGGTGTCTGATGAATTAAACTGTAAGACATCTGGCTGGTGTTGCAGACACTTACTTGGGGGGGAACAAACCCCACACACTTGGTGACCAGAAGTGTCAGAAGTAACGTATCCTGTGTGAGTAGCAAAGGAGATACAGAAGGGAAAACTGCTGGGTTTCTCTAAATCACCCATGAGCTGAGGTAGAAGAACTACAGGAAGGGGATGGGCAGAGGGTCACAGTGAGGCAGATATTCTTCATTTACACTTAAGAGATCTACCAACGTAGAGATGGAACTATACACTGTGGTGTTGGTTGCATGATTTTGGAACATAAAAGGAAGGTCTAAAATTGATGTATAGAGTCACTACAACCACACACAAAATTAGAGCACAGTTTGAAGATACAAAGGTATACACTAAAACTTTCATGAAGAGGTAAAGGATTTACACGATCCAATACAATTATGAAAAAGCACAAGTTTGGGAAATTCACAATACCAATTTCAAGACTTATATGAAGGCAACAGTAATCAAGGAAGTATAGTATTAGCAAAAGGACAGACACACATCAACAGAAGAGAATAATGACTCGAGAAACAGAACCACAAACAATATAAAATCAAATGATTCCCCACAAAAGTGTCAAAGCAATCAACATGCAATTTGCATGAAATAAAATACTGGGAGAAAAACATTCAACAAAGGAGACAAAAGGATGAGAGTCACATTCTTTTTATGAGACTAATATAAGCATAACACCAAAATTGGATGGAAACATGGGAAAAGGAAATGATACGCTCACTTAACTGTGATACAGATACTCATATATAAGTAGAAGCAGAAATATCCCAACCAACTCATCAGCAAGTAGGGTGTATACAGGAAATCAGCCATGAATTAATATTAGAAAATTCATTTTGCTACTCACGATCTGTATACTTTAAAAGAAATAAGCTATAGCTATATTGTAATGGATACACAAAAAGTATTTCATATAATTCAAAGTAAATTCATGACTAAATTAAAATCTAAACAAAGCGGCAATTACATAGAATATACGAATCAAAGGTTATCTACCAAGAGCCACTGCAAACATCAGAGCTAATGCTAAAACTGTGTATTTTCTCTGAAGACTGGCTTTATTTATAATTCTCTTTTGCATTGAATATACGGACACTTATGAACCTCATAAATCCATCACAATGCAAAGTGGAAAATGAACAAAGTGCTCACCTGAGATGCGTTCATTCTGCTGCTCTGGGGAGACTGTAGAGAACTGGAGAGGTTCGACTGGGAGGCCAAGGAAGGACGTGCAGGGGTAGCACCATCTGTGCACATGAGACGGGAAGTGGACACGTCGACTAAACCGTACAACTTTTCATTGACTCAACTTCTCTCTGGATAAAAAACAATGTATTTGATTTCCTGAACGATTAACATAAACAACTCAGTTACATTAAAGTACATACAGGATAAGGCACTGCTCTTTCCCTAATATTTACATAAAATACTCAGGCTGCATCATTTAAGTTTTTTCCAATTACCACTGCTTACATCTCCAAGGACAAAATCCTCAGAAAGCCCAGTAAAAGGAGTATAGAGGGTTTGAAGGCAACAATATTTTATTGTAGTTTTAACTGGATTATATTTTCTCAAATGGCCCTTTTTATAACATATTTTTGTTGACCTCCCTGTGAGAGAGTGAACTATAGTTGTTTTCCTCCTGGTTCTGTCACAAACTGCCTGACCCTTGAAACTCTCTGGTCCAATTTCTTTAAAGCTTTCAAGAGTCAGAAGTAGATCACCATGGAAATCCCTCATCAACCATCGTTTTGGGATTCTCTGAGGTCAGGACAAGTCAATAATGTCACATGGGCACGTGAGAGAGCAGCACAGTGTGGTAAGAGTGAAATACAGGGGGCCACTGAGCAACATTGGGGACAGAATTTCCATCGTGCCTCTGGCTGCCCCTTACCCCAGACCTCACCCTCACAAGGTCTCCCACAAAATGACCTTCCCTGGGCAGCGCACCCATGAACCACCCCAGCTCACCCCTATCTCAAAGCTGACCCAAATTCTCCACTGTCACACCAGTGTGGTGGCCACAGCACATGACAGTATCTCCAAATCTGGCCAAAGGAATCAAGAACTTCTGACCATGCACATTTAGGCCATGTTGTTTCCCGTGTTCTTTTGCCTCAGCTCTGAAGCTCCGGTGAGGAGAGTGAGAACAGGGCTGTTCTCTCCCAGGGAACATTCCTGCTCCTGAAGCCCTCCCGCTTCCTACATCACAGGAGCTGCTTTGTTCTAAAATAAGTGCTTCCCACAATCTGGGACCTGGCTCTGGGAAACAAATTCACGTTAGGGCCACAAACCTGACCCTCTTGGAATGCCTAAGATTTCAGACTAAAAACACAGACAACCTGCCAGTGCAGGAGGAGCGAGGAGCCCCTGTCTGACCTAAGGATTCCGATGAGACACCAGAAATCCCGGAGGCACTGACAGCGCTGGGAGTCCATTCACGTTCACTTCCGGTTTTACCCCTAAGTATGCAGGGGCAGGTCACTCTGCTAAGTGCTGTGAAAGGTGTGATGATGGTTTTAGGTAGGCGCGGCAGTTAGATGTAGCCTGAGATTTGAAGCACATCTGCTCCTAATTCGAGCTTGTGAGCTGAGCAATACGCTCCACCAGCCGCAGCCTCGGTTGCTTTCTTTTATTCTAATGCGGATGGTTAGGCCTACCTCATGCATTGATGTGAGGTTTACAAAAGGCACCCAGCGAAGAGAAAGACCTAAGTACCTCCCGAATATAATGGCCGTTGCCATTTACTCAGTTGACTATTTGCTTTAGAAGCGAGAACTTCTCTCTCAAAACGCAATTATTTTTCCATGAGAAACCGGACTGACGCAGGTTCCTTCTGTCGGCCCTGCCCACAGGTGACAGAGCTGGACTCTTCCCGGGCGTCTCAGCCCCAGAGCGCGTCTCTCACGCACACTCACCGCCCGCGCTGTCTGGCTCTCACGGGCCCATTATAAACGCGCTTTCCCCTCCTGCCGCTAAACCCGGGTTTTCTCCCGTCCGGCGGCTGGCGGGCCGCGCACAAGGTCCCCGCACCCCGGCCCGCACCGGGCACCTGCTCCTGACCGGGCTCAGTCCCATCGGCGCCCCGGGAACCCGAAGGGCCGGGTCCCCCCAACAGGTCCCGGCGGGCTCTGCACTGAAGACCCCGCCTGGGGGGTTCCCGGGTCCTCCCGTTCCCTCCTCCACAGACACAAGGCCCCCACGCGCTTCAGGCTGGCCTCCAGGTCTGTGCCCTGATTCCCCACCACCCCCGCGCTCTACCTGCGAACCCCCGAGCCCACGCGGAAGACCAGCTGTACCAGGCGCTGCCCGCGTGACCAAGGGCCATGCGGAAGTCGGGAGGCGGGACTAGCGCTGTACAGGAGCCGACAGAGGCCAGAAGACCCCTTCCCAGGGCCCTGCGCGGCCGCCAGTTCCACACGAGACTACATTTCCCAGAAAACACCGCTCTCACTCCTATTCCTGAGTTAGCAATGGTTCCCCTTCTTAATTTGGTGTAAAAATGTTGGTATAACCATCTGTTCTGCAGGGTTGTATCAGAAACCGAAAACGTTAGGGGTTAAGCTTGAAGTTTAGCGTCAATACAAGGTGTGATCCTCGAAAAAATCCCGATTAAATAAGCAACAGCTGACCAAAAAAGACATTGGTTATAATTGGGGAAACTTGAATGTGCACAAATTCCTCTGAAGTGTAAATATAATTAATCCGGACCTGTAAGTGACAGGACTGTGGCTAGCCATCCTCAACCTTCAGTGGTTTCCCCTGATAACTCATGATCGGCTTTGCAACCAGTATCAGGCTGTTTCAGTTTAACTCCGCTGCAATCACCAAACCAGCGAGAAGGGGAATGAGCCGGATCGCTCATTTGGCTCAGGGTGTTTCCAACATAGCGACCATTACGGGGACTGGGAGGCCCTTACCTCCATCAGCTAAGTGAATATCACGCTAGAAAGCCAATAGTGAATGTTCCCAACCAACTGGCAGGCAAGCAGTGATACGCAAATCGCCGCAGATAATGAATTTCCCCAGGGAACTGGAAATACGCATGTACAGAAAATTAAACTACTACTTCAGAGGATGAGCCAGTAAAAGTTGCCCCAGAGGCCATGGCATGATGTTGGGAGGCTAATAGAGTGGCCCTCAGGGGGTCTAAGTATGGTATATTACTCTTATATGTATCCGGGTCCCAGAATAATATAGGGGGGATCTGATCAATGATTAACCCCTGCGATTTTGTGAGGTATGCGGTAGAAGGTTGCAAGTGTCCTGAGTGGTCTGTAGGATGGAATCAGAAGCTTTGAGGGCAGGGACCCTAGGGTCTGCCCTTGCAGAACTGAGAGCCTGAGGTGGTGAATGGTGTAACTGTACAAGTCCCAAGTTTAGGAAATCGGGGTGGGGTCCTGAAGGCTCATTTTAGATATGTGGAGTATGTAGAAAGGAATTGGAGTCTGAAGGTCATACTGTAATTTTGGTTCTCACTATCCGGGATATGAGAATATGTAGAGGGCTTCCTAGTAATACAGAGAGGAGGAGAGTCTCTTAATTCTGTTTGTGTATAGAGGGGTCTTCAGGTAGGCTTTTCCCTACTTTGGACAGAAGCAGGGAAACTCTGTTGTACCTGGGGTAAGAGCTGGTTGGCTGGAGTCAAGAGACCGTTGACAGAGTGACATGCAAACTGAGAGGCACCTCCATCAGAACCAATTCCGTTGCTAATGCAGAATAAGCTCTCCTGGGGAGGAGAAAATCTACATGATCCAACGATGATGGGTTGAGGTAGAATTGGCCCTTTTCAAGATCGGGAGTGCTATTTGGGGCATAGTGAATATGTTTTCCCCCGGTATTAGTGACCTTTGAGGAGTTATTAAGGGGCCAGAAGTAGTAGAAGCCAGAATAAGTTTATCTTAAGAGTGAGAAGAATAGTTTTAGCCAGGAATGGGAAGTAAGCCCTTATGCACTGGTAAGGGCTATGAAAAGGAGCCGATGAAGGATAAGAGGCCAGAAGAGCGAGTCATGTAAAACAGTAGGATTAATTATTGATTATCTGCTTGCTTTTTAAAGAGAAGCTTAAGTCCTTCTGTTGGCTCACAAGAATAGGTGTCCTCGGTGCCTTCCAATGCTGTCTTTTCTTGGGTGGAGTCTGGGTCAGAAGCAAGCTTTATCCGAGATACAGGTGTGTCCAGAAAGGGTGTCCAGGGAGTTTGACCGCGGTAAGTTTGTTAGGAGAACGTGATGGGCCCAGCCAGAAGAATGGAAGAGATTTATACTGTTGGGAAGTATTTTAAGAAAGACCCAGTGTCCAGGGTTAATTTTGGATGTTCATATCACATTATGGAAGACTCCGGAGCTAGGAGAAGGGTGTTAACATGACAATGAATTTCTCTGAGGGCTTGGCCTAAGAGGAGACATATGTGGCTAAAGCATTAAATTCAGGATCTGGCAGCAGGTCTGTTGATAAGAAAGGCCTCCCATAGAGAAGTTCCAAGAGGCTCACGTGACTGTCCAAGGAAGAATTTATCCTGAGAGTAAGGGGTGCTAGAGGTAAAAGCTGGGTCCAGGATGACTGGAGTTCCTGGGTGAGCTGAGTGAGGTGTCTCTTGACAAGCAGGGTAGCTCTCTCCACCTTACCCTGGACTGGGGCTCCTAGGGAGAGTGTAGGTGGTAAGTAATCTGAAGGGCTTCACAGACTTGCTGAGTAATTTGGAAGACAAAAATAGGTCCATTATCGCTCAGTAAGGAGCAAAGCAGGTCAAATACAGGAATTATCTCCTGCAGTATGGACTGGGTAACCTCTGAGACCTTTTCAGTCTCACTAGGGAAGGCCTCTAGCCACCACCAAAAGGTGTCAACCTGCTTTTAACCTGCTCTAAGTTCGGAGGGGTCCTAAAGTGTGTTTCTGGATTAACCTTGAGGCAAATGGGGCACGTCTTAGAAATGTTTTGGATGTGTGACAGGATATTGTGCCCTACAAAGTGGCACTCAACAATCTGAGGTGTAGAGAAGCTTCCATCGAGAGGATCGGGGAATAGGGAGTTTTCCTTGGGGATCTGAAAACCATCTCTGAGGGGTAGGCATATAAACAACGCAGAGTACTAACCACTATATATCACGGCAGGCATAGGTGTATACAAACACCCCCAACCCCTCTGCCTATTGTTTTTCCTTAGGAGTATAGACAGGTTGGGAATCAGGTTTACGGGTAAAAAGGGACAGAGCCTGGGAGGAAACTCTAAGCAATTAGGTTGAAGAGGCTCTAGAAGAGTGTCCGGCTCTCCTGTTCTGACATTATAACCCTCTCTACTAAGAGCAACTAACTTAGTCATAGGGTTAGTAAGATTTTTTCCTGAGATGTCTCATCTGTCTCTGATTGGTGGCCCTTATAGTGGATGAGAGCAATATTAGTAGGGACTGGACTGCCTCAAGTTACTGTAAAATCTTTACTTTGTGCTTAACGAGCTATTCTGGGTGGTAGAAAGCCCATCTCTTGCCAAATGGGGTATGATCACGTAGGACATGATGGACGTACTTTGAGTCGGTACAAATGATGACTCTTAGGTCTTTACCTCGAAGTAAGTCTCTGGTTAATGCTATTTATTTGTCCTTCTGTGGAGAAGTATGGGTGGGTGAGCCCCCATCCCTATTACGATGGTGGAAGAAACAACGGCATGTCCTTGGGACACCACCAACTCCCATCTCAGACCAGATTTCATAAGGGTCTGAAAAGGGAGCATCTTCTAAATCCTCCCGAGCACATGGGAAATGTTCAGAACTTTGAGGCTCTTGTGTTGGGTCGGGGAGGAGGGATCTGGCACAAGGCAGAGGGGTTTAAGGTATTGCAGGGCTTGATGGTTAAGTCCAGGGAGACTAAATACAAGGTTTGGTATTGGGCCAGCCTGTTGTTTGACAGCCAGTGTGATGCGTTGCAGTTAAGGATGTCTATGGCCTGGTGCGGCGTAAACACAGTTAGTGGATGATTAAAGGTGAGCTTCTGAGCCTGCTTTAATAGTGAGGCTAAACCGCCACAACTCTGAGGCACAAGGATTAGCCTTTTGCACCTGGGTCTAAGGACTTAGAGAGATAAGCAGGAGGCCTGGAATCTGAGCCTAGTTCTGCACAAGGCGCCCTGGGGCACTTCCCTTCCTCTCAGAGATACAGAGTGAGAAGCGCTGGGGCAGATCTGGGAGAGCTAAGGCAGGGGCTTCAGTTAGAGCCTGTGAAGGGCACAAAATGTGCACTCGAGCTCTGCATTCCAGTGTCAGGGCTCTTGCTCCGGGTCCTTAAGGGCCTCATACAGAGGCTTTGCTAGGACCTGAACTGAGGAATCCAGATGCGGCAGTAGCCAACCATGCCTAAGAAAATGGCTCTTGGTGGTTGGGGGCTCCAGGGAGGTGATGGATTCCTTCCTCTCATTGCTAGTCTGTCATTGCCCAGGTGAAAGAATAAATCCTGAGTAAGTTACTTGCTGCTGGAAAATCTGAGTCTTTCTGGCCTTTACTCGGTATCCCTGTTATGTTAGAAAATTTAAATTGGTTATTTTATCCCGATCTGAACTTTCCTTCACCAGGCTACAAGTAAAGAGGTTATGAACATATTAGAGGATAGTAGCCCTGGGGAGGGAGGATCCCAAACATCTCCACTTAGAGCCTGTCCAACAGGGTGAGGACTGTCTCGAAATCCCTGTGGTGGGAGAGTCCACATATGTCGCCTGTGGACCTGAGAGTGGTGGTCCATGAAGGTGAAATCAAATAAAACCTGAGACTGTGGATCTAGTGGGATACAAAAGAAGACATCCGTTAAATCCAGTACAGTGAACCATTCGGTCTCTGGAGGGGTTAGTTCTAGTAGGTATAATGGTTAGGGGCTAAACGATGAGTTGCAATTACTTCTGGTTTTTGTGGGGTTTTTTTGTAAAGATTTTATTGGGGAAGGGGAACAGGACTTTATTGGGGAACAGTGTGTATTTCCTGGATTTTTTCCAAGTTGTTGTCCTTTCAATCTTAGTTGTGGAGGGTGCTGTTCAGCTTCAAGTTGTTGTCCTTTCAGTCTTAGTTGTGCAGGGTGCAGCTCACCTCCAGGTCCAGTTGCCGTTGCTAGTTGCAGGGGGCGCAGCCCACCATCCCTTGCGGGAGTTGAACCTGCAACCTTGTGGTTGAGAGCCCACTGGCCCATGTGGGAATCAAAACGGCAGACTTCCGAGTAGGAGTACGGAGCTCCAACCTCCTGAGCCACCGCGCCGAACCCTGCTGCCTCATTTTTAATCCTTAGATCTTAAACTAGCCTGTTTTGGCCACCTGGCTTTTGACCAGTAAAATGAGCATATTGCGAGGTGAATTGAAGGGAATTAAAAGCCCATGCCTGAGGAGCTTGTTGATCATAGGCTGAGTCCTGAGAAGAGCCTCCCTGTTAACTGGGTTTTGGGCTAACAGGGAAGAAAGCTACGGTCTCTCAGCGTCATCTGTACTGCACGTAGATGAGACGCTCAGCTGGGAGTTTTCTGATCCCAGCCAATGGGGTGGACCTGTTTTCTTGATCCAGGGTAGGATCTTACAGAGGTCGGGGTTAAATGCTTGAGAAGGAAAATAGGCTGCAGAGCAGCTAGTAGAACAGGGTTAGGAGAGATTTGGAGGGGAGCTTGTAGCTTCTGCATAATATCTCGTCCTAAAAGGGTTTGGGGCAGTGGGGCCTAATTAGAAAGCTATGTGTTAAAGCAAGGGGCACAAAGCAACAAGGTAAAGGTAGGGTCTGTCTGCCTGTGGTGGGATCGCCTTCAATACCTGTTAGGAGGAGGCTGGAAGGAAGTGTAGGGCCGAGGTCATGAATTAGAGCAGAGAATGTGGTTCCCGGATCAAGAACATAACCTTCTTATCTGCCATGGCAAGCGTTACCCTGGACTCAGCCTCTGTGATGTTGAGCAGCGAAGCCAGGATGAGTCCTGGGGCCCGTCAGTCGGGGTGACAGTCGTCTGGCTCACAGTCAACAATGACCGACATTGACAGCTGTTTGGAACAGTGGCCCTTTTGGCCTTTTAGGAGTCGAGACAGCCTCCTTCCTCAAAGGGAGGGGGGACAGTCCTTCCAGTGTCCTACGTTTTTGCAAAGTGGACAAGGGCCTGAGGGGGCCCTCCTGGCTAGGTGAGGCCCAGCCTGACTTCAGTGTCATTCCTGATGACAGTTGTAGCAGGTGCTTGGGCCTGTCTTCGGTGCGGTCCCATCTCGTGGGCCCAAATCTGGTTCAGTCTATGAGGGCAGGGCACTCGCAAGGGCAGGAGACATTAATTGAGCCTTTCTCTGATCTTTTTTTCTGTCCCTCTGTAACCTAGGCTCCCTTTCCACTTCACCCCTATTAAAGATCTGAACGGCTGTACCTAAGAGGACTGGGAGCGAAGTCTGTGGACCCAGCTCTAATTTCTGAAGCTTCCTTCTGATGTCTAGAGAGCTGATTGTCCAATAAAATACAAGGTGAGAATAGCCCTTGTGGCTAGATGGATCTAGGTTAGTATATTTTTGGAAGGCGGCAGCTAAGCTGGATTGAAATAACTGAGTTTTCATCCAGTCCTTCAGTAATTTCAGTCACTTTCTCATGGTTAACTGCTTTAATAATGCCTTTCTTAATGCCCTAGCTAAGACAGGTGACCATATGGTCTTCTCTAATCCTGCCCTATAGGCCAGCTTGATATTTCCAATCAGGATTACGATTAGCAATAACCTCGTTCCCAACTCTGTATTATGCTAGATTCTAAGAAGCTAGCTTGTTTATCTTTGGGAAAGACCCCAAATACAGTTTTTTTCCCCCCTAAGGAGCAGCAGGTGGTTAAACCAATGTAATGTCCTGCCAAGTAAGATCAAAGGCTATGGTTAGGCCTGGAATTCCTTAATGAACTTACAAGGGTCTTCAGAATAGGTCCCTAATTTTGTCTCTGAACTAGATCTGCCATTGGGATGGGGCCATGAACCCAAATGGTACGGGCCTCTTTGTGACCTCCTGAGGGGCAAAATGGAGTCCACCTTAAAATGAGCTCCACTACGTGTGGTGCCTGCAGGACTGGGAGCTGGGGCAGAATAGGGAGGAGGAGCTGGACAAGAGGTGGAAGGGGTAAAGGGGTTTGAGGAAGGTTCGGTAGGACAGGTAGGACGTGGGTTTTGAGGTCTAGGAGAGAACTGGGATAAAAAGGGTAAGTCTTAGTTTGAAACATCAAGGGGAGAGAATGAGGATATTTCCAAGGATACATGTGGCATTGTTTCTGGAGGTCTGGGTTCTGGCTCAGGGTCATAAAGGCTTGGACATATGGAGCCTCAGACCACTTGTGAATGTGCCTACACAAAGATCTAGTTGCATGACGGTATTATAGTTCATAGTGCCATTAGTCGGCCTGACCTACTGATCATATAGTTTGTAGAGGCCAAACGGCATTGCAAAAGAAAAGTATTTTGCTCTTTTTGAGAGAGGTCAAATTTTTGAGAAGACAGCCAAGGGGGGAAGGGGTGGGGAGGGACAGAAGAGGAACCGCCCATGGTGTTAGGCAAGGTGGTCTCATCGTATGAGGAGATCGAGGGATGTTCCCCAAGTTTCTCCAAAGAAGTCTCTGACTTAGGAGTTGTGGAATTACCACACTTTTTACTGCATACTACAGAGAAAGAAAGAAATGACCATTAGTTGTGAGGGCATCCCTGCCACACCTAAGGTAGAGAGAGGGTTGCGGACCTGGCTGGTGGAATTCCTGGTGCCCCACAGCTGTCACAGGAGTACCACCTACTCACCAAAGGCCTGTTGGCCCACGGAGTTGGCAATGAAGGACCACAGAAGCTAAACAAGAATGGGGAGGTAGTCACCGAAAAGATCTACAGGGAGTGGCTAGAGGAAAGGGAGTCTGTGTGCCTTTACTTGCATGTCCAATGAGTGGGTCTTTGTCTTGACCCTGGTGGGAACTAGTCATACAGTCCTGGACCTCTACCAGATTGTTGTCACGGAAAACTTCTCAAAGTGGTGAACGCCCTGGAGGAATTTAGGTGTCCATCCCATACCCACTAAGTGTGGCCAAGGAGACTTGCCTACCTCAGAAATAGAAAAGGAGCGTCACACCAGGTCTGGTGAAGGGATTCCCAAAATAAAAGAGGTTGGACTTATGATTCCACCAGAGACTAGCCCTGGTGGGCAAACGTCCATTGCCAACCCTCAGAGGAGGGGATTTGCGAGAGGCTCCGGAGGCGGGGAAAAGGACGTAGAGTCCAACTTCTGGGTTCATCATCAAAATGCATTGGCCTAGAATATCCCCTGGTCATTTGCAGAAGATGAAAGGATTCACAAGACTCAGAAAAGTAGGAAAACAAAGAAAGTTTTATTGCAGGTTGGGCAGAGAGAGAATGCCCATGGCAGTGTCTAAAGGAGATGACGGCCCTCAGGTGATGGAATAGAGGGATGTTATATGTTTCTTATGCTTGCACAGGGGCTGGTTATCTTGCATTTGCTTACAGTTGCGGATGGCCCCTTCGGAGAACTATTGTCACAGTTGCTTTCTTCCAAAAATTATCCAGGTGTTGGTCAGTCGCAAGAGTAATGTTAGCCAGGAAATGAGAGCTTAAGGAGTTCATCTTTAAACATATTGTGGCTCCCAGACTCATTCTCACTTTTTCTGACTCATCAGTCAATCTTTAAGCACATTCCTGTTAGCTCCTACACTTCTCATTAGCTCTTTTTATGACTCATCACTTACTTTTTAGTTCCTTCCTAGCCCACAGATAATATGAGAGGCAAAGCACTCAATAAAATGTTGTTTCTTTTTCCCTCTTAATTTCTGTGTGGAATACAGAGGGTTCCAAAAAATATGTATACCCACTTTAAGAAAGAAAAAAATTGTATTAAAATTGTAATACTCAATATGTACCGATAACAAAAGATGAATCCAAGTCACGTTTGACTTCTGCAATTACAAGAGGTGCTCAAAGTGGTTACCATCAGCGTTGACACCTTTGATTTCAGGGAACTACTGCTTGAGCAACATTGACAAAAGTGTGCACTTGTATACATATTTTTGGCACCCCCAGTAGAACTCAACATAAGGCATCATCTTTAAATGGACTTTGCCGGACAAAATATGGAACTAACTGGTGGCACACATATCAATGCCAAGCAATGGTATGAGATGTGTAAGAATACTTTTTCCTTGGGAAGCCATTGCACTAAATACATGATTAGGAACTTATCGAAAACCTTAGGGAAATTGCTGGAGGTACCAGCAAGTTACTAACCAACAAGGAAACACATATAAATTCCCTTGCGTGGCTTATATCAGACAGCAGAATGCTGTTAACCATCTAGCTAAACAAAGGTAGTGTTAATACCTCCTCTTATACTTGGATAAAACACCTCTGGTGAATATAGAGATGAAAATACATACGGGCACAAAGCCAAGTAATTTAGTGCCCACTGACATCTCATGGTTCTTTAATATCTTCAACTGACTGCCCACAGGTATTGCCACATGGATCAGGTCTATTCTTCAAATTGGACTTATCATTTTGCTTGTTACTATATGAATTTTTGCTGTAATAAAACTTTGTTTTCCACAGCTCAGTGTTATAGACACCACTCTGACAATGGTCACTCAATGTTTTAAAATGATCACTAAGGCCTCTGAGACTTCACAGGAAAAACCTGAAGGAACTACAGATGTTTGCCTTTAAAGAAACATAATGGTCAAGACTTCCTGTGTTCTGACGTAATTGCTGAAGTGTGGCCTAAGGCTCCTAAGGAAAAATAAACCCTCTTTCACTTCTATGTGGGACAGAATATACCGGGAAAAAATCATCCTTGCGACGAGCGACCAATGATGATTTTAATACGTGTTCAGTGTTGTTTTCCGATGATTGATCAGTGAAGGTTTCAAGGAAAGACCTCAATGAAAGGGGAGAAATATAAAAAGAAACATAAAAGGAGCTACTGTAAAGTGGACTCAGAGCTGCTATCCCAGAGGAAGTACCTTGCTCATCTTTCTTCTCAACCTTTAGAATGTTAAAACTGGGCAAAAGAACATTTGCACTGGGCATAAAGCAACATTTCAGCATAACAGGAAAGCAGATATTATGACTACTGCCTGAAATTTTAGAATTTCTTTAGAATTCTAAAATTTCTTTAGAATTACCATCATTCTGGGAGAAAATTAAAAATACGCCTTTGGAATTACAATCACAGTGTTGGTTTGTCGAATATAGAGAAATTCCTTTTTTTTTAGTTGATGTAATTGTTCCCCTTCCATTTCTCATCAGTACCACTTGCTTTGCCTCCTAATCAAACCCTATCGATTTCCAGTCATCAAAATGGCGGCGTGGGTGAGCCTCTGTAAATCTCCCCTGCAAATTACAACTAATTGAACAACAATAACTCCACAAAGGACTCCCTGCACAGCAGACAGGCAAGACGAAGAGGCCCAATACTGAATTCACCTAAAGGTGGGAGAATCCCGGGGGGGGGGGAGGAGGGAAGGGAGAAGTGCGGAGACGGAGCAGCGCAGGCGGAGGATGCAGACCTAGCTCAGGGCTCCAAGCTCGCTGCTCCAAGTTCGGAACTAATGCAGCTGCAGAACTCGGGCTGCTAGGGCTCCACTTATGGCCCACAGGGCTGAAGGGGCAGCATATAACACGGCTGAACCCAACGTTCACGGCAGAGACCTCAGAGAAAAGACTGAGGGAAGAAGGCTGAAAACGGTGGTTTAAGCACTCACTGCCGAGCAGAGAACGGAAGCCTAAGGCACTGAGACTAGCTGCCCCCCCCACCGTCCCAGAGCTCGCCCGGCCCCTCCTACCCGGTGCTAGAAGCGGAACAGTAGCAGTGTCAGATCAAAAGAACAGAATATTTGCTGTTCTGAGAACTGTGGACTGCAGACACAGATTCGCACCCCAACTAGTTCCAGCAAAGGGGAGAGAGCTGTGGAAGGAGAACCAGCTGTGGTGGTGGTCGCTGCCACTGCTCTGGACCACCTCTCACAACTCAACCCGCCCCTGGCCCCACCTATCTGGGCGGATCCCTGCAGGAGTAAACAGAACTGCTGAAACATACGGGCTCTGAATCTGGTGCAGGAAAAGCTTTGGAACTTCAAAAGCTCTCTGCAACCCCCAGGGACGTGACGCCCTGAACCAGGAGAACTGTTAACAGAGTAGAAGCCCATTTCCCAGGGAATCCCCCCATTGTGTGAGAAGCTGGAATACTGCAGAGAAAACATAGAACTACTGAGTGAGAGAGGAAAAAAAGGCTGCAGTCGGAGAGAAAATAAAACATTCTACAAACAAGTACTGGAAAACAAAAGAAAGAGCTCTTCCTATCAACCTGTTGAAGAAGTCACTCCTGTAAATGTCTAGGAAGAGAAATAATAAATCAGTAATTGCCATGAATAACCAAGGCAACAAGACAGCTCAGAAAAAAAGTCTCCAGAAAAGGAACTTAAAGATATGGAAATATGTGACTTAAATGACAGAGAATTCAAGATTGCAGTTCTGAAAAAACTCGACGAGATGCAAGAAAACACAGAAAGGCAATTTAATGAACTCAGAAACGCAATCAAAGAACACCATGAGCATTTTACGAAAGAGATTGCAATTTTAAAAAAGAACCCAATGGAATTTCTGGAGATTAAGAACTCAATAGAAGAAATTAAGAATGAAATAACCAGCTTAGGTAATAGAGTTGACCAGATGGAGGAAAGAATCAGTGACATTGAAGATAGAAACCTGGAATTTACACAGATGGAAGAAGAGACTTGAGACTCACAAGAAATGAAAGAAATCTACAAGAACTTTCTGAGTGTATCAGAAAGAGCAATATAAGAATAATGGGCATACCAGAAGGAGAAGAAAGAGAGAAGGGAACAGAGAATATATTCAAACAAATTGTTGATGAGAACTTCCCAAACTTGTGGACAGAACTGGATCCTGGAATCCAAGAAGCAAATAGAACACCTAATTACCTCAATCCCAACAGGCCTTCTCCAAGGCACATTGTATTGAAGCTGTCTAAAATCAACGCCAAAGAGAGAATCCTCCAGGCAGCCAGGGAAAAGAAGACGGTAACCTACAAAGGAAAGCCCATTAGATTATCATCAAATTTTTCAGCAGAAACTCTAGAAGCCAGGAGGGAGTAGAACCAAACATTCAAACTATTGAAAGAGAGAAATTATGAGCCAAGAATAATATATGCAGCAAAGATATCCTTTAGATATGAAGGAGGAATAAAGACCTTTTCAGACACACAGAAGCTGAGGGAATTTTCTAATACACGACATGCACTACAAGAAATACTAAAGGAGGCTATTCGACCACCATCAACAGGGACAATTTGTGGCAACATAAAAAGGGGGAGAGTAAAGGCCTGAACCGGAATATGGAAATGGGGAAAGTAAGCGTGCTGAAGAAAATGGAATACTCTAAATATGAAACTTTCGTTTACATAAACTTAAGGGTAACCACTCAAAAAAAAACCAGAACTGAAATATATACTGTAATAAAAGAAGAAACAAAGGGAAACATCATAGAATACCACCACACAGAAATAATAGACAACAACAAAAAGGCAAAGAAACAATGGAGACACAGCTTTACCAGAAAACTAAAGATAGAATGACAGGAAATCCTCACGTATCAGTAATCACCCTAAATGTAAATGGACTGAAGTCACCAATAAAAAGGCACAGAGTAGCAGATTGGATCAAAAAACTAAACCCAACTATATACTGTCTCCAAGGGACACATCTTAGCTACAAGGACAAGCATAGACTCAACGTGAAAGGGTGGAAACTGACACGCCAAGCAAATGGTATACAGAGAAAATCAGGTGTAGCCATAATGATATCAGATGAAAGAGACTTCAGGGTGAAAAAGATAACAAGAGACAAAGATGGACATTTCATAATGGTAAAGGGGACTATACAACAAGAAGACATAACAGTCATTGATATTTATGCCCCCAATCAGGGAGCACCAAAATATACCAAGCAATTACTAACAGAACGAAAGGGAGAAATTGACCAAAACACAATTGTACTAGGATACTTAAATACATCATTGACAGCTATGGATAGATCATCCAAACAGAAACTATATAACGAAATAGCAGCCCTAAATGACACATTAGATGAAATGGACATAATTGACATATATAGAGCACTTCATCCTAAAACATCAGAGTATACATTCTTTTCGAGTGTACATGGAACATTCTCAAGGATAGACCATATACTGGGAGAGAAAATCAGCCTCAGCAAATTGAAGAAGATTGAAATCATACCAAGCGTATTCTCTGATCACAAGGCTTTGAAATTGGATATCAACTGCAAAAAGAAAGCAGGGAAAGTACACAAATAGTTGGAGATTAAAAAACATACTTTTAAAGAACAACTAGGTCAAAGAAGAAATTAGTTGAGAAATCAAAAGATACATAGAAACAAATGACAATGAAAATACATCCTACCAAAATTTTTGGGATGCAGCAAAAGCAGATTTAAGAGGGAAATTTATATCATTACAGGCCTATCTCAAGAAACAAGAAAAATCCGAAATAAATAACCTCACATTACACCTTAAAGAACTAGAAAAAGAAGAACAAGTGAAATCCAAGGTCAGCAGAAGAAAGGAAATAACAAAAACCAGAGCAGAACTAAATGAAATAGAGAACAAAAAGGCAATAGAAAAAATTAATGTGACAAAGAGCTGGTTCTTTGAAAAGATTAACAAAATCGACAAACCCTTGGCTAGACTCACTAAGATAAAAAGAGAGAAGACACTAATTAACAAAATCAGAAATAAAAAAGGGCAAGTTATCATGGACACCACAGAAATACAAAGGACCATGCAAGAATACTATGAAAGACTATATGACACCAAACTCAATAACCTAGAAGAAATGGACAAGTTCTTAGAAACATATAGCCTTCCTAGGCTGAACCATGAAAAACTGGAAAATCTAAACAGACCAATCACCAGCAGATAAATTGAATCAGTTATCCAAAACCTTCCCAAAACCAAAAATCCGGGACCAGATGGCTTCACTAATGAATTCTACCAAACCTTCAAACAGGGTCTAATACCAATCTTGCTCAAACTCTTCCAAAAAAATTGAAGAGGAGTCAGTACTCTCTAACTCATTTTATGAGGCCAACATTACCCTGATAACAAAACCTGGTTAGGACAACACAAAAAAAGAAAACTACAGATCTATATCTCTGATGAATACTGATGCAAAAATCCTAAACAAAATTTTAGCAAATCGAATACAACAATGCATTAAAAAGATTATTCATCATGACCAAGTGGGGTTCATCCCCGGGGCACAAGGATGGTTCAACATCTGCAAATCCATCAATGTGATACATCACATAAACAAAATAAAGGACAAAAATCATGATTATATCAATTGATGCAGAAAAGCATTTGACAAGATACAACATCCATTTATGATTAAAACACTTCATCAAATAGGTATAGAAGGAAAATACCTTAACATAATAAAGGCCATATATGACAAGCCCTCAGCTAATCTCATAATTAATGGTGGAAAACTGAAGCCCTTTGCTCTACTCTACGTTCAGGAACACGACAGGGCTGTCCCCTATCACCTCTGCTTTTCAACATAGTGTTGGAAGTCCTCGCCAGAGATATCAGGCAAGACAAAGAAATAAAAGGCATCCAAATTGGGAATGAAGAAGTTAAATTATCACTCTTTGCAGATGACATGATGCTATATATAGAAAACCCTAAAGACTCCACCAAAAAGCTGTTAGAAACAATCAACGAACATAGTAAAGTTGCTGGCTACAAAATCAACGTACAAAAGTCCATTGCATTCCTATATACTAACAATGAAATCTCAGAAAAAGAAATACAAAAAACAAGTCCCTTTGCAATTGCAGCAAAAAGAATAAAATACCTAGGAATAAACCTAACCAAGGATGTGAAGGATTTGTATACTGAAAACTATAAGACATTTTTGAAAGAAATTGAAGAAGACACAAAGCAATGGAAAGACATTCCGTGCTCATGGATTGGAAGATCAACATAGTTAAAACGACCATATTACTCAAAGCAATATACAGATTTAATGCAATCGCCGTCAAAATCCCAATGGTATTTTTTAAAGAAATAGAACAAAAAATCATCATATATGTTTGGAACCACAAATGACCCCGAATAGCCAAAGCAATCCTAAGAAAAAAGAACAATACTGGAGGTATCACACTTTCTGACTTTAGGTTGTACTACAGGGCAACAATAATCAAAACAGCATGGTATTGGCAGAAAATCAGACACACAGACCAATGGAATAGAATTGGGAACCCAGAAATAAAACCACATAAATATGGACAGATAATTTTTGACAATGGAGCAAAAAATATACAGTGGAGAAAAGACAGCCTCTTCAATAAATGGTGCTGGGAGAATTGGATAACCACAGGCAAAAAAAAAAAAATGAAACTGGACTGCTATCTGTCACCCTGAACCAAAATTAATTCAAAAGGGATCAAAGACTTAAGCATTAGACCTGAAACAATAAACTGCATAAAAGAAAACATAGGTACTAAACTTATGGACTTTGGGTTCAAAAAGCATTTTATGAATTTGACTCCAAAGGAAAGGGAAGTAAAAGCTAAAATAAATGAATGGGACTACATCAAAGTTAAAAGCTTCTGCACAGCAAAAGAAACCATCGACAAAATAAAGAGGTAACCATCATAATGGGAGAAGATTTTTGCAAACAGTGCCTCCGACAAAGCATAATATCCAAAATATACAAGGAACTCATACAACTCAACAAGAAAACAACCAACCCAATTGAAAAATGGACAGAGGACCTGAAGAGACATTTCTCCAAAGAGGACATACAAATGGCAAATAGACATATGAAAAAATGCTCAACATCACTAATCATCAGAGAAATGCAAATAAAAACCACAATGAGGTTTCACCTTACCCCGGTTAGAATGGCTATCAAGACAATGGTAACAAG
The DNA here is from genome assembly GCF_964194185.1 of Rhinolophus hipposideros. Taxonomy (NCBI): domain Eukaryota; kingdom Metazoa; phylum Chordata; class Mammalia; order Chiroptera; family Rhinolophidae; genus Rhinolophus; species Rhinolophus hipposideros. The sequence goes on along the minus strand of NC_138057.1, from coordinate 8,935,947 downwards.
TGTTGGAGAGGCTGTGGAGAAAAAGGAACCCTCATATACTGTTCGTGGGAATGCAGATTGGTGCAGCCACTATGGAAGGCAGTGTGGAGGTTCGTCAAATAATTCTGAATAGAATTACCATATAAACGAGCAATCCCTCTCCTTGGTATTTACCCCCAAATCAGATAACATTTATAAATGAAGACAAGTGTGTTCCAATGTTCGTTGTAGCTTTATTTACGATGCCCAAGACAAGGAAACAACCAAAATGTCCTTCGATAGACGAATGGATGAAGAAGTTGCGGTATATATACACAATGGAATACTATTCGGCAGTAAGAAAACATGAAATAGGACCTTTTGTGACAACGTGGATGGATCTGAGATTATAATGCTAAGCAAAATAAGTCAGATAGAAAAAGTAGACAATCATATGATTTCACTGATATGTGGTATATAAACCAAAAAAACTAAAGAACTAGATATATTAAATGCTACAGAACTCTATATAAAAATAGGTACAATAGTAAATTTAGGTTATGTATATTTTATCAAAATGAAAAAGAAAAAGGAATAAGTAACCCAAATTGTATCATATCTAACAATAAAAATTATTCACTCTTAATGTAAACCTTCCCAGAAAGAAAACTCCAGGGACAGAACATTCAGTGGTAGAGGAGGCATACCTCAGTGATAAGACAACATGAATGCATAATGCTTCAATGGTAAATTCTACTAAATATTTAAGGAAGAAATAATACCAAAATCTACGCAATGTCATCTAGTAAATACTAGAAAGGGTTGAACTAACTTTATAAGTATTACCATGATATCAAGTCCTTGAGATGCTAATTTACAAATACCCTTTTAATATATAGCTGTAAAAATTCTTAAAATGTTAGTGATCCAAATACAGGAATACCAAATCAATAATATAGTATCAACAACTGGGGTTCACCCCAGGAATTCAAGGTTGGTTGAACATTCAAAAATCACCATAATTCACAAAACTAATTGAATAAAAAGAAAAAACAATGGGACTATCTCGATAAATAAAGAACACCTTACAAATTCAATGATGATGATTATCAATGAAGAAAAACAAAAAACCTTTCAGTAGACTAGACAACTTCTTCAAACGGATGAAGGGCAGCTTTAAAATCAATTAATTTAGTTAATTATGTCATGGTGAACTGTGAATGCTTTCCCTCAATGTTTAGAAAAAAGGCATGAATATCTTCCCTAACCACTTGTATTCGACGTTATATTGGTGGCCCCAGCCAGTAACAAAACAAAAAGAAATGAAAGGCATAGAGTTTAAAAGTGAAGAAGTAACACATCTTTTATTCACGGGTAATATAATTGGGCATATAAAACATCTTTCGGAATCTCCAAAAGATCTGCTAGAATAAGTAAGAATCAAAAAGTTATAAAACACAATGAATGTAAATAAATCTATTGGATTTCCATATACTTGCAACAAACAATTGGAAATTGAACTTGTAAATTATATACCATTTATAGCATCATCAATTTCATAAAATACACCTAGCAAAATATGTGTAAAACTTACACACTGAAAACTACAAATCATTGCCAACAAAAAAGTAAAGACCTAAATAAAAGGTAGAGATATACTATCACTTTAATGGATCAGAAGATTCAATATTATTAAGATATAAGCTCTTCTCAGGCCATTCTAAAGAGTGAAGACTATTCTCAGAATTGCAAGCAAACGTCTTAAAGAAATTGACTAGAAATTCTAAAACTTACTTGGAAATGACAAAGAATGCATAACAATCAAAACAATTTTCAAACGAAAAATATTATGGAGAACTAAATCATCCTTACTTGAAAAATTTCCATAAAAATACATAATAAAGAAGGTGCGTTACATAATAAACAACGATTGAACAGAATAGAGTCCCAGTATAGAACTACAGATATGTGGTCAATTTGTTTTTGACAAAGAAGCCAAGGCAGTTCACTGGAAAAATATTAATCCTTCCAGCAAACTCTGTCAACATAACTAGACACATATGGAAAATTGAACCATAACACCTATTTCACAGCACATAAAAATATTCACTGACAGTGAATCAGAAACCTACACGTAAAATCACAAAAATTCTTCAAGAAAACACAGCAGGGAATTTTAGTGACCTTGGATTAGGCAAAAATTTCTTTAAAAAGACACAGAAACCATGAAATATGAAAGAAAAGCCAACGATACATTAAAAAAAAAAACTAAAACACTTCTGCTCTTCCAAGACACTGTTAAGAAAAAAAAACAAGCAACAGATAGGCAGAAAACTTAGCAAAATATTTATCAAATCATAGTCTTGGATCTAGATTATATAAAGAACTGTCAATTCAAAGGAACTCTTTAAAAAAATTATCTGAAAAAATGGAACAGACTTCAACAAACAAATATATGCATGGCCAAAAAGTACATGAAAATATAATATATTGAACTTCACTAGTCATTAGGAAAATACAAATTAAAACCAGTAAGTTACAAGACATTCACTCGAATCTTAAAAAAACAAAGTAACAGCCACCTTGTCAGCACACAGTGAGAAGCTGGTAGCCTGGCAGCCCAGAAGTGGGTCTCCAGCAGACATGGAGTCTACGGGGGCCATGATCCTAGACTTCCAGCCTACACAACTGTGAGAAATCAACATTTGTTGTTTATTAAAAACAAAAACAGAAAAGCATAGTGACCTCCAATCCCACATGCTGGTGAGAATATAGGGCAACCAAAACTATCAGACACTGCTAATGGGCATGCAAATCAGCACAGACACTTTGGAAACATTAGGCAGGTTCCTATAAAGTGACCAAAGAACAGTAATATCATACTTTGGAATATTTACACAAGAGAAATGAAAACAAATGTCTGAATAAAACTGGTACTTAAATGGGCGTCGCAGCTCTATTCCTAATAGCACAAATAAGGGAAACACTACGTGTCTATCAAGTGGTATAAGGATTACAAATTGTGGCATACGCATTCAAAGAAATGCTACTGAGGAATAAAAAGAATGGTGAGATACACAAAAACATACATGAATCTCAAAAGCTAAATGAAACAAAGAAATGGAAAGAAATTTTCTGTTCATAAATTGGAAGAATCAACAGACATACAATGGGCATATTACCCAAAGCAATATACGGATTTAATGCAATCTCCACCAAATCTCAATGGTATTTTTTTAAAGAACTACAACAAAAAAATCAACAGAGTTGTATGGAACCACCAAAGAGACTGATTAGCCAAAGCAATCCTGAGGGAAAAAAACAAAGCCAGACGGATCACACCCAATGACTTCAGATGATACTACAAAGAGACGATAATCGAAACAATACGTTATTGGCAGAAAAACAGACACACAGACCAATGGAACAGAAATGAGAGCCCAGAAATAAACCCACATACGTGGGCAAATAATTTTCAACAAAGGCGACAACATCATACAAAGGAGCAAAGAAAGCGTCTTTAATAAATGGCGCTGGGAGAACTGGAAAGCCACGTGAAAAGAATGAAAGTACATGGTGATATTTCACCATACACCAAAATTCATGCTAAGCAAAGTAAGTTAGAAAATGTCGAGAACCAAATGATTTCACTCATACATGGTGTATAAAACTGAAAGCAAAAATCAAACAAGACAAACAAACAAAAGCTCATAAACAACAGTATGGTGGTTACCAGAGGGAAAGGTGGGTTAGAAAAGCATAAACGGGGGTCAAATAAATGGTGACAGGAGGAGATTTGACTTTGGGTGGTGAACACACAAATCAATGTACAAAGGATGTATTATAGACATGTACAATTGAAACCTGTATCATTTTTTAAAGCAATGTAAGCACAGTCAATTTAATAAATTAGAAGAGCTAAGAAAAAGACGCAAGAAAAAAAGAGTAAATACCCTAAGATGTACATAAAATTCTAGAAAGATAAAACTATTGCAAGAGAAAGTGTATCACTGGTTGACAGGAGCCAGGTAAAAGGATGGGAAGAGAAAACTGACTGAAAAGCATTACAAGGAAACTTTTTGATGTGACAAAAATATTTCATATCATTAATTTGGTGGTGGGCATTAAATAGGGACACTTCCAAAACTAATCAAATTATACAATGAACATTACTGACTTAATTTCTGTTAACTATACCCCAACAAAAGTAATTTTAATGTTAAGAAACAGAGAGGGAAACGGAATTGCATTCTGGAGGGAGTCAGGTGGTCAGGTCTGCTCACCCACGCAGACGAGGTGGCTGTAGATCTCCAGTATGACATCTCTGTAGAGGGCCCGCTGAGCAGGGCCCAGGTGCTGCCACTCCTCCTGGGTGAACTCCACAGCCACGTCCTTGAAGGACACTGAGGCCCGTAACAGCACCTTTCTTACTAAATTACAACGGACACATGCACAAACTGCCAAAACCTGCCCGTTAGTTGTACTCTAGCCTAATTATAGTGCCATTAGAATGGAATGAACATTAAGCCTGGGCCCCACTGTGGGTTTTTCTGTATGCATTCTGGGTAAGAGCATGCGCAGAAAGAAACTAGTTATATAACCAACGTATGCCAATGGAAATGACCTCAGTCTATACTCGTATCACCTGCCATATGGAAATTGACCTACACTTTCCTACGTAAGAAAAAGCTAACCTAATGTTAGGTGCAGTCCTCTGCCCAGGCAAAGCCCACATCAGCTTCCTTTCTTGAATAGTTACTTCCTCACTCTCCGCATTTCAGGATGAGACTGTTAATTCTTGTCACCTTCTGCGAACGACCAGGGGTTAATTCCAATGACACAACACATTTCATATAACCCTTCTGCTTTGATTCTACATATAATATAAGCCAAAAACAGGCTATTTGCAGAGCATTTTCTCAATTTGTTGAAATTTTCCTTCCTGGCAATTGTCTTCAGTTTGCATCCAATAAACTCTTCTAGGCTTTCTCTTAGGCTGGATGTTTCTTTTATCCACACCACCTGGCTAAACAAGTTAGGATTTGCTCCTGTTATACTTGTATAGAACACCTCCGATGAAATAAACCAGGTACTAGATAAATATGGGAACGAGCCAAGTGATAAAATACAGACCCACTGACACCTCACAGTTCTTTAACATCTTCAGCTGACTGCCCTAAGGTATTGCCTCATGGTTCAGGTGTATTCTTTAAATTGGACTTATCATTTTGCTCGTTAGTAGATGATTTTTTCCTTTTCTAAAACTTTCTTTTCTACACCTCAGTGTTATAAAGACACCACTCTAACGATGGGTGCTTGTCGTGCCGGGTATCAGGCGGGGTCTCTGGTCCCGCTCCCCACATAAGAACGCAGGACATGGTAAGGCCAAAAAGGAACACCCACGGAGCCATAGATAGGGGAGTCAAACCAATATATTCTCCCTTGCGGCTGGGCTGGAGACACAGGAATCAGGATCTACATAATCTGCCTAACAGCAGTCCGCGATTGTCAGCCATCATCTTCTTGCTAGCCCCCATTCTCTCTGCTAGCATAGCCACAGCCGTTATATTAGTGGCCAATGGCTTACGGTTACAGCTGACGGCCAACTAGCCACAGCTGCTGGCCATCTGATCACAGTTGATGGCCATTTACTACCCAAGCCAGCACCTTTCTATGTGAGCCCGAGAGCCTGGAAACTGTTTTGGGGGGCTTTGTCCCCACAGTGCTCAATGTTTTGAGATGATCACTAAGGCCTCTGAGACTTCATAGGAAAAACCTCAAGGAACAATAGACGTTTGCCCTTAAAGAAACATAATGGTAAACACTTCTTGTGTTCCGCCACAATTGCTCAAGTGTGGCTTAAGACACTTAAGAAAAAATAAAACCACATTCCCTTCTACGTAAGACAGAACATACTGGGAAGGAGTCTTCCTGGTGAGGACATACCAACGATCCTTTTAATAAGTGATCAGTGTTCTTTTCCCTTGATTGATCAGTGAGGATTTCACGGAAAGACCTCACTCAAAGGGGAGAAATATAAAACGTAACATAAACAAAGTCCTTTTAAAATGGAGTCGGAGCTGCCATCCCAGAGGAAGTACCTTACACATCTTACACCTCAAAAGTTTGGAATGTTAAAACTGGGCAAAAGAACCTTTCCACTGGGAATGAAGCAGCATTTCACCCTAATAAAAAAGCAGACATAACGACCACTGGTTGAAATTCTTAAATATTCTGTACAATTAGCATCACTAAGTTAGTCTGTCTGAACACATAGAAATTCCGGCCTTTTATTCATGGAATTGTATCCCTTCCCTTTCTCATCAATACCGCTCGAATTGCCTGCTAATCACAACCCTATTATGTTTCTGTCTAAATTAGTGCTTCATAAATAGCTATTCGTTTGGATATCAAATAAAGGCTCATTGCCTCTCACTTTGTTCTTTTCCTTTTAAGTTTATAAATGGAATTAGGAAACAAAGCCAGATCAGTAACAGATAGATCCAAACCTGTAACAGGTCATCTAAAACCAAGTTTTTTCTTCCTTGCAAAAGTCACACTGTCAGAGGAGGATACTGGTCCACACAGGAATTCTTGAACCCTGACTCCTTCCATGGGATCTCGTCGTCATTGTAGGTAAAAGGAACACCAGACAATATATGGGATGAAAATGTCTTCATGGGACTTGTTTTAGCATTGACAGTGATATTTCACTACCTGAAAATCGGTTGACATTACCACCTTAGGATAGAAGAGTGCTTGGGAAATTTAGACTACTCGGGAGCCAAAGGACAAAAGGAAATGGTTATAGGTGAACCAATATATGGGATAGGGGTATATTATTGTGGATTGACTTCTGGCAGAATTTCCCAAATCCATCAATTACGTTCATCAGCTGTCGTTTATCTGTCGATATACTATGCGGTCTCTACTACTCTATGCATTTTCTCCTGTACTGAGAAGGACGACTTTTGCTTGATGTTATGACACATTTATCACATTCTACATTTTCTTCATTGTGTGAATTCTCTACTCTGTGAGATTCAATCATTGAGATTCAATGAGAAAGCTTTCCCATTTTCACTACAGTCATTATTTCTCCACAGTGAAAGTGCTAACGGTTGAGTTCATACAGAATATTTCCTGTATTCATTACCTTCACAATGTTTCTTTCCCCAGAGAATTCTCTGACATCCATTAAGGATGAAACTTACCCTTAGTGGCTGAAAGACTGTCTATACATTTCAAGGGTTTCCTTCCAGTGTAAGTTCTGGAAGGACACAGAGTGAATGTTTGTATTCTCTCAAATTCATCTGTTGAAATCTAATCCCAAGCTGCTGAGATTTGCATGTGGAGACCTTTGAAGGTTATGAAGTCGTTAGGGCAGTGCCCTTATTATACAGGCCCCGATGAATTCCCTTTCCCCTTCCTCTTTGTGAGCACAACACTAGAAGATGGCCATGTACGAACCAGGAAGTCGCGCCTCACCAGACACCAACTGTACCTGAGCCTTCATTTGGACGCTCCACTTTCCAGAAATGGGAGAAATCAATGTTTGTTGCTTAAGACAACTAGTCTATGGTATTTTTGTTATGATAGCCTAAGACACTTCTCTTATGTTTAGGGAGGAGCTTCCTAAGGAACTTCCACTGTCATTACGTTAATAAATTTTGGCCTCTTTAAGTTCTTCTTTACTTGACCTTGACTTATAAGTTTCCATACATTCATCTTTATGGTATCTCCCCGAGGTCGCTAATGTTCTCAAAAGTGTGATTTATGGCTGAAAGCAATCCAAGATCGATAAGATTTATAGGGCTGTTCATCTGTGTGAGTTCTCTTCGGTAATGCAGAATTTGATATCTGGATGAAAGTTTTTCCATATTCATTACATTCAGGTTTAATTCACTGTGAGTTTACTGATGCTCTCTGAGGTATGACTTCTGGGGAAAACTTTCCCTACCTCTATCACATTTATATGCCTTTTTCCGGGTATAGTCCATAAGATCAAAATATGCCACCCTGAAATTCTGCCGCTTTAACAAAACGATTATTCTGAGCTGAAAGCAACTGAAAAACAATAGATATAGAAAAACCTTTTAACTCTCCCCATTTGCAGAAAGGCAGGGTATAAATCTCCCTTCATAAGTGTTCCCCATTCTCTCTCGGGTATAATCAAGAGGAGACAATTCTTATTATTAGAGACGGCACCAACTAATGTCTGCATAAACAAATCTTAATGAAATACCACTCATCTTCCATTGGTTTCCTTGTCTACTTACCTTTCCACAACATACCATCTGTACAAACTCTAAACCACATTCCTGTGATCACTTCTTTACAAATGTATTGCCCTTTTGTTAAAATGGCATATAAGCCGCCAGATATGATCACCTCTTTTTTGTTTTCATTTCATTTATGTGAGACTGTCCATATGCATATGAAACAAACCAGTTACTGATGTCTTTCAATTTGCAGGGCTCCAGTCACAGAACCTAACAGTATACAAAAAAATGTTATTTTTCCTCCCTTTGGCTTTTAATATCTGAAAACTCTGAACATTTTGCCACATTACCAAATTTACAGGATTTTTCATCTTTGTGAGTTTTCTGATGTTTTCATAAGTGAGAGTCATTGGTGAAATTGTGTATATCACTACACTCCCCTGTGTGAGTTGTCTCATAAATTCAATGTTTAAATTTGCAAAATAAAGATTTTCTGCATTAGTTACATTGCTAGCATTTCTTCCCTGCATGCAGTCTCTGACGTATTATTATGAGGACTGATTTCCAAAAAAAAAAAATTTTCCCAAATTTCATACATTCACAGGGTTTACCCCCGTGTGTATGCTCTGATGTCCTGTGAGGTATGATGTGAAAATGAAACTCTTCCAGATTCACAGGGTTTCTCTTCTGTGGTGAGTGCTCTGATGTTTTCCAAGGTTTGACTTCTGCCTGAAAAGATTTGCCACATTCATCACACTGGTAGGTCTTCTACCTTTGGTGATTTCTGTCATGAACCCAACGCTTGACTTCTCGACGTAAGGTTTACAATTGTTACATTCATACTGCTTCTCACCTGTGTAAGTTCTCTGATGTTTTACAAAGACTACTTCATGGCCGAAAGAGTCCCCACATTAAGTACCTTTGTAAGATTTCTCCCGTCTAAATTCACTGCGAGGCTGACATGTAATGTGGAAGTGAAAGCCTTTCCACATTCATTAGATTCATATGGTTTCTCCTTGTGTGAGTTCTCTGACGTTCTCTGAGGTTTTACATGGAGGTGAAAACTTTTCTACATTCAGTACATTTGTAGTTTCTCCCCTCTGTGAGTTCTCTAATGTACTCTGATGTGTGACATAGAGGTAAAACCTTCTCCACATTCATTACATTTGTAGGGTTTCTTCACAGTGTAGGTTCTCTCGTTTTCCAAGGACTGCTTCGTCATTGAAAGTTTTCCCTCATTCATTACATTGATAGCGTTTCTCCCTCGTGTAGGTTCTCCAATGCTCTCTGACACATGTGACATGGAAGTGAGAGCGTTTCGACATTCATTACATTGATAGGGTTTATCTCCTGTGAGTTCTCTGATGTACTTGCAAGGCCTGATTTACAGCTGCAAGTTTTCCCACATTCAGCACATATGTAGGGCTTCACCCCTATGTGGGTTGTCTTCTGAGGTGTTTAATGGAGGTGAAAGCTTTCCACATTCATTACCATAGTAGGGTTTCTCCCCAGTGTGAGTCCTCAGATATCTTCTGACATGTGACATGGAGAAGGCTTTTACACATTCATTAGAGTCATAGGACTCTCCCGTGTGACTTCTCTCATGTTTTCCAAGGACTGCTTCTCATCTGAAAGTTTTCCCACCTCCAGTACACTGAGTATGTCCCGTGTTAGTTCTCTGACGGGAGACAGAGGTGAAAACTTTCCCACGTTCATTACATTCGTAGGCTTTCTCTGCTGCAAAAGTTCTCTGATATACTGAAAGGCTTCACTGCTCGATGTAACTTTTACCACACCCATTTATAAAAAACTTTTCCGACATTCATACTTTCTCCTCTGTGAGTTGTCTGATGACTGAGGTGTGATATTAAAGGGAAATCTTTTCCACACTCATTACATACATAAGCTTTCTGCCCTCTGTGAGGTCTTTGATGTACTCTAATGCTTGACTTATCAGTGGAAGTTTTACCATATAACATATGACTTTCATAGAGTTTTTCCCTTGGGCGCGTACTCTGATGTACTGCAAGGCTTGAATTCAAAAAGCAACTTTTTTTAAAAAAAGATTTTATTGGGAAAAGGGGAACAGGACTTTATTGGGGAATAGTGTGTCTATCCAGGATCTTTTTCCAAGTCAGGTTGTTGTCCTTTCAATCTTTGTTGTGAAGGGTACCGTTTTAGGTTCAAGTTGTTGCCCTTTCAGTCTTAGTTGTGGAGGGAGCAGCTCAGCTCCAGGTCCAGTTGCCGTTTTCTATTTGCAGGGGCATAGCCTATTTGCAGGGGCATTGCGGGAGTCGAATCGGAATCCTTGTGGTTGAAAGGACGCATTCCAACCAACTGAACCAACTTAGCCATTTGGAAGCTCAGCGGTAGCTCAGCTCAAGGTGCCGTGTTCAATCTTAGTTGCAGGAAGCGCTGCCCACCATCCCTTGTGGAAGTCGAGGAACTGAACTGGCGATCTTGGGGTTGAGAGCCGACTGGCCCATGTGGAAATCGAACCGGCAGCCTTTGGAGTTAGGAGCATGGAGCTTTAACCGCCTGAGCCACCGGGCCGGCCCTCAAGGAGTAACTTTTACTACATTGATTATATTGACAGGTTTCTCCCCTGCATGAATTTTCTGATGTACGAGGGAAAATGTCCAGGAAAAAGCTGTGCTACATTCATAATTTTTTCTTACCTGTGTGACTTCTGTGAGGTAAAATGAGGAATGACCTCCTAGAGAAGGACTTTTGACATGCATTCCAATCATAGTGTTTTTTCCTCCAGTGAGTTTTCTTTCGGATACTGTAGGCTGACTGAGAACTGATAGTTACATGTCTTATTATCGCAAGATAGCTCTCTTGTGTAGTTCTCTGTTGCACATTAATGCCTGAATTGCAGCTGAAGTTTTTCTCACACTCAAGAATTTGTCTTCCAGTGTAAGTTCCCTAATGTTCTCTGAAATCTGTCTTTTGATCACGTTTTCGCTCTTCTGTAAGTTTTCTGAAGTTCAGCAACCCCACTGAAATTGCTCTCAGTTGTATTACATTTATCTTCAAGAAATTCAGTGAGTCTTCTCTGGGTGAATACTTAGAGACAACAACCGCTGATTCATCACATGGTTTTCTTAAAAGTTCATAATAAGATCTCTTTTGTGTGAGCACTCTTCTGTTATCATGCAAAGCACTACCACGTTCATCATAATCAAGACTGTCCCAAAGTAAGTTCATCCAAACAACTAATAATTAAAAATTGCACATTGTGATTGTATTCTAAAGACTTGTCTCCAGTGTTTCTTCTCTCATTTCTAGTATTGGAATGAGAGGCATTAAATTCATAAGTCTCCTTTTTTGAGTCATTATGTACAGCCAATGGGTAGAAACCAAAGCATATGGGCCACACAGTGTCACATGTAGAGTGTTTTTCTTGAAGGAACAATGTCTGTGCCCAGATTAAATGGTTTTCCTGAAACTTTCTCTTGCTCCCTAGTCTATGGTCTCTTGGTGGTGAATAAAACTGCACATAAATACTTGGTTTTCGTGGCTCTTCTGTAAAAGATCAAGTCGACAGTTTTCTATAAATGTCAAACTTTAAAAATCCCTTATGAAATTTAACACATATTTAATGCAAAAACTCTTACACACATATACCCTACTGTATTTTTAAGTTTCATTTCTTGCTATGTCTTGCAACACTATACTAATTCAAAGTATATATTAATTATACTCAATTTACTTGGGATATAGGAGGCTTGCTGTAAGTAGAAAAGGGGAAAAGAAATTGGAGGTGCATATCGTACGTACTTGGGCATTTTGAAATGCAACTTTTAAACTTGGGCTAAAAAATAGGAATGATGGATTGGGAACATTAGGATTTCAAGAAACTTGAGTCTTGCAAACAAATAAAGTCAGAGAATAGTATTAATTCAATAACAACAAAAATTTATTAAGGGATTTTAGGAGTTCCAGCAGAGAAAGGGATTGGATGGAAAAGATTATCAGCATCTAGGTTCTTAAAGCATAAAGAGTAGATCAAAATGGTAGGATGTTCATAAGTGTACATGCTCCCATTTGGAGGTTCCCCTTTTTCATTCTACATATCAATACAAAATAAAGGAACAAATTTCTTCATATTTAAAGAAATACTCCTAAAACCCAAGCTCCGATTCTCCTGGCTGTCATTCTTCAGATCACAAATGACCACGAGGAAGTATAAAAGTAACTGGAGAAAAAGCCATCTTTCCACCTGTATTTTTTCATTGCTCCATTCTGGCTCTGGTACTTTGGTTTTCATTACGGTGTTTCAAAAGTAAACGTTTGACATCCAAATACTAAGTACCACCCTTTTAATATGTTTACTCATCTTCTTCAAACTAGTTTTAACGCTATGCCATACTTAACTCGGCTGATTGATCCTGGGAAAAAACAAACAAAAAAGCAGAAACACAATATAAAGGGTCAGCCTGGTGGCTCAGGTGGTTGGATCGCCGTGCCCCTAACGTGGAGGTCACGTGTTCAATTCCCACATGGGCCACAGACCTGTGCCTTCTAGAGCTAAGATTGTGAACAACAGCTCTCCCTGGAGCTGGGCTGCTTGTGAGCAGCCGGAGGTTGGCGTGAGCTGCCTGAGAGCTGCCGTGTGCTTCCGCAGGCTGCTGTGTGCCACCATGACCGGCCGGTGGCCAGTGAGAGTGGCCCGCAGCAAGCGTGAGCTGCTGTGTGCCACTGTGATCTGTTGTGAGAGGCCAACTAATGACTAACACCCGACTGCCTCAGCCAGGGGGAAGCACAAGGCTCCTAATACCAGCATGGGCCAGGAATCTGTGTCCTACACTAGACTGACAAACAACAGCTTGAACCAGAGTGCCGGGGAAGACAGAAGAAAGGGGGAAAAAAACTAATTAAATTATAAAAATCATTGAATCTCTATGTATTTCAAAATAATGAAATGCTAAATAAACTGTTGCTTATTAGATAGATCTGGGTTCATCTATTTTTGGCTTCTTGTCACAGGAAAGCTAAAAGGCAGATTAATATCTGTCAATGAATGTGTCTAGTACATTACTAAAGCCTATGCTTTTGAAGATTGCAAAGTATGTTCCTGGATTTGCCAGTGGAAATGCTAATTCCTTGCTTTAATTATCAGTATAAAGCTCTGAAGGTTTGGGATTCTAATTAATGTGAAAAGACATGATGAAAGTCTTCAGGGAAGTTTTAAGGCATGGGAATACACTTTTGGAGAAAGTGTAAGAAAGTAGTTTGTCTTAAGCATGGTTATTTATGAATGAGTGAGAAGAGACAAAGTAAGGAAGTTTAGGTTTGTGAGAAAAAAATCTTGAGAGAATTTTAAACGGTTTAGCTAAATGCGATTAAGTAAAATTTATAAATCAAAAGTAAACTGGCACAAAAATAAAGTTTTCTGATGCTGCTAAATAACACAGTTTGTTAGACTGATATTCTGAAAAAATTTTCTACCTAAAAATCAAAGTTATATGCATCATCAATAAATTTCTACATTTTATATTGATTAATTAGGTCTTTGTTTACTCAAGAAAACGAAATGTAAGAACTAAGTTTTGCTAATAGTTATGCAAACTTCTGTATTTTACGAATGCAAGAGTTCAGGTGCCCTTCTCGGCATTAAGAGTATAGACCCGCACATGTAAGTTAGGCTATTGTTTTTCCTAACCTGTTAGCATATTATGGTGGTTGTACTGCAGTATTTCATCCCTGATAAAGATGCTAAGATCCTAAAAGAATGTCAGGGAATATGTTTAAATGTCTTTAACAACCAAAACATGAAAAATGAGCAAAAGTCATACTTTCAAAGAAGAAAAGAGTTCCACACAGTCATTCTTGAACCCTGACTCCTTCCATGTGCTACTCTCCCATCAATAAACGGAAAGAACAGCAAGGAATATACAGGATGAAAGTGTATTCATGCAAACAACAGCTTTTCTACATTCGTTACATTCGTAGCATTTCTTCTATGCATGCAGGCTCTGATGTATTATGATGGTGACTTCCAAGGAAAAATTTACCAAAATTCATACACAGAGTATTTTACCTGCATGAATTATGTCATGCCCTTTGAGATATGACATGAACATGAAACTCTTCAAGATTCATAGGGTTTCTCTCTTGTGAGTACTCTGATGTTTTCCAAGTGTTGGCCTCCGCCTGAAAGTTGTTCCACAATCATTACATTGATAGGGTTTCTCCCCAGTGTGAGTTCTCGGATGTACTCTGAGATTGACATGGATCAAAGCTTTCCCCCATTCATTACATTGATAGGGTTTCTCCCGAGTGAGTCCTATTACGTTGTCAAGAGTTATCTTCTGGCTTAAAGTTTTACCACATTCATTACATTGACAGTGTTTCTCCCCTGTGTGACTTCTCTGATGTTCTCTGAGGGCTGTCATATATGTCAAAGCTTTCCCACATTCACTATATAATAGGGTTTCTCCTGTGTGAGTTCGCTGATCTATTCCAAGAGCTGACTTCTTGTTGAAAGTTTTACCACATTCATTACATAGATAGGGTTTATCCCGTGTGTATTCTCTGATGTACTGCAAGGTCTGTTTTGTGTCTGAAAGTGGGACCACATTCAGTACATTCCTAGGATTTTTCGTCTGTGTGAGTTCTCTTATGTTTTCTGAGGTTTGTCGCCGAGGTGAAAGCTTTTCCACACTCATTACATTTATACAGTTTCTCTCCTGTGTGAGTTCGCTGATGTTTTCCAAGGTATGACTTCAGGGTAAAACTTTTACCACATTCATTACATTGATAGGGTTTTTCCCCTGTGTGAATTCTCTGATGTTCTTTGAGGGATGACATGCAGGTGAAACCTTTTCCACACTCATTACATTTATACGGTTTCTCTCCTGTGTGAGTTCGCTGATGTTTTCCAAAGTGTGACTTCACAGTAAAACTTTTACCACATTCATTACATCGATAGGGTTTATCCTCTGCGTGAGTGCTCTGATGCTCTCTGAGTCGTGATAAGGAGATGAAAGCTTTTCCACATTCATTACATTGATAGGGTTTCTCCCCTGTGTGAGTCTTCTGATGTCTACTAAGATGTGACTTCCGGCTGAAAGTTTTACTACATTCATTACATTGATAGGGTTTCTCCCCTGAGTGAGTTGTATGATGTAGTGCAAGACTTATCTTGTGCTTGAAAGTTTTACGACATTCATTACATTGATAGGGTTTCTCCCCCGAGTGAGTTCTCTGATGTATTCGAAGAGGTGACTTCTGGTTGAAAGTTTTACCACATTCATTACATTGATAGGGTTTCTCCCCCGTGTGAATTCTGTGATGTACTCCAAGATCTGACTTGGTTTTGAAACTTTTACCACATTCATTACATTGATAGGGTTTCTCCCCTGTGTGATTTTGTTGATGAATTCGAAGACCTGACTTCTGCCTGAAAGTTTTACCACATTCGTTACATTGATAGGGTTTCTCCCCCGTGTGAATTCTGTGATGTATTCCAAGATCTGACTTCTTTTTGAAAGTTTTACCACATTCATTACATTGATAGGATTTTGCCCCTGTGTGAATTCTCTGATGTTCTCTGAGACGTGCTAAGGAGACGAAAGCTTTTTCACATTCTTTGCATTCATAGGGTTTCTCACCTGTGTGAATTCTCCCATGTTGTGTGAGCAGCGATTTGTATGCAAAAGCTTTTCCACATTCAGTACATTCATATCGCTTCTCCCCAGTGTGAGTTCTCCGATGTACATTCAGATAAGATTTCCCGAAGAAAGACTTCCCACATTCATTACATTGATAGGGTTTCTCCCCTGTGTGACTTTTCTGATGACTTTGAAGATTTGACTTCTGCGTGAATGTTTTACCACATTCATTACATTTATAGGGTTTCACTCCTGTGTGAATTCTCTGATGTGCTACAAAACCTGTTCTGTACTTAAAAGTTTTCCCACATTCATTACATTGATAGGGTTTCTCCCCTGTGTGAGTTCTTTGATGTTCCCTGAGGCGTGACAAGCAGGTGACAGCTTTTCCACACTCATTACATTTATACGGATTCTCCCCTGTGTGACTTTGCTGATGTTTTCTAAGGCCTGACTTCCAGGTAAATATTTTACCACATTCATTGCATTCATAGGGTTTCTCCCCTGAGTGAGTTCTATGATGTTCTGCAAGACTTATCTTGTGCTTGAAACTTTTCCCACATTCATTACATTGATAGGGTTTCTCCCTTGTGTGAGTTCTCTGATGTTTTCGAAAAGCTGAATTCCGGCTGAACGTTTTCCCACATTCATTACATTGATAGCCTTTTCCCCCTGTGTGAGTTCTCTGATGTTTTCTGAGGTCTGAAGAAGAGGTGACAGCTTTTCCACGCTCATTACATTTATACGGTTTCTCCCCTTTGTGAGTTCGCTGATGTACAACTAGGGTATCTTTCCGGGAGAAAGCTGTCCCACATTCATTACATGCATGAATTTTTTCACCTGTGTGACTTCTTTGATGTAAAATAAGGATTGACCTCTTAGAAAAGGATTTTTGACATTCATTACACTCAAACTGTTTTTCAATCACTTGAGTTGCCTGCTGTGTATCAATGGGTGACTGAGCAGTGAAAGTTTCCTTTTGTGTATTATTATCACAAGGCAGCTCTACCGTGTGAGTCCTCTTTTGAACATCAGTGGCTGAATTGTAGTTGAAGTTTTTCCCACACTCAAGTGGTTGCACTCCAGTGTGAGTTCTCTGATATTCGCTGAATTGTGGTTTTGGACCAAAAGTTTTCTCTCTTCTATCAGTTCTCTGAAGTTGAGCAACTCTCCTGAAACTGTTCACAATTTTATTATGTTTATCTTCATGAAATTCACAGGGACTCTTCTCTGTGTGAATACTGGGAGAAACAAGGGCTGATTCATTACATAGCTTTCTTCCAAATTTATAATAACGTTTCCCTTTTGCGTATGCACTATTCCGTGTAATGAAGACAGGTTTATCGTGCAAAGCAATACCATGTTCATTACATTCAAAAGACTGCCCCAAAGAAAATTCCTGCAAATAACTGGAAGTTTGCACATTTTGATAGTAATGAAAAGATTTCTCTCCAGTATCTCTTCTCTCATTTCTAGTATAGGAATAAGATGCATTACAGTTATCATACTTCTTTTCTGACTCATTATGAAGAGCCAACGGGTAGAGATCCAAGTATGTAGGCCCTACACTGTCACATATAGAGATCACTTTTCTTGAAGGAACAATCTCTATGCCCAGATTACGTGGTTTTCCTGAAATTTTCTCTTGCTCTGCTCTGTTGGTGGTGAATGAAACTTGACATAAATACTTGTCTTGATTTTCCTGGCGCTTCTCAAAAAGATCAAGTTGGCAGTCTTCTGAAAATGAAAAAGTTAAAAACATTATTTATGAAATGTAACATTCTTAATGTAAAAAGTCAAATAGATATATGCCCCATAATGTATTTCACAAAATCCAGGTTCTTAAACTACCAAATGCAGATTAAAAAGATAGGATACTGACCAGTCCACATGTTCCATCTGGACGTTGCCCTTTCTCATTCTACATATCAAATCCAAAATAAGTTTATCATGTAACAAATTTCCTCATATTTAAAGAAATAATCCTAAAACCCAAGCTCTGATTCTCCTGGGTGTCATTCTTAGGAACACAAATGCTCAAGAAGCGTAAAAGTGACGGGAGGAAAAGGTACCTTTATACCACAATGGGATTCATTGCTCTATTCTGGATTTCGTACTTTAGATTTCACTACTGTTGTTCAAAAGTAAATGTTTTTTGACCAGGAATCCTAAATTTTACGTTTTGAATATGCTCACTCATGTTGTAAAACCAGTTTTAACACTTCCCCAAATTTAACTCTGCTTTTCATACACTTTTTGAACATACCTGGTATCTACCAGTTGTGAAAACCTTAGGATCAAACGTTTTAAATTCAACAAAATACTATGCAAGTGGAAAATGAGGATGTCTGCGTTGTGAGAGACCATTTTCATCTTCAGTTGGTAATATTTGAAGTAAAGACACCGTAACAAAGAGGTTCAGCCGCCCTAAATGAGGTCATCAGGATGAGATATCAAGGCCTGAATTACAGGGATGGATGTCACAAGCATGGTGGGAGTTATTGTACAGAAGAAGAGCACATAAAGAGGACAGAGGTCAGAGACAAATTAGGAGGAGAAAGAGACTAGGAAACATTTATTCACTCAAATATCCATTATATGCCTATTCCTATTCCTTATTGTGATTGAGGTACTAAGGATACAAAGTTATACCACGACAACGAAATGTGAATAAGCATTCAGGGAAGCACAGACAAAAGTAGGATCAAATCCAAGGAGGGAGTGAGCTCGGGAATCATGATTAGTGCCATCACAGGCAGCAGACAATGTATGGGAGGGAGTATAGCCCTGTGAAGTTTTCAAATGGGACACAAAAGTGGAGATTCTGAAACATTATTTGAGAAGTGAAAAGAGCTGATGAGTGCTTAGGAAAAAAATGAAACAAGGGCATAGATGGACAGACTGCTGGAGAAAAGAGAGCCGCTATAAATAGGGCGCCGTGAAAGGACAGATACAGAAAATGATCACAAGGTCTGAATTCTTCATAGAAACAACACATTTGTGAGGAATGTATATAGCAAGTGTCTCCCACTCATTCCTCTGTTCCTTCCCAGCTTTTAGAACATGGAAACCAAAACAAATGCACATAAATCCCTTCCGTACGAACCCACAGCAAATTGAGTTTTGTGGTAGAGTATAAAGCTGGGGCACAATGCCTCTTTTCATATAAATGCCTTTTGCAGCTTTCTACACTGTCATCCGGTTCACGAATCAGTTGTCATTAAAGCATGCATTTGTTTCTGGACTCTACTCTGTTTCAAAGCTCTGTAATTATCCCATGCCAGTACCATTCCGTGCTACTTACAAGAGATTTACAATATATCTTTAGTACCTGTTAGAAAAATCCAACACCATCTCATTCTTCAAGTATGTTTATACAACATGGGTCAGAATTCAGAATTTTATACTGTCCCAATCTAAGAACATGATATATCATCCATTTAATTAAATTTCACATTGCTTAAAAATTTTCAAATATTTCCATATTTTATGCAGATGTATTTCTAAGTATATTTCCATTGTAACTTCTTACATGACGCGTTCTCACTACTACAAGCACAGGATAACTATTACATGGATTTTATTTATTCTTTTCATTCCAAGAACCATATTTCGGCTTTTATTTAATTTATACTATTTTGTATTTCCAATTAATCCGTTTATATATATATATGTATTTTAACAAAATTAACTACTTCTGTTTTGCTTAAGTTTTCTCAAAAGTCCTTGTTCTTCGAACTTTCCATTAAGTGATGCTATACCCATACTCCAAAATTGTGCACAATAAAGGGTAATCTCAGCAGGTTTGGTGTTTCACAACCTGCACATTCCAAAGAATCGACTGCTCTCTGACAAAGACATGGGTGATGACTTGTAAGCCCATTAAACATCCTACCTGATAATAGTGTCTTTACATAGCCGGGGGCTTAGGTCAAAATGAATACTTCAAGCTAACACTGGATTTATGGTTGGGGCCTTGAGCTTCCCCGGACGGGCTACATGCTGAATAAATGAGGTCAATTATGCAGGTGGTCCGGCCCAACATTACCGACCTTGGACACCAAAGCTCGGGTAAATTTCTGTGCGTGACAATACTTCATGTGTGCTGTCATACATCACTGCTGGGAGACTTAAATACTTTCTATACAACTACACCGGGAGAAGAAAATAAGTTTGCATGTAGTCTCTCTTGGATTCTTCCCTGTGTGACGTTTCCCATTGCTAATTTTATCTGTAACCTTTTGTTATAATAAACTCTAATATAACACCTTTACTGAGTTACCAGATCCCTCCACACACAGGTTCACAAATACATTTTATACTTTTATAATTTTGATAATCCCTTGATCAAATAGATATTCCAAAAGTTTTATGCATTTTTAATTTAAATATGGGGTATTTTATTCTCATACTGTCTGTAATTTCTAGTTCTACTAAATTAGGTTGCTTTAGGGGCTTAATGTTTTCTTCTAACCCAATACAATTATGCTGTGTTAATCCACTGACTCTTCAAACAAAGCTTATACTATATTTTCAGAGTACAGAGCTTAAAAAACACATATCAATTTATATTATCATGTCATAAAATATGCTATTAATATCTAGAGCAGGGATCAACCAACACTTATGTACAGGGCACGATGGTGAATGTTTTAGTCATTGTAGGCCACATCATATCAGTCAAACTATTCCGCCATTTTGTTGTACCACAAAACCAGCCATAACAATACGCAAACAATGTATTCAAAAAACTTGTTATTTATAACAACAAATAGCTAGCTGCATTTAGCTCAAGTAACATAACTTACCAACTCTTGACCTAGAATTAGTTGTCGTCCACTGTATCTTGTTTGAAATCCAAGTGGTGTATATGCAAGGTCGGACAATTAAGTTCGTGAACACCTCCTAAAAAACTGCCACATACCTCATTGCTGAATATCACTACTGACCTACAAAGTACTCCCCTTCGGAAGCTATGCACTGACACCAGAGCCTAGTCTACCCATCAAAGCAATTTTGGAACTCTTTTTCTGGAATGGCCATCAAAGCTGTCATAGTATCCTTGATGTCTTGAATGTCACAAAATGACTTCCTTTCAATATTTCCTTCACCTTCATCAGGTAAAGAAACAAGTCACCAGTGTACAGATAAGGTGAATAGGAAAGGCGTTCTGATACCTTTATTTGTTTATTGGCTAAAAACTCCCTCAGAGACAGTGCGGTGTCAGCTTGTGCACTGTTGCGATGCAAGAACTCCTTCAGCACCATTTCTGCACACACCTTGCTCATGCCAAGATTTTCAGTTCAGATTTTCTTGACTGTTTCTCTATCAATGTTTGCTTGGTCTGATATGCTACTCCCAGTAAGCCAACGATTTTGACGCACAATTCAACAAATTTTTGCAATATTTTCATCAGTTCTGCTTGTGTCTGGCCAACCTGACTTCTGTTCATGAGTAATGCGTTCTCTCCTCTCACAAAAGCATTGAATCCATTTGTACACTGCTGTTTTCTTCCTGGTATTATCCCCATAAACCTGGACTAACATGTCTCTCATTTCACTTCCCCTCTTGCCAACTTTAACAAGAAATTTAATGTTTGTTCATTGCTCTAATTCTCCCTCACACATTCTTGCAACAGCGCACAAAAACATGCAACAATAACAATGTACGACACTCAGCAAGACACCACCACACGTCGACACAAATACGGTTGTGAGGCACTTATATACCGAAATTATGAAACCTTAGTGAGCTGTTTGTACAGTGCTACCAATTTAAGCACATGGTGTCAAGTTCGTGAACTTAACTGTAAGACCTTGTATCTCTTCTCTCTTTTGCCGTGCTTTAAAATTCCATTTTAGTTAGCATTATAATCTTCCTCTATATTTAACTTTCTATTGGTTAAATAAAAACTCATTCTTTGATTTCTCAGGTATAAATGATACACTGTTGCCTAATGGAAAAGATAAAAATAGGTAACGCTGTATCCTTTCAATTTACATCACCCATACCCACATTTTATTGAATCTACTTGGATCTTAACTTCCAAAGGTGCCCAATGTTGAACTGATCCCATTTTGGATTTAGTTTTCCAGGGATGCCTTCTACCAGTATTCTAAAACTCACCTGGATAACTCCCATTTAGAAATTTGTCCTCCACTAACAATGGGTCTTCTTGTTCCAACTGGAAGATCACTTCTGGTTTTATAGAACAATACCCTGTAAATGGGAAATAATTTAGAAGATGGTGTCACTTCATGGACTTTGATGATTCTAAATGTTTAGGAAGATGCAGCTTTAAGAGTGGCACAGAAACAATATTCACTTGACCACTTCTAAGGGGAGGTGTAAGACAGAAATATTTTCAGCTGCTCAAAGGACATCTCCTTAAACCCCTAAATCACAAGCCTCAATAACATTAAATTCTAATAAAGGTTCATATTTAGTAGCTACAGTGAGAGAGAGACAGAGAGCAAGAGCTATGGAAATCTACAGAAGGGTCCTTTCAATATTTGATTGCATACTAATTTGTGGTGACTTGTGTGGAAACTACCTAGGGGTGGGGAATTACCATAAAAAAGTAGAATGAAAAATCGCCTAGGGAAACACAGAAGTGGGAAGTTTCTGTTTCCAGAATAGAGAGGCAAAGAATCCTCAGTAGGATTCCTCATAAGCAACCATAAAGGGCACAAGGTAGTGGGGTAATGACATACTCTTAACTACTCAAAGAAAAGGACTATCAGCCAAGAATCCAGGAAAATGATCTTTTAAGGTAAACATCGAGTGAAAATATATCCAGATAAACAAAAATTGAGAGATGTTTGCTGGTAGTAAAGTCGCATGACAAGATACAATAAAGAAACTTGTCTTGACTGATTTAAAAAGTAATTGTGTACAATGAGTACATGTGTCCAATGTTGGGTTTCTAACACACACACACGTGTTTTTATCTTTCCAAGAAAACCATAAAAGAGGTAGGAGGGAGTCAAGCTATACTAGAATAAGGAAATAATACCAAATCATAACACAAATGCACAATAAAAAATGAAGAGAAACAAAAATTAACAACATAAAACATATATAACAAAACATAACCCCTAACAATAACACAAAAGTAGGCGTAGGAAGAAGAAACTAACATAGGAGGAACGTGTCTATACATCTCTAAAATTAAGTTAACTTGATGTAGATCTGGTTAGTGCAGCTGTATATGGTAAACACTAAAGGAATAACTAATTAAATGGACTCTCAAAAAATGTTGTGAATAAAATCATTACACTAAAACGTTACATGAAAAAATCTTCACGTACTACAAAAGAATAGGGAAATAGACGAGAAAAATACATGACACATGTAGAAAACAAAATGCAAAATGGCGTAGAAATATCCAACCATATAAGAAATACCATTACATGTGAGCAAACTAAACCATCCAGACAAAAAGCAGAGACTGTCAGATTGATTAGGGAAAAAAAAGAACAAAAACAAGCTCCAACTGTATTCAACTATACGTGGCCTAAGGAAAAACACATTAAATTCAATGATACAACGATGTGGAAAATAAGAGGGTAGCAAGAGACATTCCATGCAAACAGCTATCATATGAAAGCTATAGTAATATGAAAGAAAATATACTGTAAAATACGTTATTAGAGATAAAAAGACATTAATATTTATAATGGCAAAAGGGTAAATCCATCATGAAGATATTGTAACAATTATAAACACATACACATCCAATAATTGAGTCCCAAAATATATAAAGTTAAAAGTCGCAAGTGAAAGGAAACATAAACTATTAAACAGTAATAGTTGGACACTTCACTGTCACACTCAATACGGAGAGAGCAGCTAGGTACAAAATAGAGGATTTGAACAGAAGTATCAGCCAACTAAACCTAACAGACATATATATACAACACACCTCACATAACAGGAGCAAACGTCAAATTCTTCTAAACTGCACATAAAACAGTCTCCACGGTTTTAGACACAAAACAAACTTCAATAAATTTAAAACTACAGAAATAATACAAAGTATCTTTACTGGCCCAATAGAATGAAATCAGAAACCAGTAATGGAAAAAAATTTGGGCAATGCACGAATATGTAAAATTAAACACCAGTCTCCTAAATAACTAATGCATTGAAGAGGAAATTGCAAAGGAAATTGAAAATACTTTCTGGTGACAGAAAGAGAAGGCACAACATACCAAAGTAGCAGTATGAAGCAAAATCAGTTTTTAAAAGGAAATTTATGGCTATAAACAACTTTATAGTTGACTCTTCAACAATGCAGGTGTTGGGGTGTTGACCCGTGAGCAGGTGAAAATCCACATATAAATTCTGACTCCTAGAAAACTCAGTTATAACTCGTACACTTGGGGGGTTGGCTCCAGGATGATCCCATCCATTGGACACTAACATCTACAGCTGCTCAAGTCCCTTATATAAAATAACATAAAACAACGCATACCGTCTACCCTCTGCATCCATGAACTGTGAACCACAGACTCAAAATACTGTTTTCAATCTATACTTGGTTGAATCTGTAAATGCAAAACCCAGGGATGTGCAGGGCCAAATGTATATTTATAGAAACAATATATGTGTATAAGTGGACCCGAGCAGTTCAAACTCACGTTGTTCAAGGTCAAGTATATTAAGAAAGAAGATCTGAAATCCACAACCTAACGCTTACATCTTCATGCGAAGGAAAAACAACTACAAACTAAACCTAAAGCAAGCAAAGGAAACAAACACTGAAGACTGGATTAGAAATTCATGAGAGAAAGAATACAAAATCAAAGTAACCACAGTTGGTTCTTTGAAAAGATCAGCGAAACTGACATGAGGCTTGCCAGCTATCAGAGCTAAACATCAAAAATGCACACAAACTATTTGCTAAGGAAATGCAAAACAGAATTGGCCCCAATAAAGACACACCCAGACATAAAACAGTCAGACATCGAAAAATTAAAGAAAAATTTAAAAAACTGTGAAAGCAGCAAAACAAAAGTAACCTTAAATATAGGGGAAAAACAATTGGAACAGTGCCATCTCATGACAAAGCACAAGGGCTATACGAAAGTGGCACAATGATCCAAGTGCTAAAAACTCTTAACCCAAAATTCAAAATGCAGTGAAAATACCATCAGGAATGAAGTGCAATCAAGACATTCTCAGATGAAGAAAAACGTACACATTGATCACCAGCAGGACTACCCTAAAAGCACAGCTACAAAAATAATTTCATAGATTTTAAATGTCTAGGGATCTTAAACTATCGGGAAAAAGAGTGAACAAGACAACAAGTAAAAAATATTAAGTATAGAGGTCCTCTCATACCCGTAGGAGATAGGTTCAAGAACCTCCAGTGGGTGCATGAAACTGCAGACAGCACCAAACCTTGTAAATAGTATGATCTTCCTATACATACACACGCATGACAAAGTTTAATTTTTAAAATAGGCACAGAAACATACTAACAATAACATAATAAAAGAGAACAATTGTAAGAATAAACTATAATAATAGTTATGTGAATGTGGTCTGTCTCTGCAGGCAAATCACAGATAGAAGATTTGTTCTTACTGTGTACATCGTAGAAATTTCAGCATGAGTTATTTTTATCTTTTTCTTATGAAGTCAAGAATGTTTACCTTTTCACTTAAATGTACCACTTTATGGCTTCTCTTTGGCATATCCGAATTGTCAGCCACTACTCCTGCGCGTTAGGCCATTATGAAGTAAAACAAGGATGATTCGAACACAAACACTGCAACACCCTAACAGTCGAACTCAAAACCGAGACGGCTACAAAGTGACAGTAGCGTACTGTGTGGAGACACTGGACAAAGGAATGACTTATGTCCCACACAGAACAGCCAAGATTTCATCACACTACTTCCTCAGAATAATGCACAAGTTAAAACTTATTGTTTGTTTCTGGAATTTTTCCATTGACACTGTGCAGACCTCGGTTGACCGCAAGTAACTAAAACCATGGAAAGCAAAACCATGAATGGGGGGGACTACGCTACATGCAACAGGTATTCCTTCTCTACGTTTTCTAAATTCTTTCATGGTGGAAGCAGCATTATAACTGTCTAATATAATTATGAGTATGTGGAGAGAAAATGTTTGACAAAGTTACATTATAAATTAAGGAAGGTAAAAGGAGGTACACTTCACTCAAACTAATAAAATATGAATGCTAGCAGCCTGTGAAAAGTTATATAAAATGGAATTCGTAGAGAAAGCACTAAAAATAACTATACAAAAACCTCAAAGCCACTTTGGGCAGATCAAAATGGAATTCTGTAAAATTCTGAAGTAGCCCACAGGAAGGAAAAAAGAAATAGAAGAAAATAATAAACAGTAGACTTAAGCCCTAACATATTTATAATTACATCAAATGCAAAAGATCTAAAGACAACTTGTAAAACACAATTAGATGGATTTACAAACAATCTGACTATATACTGGCTGCAAGAAACTCACTTCAAAGTAATGATGTAAGCAAGTTTAAACGTAACACACCATGAAAAGATATACCGTGCATACATTTAAAAAAAAAGCGGCTGGGGGTCTATATTTCTATCAGATAAAGGAAACTGACCAGAAAAGAATATTAAGAGAGAAGGAGAAGGACAGTATATAATGATTAAAGGAACGATCCACCAAAATGACATGTCAATATGAAACATGTATGTAGCCACAACAGAGATTAAAGATACATGAAGCAAAAACCAAGAGAATTAAAAAGAGAAGTCAATAAATCCATAATTATAATCAGACCCTTCAACATCCCCTTCCGGCTACTGATAGAACTAGACAGAAAATAAGCAGATACACAACTTAACAAAACCATCAACCAACATGCTCAAATAGACATGTATAGAAAAGTCCACGCAGTAACAGCATAATACACATACTTTTCAAAACTCTACGTAACATGTACCAAGATAGCCAATATCCTGGGACATTAAAAAAACCACAACAAAAAAGTAGTTTAATAAAAATGACCACATGAAATCAAAGTAAAAATCAGCTACAGAAAGTTTTACAAAACTCTCCAAAGATTTGGAAGTTAAACAACACATTTCTAAGGTCTTTCAAAGAGGAAGTCTCAAGAGAAACTAAAAAAAATACACTGAACACAATGAAATGAAAACAAGACATATCAAAATTTGTGGGAGGCAGCTAAAACAGTGCTGAGATAAAAACTGATACTACTAAATGCTTACATTAGAAAACAGGAAAATTCTCAAGTCAATAATCGAGCATCTATCTCAAAAAATTAGAAAAAGAACAAAATGAAGCCCAAATAAAGAGAAAGAGGTAAATTAAAGCCCATTCATGATAAAATTCTCTAACTTACCTAGGACAGAGAATTTCCTCCTCTTGATAAAGAAAACTTATAAAAACCGTATAGTGCACATCATATTTAAGTAAGAAACACCACCAGTTCTATTCGATCTCTTGTAAAAATAGTACAAATCAGTGAACTCAATTTATAAGTATTACCATGACAAAAAGTCTTGAGACGTTACATCTAAAAATGTCCTTTAGTGGCTGGCCCGGTGGCTCCTGCGGTTAGAGCTCCATGCTCCTAACTCCGAAGGTTCCCAGTTCGATTCCCACATAGGCCAGTGGGCTCTCAACCACAAAGTTGCCAGTTCAATTCCTCAACTCCCACAAGGGATGGTGAGCTCCACCCCCTGCAACTAGCAACTGGCAACTGGCCCTGGAGCTTAGCTGCACCCTCCACAACTAAGACTGAAAGGACAACTTGAAGCTGAACGGCACCCACCACAACTAAGATTGAAAGGACAACAACCGACTTGGAAAAAAGTCCTGGAAATACACACTGTTCCCCAATAAACTGCTGTTCCCCTTCCCCAACAAAATCTTAATAATAAAAAAAAAACTTTCAACAGGTTAGAGAATTTCCTGAAACTGATAAAGTTCAGTTTTAGAAACTAACAATTGATTCAGTTAATTATGTCACGGTGAAGAATGAATGCTTTACCTCTAAGATTAGAAACAACACATAAGTATATTCTGTCACCACTTGTATTCAATGTTACATTGAAGACCCTAGCCAGTGACAGGGGGGAAAAAAGGCGTATAGTTTAAAAATAAAGAAGTAACATATCTTTATTCAGATAATATAATTGTTCATATAAAACATCCTTGAGAAGCTCCAAAAGATCTGCTACAAAAAGAATAATAGTTACAAAACAACGAATATAAATAAATCAACTGGATTTCTCTACACTTCTAAAAAACAACTGGAATTTGTAGTTGTAAATTAGAGGCCATTTACAGTATCATCAACTTAATATAACGTATTTAACAAAATATGTGTAAAACATACGCAGAGCTACAACTCATTGCAAACTAAAAAGGTAAAGACCTAAATAAAAGGGAGAGATACACTATCACTTAATGTATCAGAAGATCCATGTTATTAATACGTAAATCCTTCTGGACCATTCTGAAGACTCAAGACTATATCAACCAGAATTCCAAGCAAAAGTCTTGAAGAAATTGACTCCAAATTCTAAAAATTATATGGAAATGACAAAGAATGTATAATCAAAATAATTTTCAATATGGAAACATATTTGGAGGACTAAATCCTCCTTATTTGTTAAGTTTCCAGACAGTTACAGAATCAAGAAGGTGCGTTTCAGACTCACAGAACCATTAAACAGAATAGAGTCCAGGTACAGAACTACAGACATGTGGTCAATTTGTTTTCGACAAAGAACCAAAGCCAACTCAATGGAAAACTAATAATCCTTCCAGCAAATGGTGTGACTATAACTCGACACAGATGTAGAAAAGAGAACAACAACTCTTATTTCACAGCACATAAAAGAAAATCACTGGCAGTGAATCAACGTCCTACATGTAAAATTATAACACATCTTCAAGAAAACAAGGGAGGAAATTTTAGTGACCTTGGATTAGGCAAAAAAATATTTAAAAAGACACAAAACCCATGAAATACAACAAACAATAAAAAAAACATCAAAAAAACAAACGATATCTTAAAAAACAAAAAATTCTGCTGTTCCAAGACACTGTTAAGAAGAAATAGCAACAGATAGGCAGAAAACTTAGAAAATATTTCTCTAATCATGGTCTTGTATAAAGATTATATAAAGTACTCTGTCAATTCAATGTAACTCTTTAAAAGAAACAGTCTTCAAAAATGGGCTAAACATTTTAATAGACGTCCAGAAACAAAATCCTCCATGCATGGCCAAAAAGTGAAACAAAGAATTGGAGAGAAATTCTTCCATGGATTGGAAGATCAACATCGTTAAAATGGCCGTATTACCCAAGGCAATATGATGACTTCATGCAATCTCCATTTAAACCCCAATGGCATTTTTTCAAAGAAAAGGAAGAAAAAAATCATCAGATTTGTATGGAACCACAAAAGATCCTGATTAGCCACGTAATCCTGAAATAAAAGGACAAAGCTGCAGGGTCACATCTCCTGACTTCAAATTATACTACAAAGAGACAATAATCAAAACCACATGTTATTGGCAGAAAAACAGACACACAGACCAATGGAACAGAAATGAGAGCCTACAAATAAACCCACATACATACTGGCAAATAATTTTCAATACAGGAGCCAAAAACATACCGTTAAGCAAAGAAAGCCTCTTCGATAAATGGTGCTGGGAAAATTGGAAAGCCACATGCAAAAGAAGGAAAGTAGATTGCTATAATATCTGTCACCGTACACCGAAACTCACTCAAAATGGATCAGACTTAAATACAAGACATTAAAAAATAAAATACGTGCAACAAACCATTGGTATTAAACTCACGAAACTTGGTCTCACAGAGGATTTTATAAGTTTCATCTCAGAGGCAAGGGAAGTAAAAGCAAAAATAAATGAATGAAGCTATGTGAAACTCAAAGGCTTTTGCACAGCAAAAAACACCATCATTAAAACAAAGAGGAAACCAACCGAATCAGACGAGATATTTGCAAACAACGACTACCATAGTGAGGCCAAATACAAAATATATAAGGAACTCACATAACTCAACGACAATGACAAAAATCAAACAATCCAATTATGGTGTGGCCAATTAGCTCAATTAGTTAGGGGACGGTGTTAATAACACCAAGGTTGCTGGTTCGATCCCCGCATGGGTCACTGTGAACTGCGCCCTCCAAAACAAATGGGCAGAGAACCGAAACAGACACTCATTCCATGAAGACAAAGGGCCACCAGATACATGGAAAAGATGCTCAACTTTACTAGCTACAGGGAAATGCATATCAAAACCGCAATGAGATAGCATCTCACACCTGTGTGAATGGCTATTATCAACAAGACAAGTCTTCGAAAGTGTTGGAGAGGCTGTGGGGCAAAACGGAACCTCATACACTGCTGGTGGCAATGCAAATTGGAACAGCCACTATGGAAAACAGTATGGAGGTCGCACAAAAAATTAAGAATACAATTACCATGTGACTCAGCAATCTCTCTTCTCACTGTCTACCCAAAAAAAATCTGAAAACATTTATCCATAAAGATATATGTACCCTTATGTTTACTGCAGCATTATTCACAGTGGTCAAGACGTTGAAACAAACAGAGCATCCTTCAATAGCTGATTGGATAAAGACCTAGTACCTACATGCAACAGATTACTTGGCCACGACAAAAGTTAGACGGAAAAAGTCAAGAACCATATGATTTCACTCATACATGGGAGAGAAACTGAAAACAATAACCAAAGACAAACAGACAAAAACTCATTCACAGATAACAGTATGATGTTTACCAGAGGGAAAGGCTAAAAGGAAAAGTGTCAATGAAGAGGCAAATATCTGCTGATAGAAGATTTGACTTTGGGTGGTGAACACACAAACCAATATACAATTATGCATCATAGACCAGTACCCTTGAAACTTATATCACTTTATTAAAAAATGTCACGTCAATAATTTAATAAAATTTAAGAAAGAGCCAACTAACAGAAGAAAGAAAAATGTGTAAATAATGTACGATGCACATAAAATTCTAGAAAGGAAAAACTATTGGGATGAAACTACACCAGTGCTTCACAGAGGGCGAGGAGGGGAGAGAAAAGTAACCGCAAAGAGTCTACAAGGAAAGTTTTTGGGGTGACAAAAGTATTTTATATCATTATTTTGGTGGTAGTACTCACCTATAAACATTTTCAAACTCAGCAAATTATACACTGAGCATTACTGACGTTTAATTACTGTTAATTACACCCCAATATAAGTAATTTCAATATGAAGGAGAGAAGGAAAACAGAATTGCATTCCAGAGAAAGTGAGGCGGTCAGGTCTGCTCACCCACGGAGACGAGGTGGCTGTAGATCTCCAGCATCACATCTCTGTAGATGGCCCTCTGGGCAGGGCCCAGGAGCTGCCACTCCTTCTGGGTGAACTCCACAGTCACGTCCTTGAAGGACACTGAGGCCTGTAACAGCATATTTCTTACTCAATCACAAGGGTTCAGAAACAGGTGACATGGCAAATACCTTTGCAAACTAATTTCTATCAGAATTATTGTTAAGAATTTAGAAGAAAATTTTATAAAGGACGCCTATGATGGCCTATCATTGTGTTGCACTGCGAGGATGCTCACATAATTAGAACAAATAGTATTCTCGTGCCTGGATGGATTTATATTTATTTCTAAATTATATACCACAGACTGTCAGTTAATATACTAATGATAAAGTTTAGTGACTTGTCTTTTAGATACAGTTTTATAACTAGGCTTCCTGTCATCTTTTCCTGTGCCCTAGTGAACTGTCCTGAGCACTCTCTAGGGTACACACACCCTCTTGGAGTTCTCCGCTGGGGTGACTGGAAACCAACAGACACAAACCGATACAGGTAAGCCCTGGAGGTCGTACGCATCTTGTGACTTGGCCATCAGACACAATGCTGCGCAAGTGCGGAGAAATTTTTATTTAGGAAAATAGAGGAAACCAATTTAAGGAGCTCGAGGGCGTTATACAAAGTGAAATAAGAAAGACAAATACCAGATGATCTTTCGAAAAGAAGAGTGGACAATTATTTTGGGAATTGTTACAACAATGTTGCTACCCTTTTTTGAATTCAGAGAGATTGTGCCTTATGAATTTGTACCACCTGGACAAACACTTAACCAAGTTTACTTTTTGGAAGTGCTGAAAAGGCTGCGTGAAAACAATTCCATCATCTGACCTTTCCTCCAAAAATTCATGGCTCTTCCATCACAACAATGCACCAGCTCACGGGGCACTAAATGTTAGGGAGTTTTTATCCAGTAAATAAATCATTGTATTGGAAATCCCTCCAACTCACCTGGTGGAACCCCAAAGGACTTCTTTCTTTACCTAACATAAAGGAAATAGTGAAAGGAAGACATTTTGATGATATTCAGGACATCAAGTGTAGTATGAAAACAGCTCTGATAGCCACTCCAAAAAAGATTTCCAAAATTGCTTTGGAGGGTAGACTAGGCGCTAGCATAGGTGCATAGCTCCTGAAGGAGAGTACTTCAAAAGCAGTGATACAGTGGTACCTGGGTTTTCGAACATAATTCGTTCCAGAAGACCTTGAGAGTTCTGAAACAATCGAAAACCACCGCACGGTTTGCCCACAGAAAGAAACAAAAGATGGATTAATCCATTCCAGACTTTTTAAATCAACCCCTAAAACAGCAATTTAGCATCAATTTTACTAGCTAATGATACCATAGATCCATAAAATTTACGGCATTCATAAACCGAAATGTTCGTCTACGGTGACGTTTGAAAACTGAGATACTACTGTATTCAGCAATGAAGTATGAAGCACTTTTTCTAGAATGAGTTCGTTAACTGTCAGACCTTGCATCAGTGGAAACTACAAAGAAACAAAAAAAACACCTAAGTTCATACCAACAACAGATTGGTTATTGCCAGAGGTGAAGGATGAGGGGTAGAGAAATGGATAAACTGTCTTTGGTTTTTTAGTACTAACTCCATTTCTGAATTACGGTACTTTCAAAATACAGTGGGTTTATCAGGATGTAACCCCGTAATAAGCAGATGATCATCTGCATATATGGGTCTCTGCCCCTGGTTCCTGCCACAGGGATCCTAACACCCTTATAAGTGCCTAAGTGATAAGAGCACCTGGAGCATCATTTGTTTTAATGAGGTGACTGTGGGTGGCCTCCAGGATGGGCACTGGTCACCAGAGACACCAGGCCATAATCGCAAGCTTGGACTTTTCAGCCCTGCCTCCCACTTCCATAGAGAGAAGTGAGAGGCTCAAAATAAAGTTAAGAATTGATCATGCCTATATGATGAGTAATCCACTAAAAACCTCAAAAGTACATATCTAGAGAGCCTCTACGTTGGGTTGGTGAACATAACAGTAATGTATAAGGAGAGGCATGCACCCCAATTCCATGGGGACAGACGCTGCTGTGCTCAGGTCACTCCCCCTATGTATCTCTTCATCTGGCTGTTCATACATATAGGTATGTATCCTATACTATGTCTTTAATAAACTGATAATTGCCTTTCCCTCAGTTCTGTCAGCTGCTCTAGCAAATTAATCAAACCCAAGGAGGGGGTCCTGGGAACCTCAGATGTAAAACCCAAGGTCAGAAGCACAGGTTACAACTGGGAAATGCAGTTGGTACGTGCAGTGAGGTGGGAGCAGAGCTGTAGAACTGAGCCCTTTACCTGTGGGACCTCATGCTATCTCCAGGCAGATGGTGTCTGATGAACTAAACTATAAGATGTCTGGCTGGTGTTGCAGACACTTACTTCGGGGGGGGGGACAAAACCCACACACTTGGTGACCAGAAGTGTCAGAAGTAATGTATCCTGTGTGACTAGCAAAGGACACAACAGAAGGGAAGACTCCAGGGTTTCTCTAAATCACCCATGAGCTGAGGTAGAAGAACTACAGGAAGGGGATGGGCAGAGGGTCACAGTGAGGCAGATATTCTTCATTTACACTTAAGAGATCTACCAACGTAGAGATGGAACTATACACTGTGGTGTTGGTTGCATGATTTTGGAACATAAAAGGAAGGTCTAAAATTGATGTATAGAGTCACTACAACCACACACAAAATTAGAGCACAGTTTGAAGATACAAAGGTATACACTAAAACTTTCATGAAGAGGTAAAGGATTTACACGACCCAATACAATTATGAAAAAGCACAAGGTTGGGAAATTCCCAATACCAATTTCAAGACTTATATGAAGGCAACAGTAATCAAGGAAGTATAGTATTAGCAAAAGGACAGACACACATCAACAGACGAGAATAATGACTCGAGAAACAGAACCACAAATAATATAAAATCAAATGATTCCCCAAAGGTGTCAAAGCAATTCCGTGGAGAAGGTATATATATTCTTTGCAGCAAATGTTGTTGGAATATCAAACATGCATAAGCAAAAGTAAATAATCTTGATCTATACCTTGCACCATAAAAGTTAATGCTAAAGATCACAAACTGTAATTATAAAACTTATAAAAATAGGACAAAAAAAATCACTGTGACCTTGACTTAGGAAGATTTTTTTACATATGACCAAAAAAGCATAACTAACAAAAGGAAAAGACTAAATATTTGAAACTTGATTAAACACTTCTGCTCTTTGAAAACTACATGGTAAGACAAAAACATAGGCGAGATCTATGATCTTTAATAAACGTATTTGGTACTCAAAATCTTCACACAATAATTCCCTACAAACAACATGCAATTTGCATGAAATAAAATACAGGGGGGAAAACCATTACACAAAAGAGACAAAAGGATGAGAATCACATTCTTTTAATGAGGCTAATATAAACATACCACCAAAATTGGATGGAATACTTGAAAAAGAAATGATACGCTCACTTAACTGTGATACAGATACTCATTTATAAGTATAAGCAGAAATATCCCAACCAACTCATCGGCAAGTAGGGTGTATACAGGAAATCAACCATGAATTAATATTAGAAAATTCATTTTGCAACTCACGATCTGTGTACTTTAAAAGAAATAAGCTATAGTTTTATTTTAATGGATACAGGAAAAGTATTTAATGTAATTCAAAGTACATTCATGACTAAACTAAAATCTAAATAAAGCGGCAATTACATGGAATATACGAATCGAAGGTTATCTACCAACAGCCACTGCAAATGTCAGAGCTAATGCTAAAACTGTATTTTCTCTCAAGACTGGCTTTATTTCTACTTCTCTTTTGCATTGAATATATGGACACTTATGAACCTCATAAATCCATCACAATGCAAAGTGGAAAATGAACAAAGTGCTCACCTGAGATGCGTTCATTCTGCTGCTCTGGGGAGACTGTAGAGAACTGGAGAGGTTTGATTGGGAGGCCAAAGAAGGACCGTGCAGGGGCTTAGCACCATCTGTGCACCTGAGACGGGAAGTGGACACGTGGACTAAACCGTACAGCTTTTCATTGACTCAACTTCTCTCTGGATAAAAAACAATGTAGTTGATTTCCTGAATGATCAACATAAACAACTCAGTTACATTAAAGTACATACAAGGTAAGACACTGCTCTTTCACTAATATTTAATAAATTTTTTTCACTAATAATTAATAAAATACTCAGGCTGCATCATTTAACTTTTTTCCAATTAACACTGTTTACATCTCCAAGGAGAAAATCCTCCGAAAGCCCAGTAAAAGGAGTATAGAGGGTCTGAAGGAAAGAATATTTCATTTCAGTTTTAACTGGATTATATTTTCTCAAATGGTCCTTTCCATAACATATTTTTGCTGACTTCCCTGTGAAAGAGTGAACTGCAGTTGTTTTCCTCATGGTGACAGAGCTGGACTCTTCCCGGGCGTCTCAGCCCCAGAGCGCGTCTCTCACGCACACTCACCGCCCGCGCTGTCTGGCTCTCACGGGCCCATTATAAACGCGCTTTCCCCTCCTGCCGCTAAACCCGGGTTTTCTCCCGTCCGGCGGCTGGCGGGCCGCGCACAAGGTCCCCGCACCCGGGCCGCACCGGGCACCTGCTCCTGACCGGACTCAGTCCCAACGGCGCCCCGGGAACCCGAAGGGCCGGGTCCCCCCAACAGGTCCCGGCGGGCTCTGCACTGAAGACCCCGCCTGGGGGGTTCCCGGGTCCTCCCGTTCCCTCCTCCACAGACACAAGGCCCCACGCGCTTCAGGCTGGTCTCCAGGTCTGTGCCCAGATTCCCCACCACCCCCGCGCTCTACCTGCGAACCCCCGAACCCACGCGGAAGACCAGCTGTACCAGGCGCTGCCCGCGTGACCAAGGGCCGTGCGGAAGCCGGGAGGCGGGACTAGCGCTGTACAGGAGCCGACAGAGGCCAGAAGACCCCTTCCCAGGGCCCTGCGCGGCCGCCAATTCCACACGAGACTACATTTCCCAGAAAACACCGCTGTCACTCCTTTTCCTGAGTTAGAAATGGTTCACCTTCTTAATTTGGTGTCAAAATGTTGGTATAACCATCTCTTCTGCAGGGTTTGTATCAGAAACCGAAAACGTTAGGGGTTAAGCTTGAAGTTTACCACCAATACAAGGTGTGTTCCTGGAAAAAAAATCCCCATTAAATAAGGAAGAGCTGACCAAAAAAGACATTGGTTATAATTGGGGAAACTTGAGTGTGCACAAATTACTTTGAAGTGTAAATATAATCCGGACCTGTAAGTGACAGGACTGTGGCTAGCCATCCTCAACCTTCAGTGGTTTCCCCTGATAACTCATGATCGGCTTTGCAACCAGTATCAGGCGGTTTCAGTTTAACTCCGCTGCAATCACCAAACCAGCGAGAAGGGGAATGAGCCGGATCGCTCATTTGGCTCAGGGTGTTTCCAACATAGCGACCATTACGGGGACTGGGAGGCCCTTACCTCCATCAGCTAAGTGAATATCACGCTAGAAAGCCAATAGTGAATGTTCCCGACCAACTGGCAGGCAAGCAGTGATACGCAAATCGCCGCAGATAATGAATTTCCCCAGGGAACTGGAAATACGCATGTACAGAAAATTAAACTACTACTTCAGAGGATGAGCCAGTAAAAGTTGCCACAGAGGAAGAGAAAATATACATGATCCAACGATTATGGGTTGTAGTAGAATTGGCCATTTTAAGATCTGGAGTGCTATTTGGGGCATACTGAAAATATTTTCCCCTGGTATTAGTGACCTTTGAGGAGTTATTAAGGGGCCAGAAGTAGTAGAAGCCAGAACAAGTTTATCTTAAGACTGAGAAAAATAGTTTTACACAACAGGGGGAAGCAAGCCCATATGCACTGGTTAAGAGCTATGGAAAGGAGCCGACGGAGAATAAGAGGCCAGAAGAGCGGGTGGCGTAAAATAGTAGGATTAATTATCGCTTATCTCCTTGCTTTTTAAAGAAAAGCTTAGGTCCTTCTGTTGGCTCACAAGAATAGGTGTCCTCGGTGCCTTCAGATGCTGTCATTTCTTGGGTGGAGTCTGGCTCAGAAGCAAGCTTTATCCGAGATACAGGTGTATCCAGGAAGGCTGTTCAAGAGTTTGACCGCCGTAAGTTTGTTAGGAGAACGTGATGGGCCCAGACAGAGGGATGGAAGAAGTTTATACTGTTGGGAAGTATTTTAAGAAAGACCCAGTGTCCTGGGTTAACTTTTGGATGTTCAGATCACATTATGGAAGACTCCGGAGCTAGGAGAAGGGTGTTAGCATGAGAATGAATTTCTTTGAGGGCCTGGCCTAAAGAGGAGACATATGTGGCTAAAGCATTAAATTCAGGATCTGGCAGCAGGTCTGTTGATAAGAAAGGCCTCCCATAGAGAAGTTCCAATAGGCTCAGGTGACTGTCCAAGGAAGGACTTATCCTGAGAGTAAGGGGCGCTAGAGGTAAAAGCTGGGTCCAGGATGACTGGAGCTCCTGGGTGAGCTGAGTGCGGTGTCTCTTGACAAGCAGGGTAGCTCTCTCCACCTTACCCTGGACTGGGGCTCCCAGGGTGAGTGTAGGTGGTAAGTAATCTGAAGGGCTTCACAGACTTGCTGAGTAAATTGAGAGACAAAAAAAGTCTGTTATCACTCTGTAAAGAGCAAAGGAGGCCAAATACAGGAATTATCTCCTGCAGTAGGGACTGGGTGACCTCTGAGGACTTTTCAGTCTCACTAGGGAAGGCGTCTAGCCACCACAAAAAGATATCAACGAAAACTGTGAGGTAATGATAGATATCGTTTGAAGGAGGCACATGAGGAAAGTCTGTTTGCCAATCCTCCCCGGGTACTGTCGTCTCCTTTGAACCGGCTCTAAGAGTGGAGCGGGTCTAAGGTGTGCTTCTAGATTAGACTTGAGGCAAATGGGGCACATCTTAGAAATGTTTTGAATGTGGGAGAGGATATTGTGCCCTACGAAGTGACACTGAACAATCTCAGGTAAGGCCTTAGCACCTAGATGAGGAGAATGATGTAAATTGTAGAGAAGCGTCCATTGAGAGGCTTGGGGAATGGGGAGTTTTCCTTGGGGATCTGAAAACCATCCCTGTAGGTTAAGCGTGTACTACTACCCCCGGCCCCTCTGCTGCCTGTTGTTTTTCCTTAGGACTATACACAGTTTGGGAAGTAGGTTTATCGGTAAAATACAACAGAGCCTGTGAGGAAACTCTAAGGAATTAGGTTGAGGAGCCTTTAAAAGAGTGTCCAGCTGCCCTGTTCTGACATTATACCCTCTCTACTGAGAGCAACCGACTTAGCCATTGGGTTAGTAAGATTTTTTCCTGAGATGTCTCATCTGTCCCTGATTGGTGGCCCTCACAGTGGATGACAGCAACTTTCCTAGGTGCCTGGACTGCCTCAAGTTACTGTAAAGTCTCTACTTTGTGCTTTACGAGGCTATTCTGGGAGGTAGAAAGCCCATCTCTTACCAAACGGGGTATGAGCACGTAGGACATGATGGACGTACTTTGAGTCGGTACAAATGATGACTCTTAGGTCTTTACCTAGGAGTAAGGCTCTGGTTAATGCTATTAATTTGTCCTTCTGAGGAGAAGTATGGGTGGGTGAGCCACCATCCCTATTACGCTGGTGGAAGAAACAACAGTATGTCCTTGGGACACCATGCAACTCCCAACTCAGACCAGATTTCATAAGGGTCTGAAAAGGGAGCATCTTCTAAATCCTCCAGAGCACATGGGAAATGTTCAGAACTTTGAGGCTCTTGTGTTGGGTCGGGGAAGAGGGATCTGGCACAAGGCAGAGGGGTTTAAGGTATTGCAGGGCTTGATGGTTAAGTCCAGGGAGACTAAATACAAGGTTTGGTATTGGGCAAGCCTGTTGTTTGACAGCCAGTGTGATGCCTTGCAGTTAAGGATGTCTATGGCCTGGTGCGGCGTAAACACAGTTAGTGGATGATTAAAGGTGAACTTCTGAGCCTGCTTTAACAGTGTGGCTAAACGGCAAGAGCTCTGAGGAGGAAGGATCAGCCTTTTGCACCTGGGTCTAAGGACTTAGAGAGATAAGCAGGAGGCCTGGAATCTGAGACTAGGTTCTGCACAAGGAGCCCTGGGTCACTTCCCTTCCTCTCAGAGATACAGAGTGAGAAGGGCTGGGGCAGATCTGGGAGAGCTAAGGCAGGGGCTTCAGTTAGAGCCTGTGAAGGGCACAAAATGTACACTCGAGCTCTGCATTCCAGTCTAAGGGCTTTTGCTCCGGGTCCTTAAGGGCCTCATACAGAGGCTTTGCTAGGACCTGAACTGAGGAATCCAGATGCAGCAGTAGCCAACCATGCCTAAGAAAATGGCTCTTGGTGGTTGGGGGCTCCAGGGAGGTGATGGATTCCTTCCTCTCATTGCTAGTCTGTCATTGCCCAGGTGATAGAATAAATCCTGAGTAAGTGACTTGCTGCTGGGAAATCTGAGTCTTTGTGGCCTCTACTCGGTATCCCCGTTATGTTAGAAAATTTAAAATTGTTATTTTATCCCGATCTGAACTTTCCTTCACCAGGCTACAAGTAAAGAGGTTATGAACATATTGGAGGATAGTAGCCCTGGGGAGGGAGGATCCCAAACATCTCCACTTAGAGCCTGTCCAACAGGGTGAGGACTGTCTCGAAATCCCTGTGGTGGGAGAGTCCACATATGTCGCCTGTGGACCTGAGAGTGGTGGTCCATGAAGGTGAAATCAAATAAAACCTGAGACTGTGGATCTAGTGGGATACAAAAGAAGACATCCGTTAAATCCAGTACAGTGAACCATTCGGTCTCTGGAGGGGTTAGTTCTAGTAGGTATAATGGTTAGGGGCTAAACGATGAGTTGCAATTACTGCCTCATTTTTTAAAAATATTTTATTGGGGAAGGGGAATAGGACTTTATTGGGGAACAGTGTGTATTTCCCGGATTTTTTCCAAGCTGTTGTCCTTCAATCTTAGTTGTGGAGGGTGCCGTTCAGCTTCAAGTTGTTGTCCTTTTAGTCTTGTGGAGGGCGCAGCTCAGCTCCAGGTCCAGTTGCCGTTTCTAGTTGCAGGGGGCGCAGCCCACCATCCCTTGTGCGAGTCGAACCGGCAAGCTTGTGGTTGAGAGGACGCGCTCCAACCAACTGAGTCATCCGGGAGCTCAGCGGCAGCTCAGCTCAAGGTGCCGTGTTCAATCTTAGTTTCAGGGGGCAGAGCCCATCCTTTCTCGTGGGACTCCAGTAGTTGAACCTGCAACCTTGTGGTTGAGAGCCCACTGGCCCATGTGGGAATCAAAACGGCAGACTTCCGAGTAGGAGTACGGAGCTCCAACCTCCTGAGCCACCGCGCCGGACCCTGCTGCCTCATTTTTAATCCTTAGATCTTAAACTAGCCTGTTTTGGCCACCTGGCTTTTGACCAGTAAAATGAGCATATTGCGAGGTGAATTGAAGGGAATTAAAAGCCCATGCCTGAGGAGCTTGTTGATCATAGGCTGAGTCCTGAGAAGAGCCTCCCTGTTAACTGGGTTTTGGGCTAACAGGGAAGAAAGCTACGGTCTCTCAGCGTCATCTGTACTGCACGTAGATGAGACGCTCAGCTGGGAGTTTTCTGATCCCAGCCAATGGGGTGGACCTGTTTTCTTGATCCAGGGTAGGATCTTACAGAGGTCGGGGTTAAATGCTTGAGAAGGAAAATAGGCTGCAGAGCAGCTAGTAGAACAGGGTTAGGAGAGATTTGGAGGGGAGCTTGTAGCTTCTGCATAATATCTCGTCCTAAAAGGGTTTGGGGCAGTGGGGCCTAATTAGAAAGCTATGTGTTAAAGCAAGGGGCACAAAGCAACAAGGTAAAGGTAGGGTCTGTCTGCCTGTGGTGGCATCGCCTTCAATACCTGTTAGGAGGAGGCTGGAAGGAAGTGTAGGGCCGAGGTCATGAATTAGAGCAGAGAATGTGGTTCCCGGATCAAGAACATAACCTTCTTATCTGCCATGGCAAGCGTTACCCTGGACTCAGCCTCTGTGATGTTGAGCAGCGAAGCCAGGATGAGTCCTGGGGCCCGTCAGTCGGGGTGACAGTCGTCTGGCTCATAGTTCCTTATGACAGACATTGGCAGCTGGTTGGAGGAGCCACCCTTTTGGCCTTTTAGGAGTTGAGACCACCTCCTTCCTCAAAGGGAGGGGGTACAGTCCTTCCAGTGTCCTACCTTTTTGCAAAGTGGACAAGGGCCTGAGGGGGCCCTCCTGGCTAGGTGAGGCCCAGCCTGACATCAGTGTCATTCCTGATGACAGTTGTAGCAGGTGTTTGGGCCTGTCTTCGGTGTGGTCCCTCCTCATGGGCCCAAATCTGGTTCAGTCTGTGAGGGCAGGGCGCTCGCAAGGGCAGCAGACATTAATTGAGCCTTTCTCTGATCTTTTTTCTTGTCCGTCCATACCCTAGGCTCCCTTTCCACTTCATCCCTATTCAAGATCTGAAAGGCTGTACCTAAGAGACCTGGGAGCAGAGTCTGTGGACCCAGCTCTAATTTCTGAAGCTTCCTTCTGATGTCTATCTAGAGAGCTGATTATCCAATAAAATGCAAGGCGAGAATAGCCCTCGCGGCTAGATGAATCTAGGTTAGTATATTTTCAGAGGGCGTTAGCAAAGCAGGATTGAAAGAAGGCCAGGTTTTCATCCAATCCTTGAATAATTTCCCTCAGTTTCTCAGGTTTAACTGGTTTAATGCATTTTTTATGCCCTCGAGAAGACAGGTGACCATATGGTCTGCTCTAATCCTGCCCTGTTGGCCAGCTTGATAATTCGAATAGGGATTATGATTGGGAATAGCCTTGGGTCCAACCTTGTGTTATGCTAGATTCCCAGCAGCTAGCTCCTCTGTGTCTCCGTATCTTAGGGATAGAGCCCAGATATAGCTTTTTTCTAAGGAGCAGCAGGTGATTAAAACGATATAATGTCCTGCCAAGTAAGATCAAAGGCTATGGTTAGGCTCTGGAATTCTTTAATGAATTTACAAGGGTCTTCAGAATAGGTCCCTAA
The DNA here is from genome assembly GCF_964194185.1 of Rhinolophus hipposideros. Classification (NCBI taxonomy): domain Eukaryota; kingdom Metazoa; phylum Chordata; class Mammalia; order Chiroptera; family Rhinolophidae; genus Rhinolophus; species Rhinolophus hipposideros. The sequence goes on along the minus strand of NC_138057.1, from coordinate 8,893,645 downwards.
TTTTGTCTCTGAACTAGATGTGCCATAGGAATGGGGCCATGAACATAAATTGTACCGGCCTGTCCGTTTGTGACCTCCTGGGGGCCATGGAGTCTGCGTTAAAATGAGCTCCACTATGTGTGGTGCCTGCAGGACTGGGAGCTGGGGCAGAATAGGGAGGGGGAGCTGGACAAGAGGTGGAGCGGGTAGAGCGGTTTAAGGAAGGAGAGGTAGGAGGGGTAGGAGGTGAGTTTCGAGGAGCTCGAGGAGGGACCTGGGATAAAAAGGCATCGTCTGAAATATCCGGAGGTGGAGAATGAGGAATTTTCATAGGACACATGCGGCATTGTTTCTGGAGGTCTGGGTACTGGCTCAGGGCCATAAAGGCTTAGACATATGGAGCCTGATACCATTTGTGAAGGCGCCTACAGAAAAGACCTAGTTGCATGACTATTATAGTCTAAGTGCCATTAATAGGCCAGACCCCCTGATTGTCTCGTTTATATAGATGCCAGGCGGTATTGCAAAAGAAAAGCTCTTTGTTCTTTTTGAGAGAAGAGGTCAAATTTATACCAGTTTTTGAGAAGACAGCAAAGCGGGGAGACAAGAGGGACAGAGGAGGAGCCGCCCATGATGCTAGGTATGGTGGTCTCATTATGGCCTGACTAGGAGAACTAGGGACATCCCCAAGTTCCTCCAAAGGAGTGTCTGACTCAGGAGTTATGGAATTATCAGTTTTTACTGCATAGTCCGGAGAAAGAAATGACCATTAGTTGTGAGAGCGTCCCTGCAACACCTAGGGTAGAGGGTCGTGGACTTGGCTGGTGGAATTCCTGGGACACCACAGTCTTCACAAGGCACATCACCTACCGACCAGAGGTCTGTTGTTGATCCATGGAGGTGGCAATGAAGGTCCAGAGAAGCAAAACAAGAATGGGGAGTGAGGAAGCAAAAACAACTACAGAGAGTGGCCAGAGGAAAGGGAGTCTGTGTGCCTTTCAATTGTGTGTATGTCTGATGAGTGGGTCTTGTGGTGTCTTGGGCCTGGTGGGACCTAGTGGTAGATTGCTACCAGATTATTCTGTCATGGAAAACTTAATACAGTAGTGAACGCGTTGGAGGAATTTATGTATTCATCCCATACCCACTGAGTGTCGCCAAGACTTGTCGAGATCCCGAGAAATAGAAAGTGGCCTCACACAAGGCCTGGCAATGGGATTCCCCAGCCATCAGAGAGGTTGGACTTGGGATTCCACCAGACAGACCAGGCAGGGAAATTTCAATTTCCAACCCTCAAGGGAGGGGAACAGACAGAGGCTCTGGAGGTGGGGGGAAAAGGGGTAGAGTCCAACTATTGGGTTTGGCACCAAAATGTATTGGCGTAGAATTAACCCCTGGTCGTTTGCAGCAGGTGAAAGGATTCACAAGACTCAGAAAAGCAGGAAAGCAAAGAACATTTTATTGAAGGTTGGGTAGAGAGAGAATGCCCATGGCAGTGTCTAAAGGAGATGGCTGCCCCCAGGTGAGGGAATGTAGGGGTTTTGATTCTTTTTTTTTTTATGCTACGCAGAGGCCAGTTATCTTGCAGTTGTTCACAGTTGTGGCTGGCCCCTTCTGAAAAATATTGTCACAGTTGGTTTCCTCCAAAAATTGTCCAAATGTTGGTCAGTCCGCAAGGGTAATGTTTAATGAGAAATCAGAACTTAAGTGGTTAATCTTTAAACCTATTCTGCTAGCTCCAAGACTCGTTTTTATGAACTTTTTCTGACTCATCAGCTAATATTTCTGACTCATCAGTTAATATTCCTGTTAGCTCCTACACTTGGTCTCATTAGCTCTTTTTCTGACTCATCACTTACTTTCTGGTCCCTTCCTATCACACAAACGAGAGGTCAAACACTCACTAAAATGTTATCCTTTCCTTTTCCCCCTCAATTTCTGCATGGAAATACAGAGGGTACCAAAAAAAGGTACACACATTTTAAGAAAGGAAAAAACTATTAAAATTGTAATGCTTAATATGTACCGTTGACAAAAGATGAATACAACTCGTGTTTGAGTTCTGCAATTGCAAGAGGTGCTCAAAGAGGTTCCATCAACGTCATGCCACTTCTGATTGCGGTTAACTACTGCTTGAGCAACGCTGAGCAAAGTGTCCCCTTGTATCCTTTTTGTGGCATCCCTGGTAGAACTCATCATGGGGCATCATCTTTAAACTGACACTACAGGGCAAAACATGGAACTGATGACACACATATCAATGCCCAGCAATGGTATGAGATGTGGAAGAGTACTTTTTCCTTGGGAAGGTATTGCACTGTATGTATTATTAGAAACTTCTCAAAAACCACAGGGGAATTGCTGGAGCTAACACCATCGTACTACCCTCAAGGAAAAATGCATAAATCCCCTTGCATAACTTATATTAGACAGCAGAATTGCTCTTTATCATCTAGCTAAACAAGGTAGGGGTTCCTCTAGTGTAGACCCACTCCTATACTTCGATAAAACACCTCTGGTGAAAGAGACACGAATAGATAAAATATGGGCACAAGCCAAGAGATTAAATACAGCACGCACTGACACTTCATGGTTCTTTAGTACCTTCAACTGACTGCCCTCAGGTATTGCCTCATAGATCAGGTCTATTCTTCAAATTGGACTTATTGTTTTCTTATTACATAAATTTTTCCTGCTCTAAAACTTTGTTTTGTATAGTTCAATCTTATAAAGACAGCACTCTGACAATGGTCGGGCAATGTTTTGAGATAATCACTGAGGCCTCTGAGACTTCATAGGAAAAACCTCAAGAAAAGACAGATTATTTGCCCTTAAAGAAACATAAGAGTAAAGACTTCCTGTGTTCTGGGCCAATTGCTCAGGTGTGGCCTAAGGCTCCCAAGGAAAAATAAAACCGCGTTCACTTCTGTGTAGCACAGGATACACTGGGAAGAGGTCTTCCTGGCAAGGAGAGAACAATGATGCTTTGAATAAGTGACCAGTGTTGCTTTCCTATGATCGATCAGTAAGCGTTTCAGGAAAAGACGTCAATCAAAGGGGAGAAGTATAAAAAGTAACATGAAGGGAGTCACTTTAAAATGGAGTCAGAGTTGCAATCCCAGAGGAAGCTCCTTGCACGTCTGACACCTCAAACCTTTGGAATGTTAAAACTGGGCAAAAGAACCTTTCAACTGGGCCTAAAGCATCATTTCAGCATATGAAGAAAGCAGATATGATGACTACTGGCTGACATTTTAAAATATTCTTTAGAATTAGCATTATTATGGACTGAAAATTAAAAATATGCTGTAGAATTAGCATCACAATGTTGGCTTCTCAATACATATGGAAATTCCTTCCTTCTATTCATGGAATTGTTCCCCTTCCCTTTGTCATTGATACCCCTTGCTTTTCCTCCTAACTTGCTTTTCCTCCTAATTGAAACCCTCTCGTGTTTCTACCTAAATCAGTGCTTCACTAACAGCTATTCATTTGGATCTCAAATAAATGCTTGTTGACTCCCACTTTGGTCTTTTACTTTTAGGTTAATAGTCTATAAATAGATTTTGCACACAATTCAAATAATTATCCCAATAATTCATCGATAAAAACTTTAAGGCCATGCATGTGTCCATATTTATTGGAAGAGGGACAAGGAGATGGGATAGAAGAAATGTTGGAATCAACTGGACAATTTTCTCACAGCTCCTCTCTTATCTTTAGGTTGCATAATACATAGAAACGTGTGTATGTTTGTATGTGTGTGTGTGTCAAAGCAGCAAGCTTACAAGTTCCTGAGCCAAGGGACAGGTAAAATTTCACACCCTTTTTTTAAGTTAAATTAACTGATTTAACTCATTTTGTGATGAATATTGCTCAGTCTCCTAGGGGCTTTCACAGACTCCCACAGGGAATTCACAGGAACTGCCCAACACCTCCAGTCAGGGTACAAGGTTTATTTCTTGACTCTCCTTATGCTTAATGATTAAAGAGCTCCTGTACTTTGCATGTGTTTTATCCTGCGAAGCAATGGTGACCACGTCCCAGTTTCCTATTTGTCATCAAGTCACGGTGTTGGGCCACAGACCCCAGTGTCATTGTTAGAATGCCCTGCCAGGCATGTCACTGCCACTATTCAGGTGTCCATGTGGCTGTCCCTCAAAGACACTGACCAACCAGGGTTCCCTGTAGATGCCTCCTGGGGCACCCCACTTCTGGACAAAATCTCCAACTGCTCTCGACAGGATCCACAGACTACCCCCAATCAAGACTCAAACAAATTCCTCAAAACCTCTACCCAGAATTCATCAATACCCTATAAAAAAAGAGGCCCACCAAAGCATCAAGCTCATAATAAAAGGGCCTAATTGTCTCCCGTGCAGATCCAGAAGGCAGGCAGGAGAGAGGAACATTCATGTTTAGGGCTCAGATTACATTCTCTAGTGGAGGAAGTGGTGTTGGGGAGCGTCCTCTGGACACGTGCCAGCAAAGAGGTAAAACGGGAAAGGCCTGGGTTCTATGTCACTAGGACTCTACCTCTGGGTTTCCCAGGAATGGATCTCAGCCAGTTGGTTAAGTCAGTTCTACCTTGTGGATACCTGACTGAGATGAAATGAAATGCTATTCCAACCAGAATTGTTAAATCTTTATTTAAGGGAGCATAATATTCTAAATATTTTGGAACACTTAACATTTTCCAAAATACGAATAAAGGATTTGCTCTATAATGAAAACCTTAACAATGGCAGATTAAACATTCTCATAATCACAAATAAAAGGATGCTTTGGTAAAAGCAAAAAGGTATCGAAAAATTAATATTGGACACAGGAGCCAATCTGAATGCACAGCAGCTTTATCTCAGATGATTTGACCATCAAAACAAAATAAACTGATAACACTAATTAAGAATTATAACCTACTGTATTAAACAAGAATCTGAGTACATGCAAACAGAAATTAAAAATTCTGGAAAATGGAAAACTGTTTCATACCATGATGAGGACAGGAGGAATACTGGGAAACGTAACATGAGTTTGCAATTATGGTAAAAGTTGATTTGGGAAATGACCAGAAGTGAATGCTAAAATTTGTGAATCTTGAGGATTACAACATACAAAGTATATAGCCTGAGAGTGTCTTGTGAGATACTTAATGACTTTTGTGTGAAGACACATGGAAGATACCACATTAACCAAATAATCCAATTTAGTATCGCTATGCATGGGACCAATTAACAGCATGTGTGTCCTGGTATGATGTATGGAGAAATCCTCAACACTTCTTTTGTATTGCTAGAAAAGGTACATAACCTAAATATAATCACAAGAAAACATCTAACAAATCATGTTATTTACATGATTCATAACACAGAAGAGCCATGGTTAACAGCTACTGAACATTCATAATACTGTCAAGGAATCCCTTCATGTTACTATTGTGATACATACCCATTTATCACTTCTCACAGTCATAGTCATAGTCTGTGATAGCTAAGGGATGTCTAAGACAGGTGAGTTTAAGACAGATCCAAGCTTTTAACAGCTCAGTAGAGAACAAGTTCTTTCTTCCTTGCAAAAGTCACACTGTTAGAGGAGGAAACTCATCCACACAGTAATTCTTGAACCCTGACTCCTTCCATGTGCTATTCTTCCATCATCATTGTAGGGAAAATGAACAGCAGAGAATTTATCGGATGAAAAATTCTACATGGGACTTGTTTTACCACTGACAGTCATATTCCACTACTTTAAATTTGATGACATTACTGCATTAGAATGAAAGAGTGCCTGGGAAATTTAGACTAGTCATGGACCTAATGATAAAAGGAAATGGTTATTGGTGAACATGTAGTATACGAGACAGGTCTTTTATTATTAGGTTTATTATTTATATATATTTGTCGTGTCCAGCGCAACACAGGCAGTGAGGAGGTGAGAAGGGGCGGTTTGGGTTAAGTTTTTAAGAAAGAAACAAACAGAGACTTAATGCTGTTAAATCTCTCAGAAGGCCAGGGGTCTCTCAGTCTCAGAGGACTGGAGCCCCGAACAAAGCCGACTGAAGGCTTTTATTGACCAGTATGTAAAGGAGGAACAGTGTTTTATGACACGGTCTGTGAGACTCATAAATATCCCAAGCCAATTTATCTTAGTCTATAAACAGCCGAGGTACAAGGTCCCATTATATCTTACTTAAGGTAAATATCTTCTCAAGAGTCAAGCCTCTCAGATATTAGAGATAACTGGTATTCATTCTCCTCACTATATTTCTAACTGACAGCTGTTAGGGAAAGTCAGAGCCGGCAACAGACTTTCCCATGCAGGAGGAAGGGGAGACAAAGCCCTTTCCCATATTTGTTTAAGGCAGCTTATTGGGGATCCCCACTCGGTTCCGCCTGGCTTAGGTTGTATCTCCCGTGAGATATCTTACCCGTCTTTAGCTGCAAACCATCTTTTGGGGATCAGACAGAGGGACATAAAGTGTAAACACAAGGATGGAACAGAGTCCCAGAAAGGCACAATCTCAGACTCTTCTTTCCTTAAGGAAAGACATGGAGGGACAGTTGGCTAGGCTGTTGTGCGACTATATATATTATATCGTGGATTGCCTTCTGGCAGTATTTCCCAAATCCATTACCTTCAAAAGATTTCTTTCATTTGTCGATATACTATGAGGTCTCCAAGCTCTACGCATTTTCTCCTGTACTGAGAAGGGAGGCTTCTGCCTGAAGTTATTACACATTTATCACATTCCACATTTTCTTCATTGTGTGAATTATCTACTCTGTGAGATTGAATCTTTGACAGAAACCTGACACATTTTCATTACACAGTATTTCTCCACAGGGGAAATTTGCTGATGGTTGAGATCATGCAGAAGAGTGCCTATATTCATTACCTTCACAATGTGCTGTCCCCCAGAGAATTCTCTGATCTCCAGAAAGGAGTAAACTTATCCTTAGTGGCTGAAACACTGTGTATATATATTTCAAGGATTTCCTTCCAGTATAAGTACTTGCTAATAACTGAATGTTTGCAATCTCCCCAAATTCATCTGTTGAAATTTTATCCCCAACATGCTGGGATTTGGAGGTGGAGGGCTTTGAAGGTGATGATGTCATTAGGACAGAGCCCTTATTAAAGAGGCTCCGAAGAGAGCAGTTGTCTCTTCCACCATGCGAGCACACAAGAAAATAGCCGTCTAAGAACCAGAAAGTGGAGCCTCACCAGACACCAAATCTACCAACCCCTTGATTTGGGACTGCCACCTTCCAGAACTGTGGGAAACCAATGTTTGTTATTTAAGCCAACCAGTCTATGGCATTTTGTTCCACTAGCCTGAAAGGACTAAGACAGTTCTTTTATGTCTAGGGAGGAGATTACCGAGGAACTCCATGTTCTTCAGCTTAATAAATTGTGGTCCCTATTCTGACTTCTGCAACCTTTTCTTGACCTTGACTTGTAACTTCCACTACATTCATCATCTTTATGATGACTCCCCTGTGAGTTCTCTGATGTTCTCAAAGTGTGACTTCTGGGTGAAATAATTCCAACTTCCATAACATTTACAGGGTTTTGCATGTGTGTGAGTTCTCTTAGGTAATGCAAGATTTGATGTTTGGATGAAAGTTCTTCCACATTCATACAATCACGTCAAATTCCCTGTGAGTTTTCTGATATTCTCTGCGGTTTGACTTCCAGTGAAAATTTTCCCTACTTCTATAGTTATAAGGTGAGTTCTCCCTGGTGTGATCAAAGGAATCAAAATATGCCACACCAAATTATGCCAAAAGATTATTATCAGCGAAAGCAACTGAAAAACAGTAGGCAGAAAACCTTTTCACTCCACCTCCACGTGACAAATGTCAGGGCACAAGTCTCCCGTCGTAAAGGTGTTCTGCATCCCCTCTGTGGTATAAGCAAGAAGGGACAACTCGTATCCCGTAGATGATACCAACTAATATCTGCATAAACAAATCTTAATGAAATAACACTCCTCTCCCATTGGTTCCCCGAATATTTACATTCCTAGAACTTAGCACCTGCATAAGCTCTCAACCATTTTTTTCTTTCTCTGGACACTTGCTTGCAAATGTACTGTCCTTTTGTTTGAATTGCATATAAGCTTCCAGGTCTGTTCAGCTCCATGGAGTTTTCATTTCATTTTTCTGACGCTCTCCATATGCATAAAAAAAAAAAAAACATTTTCTCCTGTTAATGTTTTCAATTTGCAGGATCCCAGCCATTGAACCTAACAGAGTACAAGAAAAAGTTATTTTTCCTCCCCTTCGCTTTTTCCATCTGACAACTCTAAGATTTTCCCATATTGACACCTTCATAAAATTTTTCACCTTTGTGAGTTTTCTGATGTTTTTGTATGTGAGCCTCATTGTGAAGGTGTATAAATCACTACACTCCCCTGTGTGAATTGTGTCATAAGTTCAATTTTGAGAGTTTAGTTGGAAACAAAACCTTTTCTGCATCAGTTACATTTGCAGCATTTCTCCCTGTATGCAGTCTCTGACATGACGGCTGATTTCCAAAGAAAATATTTCCCACAATTCATACTTCCACAGGTTTTTCCCCTGCATAAATTTTCTGTTGTCCTTTGAGGTATGACATGAAAATACACACATTCCGTTTCATAGGGTTTCCCTCCTTTGGTGAGTGCTCTCATGTTTTCAAAGATGCGACTTCCAGAGGAGTTTTTACATATTCGTTATATTTACAGGGTTTCTCTCCTGTGTGACATTTCTGACATTGTCTGAATGATGAAAGCTTTTCTACACTCATTACATTCATACAGTTTCTCCCATGTGAATTCTCTGATGTGCTCCAAGGCTTGACTTCTTGGTGTAACTTTTACCACATTCATTACATTGATAGGGTTTCTCTCCTGTGTGAGTTCTCTGATGTACTGCAAGTCCTGCTTTGTGTGTGAATGTTTTCCCACATTCGTTACATTCATGGGGTTTCTCACCTGTGTGAGTTCTCTGATGTTTTCCAAGGCTTGACTTGTGGGTATAACTTTTCCCACATTCATTACATTGATATGGTTTCTCCCCTGTGTGAGTTACCTGATGTACTACAAGGACTGTTTTGTGCATGAAAGTTTTCCCACATTTCGTGCATTCATACGGTTTCTCACCTGTGTGAGTTCTCTGATGTTTCCCAAGGCTTGACTTCCTGGTGTAACTTTTACCACATTCATTGCATTGATAGGGTTTCTCACCTCTGTGAGTTCTGTGATGTACTGCAATGTCTGTGTTGTATGTTAAAGTTTTCCCACATTCAGTACATTCATAGGGTTTCTCCCCCGTGTGAGTTCTCTGATGTTTTCGAAGTCTTGACTTCCGGGCGTAAGTTTTACCACATTCGTTACATTGATATGGTTTCTCTCCTGTGTGAGTTTTCTGATGTACAACTAGGGATTCTTTCCAGGAAAAAGCTTTTCCACGTTCGTTGCAGTCATAAATTTTCTCGCCTGTGTGACTTCTGTAATGTAAAATGAGGGATGACCTCATACAGAAAGACTTTTGACATTCATTACACTCATAGTGTTGTTCCGTCCCCTGAGTTCTCTGCTTTATACCGAAGGCCGACTCAGAACTAAACGTTTCCTCATGTGTCTTATTATTACAAGATAGCTCTATTGTATTAGTTCTCTGTTGTACATTAATAACTGAATTGGAGTTGAAGTTTTTCCCACACTCAAGGGGTGGCACTTCTGTGTGACTTCTCTGATAGTCTGTGAACTGTGCTTTTTGACTAAAAGTTTTCTCTCTTGTATCAGTTCTGTGACGTTGAGCAACCCTCCGCAAACTGTCCCCAATTATATTACATTTATCTTCATGAAATTCACAGTGACTCGTCTCTGTGCTAATACTTGGAGAAACAAGGGCCAATTCATTACATAGGTTTCTTCCAAATTCAAAATAAGATCTCTCTTTTCTGTAAGCACTGTTCCATGTAATGAAGGCAGCCTTATCATGCAAAGCATTACCACGTTCATTACATTCAATAGACTGCCCCAGAGTAAATTCCTCCACACAACTAAAAGTTTGCACATTTTGATTGTAATCAAAAAATTTCTCTCCAATGTTTGTTCTCTCATTTCTAATATTGGAATGAGATGCATTAAATTCATCAGTCTTCTTTTTTGAGTCATTATGAGGAGCCAATGTGTAGAGATCCATGTATGTAGGCCGCACACTATCACATGTAGAGAGTATTTTTCTTGAAGGAACAATGAGCGTGCCAAGATTAAATGGTTTTCCTGAAACTGTCTCTTGCTCTGTAGTCAATGGTCTGTTGGTGGTGAATAAAATTTGACACAAATACTTGACTTGGTTTTCCTGGCTCTTCTCTAAATGATCAAGTTGGCAGTCTTCTATAAATGAGAAAGTTAAAAAATTCCTTATGAAATTTAGCATATTTTTAATTTAGAAAGCCGTATAGACATTTACCGTACTATATATTTCACAATTGGATTTCTTGCTAAGTCTTTCAACACTGTGGTAATTTCAAGTACATATTAACTATATTCTTTTTCCTGGAGAGGTAGGAGGCTTGCTGTGGGAAAGGGGAAAAATGGAAAACAACTTGGAGGTGACTATTGTATGTATATTGGCATTTTGAAATACAATTTTCAAACTTTGGTGTAAAGGAATGGAACGATGAATTGGGAACATAAGGTTTTAAGAAAGTTGGTCCTGTGGACAAAACAAATCAGAGAATGTCATGAGTTCAACAACAACCAAAAAAATAAAAAAATTACGGTCATTGTTTTTGGGGTTCCAGCAGAGAAAGGGTTTGGATTAAGGAGATTATCAGGATCTAGGTTCTTAAACTATCAAATGCAGATTAAAATGTTAGGATACTCATTAATCTACATGCTTCCACTTGGAGGTTCCTTTTTTTCATTCAACATATCAATACCAAAATAAGTTACAATGGAACAAATTTCCTCATATTTAAAGATATCATCCTAAAACCCAAGCTCTGATTCTCCTGGCAATCATTCCTCGGAACACAAACGCCAAGAGGAAGTGTAAAAGTAACAGGAGGAAAATCCATCTTTCTACCGGGATGGGATGCATTGCTCTAGTCTGGTAATGGTGCTTTGGTTTTTACTACTGTTGTTCAAGAATAAACAATTTTTGACCAGAATATCTTAATTATCACTTTTAAATATGGTCACTCATGTTTTTAAAACCAGTTTCAACTATGTCCCATATTTAACTCTTTCTACACACTTTTCAATATACCTGGTTTCTACCAACTGTGAGAACCTTAAGGGTCACGTTTCTACCTACTCCCATAATTTTTAAATATATCCCTTATGTTTACCTATCATTAAAAAAATATTTAGGGGCCGACACGGTGGCTCAGGCACTCCATGCTCCTAAATCCGAAGGCTGCCGGTTCGATTCCCACATGGGCCAGTGGGCTCTCAACCACAAGGTTGCCAGTTCAATCCCTTGAGTCCCGCAAGGGATGGTGGGCAGCACCCCTTGCAACTAAGATTGAACACAGCACCTTGAACTGAGCTGCCGCTGAGCTCCAGGATGGCTCATTTGGTTGGAACACGTCCTCTCAACCACAAGGTTGCCAGTTCGACTTCCGCAAGGGATGGTGGGCTGCGACCCCTGCACCTAGCAACGGCAACTGGACCTGGAGATGAGCTGCACCCTCCACAACTAAGACTGAAAGGACAACAACTTGAAGCTGAACGGCACCCTCCACAACTAAGATTGAAAGGACAACAACTTGGAAAAAAAAGTCCTGGAAGTACACACTGTTCCCCAATAAAGTCCTGTTCCCCTTCCCCAATAAATAAAAAAAAAATCTGAAAAAAAAGTGTCAAGAGGCTATTTAGTCCTGTGTGAAATTATTAAAAAAAAATTATATATATATATATATGTATATACATATACATATATATATATATATATTTGTATATTTCACTATTACCCTGTTGCTACCCATATGCCATGCAGGCACGTTACGCTTAGCTAAACAGCTAAGATGATGCATAGTCCACTACCCACTCCTGACCACCAAAATGATGAAAGAATTAAGAGATATCCTTCTAGAAATTTCAGTTTTACATTACCTGTATTACTTTACGTGTTCAAATTATCATTCCACAAATCTACAGGCCCACGGTATTTTCTACCATGGTCTGGTCCAGCCTATTTTCCTCTACAATGGTTCCTTTCAGAAAAACTATCTGGTGACCGGCCCGGTGGCTCAGGCGGTTGGAGCTCCATGCTCCTAACGCCAAAGACTGCCAGTTCGATTCACATATGAGCCAGTGCCACATGGCTCAGTAGGTTCGAGCGTGGGCTCTCAACCACAAGTTTGCCGGTTTGACTACTCAACTCCCACAAAGGATGGTGGGCTGCACCCCCTGCAACTAAGATTGAACACGGCACCTTGAGCTGAGCTGTTGCTGAGCTCCTGTATGGCTCAGTTGGTTGGAGCGTGTCTTCTCAATCACAAGGTTGCCAATTCTACTCCTCCACTCCCACAAGGGATGGCGGGCTGTGTGCCCTGCAACTAATAATGGCAACTGGACCTGGAGCTGAACTGCACTCTCCACAACAAAGATTGAAAGGACAACAACTTGACTTGGAAAAAATCATGGAAGTACACACTGTTCCCCAATAAAGTCCTGTTCCCTTTCCCCAATAAAAACCTTAAAAACAAAACAAAACAAAAAACTATCTGGTAGACAAATTCTTTTCTGACTTCCCTGTACCTCCAATTTGCAATACTCATTCTCTAGATTTCCTCAATATTTACAACTCAAATTAAAACATTACCTAACCATAAACCTAAAATTCCACTTATAGGATCCGCATTGCTGACAATCCCAAAACACTGATGAAAGTAATCAAAGAAGTTCTAAATAAATGGAGAAATGCACTATGTCATAAATTGGAAGACTCAATCTAGGAAAGATATCAATTACCAAAGTATTCTATAGATTTAATGCAAGTCCTACCAAAATCTGTAAGACTATTTATAGCCAAGCTTGTTCTCAACTTTATGTGAGAAGGAAAAGACACAATAGCTATAACAATTCAATCCAAGAATAGTCTTTACAAGAAATTTTGCTCAACAATTGGACCACCACAGGCAAAATAATGAATGTTGGCCTATACCTATGGCTTGAGATGTAAAGCATAAAACTACAAAATCTGAAAGGAAAAATAGGCAAAATATATGGAGACATAGGTCTAGACAAGGAATTTTTAGACAAGAAAAAAACATCCATTTTTAGAAATGCATTAAAATGGATGCCATCAAAATTGAAAATGTTGGGCCGGCCCGGTGGCTCAGGCGGTTAGAGCTCCATGCTCCTAACTCCGAAAGCTGCCGGTTCAATTCCCACATGGGCCAGTGGGCTCTCAACCACAACTCCTCGACTCCCGCAAGGGATGGTGGGCAGTGACCCCTGCAACTAAAATTGAACATGGTATATTGAGCTGAGCTCCCGAATGGCCCAGTTGGTTGGAGCGCGTCCTCTCAACCACAAGGTTGCCGATTTGACTCCCGCAAGGACTGGTGGGCTGTGCCCCCTGCAACTAGCAATGGCAACTGGACCTGGAGCTGAGCCCTCCACAACTAAGATTAAAAGGACAACAACTTGACTTGGGGAAAAAAAAAAAAAAGGCCTGGAAATACACACTGTTCCCCTTCCCCAATAAAATCTTTTAAAAAAAAGAAAGTCCTGGAAGTAAATAAAAAAATTGGGAAAAAAATTGAAAGACTTTCTACAATGAAAGACATTGTTAAGAGTATGAAAATCTGGCTACAGACTGACAGATAAAACGGGCAAAAGACAGAACAGATATTTCCCTAAGGAGGATATACATGTAGCAAATAAGTCCATAAAAAGTCATCCAACATAATTAGCCATCAGGGAATACAAAGTACAGCACAATAAGACATCTGCACAGCAATTAAAACTGCTAAAAATAGAGATAATAAATGCTGATGATGTTAAAAAAAATAGATCTCTCATACACTGATGGTAGAAATGAAAAATAGCATAGCCTGTCAGGAAAATTAGTGACAATTTCTCATAAAACTAAACAGATACATACCACATGAACATAAAATTGAATCCTTTCTTTATCCCAAAGAAATGAGTATTATGTTCACACAAAAACCTATACACAACTATACATAGCAGCTTTATTTACAATAGGAAAACATTAGAAACAACCCAAGTATCCTTCAGTGGGTCACTAATCACTGGCAACAATTTGGATAAACCTTATTGGTATTATCATTCATTTAAAAAAAAAAACAAAGTGAATCTCAAAAAGCTATGTAGGATTCCACTTATATAACTTTCTTGAAATGACAAAACTATAGTAATGAAGGGCAGATTAGTGGTGTCAAGGAGACATATATGACACGTAGGTGTATGGCGATGCAGAATTATAAATACAGAAAAAAGCAGAGTTCTGTTATGCTAATGTAACATTTCTGTATCTTAACTGTGGTCATACTTACACAAAATTACTCATGGGATAAAACTACATAGAGCTATACACTTGCACTCACGTACAAACACACATAAAGACGCGAATGAATGCAAGTTAAAAGAATAGCAAAAAGTGAAGGTCAGTAATCACCTAATTGACAGTAATGTGCCAATATTCATTTCTGGGTTTTGATACTTTACAACAGCTACTAAGACGTCACCCCTGGAGCAATGTGGTGAAAGGGGACACAAAATCTTTATGTTATTTTTGCTATTACTGGGAGTCTATTTTATTTCAAATAAAAAGTAATAAACATGCTACATCAGGTTTGTTTGATGTATTACTGTCATAAGAATTCCATGGGAAGACGGAAAAATCAAACGAGAGGTTCACATTGTATTACATTAAGTTTGTACATGTAAAGTATATTTACCAAAACGGTCATTAAACTCATCTACCAAGTTTTCCTGTATTGTTCAGAGTACTGGTAGTACTTTGCATAGTACTACCAGTACTATGCAACGAAAGTATAGTATTTTTGGCAACGAAAGTATAGTATTGTCAATTATCATTTCAGTTATTATCTTAAATGTTTACTAAGCCTAAACCTTACTTCTGTATTTACACCTCTAGTACCTTTTAGGTCCCTTTCAACTGGGGATGTGTTACACACAGACTTACTGATGGAGTTTTATAAAATGACATTTGTCTAGGCCCTACTCCAAACTTATGGAATCTGTTTACTTGATGTTCTTGTATACTAATGGGTATATTACTGGTGAACTATGACTCAGAACTATTACTATTATGTCAACACTTTCCCTTTAAAAAACGTTGTTCATACATTTTGATGAATCGAATGTAACATTCACTGACTTCTTTGAAAATAGGCTTATTTGATGTCCTTAAAGATATTATTCCTAAAATGTTCCTTAAAAGTGGGTTTATTATATTTTTCCTATCAAGGAAATAGTCATTTTCTTGTCACTGCATTATTCTTATTATGAACCCACAGCACACTTTTCCTATTTCAAAATTATTGGGCTGGCCCGGAGGCTCAGGTGGTTGGAGCGCCATGCTCCTAACACCGAGGTCCAGTGAGTTGTGCCCTCTACAGCTAAAATTATGAACAACAGCTCTCCCTGGAGCTGGCGGATGAGCAACAGGAGGATGGCGGGAGCTGCCGTGGGCTGCTGTGTGCTGCCATGAGTGTCCGTTGGCCAGAGTAAGTGTCCCGCAGAAAGCATGAGTGGTTCGCAGCCATCCTGAGTGGCTGGCAGCCAGCGAGAGCTGCTGTGAGCGGCCGACCAACGACAGCGCCCGACGTCCTCAGCTGGGGCAGCACATGGCTCATAATACCAGCATTTGTCTTACACAACTAGACTGAGAAACAACTGCTTGAACCTGAGTGCAGGGCAGGGGAAGTGGGGGAGGAGTGGGGGGGCTAGAAGAAAGAGGAGGAAAAAGGAAATTACTACCTTGATACTTGTCAGGAAGCTCTACTATAAGCTGAGCTAGAGTTCGTCTCATCAACAAAAGACAATCTGTAACCCTCAAGAAAAAGAGGATGCACTATTTCAAACTGCTGACATTTCAGTGAAAAGACTTACAAACATGATTTAGAGCTAACATCATTTGGAAAACTTTCAGGTCATTAAGGTGTACCTGCAGAATATTTTTAGTCAGGAAGGAGACAATTTCGTGAGGTTGGTTGGCAACACAAGATCCATTAGAACAAGAATTAATTACATGTATCTGAATAATTAATGTGTTAATTGTATATAATTGATGGGGGGACAGAAACTTGACTTGGGCATAAGCATATTGGATAGTGATTTCAGAGTGAATCAATATGAAATATGTCTGCTCTGGCTTTGGAGTTAATACATATATAATTATAAAATATTTATATTACCTGTTAGAACGGATTAGGCAGACACCATTCTTTTTAGTGGATTTACAGGAGGGGAAAAATGCTCTTTCAAGAACTGTATCTCATCTGGCATAGACTATGTGAAAAGTCTCTGTCCTGCGGGGCAGCCTGCGGGGCCTCCGGTCTCGCTCCCCACATAAGAATGCAGGATATGGCTAGGCTGAAAAGGAACACCCACTGAGCCATAGATGGAGTCATACCACTATATTATCTCTGGCGGCTGGGCTAGACACATGCAGCAGTAAACACAGGATCCGGAGTCCGCCACTCACTTCTCTGCCTGCCAACCAACCAACCAATCAAGGCAGCCCGACAGTTACATCAGTAGCCAGTTGGCTAACTGGTTACAGCTGATGGCCAACCAGTCACAGTTGATGGTCATTCACTACCTGAGCCAGCACCTCCCCACGTGGGGCGCAGAGAGCCTGGAAACTGCTCTCTGGGACTCTGTCCCCAGAGTCTCATTTTCTTGTAAAATAGCCATTAAGTGGATTGGCAGATTTATACAAAGGAGAAATTAAAGAAAGCTAAAATATATCCCATAGGCGCCGGCCAGGTGGCTCAGGCAGTTAGAGCTCCATGCTCCTAACTCCGAAGGCTGCTGGTTCGATTCCCACATGGGACAGTGGGCTCTCAACCACAAGGTTGCCTGTTCTATTGCTCGAGTCCAGCAAGGGATGGTGGGCTCTGCCCCCTGCAACTAAAATTGAACAGGGCACCTTGAGCTGAGCTGCCGCTGAGCTCCCGGATGGCTCAGTTGGTTGGAGCACGTCCTCTCAACCACAAGCTTGCCGGTTGGACTCCCACACAGGATGGTGGGCTGCGCCCCCTGCAACTAGCAACGGCAACTGGACTTGGAGCTGAGCTGCGCCCTCCACAACAAGGACTCAAAGGACAACAACTTGAAGCTGAACAGCACCCTCCACAACTAAGATTGAAAGGACAACAACTTGACTTGGAAAAAAAACCTGGAAGTACACACTGTTCCCCAATAAAGTCCTGTATTCCTTCCCCCATAAAAAAAAAAGTCTTAAAAAAAATGTATATCCCATGATTCTTTAATACTAGTAGGAGTCTTAGCGTAAATTTAATGTGTAGTAAATTTTAAAAAATGAGACCTTCCCTTGTGGCCAGGAATGATCAGAAATTTAATAAATTTAATGACCTATATACAAAAAGCATACAATAATGGAGAGTGTGAGGTAGGGAAGAATGTCACAAGGATTTCTGACACTTAGAAAACTGGATCATATAAGGTCTGCTAACAAGGTAGGCAACATAAACATATCTGATAAGGCAACAGGGGTTCAGAATGGCTAGTCACTAATATAACAAAATAAATTTCATATATTAAGTTATATATAAAACCCTACACTTACAAGCCATACGTTATTTTGTGAATTGAGAACAAGATGAATTTGATGCATTATGTAAAATGAACTCTAATTAGGAATAACAATAACCAAGGCATTAAAGAGCAAGACTCTAGTTTTGGGGAATGTTATGAAGACAGTGAAAATATGAAAAGACTGAGTACAAAGAAAAACTAAAATGTCAGAAAGTGTGGAAAGATCAGTATGAGAATGACCATGATGAGAAATCAGCACTGCAAGTGATTTCATGCTTGTGTTATGAGAGTAGAACAAAGTAACGATGCCAGAAGTGGAAAAATAAGGAGTTCTGAATTGTGAGAAAAAATTTCGTCTTCATTTTATCATTTTGACACTAAAGACACCATTTAACACTGAGTATAGCTGTCCTCAAGGTGGGATGAGGTCATCAGGATGAGATAAAAAGGGTTGAATTATGGGGATGGATGACACAGGCACGGAGGGAGTTACTGAACAAGAAGAGCAGATAGAGAGGACAGAGCTCAGAGACAGAAAAATTCAGAGGAAAAAAAGACTGGGAATCAAACTTTATTCACTCAAATATCCATTGTATGCATATTCCTATTCCTTATTGTGATTGAGGTATTAGGGATACAACGTTATCCCAGGCCAATGACATGTGAGCAAGCACTCAGGGAAGCACAGACAAAAGGAGGATCAAATCCAAGGAGGGACTCAGCTCGGGAATCATGATCAGTACCATCACAGGAAGCAGAGGATGTATGAGAGGGAGGAGTAGGCCTCTGAAATTTTCAAATAGGACACAGAAGTGGAGATTTTGAAATGTGAGTTCAGAAGTAAGAAGAGCTGATGAGTGCTTAGGGGAAAAATATAAGATAGGTATAGATGGACTGACTGCTGGAGAAGAAGAGAGCTGCTATAAATAGTGCGTTGTGAAAAGACATATAGTTAGAAAGTGATGACAAGATCTGAATTCTTCATAGAAACAACACATTTATGAGGAATGTATGTAACAAGTACCTCTAATTCATTTATCTGCCCCTTCCTAGCTGTTAGAACATGAAAACCAAAACAAATACACATAAATCCCTTTCGTATAAATCCACACCAAACTGAGTTCTGTCATAGGGTGGAAACTGGGGCACAATGCCAGTTTTCATATAAATGACTTTTGCAGCTTTCTACACTATCACCCTGTTCATAAATCAGTTGTCATTAGAGCATGCAGTTGTTTCTGGGCTCTGTACTGTGTTTCAAAGGTCTATAATTAACCCCATGCCAGTAGTATTCCATACCAGTTACAACAGATTCACAATATATCATTAGCATGTTAGAAAAGATCCTACGCCATCCTGTTCTTCAAGTATGTTTACCCACATGGGTGAGCACTCAGAATTTTAAAGTAGTATTCCATTCTATGAAGATGATATTAATATATGCTTTTATTTGTTTTATTTCGTGTTGCGCAAAGTTTTTCAAAATTTCCACATTTGTGCAGCTGTATTTCTACAGCTGTGCGTTGTGCTCTGTGATTTCTTATAAAATCTTTCCTTTTTCCAACATAGGACAGCTACTCTATGCATTTTATTTAATTCTTTTTATTCCAAGAACCATGTTTTGGCTTTTACTTAATTTATACCATTATAGCTTTCCAATTATTCAAGTGATATTTAAAAAAACAAAAAACTTCTGTTCTGCTTAAGTCTTCTCAAAATTCCTTGTTGTTGAAACTTTCCATTAAGCAATGCTATACCCATTCCCCAAAAGATGTATGCATGAAAGATTTAGTTCACCAGGTTTGGGGTTTTCTCATCCTGCATATTTCAAAATGATTGTTCTCCGACCAACTCTTCCGGGATAACTGGTAAGCCCATGGAATGTCCTGCCTGATAAGAGTGTGTTTACATACCTGGTGGCTGGGGCCACACCAGACAGTTCAGGCTCACACTGGGATTTATGGTTGGGGCCTTGGGCCTAACTGGAGGGGCTACACCCTGAGTAAAGAGGTCAAGCACCTAGGTGCTCAGGCCCTACATGACCGACCCCCAGTAAAAAACTTGTACACGAAAGCTCGGGTAAATTTCTCTTCTTGCCATACTTCATTTGTGCTGCCATACATCGCTGCTGGCAGAATTAAGCACTTTCCACAGAACTCTATCGAGAGAAGAAAATAAGAAGTCTGTTTTGGATTCCACCCTCTGTGACTTTTACTTCTGCTGATTATATCTGTATCTTTTTGCTATAATAAACTGTAAGGTTTAATACAGCAATTTGTTGAGTTCCTACAGACCTCTTGACACAGGTTCATACATACATTTTATACTTTTATAATAATAATTTTGAGGTACCCCTTCATGTAACAGATTTTTCAAAAATATATATGCATATTTAATTTACACATGGGGTATTTTTCTCACATAGTGTCTATAATTGCTAGTGTTATTAAATTATGTTAAATTACCATTGCAAACTTAATAGTTTGCTTCTAACCCAAAATATATTTATGTTTTGTTACTCTATTAACACTTCAGAGAAGGTTTACACTATATGTTCAGAGTATAGAGCTTAAAAAAACCCTTATCAATATGTATTACACTCGTATCAAAAAAATATGCTTAATATCTAGAGCAGGGGTCATCAAACTTTGTATGCGCAGCACCTGATGGTGAATATTTCAGTCACTGTACGCCATATAATCTCAGGCACAACTATTCAGCCATTTTGTTGTACCACAAAAATAGCCACTACAAATACACAAACAAATAACTATGTTCCAAAAAAAACTATTATTTACAAAAACAAGTAGCTAGCTGGATTTAGGTCAAGGAACATAATTTACCAACTCATGCTCTAGAATCTCAGTTGTTGTCCATCATGTTTTGTATGAAACCAGATGAGTATACATAGGTCTATTATATCTAATGCTTGCTGTTTCTCCTCGTATCTCTTGCAGTTTTTAATGAATTTTCATGATAAACTAATTGGCACACAAGTATCTGCAGCCTCTGTATTTCCTTTTTTAATTATCTTCATTAGCTTTCTTAAAGTGTCCTTTTATTACTGTACGAATCTTAATCTAAATCGAAACCTTGTGCAATAGTTACATAAATTCAGCCTGAATGACTTTATGTATATTCTCTGGATATTACACATTTCATATTTTAAACATTCAAAATTATTTTCAGGTACATCTCTTTCTTATAATCTCATACCATTTTCTATTAATAAGTGACTTTAACCCATTGATATGACACTGATATGACAGTTACGTCTCTTACTTTATATGCTATTTACATCTTAATATTCACATGTTGATTTTTTTAAATAAAAACCCTTTTCAGTGATATGTCTGTTTTCTTTGTATTATCATGCTGTTTTTCCTCTAATAGTGAGAAAGGTTGCATTTTTGCATTTATAGAAGCACATTTAGAGGAGTTACATTTCTCATTTACAAATCTTCCATAATTCGTATTTATTTATTAATTATACAGTACACAGTTTTTCCAACTACCCAACCGGTGATCAAATTAATGTATCACTTCTCTCCATTTTCTCTTAAACTTCAATTTTACTTGATATTATAGTCCAGCCCTATACCTGACTTTATACTAGTTAAATATGAATTGATTTCTGAGGTAGAAATGATATATACTGTATTACCTAATTGAAAAAAATGAAAACAATTACTTCGTATCACTTATGTTATACCTTCCATACCCACATTTTTTTGGATCCACTCATTTCTAAACTTCCAAAGGTGCCCTTTGTTTAACTGACTCCATTTTGGATTTAATTTTCACGAGATACTCTCTACCTGTTTTCCAAAACTCACCTGGATAACTCCCATTTAGAAATTTGTCCTCTAATAACAAAAGATCTTCTTGTTCCAACTTCAAGATCACTTCTGGTTTTATACAGCAATACCCTGTAAATGGAAAATAATTTAGGAAATGGGTTCACTGCAAGGGCTTTGATGATTCTAAATGTGAAAGAAGGTGCAGTTTTAAGACTGGCACAGGAATGATACTCACTTGACTCCTTCTTTGGAAGGTGAAAAACAAAAATATTTTCAGATGCACAAAAAGATCTCCTTAAAACCTTAAATCACAAGCTCAAATAACATTCAATTCTGATGAACCTCCACGTTTATAGCTACAGTGAGAAAGAGTGATGGAGATCTACAAAAGAGTCCCTTCAATCTCTGAATGGTTACAAACTAGTGGACACAAGTGGGGATACTATCCAGGGGTGGGGAATTACGAGAAAAATGTAGAATGAAAAATCGCCAAAGCACACACAGATAGGAAGTTTTATTTCCAGATTGGAGAGGAAAAGGGTCCTCAAAGATTACTCATGAGAAACCATAAAGGGCAGAAGACAATCCCATTTCCATAAGATATGTGGTTTGGGGACCTTCACTCAGCTCCTCATCACTCCTCACTGGGATACAAGTAAGAGCAGTAACGTTCAACTCCATCAGCCAAGTACAGGAGGACAAGCGTAAGGAGAGAGCAAGGCAGTGGGCACCTGGTGGAGGGCAGAGTCCATCCAAAGTCTGGAGCCATTTCCACCCAAACCCACCTGCCTGTGCTCTGCCAGCTCTGCTAAGCAGACTCAATCGTGCAGTGGAGCCCGGGCACTGCTAGCCGGAGACCTTGGTCAAGGGAGGACTGTGGGAAAATCTCAGAAGTAGAACAATTCCTGGGTCATGGTGGGTCACTGAGGAAAATCCCTACACAATGGGTGGAGAGCTAGGAAAAATCCCCGAACAAAGGAATCCACACTCTGAGCACTGAACATGAGCTCTGCGGAAAACTGTCCCGGGGCCACAAAGTCCCCAGGCACCTGGCTGTGAAATGGGGGTGGCAACCTCTGGATGAAGGAAAGAGCGTTACCAGTGTCTGAAACGCGGGGGAATGGGAGACAGAGGGCCGTGCCTGGCTAGGATGTTCACAGGGAGCAGCTGCGGGAGACAAGCCTGGACCATCAGGCAGACTCGTCCAGAGGGCCTTGGAATTCGGGCTGAGATGCACCCAGCTCAGCGCCATCCGGGGAAACCTGACAGCAAACAGTAGGTTACACAGGACAGTGCTGCCTGTGCACTGTGGGAGGAAGAAGGGACAATTCCTCCTTCACCCCTCTGACACTCTGACTACCAAAGACTGAGCGTCACCGTCTGGAAACACGGGTCAAGTGTTTCTTTAGCCAGCTGACAGAGCCACAGGCTTCTCCAAGTCCCTCCCGGCCTGCACCTGCTCTCCACACTGACTCCAGGGTCTTCTGAGAGGCGTCCCAGCCCTAGAGATGTTTCCTCTGGTCCTAGCAGCCTTGCCACCCTCCCCATGACCAGAGTCCCGAGCCACACCTTTCCAGAAGTAGGGCTTCCGGCTGAGATTGGCTAGCTGCCAACCAGGGGAGCAGGGAGCCAGATGTGACATCCCCTGAGAAAACGAACGGAGACCTGGAACACACAGGGACTGCTTGTATTTTTCAATCATCAGACCTTGGCCTTTTTGATTTATGGAGCTTCATAACTGACATGCCAGGACGGCTAACACGTCCAGTGGCTGCTAAAGAGAAGGTCCACACGCATCCCACCGACCTGGATTCAAGCACAAAATGTACCCTTGGTGTCCTGTCAGTTTTCAGAAGGCAGGCGCTACCTCCTCAGCCACTGCAAGTGGTAGCCACTGCCTCTACCAACACTATCTCCCCGTCCACCATTTTTTCCCTGTTTTTCTTTGGAGACATCTGTTTCGATTTTTTGTTTACTCTCTCTTTATATGTCCAGGTTTTAGGAGTTTTCTTAGTGATCCAGAGGATATGAAAAACTTCATTATTCACATATTGGGAGACAGCCGGGTAGGCACGCAACACAGTCTGAAAATAGTTTGAAGGAAGGAGCAAGTGGTCCTGGATTTTATTGTGGCATCAGAGAATGGAGCCAGAGTGAGAGTTGCTATGTATAACTAACAAGTTATAATAAGCCAGGATTTGTGTGGTTTAAACGGCCTCATTCATGCCAGGCACGGAAGGGGCCGACTTTATGATTATCTTGCCCAGGTGTGGAGCAGAGAGGGCAGAGGACATGAGAGGTTTGTCAGCTGTCAGAGATAGACATCAAAAATGTAGACAGACTATTTACTATGGAAACCTCAAACGGAATAAGCCCAAATAAATTCATACCAAGAAACAAAATAGTCAGACATCTAAAAACTAAGGAAACAATTGTGAAAGCAGCAAAACAACAGCATTCTTAACTATAGTGGAAGAACAACTGGAACAGTCACATATCACGAGAAACCACTGAGCGTATATGAAAGTGGCACGATATTCAAGTGCTAAAAACTGTTCACCCCTAATTGGATTTGCAGTGAAAATATCCTCAGGAATGAAGTGTAAATCAAGACATTCTCAGGTGAAGCAAAATTTAGACAATTTTTCACAAGCGGGACTACCCTAAAAGAATGGCTACAAAAATTATTTTATAGATTGAAAATGTTAAGGGATCTTAAACTATCAAGAAAAAGAAAGAGCAAGAGACGAGATAAATAAAAATGTAGACATAGCAGTCCTCTCTTATCTGTGGGAGATACATTCCAGGAACCCCCAGTGGGTGCCTGAACTGCAGACAGCACCAAACTCTGTACATAGTATGTTTCGTCCTATACATACATACCCATGATAAAGTTTAATTTGTAAATTAGGCACAGTAATAGATTAACAACAATAACTAACAATGAAATAGAACAATTATAACAATATACTGTAATTAAAGTTATATGAATGTGGTCTCCTGCTCCAGGCAAACTAGCACAAATTACTTTTTCCTCCTTCACAATCACAAAGGAGATTTTCTTATTGCAGATCACAGCAACTTCAGCATATGACTTTTTCTTCAAGACAAGAATGTTTACCTTTGATTTAAAGGAGGTTCTTTACAGCTTCTCTTGGCATATCTGAATTGCGAGGATTGGGCATTGGGGCTATTATGAAGTGAAATAATGGTTACTTGCAAATAATGGTTACTTGCAAACAAAAAAAATTTAATACCCTGACAGTTGATCTCATAACCGAGATGGCTACTCAGTGACTAACGGTAGCATAGACAGCATGGAGACACTGGACAAAGGATGGCTTATGTCCCACGTGGAACAGGCCAAGATTTCATCATGCTACTCAGAATAATACACAAGTTAAAACTTGTTATTATAATTGTTTATTTCTGCAAATTTTTGTATGCATGATTTTAGAACCTCGGTTGACCCTGGGTAACTGAAACCATGGAAAGCAAAACCATGGATGAGGGGGGACTGTTGCCATGCAACAGCCTACCTGTCTGTCTCCTCATACTTGCCCCTAAAGAAAGGAGCGTCTGAGACAGATCCTTTCAGGGACTTTGCTTTACCTTTGTGCTTACACCTTATGTCTCCCTGTTTGGCCCCAGAAAGATGGCTGGCTAGTCAGTGACGGGTAAGATGCCCCATGGCGGGGCCACCCAAGCCAGACACAGCTGTGGCTGGGGACCATCTGGGGAACTCGCGGGGTGGACACAGGTGGGCACAGCCCCCCACCTTCCACCAGCTAAGGAGAGTCTCTGCCTCTGTGGCTGCATTCCTTCCCACAACCTGCAGGGGAAGTGATTCAATGATGTGCTTTCCATTTATTCATATGCATAAAGGTTTTGTCCCTTGGGGAGGTACACACATCCTGATACTTACACTTCCGCTGCCTCCAGGCAAGGGTGATTGGTTTCAATCAGTTTCCTATTATAATGTATGGGATTCACAGATCTTGAGATTGACAAGCTTTATCTCCTTTACTTCTTCACCTAACTAATAAAAGCTATGTGGTGGCCCTATTCGGTGCTCAGTGCTTGAGGCTGGAGCCCCTTGGCCCCGTTTGCACACTATTCTTGGCTGCTGTATTTCTTAACCCTGCGCCATGCTCCTCACTCCCCACAACTCTTGTTGCTGTGGACGTGACAGAGGACTACTATCAATGCAATAGGTATTCCTTCTGTTTTCTAAACTTTCATGGTGGAAGCAACATTATAACTGTCTGATACAGTTCTTAGTATGTACAGAGAAAATATTTAAGCAAGCTGTATTATAAATGAGGGAAGGTGAAAGGAGGTACACTTCACTCAAACTAATAAAATGTGAACACTAGCATCCTCTGATGATTTATATAAAATGGAATTCCTAGGGAAACCACTATAAAGAACTATATACAAGAAACACCTCAAAAACACTACAGGCAGATCAAAATGGAACTCAAATATTTTCAAAGAACCCACAGGAAGGAAAAAAAAAAGAGACAGAAGAAAATAATAAACAGCAGCAGCAACCCTAACATATCAATAATTACATCAAATGCAAGTTATCTAAAGACAACTTTGAAAACACAGTCAGATGAATGCAAAAACAATCTGACTATATACTGTCTACAAGAAACTCATTTAAAAGTAACAATGTAGGGATGTTTAAAATAGATCAAAAAAAGATATATCATGTAAACATTAAAAAAAAAAAAAAGCTGAGGGTCTTATATTACTACTGTGTTTCCCCTGAAATAAAACCTACCCGGACAATCAGTTCTAATGCATCTTTTGGAGTAAAAATTAATATAAGACCCAGTATTATATTATACATATTACATTACATTGTATTGTATGAGACCCAGTCTTATATTAAAGTAAGACCAGGTCTTATTTTAATTTTAGCTCCCAAAGACGCATTAGAGCTGAATGTCTGGCTAGGTCTTATTTTCGGGGAAACACGGTATCAGATAAAGGAGACTGCACAGAAAAGAATATTAAGAGAGACAGAGAAGGACAGTACAGAATGATTAAAGGAATACTCCACGAAAATGACATATCAGTAAGAAATATGTACATCACAACAAAAAAGCTTCTAAACATATGAAGCAAAAACTAAGAGAACTAAAAAGAGAAATAGATAAATTCATAATTATAATCAGACCCTTCAACATCCCCTTCTAGCTGATAGAACTACACAGAAAAAAAGCAGAGATACACAACTTAATAAAACCATCAACCAACATGCTGCCATAGACATTTATAGAAAACTCCACACAGTAACAGCAGAATACACATACTTTTCAAAACTCTATATAGAATACATACCCCAATAGGCAATATCCTGGGCCATTAAAAAAAAAACAAAAGGAAGTTTAATAGAAATGAAATAGAGTCTGTTCTCTGACTAGAATAAAATCAAACTAAAAATCATCTACAGAAAGTTACAGAAAAATCTCCAAATATTTGGAAATTAAACAACACATTTCTAAATAATCTTTCAAAGAGGAAGTCTCACGAAAAAAAATACACTGAATAAAATCAAATAAAAATATGTAGGAGGCTTCTAAAACAATGCTGAAATAAAAATTTATACCACTAAATCCTTATATTAGAAAATAGGGGGCAGGCCAGGTGGCTCAGGTGGTTGGAGTTCCGTGTTCCTAACTCCGAAAGCTGCCAGTTCGATTCCCACATGGGCAGGTGGGCTCTCAACCACAAGGTTGCCTGTTCAACTCCTCGAGTCCCGCAAGGGATAGTGGGCTCTGCCCCCTGCAACTAAGATTGAACACGGCACCTTGAGCTGAGCTGCAGCTGAGCTCCCGGATGGCTCAGTTGGTTGGAGCGCGTCCTCCCAACCACAAGGTTGCCGGTTCGACTCCCACAAGGGATGGTGGGCTGCGCCCCCTGCAACTATCAACGTTAACTGGACCTGGAGCTGAGCTGCACCCTCCACAACTAAGACTGAAAGGACAACAACTTGAAGCTGAACGGTACCCTCCACAACTAAGATTGAAAGGACAACAACTTGACTTGGGGGGGAAAAAAATCCTGAAAGTACACACTGTTCCCCAATAAAGTCCTGTTCCCCTTCCCCAATAAAATCTTAAAAAAAAAAAAAAAACGGGAAAACTCTCAAGTCAATCACCGAGATTCTATCTCACGAAATTAAAAAAGAAGAGCAAACTGAAATCCAAATAAGCAGAAAGAAGGACGATAAACTCCATTCACGATAAAATTATCTAAAAAAACTAGGACCTCTGAAATTCCTCACCATGATAAAGAACATTTACAAAAAACATATAGGTTCTGGTCAAGATGGAGTAATAGGCATAGGCTGGGCTTGCCTTCCCTCGTGACCACATCAAAATTACAACTAAACTATGAAAAAAAGCATCACTGAGAATCACCTAAAATCTTACTAAACTGAAGCTCTACAACTAAGAACACACAGAGGCTGGTAGGAGGGGCAGAGACGCACAACAGGCTGGTCCCACACCCGCATGTGACCATTAAATATTGGGAGGAGTATCTCGGCTCCTGGAGGTCCCAGTCACATCCCATCCCAGGGTTCCAGTGTCGGGGAGAAAAGTCCCCATAATTTCTGGTTGTGAAAACCAGAAAACTGTGACTGGCTGAGGTAGAGGGTTACTGGAGTCCCAGCTGCTCCTCTTCAAGAGCCCTCTAGGACTCACAGACAGAATCACTGGCCCTGAGCTCCCATGCTGGGGCAGCAGCTCGGAAGGCGGCAGGGACAGTTGTATGTTCTGGGATGGGGGCTGGAGAGGCAGCTTTTTCCTGGACGGAGGAACTGGCAGAAGCCATTGTTTCGTTGTTGAGCCCACCCCTTCCCAGCTTGCAAATATAGGCTGCCACCATATCTGAGTCTCTATGAAGCTAGCTATTACCCTTTGTTCGCCATGCTCTCGTGATTTGAGAACCAGCCCCACCCAACCTTCAGACACATCCAAGTCATTTCCAGTGGCTTTTTCATAGAAACCATCTGCCTTAGCTCGTGGCGCAGACTTTCCTAGGGTCTCTCAAAGGTTCGGAGAACCTAGACAAGCAGCGTATGACTTGAGCGTATCCTGTACCTTTAGGTGATGAGCCTGAAGGCCGCCGGCACAAGAGGCAGCCGGCCTTGGTTCGCAGCTTGGCCTCTCGAGGCATTTCCAAGCACAGTACGGGCAGCAGCTATCTGCAGATAACTTCATCACTCCTGCCAGGTGTGGCCCCAGGTGTGGCATGTGCTATGGCTGAACTTGACAATAGCGAGTCTCCTCCAAGGTGGTCCTGGGGTGGCATGCCCAGTCGCCAGCTTTGAAACGAGCTGAAGCATCACCAAGATGCCTCGAAGAACAACACACCCAAGGAGTAGATTAGGCAGACACCAGATCCCTGCTGAGGCAGATCCTATTCTGTAGGGACAGCCCCTGCACCACAACTGCTCCACTGTAATCCTCAAACCAAAGAGCCCAAGGGTCAGTCCCTCTTATTGACGTGCAAATAGCAATCAAGGTTCCACTATAAGAGGAGTGTACACACAACCCATACTAGGGACACACCCAGAGTGCATGGCTCAAGTGACCAGAAAACTGCACTGAGCCCCAATGCACACCTACTACATAAGGCTACTCTACTAAGACCCAGAGATATAGCATCCCTACCTAGTACATAGAAACAAACACAGACAGGCAGTCAAAATGTGGAGACAAACAACTAAGTCCCAAATAAAAGAACAGAACAAAGTTCCAGGAACAGAACAAAGTTCCAGAAAAAGAACAAAATAAAGACTACCAATCTACCAGACGCAGAGTTCCAAACAATGCTTATAAGAATGCTCCATGACCTCAGGGAGAACTTCCACAATGAGATAAGAAACATAAAGCTGGAAACACAAAACATGAAAAAGAACCAGTCAAAAATAA
The DNA here is from genome assembly GCF_964194185.1 of Rhinolophus hipposideros. Classification (NCBI taxonomy): domain Eukaryota; kingdom Metazoa; phylum Chordata; class Mammalia; order Chiroptera; family Rhinolophidae; genus Rhinolophus; species Rhinolophus hipposideros. The sequence continues at coordinate 8,864,135 of NC_138057.1, read as the reverse complement.
AGAATACAATAAGAGAAATGAAGACTACATTAAAGGGAATCACCAGATTAGATAAAGCAGAGGATTGAGCCAGTGAAGTAGAAGATAAGTTTTCTGTTCTCAATTAGAACAGCAAAAAGAAAAAAGAATCCAAAAAATTGAGGAGACTTTAAGGGTCCGCATGGACAACATCAAGCAAAGCAACATTTACATTACAGGGGAACCAGAAGGAGAAGAGAGAAAGGAATTGAAAACCTACTTGAAGAAATAATCACAAAAACTACTCTAACCTGCTGAAGAAAATAGATATGCAAATTAGGAAGCACAGAGAGTCCCAAACAAGATGAACCCAAAGAGGCTAACTACAAGACACATCATAATTAAAATGCCAAGTTAAAGACAGAGAGAGAATCTTAAAAGCAGCAAGAGAATAGCAGTTAGTTACATCAAGGGAATCCCCATAAGACTGTCAGCTGATTTCTCCACAGAAACATCGCTGGCAAGAACAGATTGGAAGAAAATACTCAAAGTGATGAAAATCAAGGAACCACAACCAAGATTACTTAACTAGGGAAGATATCATTTAGAATCAAAGGACAGATAAAGAGCTTCCCAGACAAGAATAAGCAAAAGGATTTCATCACCACCAAACCAGTATTACACGGAAGCGTAGAGGGACTTTAAGACAAAAAATAAAATCGACCATGCATAGTAAAATGGCAATAACTACATACATATCAAGAATTACTTTCTATGTAAATGGACTAAATGCTCCAATCAAAAAATTGGGGGGGGGGTTGAATAGATAAGAAAAAAAACCCCTACATATGCTGCCTAAAAGAGATGCACTTCAGATCGAAAGACATAAATAGATTAAAAGAAATGGAAAAAGATATTTCATGGAAATGGAAACAAACAAACAAAAAGTTGGGGTATCAATACTCACACAAAATAGATTTTAAAACAAAGACTATAACAGGAGACAAAGAAGGACCTAGTAATCGCACTTCTGCATTTATGCATATAAACCCAAATGCTATTTCGAGGGGACACGCTCTTCCATATGTTCACTGCAGCATTATTTACATAAGCCAAGCTAAGAAGGCCAGCTGGGTGTCTCTGAATGCATGAATGCATAAAGAAAAACGGGTACACCGTGTTTCCCCGAAAATAAGACCTAACCGGAAAAGAAGCCCTAATGAGTCTTTTTGAGCAGAAATTAATATAAAACCAGGTTTTTTTTTTTTTTTTTTTTAAACCAGGTTTTAGTTTGAGGGAAACATGGTAAAAACAGGAGACACAGCAGCCCTATCTAATACCGTATTTCCCTGAAAATAAGACAGGATGTTATATTAATTTTTGCTCCAAAAGACACATTAGGGCTTCTTTTACGGTTAGGTCTTATTTTGGGGGAAATACAGCATAAACAATGGAATAATATTTAGCTATAAAAAGGAAGGAAATCTTCCCATCTGCGAAAACATGGATGGACCTAGAGGGTACTGTGCTGAGTGTTATATGTCAGACAGTGAAAGACAAGTGTCACAGGATTTCACTTATGAATGGAATCTAAAGATCAAAATAAACAAAGGAAACAGAAAGAAACTCATAGCTACAGAGAACATGTCAATGGTTCCCAGATGGAAGGGGTTGGGAGTGGGTGAAAAGGGGAAGGAATTAACAAGTACAAATTGGTTGTTACACAGTAGTCATGGGGATGTAGGATATAGGATAAAGAGTACAGACAATAATATTGTAATAACTAAGTATGGTTGTCAGATGGGTACTAGATCTCTGTGTGTGAGAGATGGGAGGGGGATTAAGGGCAGGGTAAAAAAGAGGAAGGGATAAAGAAATACAAACCAGTAGTTACAAAATAGGCATGGGGATGTAAAGTATAGCATTTATATTAAATTATACAGTAAGAACTATGTGTAGTACCAGGCAGTACTAGGCAGGGGGATTACTTCCTAAATTACATAAATGTCTAACCACTATGTGGTATACTTGAAACTAATATAAAATAATATTGAATGTCAACTCTAATAGAAAAATTTTAAAGGGAGGAAAAGATCAATAATATTGTGATAGCGTGGCACAGGGTCAGATGGTGGCTGGACAGATCATGGTGAGCACTTCTGTAGCACAGGGAATATAATCAATAACATGGTGATAACTCTGTATAGTGTTAGGTGGATATTGTTCAATAACTGTCATGACTCCTGAAACTAATATAATGTACGATAGCTGTATTTTTATAAAAATCTTTAAAATATATATGGTTAACATCATATTTAATAGTGAAAGACTTCATCTTTCCCTCTAAGAGTGAGAACAAGACAGAGAAAACAGTGTCTATTCTCACCACTCTTATTCGATATAGAAATCTTAAAGACATTATGATAAGTGAAATAAGGCACTTGAAATAAATACTGAATGAATCCACTTATATGTACTTAGAGTACTCAAATTCACAGACAGAAAGAAGAACAGTAGTTAAGAGAGGGGGAGGAAGAAATGGGGAGATAGGGTGCAATGGGTAGCTTCAATTGGGAAGATGAAAAAGTTCTAACAATTAATAGTGGGGAGGCCCACCATTAATCAGAAGTGGGCCTCCAACAGACATGGAGTATGGACTTCTGGGGTCATGATGCTGGACTTCCAGCCTCCACAACTGTGAGAAATCAACGTTTGTTTATTAGAAATAAAACCAAAAAACCATAGTGACCTCCAATCCCACATGTTGGTGATGATGTAGAGCAACCATAACTATCAGACACTGCTAACGGGCATGTACACTGGCACAGCCACTTTGGAAACATCGGGCAGGTTCCTATAAAGTGACCATAAGAACAACAATACCATCCTTTGGAATATTTACACAAGAGAAATGAAAACAAATGTCCAAACTTGTACTTAAATGGACACTGCAGCTCTATTCCTAACAGCATAAATAAGGATAACCCTACATGTCTAACAACTGGTATTAGGATGACAAATTATGGTATACATATTGAAAGAAATACTACCTAGGAATAAAAAGAATGATGAGATACACAAAAGCATGCATGAATCTCAAAAGCTAAGTGAAGCAAAAAAATGGTAAGAAATTCTGTGTTCATGAATTGGAAAAATCAACAGAAGTAAAATGGCCGTATTACCCAGAGCAATATACAAATTTAATGTAATCTCCACCAAAATCCCAAAGGCGTTTTTTAAAAAAATACAACGAAAAAATCATCAGATTTGTATGAAATCACCAAAGACACTGATTAGCCAATGCGATTCTGAGAAAAAAGAACAAAGCCACACAGATCACACCCCGACTTCAAATTATATTACAAAGAAACAATAATTGAAACAGCCTGGTATTGGCAGAAAAACAGATACACAAACCAATGGAACAGAAATGGCAGTCTAGAAATAAACATATATATGGGCAAATAATTTTCAACAAAGGAGCCAAAAATACACAAAGAAGTAAAGAAAGCTTTTTCAATAAATGGTACTGGGAGAACTGGAAAGCCACATGCAAAAGAATTAAAATAGATTGCTATTTGTTGCCATATACCAAGATTCACTCAAAATGGATCAAAGACCTAAATGTAACATCAGAAACAAAAAAGTACATAGAAAAATACACGGGTACTATACTTACGGAACTTGGGCTTACAGAGGGTTTTATGAATTTCACTCAAAGGCAAGGGAAGTAAAAGAAAAAATAAATGAATCTAACTATAGCAAACAAAAAAGCTTCTGCAGAGCAAAGGAAAACCATCAAAAAAACAGAGGCAATCAACCAAATGGGAGAAGATATATACAAATAACATCTCTAATAAGGGGCCAATATCTAAAATATATAAAGAATTCAAATAACTCAATGACAAACAAATAAAACCAATAATTGAAAGAAATATAGGCAAAGGACCAGAACAGACACTCCTGTCAAGAAGACATACAAACGACCAACAAATGCATGAATTGAGCTCTACTTCACTAGCTAATAGGGAAATGCAAATGAAAACCACAATGAGATAACAATTCACACCTCTGAGAATGGCTATTATCAATAAGTCAAATGATAAAAAGTGTTGGAGACCTTGTGTTTGTGTTGTGGGGGGGGGGGACGATCATACACTGCTGGTGGAAATAAACTGGTACAGCCACTATGGAAAACAGTATGGAGGTACCTCAAAAAATTAAGAGTACAATTACAATGTGACCCAGGAATCTCTCCTCTGAATATCTACCCAAAAAATCTGAAAACACTCATCTGTAAAGGTACATGTACCCTTAAGTTCATTGCAGCATTATTCATAGTGGCCAAGACATGGAAACAACCAAAGTGTTCATCAGTAGAAGACTGGATAAAAAAGAGGTAGTACCTATATACAATGGATTACTCAGCCATGACAAAAGATGAAATACTGCCATATGTGAACATGAATGAATCTTGAGATTATCACGCTAAGCGAAGTAAGTTATATGAAAAAGTCGAGAACCATATGATTTCAGTCTTATGCGGGATATACAAGTGACAGCAAAAATGAACAGGACAAACAAACAAAAACTGACAGATAGACCACACTATGGTTACCAGAAGGAAAGGTGGGTTAAAAAGGGGTAAAGGGGAGGTCAAATATGTGGTGACAGAAGATTTTACTTTGGGTGGTAAACACACAATGCAATAAACCAATGATGCATTATACACTTGTACACTTGAAACCCGTATCATTTTATTAAGCAATGTAACCACAGTAAATTTAATAAAATTAAAAGAGCGAAGAAAAAGAAGCAAGAAAAAAGAGTAAATACTCCATGATGTACATAAAATTCTAGAAGGGAAAACTATTGCAACAGAAAGTATATCAGTGGTTGACAGGAACCAGGGAGAGGGATGGGAGAGGAAAACTGACTGCAAAGCGCTACAAGGAAACTTTTTGGGTTGACAAAAATATTTTATATCATTAATTTGGTGGTTGGCATCACCTACAGACACTTCCAAAACTAATCAAATTATACACTGAACACTGCTGACTTTTAATTCACGCTAATTACACCCTGATAAAAGTAATTTCAATATTAAGAAAGAGAGGGAAACAGAATTGCATTCCAGAGGGAATCAGGTGGTCAGGTCTGCTCACCTACGGAGACGAGGTGGCTGTAGATCTCCAGCATCACATCTCTGTAGAGGGCCCGCTGAGCAGGGCCCAGGTGCTGCCACTCCTCCTGGGTGAACTCCACAGTCACGTCCTTGAAGGACACTGAGGCCTGTAACAGAACATTTCTTAGTCAATCACAAGGGTTCAGAAACAGGTGACATGGCAAATACCTTTGCAAACTAATTTCTATCCGAATTATTAAGAATTTAAAAGAAAATTTTATAAAGGACGCCTATGATGGCCTATCACTGTCTTACAGTGTGAGTGTACTCACATAATTGGAACAAATATTAATCTCATGCCCGGATGTATTTGTATTTATTTCTAAATTATATACCACAGACTGTCAGTTAATATACTATTGATGAGTTTAGTGAATGTTTTTTAGATACAGTTTTATAACTAGGCATCCTGTCATCTTTTCCTGTGCCCTAGTGGACTGTCCTGAGCACTCTCTACGGTACCTACAACCCGTTGGGAGTTCTCTGCTTGGCTAACAGGGAACCAACAAAGAGACACAGGTAAGCACCGGAGGTCGTACGCATCATCAGATTGGTGTTTCAGGCACAATGCTCTGCAAGAGTGAAGAAAGTTTTACTTGGGAAAATAGAGGAGACCAATTTAAGGACCTCGACAGCATTATGCAAAGTGGAATAAGTCAGACAAATACCAGATTATCTCTTGAATGAAGGACAAAGACGGACAATTCAGTTGGGAATTGCTGTAACAATGTTGCTACCCTTTTTTGAATTCAGAGGGATTAATTATGAATTGGTACTAACTGGACAAACGGTTAACCAAGTTTACTACTTGGAAGTACTGAAAAGGCTGCGTGATAAAGTTAGATGACCTGAACTTTTCGCCAACAATTCATGACTCTTGCATTATGACAATGCACCAGCTCACATGGCAGTTTGTGAGGGAATTTTTAGCGCCTCACTGTATTGAGCTCCAATAACTGTATTGGAACACTTTTCCAATTCACCTGATCTGGCCTCCAGTGACATCTTTCTTTACTGGAAGACAAAGGAAATATTGAAAGAAAGACATTTTGATGACATTCAGGATATCAAGGGTAACATGACAACAGCTCTGCTCGCCATTCTAGAAAAGAGTTCCAAAATTGCTTTGAAGGGTGGACTAGGTCCTGGCATCAGTGCAGAGCTTCCCAAGGAGAGTATTTCAAAGGTAACCATAGTGATATTCAGCAATGGATGAGTTCACGAACTTAATTGTCAAACCTCATATTGCTGGCAAGTACAAAGAAACAAAAAACACCTAAGCTCGTACAATAGATGGGTGATTGCCAGAGGCGAATGATGAGGGGTAGGAGAAATGGGTGAACTGTTTTTGTTTTTTAAAGTTTCAATAAATTGAATTTTAAAAAGAAAGTGATGACTTTTATTAAGGTAAATCAATGGGAAGAATGGGAAATGAATCCCTGTAAGACAAAGGAACAAAATTTTGATCATTATATTTCTGTACAGCTGTACCTAGAGAAGCTGCATGAGCAACGAGGTAAATGCTAATGCCATTCTGAGGTAAGGGAAAATACACCTTGTTTCCCTGAAAATAAGACCTAGCTGGACAATCAGCTCTAATGCATCTTTTGCAGCAAAAATTAATATAAGACCCGGACTTATTTTACTATAATATAAAACCAGGTCTCATATGTAAAACCAGGTTTCATATTAATTTTTGCTCCAAAAGACACATTAGAGCTTATTGTCTGGCTAGGTCTTATTTTCAGGGAAACACAGTACATACACATGCCTTGACTTCCAATGATTCGACATACACATTTTTTACCATTATGATGCTGTGAGAGTGATACACCTAATTTATATAACATATTCAACACTTTATTACAAAATCCGCTTTGTGTTAGATGATTTTGCCCAACTGGAGGCTAATGTAAGTGTTTCGAGCATCATGAGGTGGAGTCACACAGCAGCCTAGCCGTCCGGCCCCTCCAGTCTTTCCTTAGGGAAAGACGACCCTACGGGATTGTCCCTCATTGGGGTTGAGTTTATGCTATCCTAAGTCTCCATGTTTGGTCCTTGTAAGCAGGGTCTGCAGTCAAAGACGAGTAAGTTTCCTCAAGGGAGGGACGACTTAAGCCAGACGGAACCCCCCTAGGACCCCCATGAGTTAATATAATAAAGTTAGGAGGTAGCTGTGCCCCTCCTCTAATTCCTTCCGAGATGCTGCTGATGCATGTCTCAACTATTGTCCTGCACCCTCAAGTGTGAAGACCCATTGGAGCGATAAGATCTCCCTCTTCCTGCTTGGCTCATGGGATAGTTTCACCTTGTGAGACTTGCTCCCCCAGGGATTGTATTTACCACACCTTGGTCACTTGGGGATGGTGTGCATCGGTTGCTATGGGACAATTATGGGAATTGGAAAAATGTTTGTCATGTGGTGTAAGAGTTTCGCAGACCCTGCCCCTGATCATGTGATTGCTATTGTAAAAAATCAATAAATACCCACGGTGACCCGATTCGGGGCTCCAGTCTCTTGAGGCTGCGAGTCCCTTGGTCCTCTGTGATTTAACTGTATTTGTCTCTGTCTTTCTTATGCTTTAACCCTCACCGCCTCCCTCGCCTTCCCACGGCTTGTGTTGTGCAGGTCGCAACATCGCAGGGAGACTAGGCTATGAAGTTAGGTAGGTTAGCTGTACTAACTCCATTTCTGACTTATGGTATTTTCACCTTACAAGGGTTTATCAGGATGTAACCCCATCCTGAGCAGAGGAGCATCTCGATATATGGGTCTCTGCTCCTGGTTCGTGTCACACAGCTCCTAAAACCCTTGTAAATTCCCAGGTGATAAGATCACCTGGAGCATCTTTTGTTTTAATGAGGTGACTGTGGGTGGCTCCAGGATGGGCAGTGGTCACCAGAAAGACCAAGCCATAATCAGAAACTTAGAATTTTCAGCCCTGCCTCCCACTTCTCTGGAGAGGAGAGGCTGAAAATAAAGTTAATAATTGATCATGCCTATATGATGAATCCTATGTAAAAGTCCCAAAAGTACGCATATGGAGAGCCTCTAGGTTGGTGAACGTATAACAGCCATGTATCAGGAGAGGGATGCAGCCCAACCCTATGGGAACAGAAGCTGCTGTGCTCAGGACCCTCTCAGAGCTCATACTATGTATCTCTTCATCTGGCTGTTCACCTGTATCCTATATCATGTACTTTAATAAACCGGTAAATGCCTTTTCCTGAGTTTTGTGAGCTGCTCTAGCAAATTAATCAATCCCAAGAAGGGGTTCCGGGGAACCTCACATGTATAGCTGATTGGTCAGAAGTGCAGGTGACAACTGAGACTTGCAGTTGGTACCTGCAGTAGGGTGAGAGCAGTGCTGTAGAACTGAGCCCTTTACCTGTGGGATCTCATGTTATCTCCAGGGAGATGGTGTCAGATGAATTAAATTGTAAGATGCCTGGCTGGTGTTGCAGACACCTCCTTGGTGGGCAAACACAACCCATACATTTGGTGACCAGAAGTGTCGGAAGTAACATATTCTGTGTGAGTAGTAAAGAAGACACACAGGAGAGAAAACTACTGGTTTCTCTAACTCAGCCATAAGCTGAGATTAGAAGAAAAGCAAGGGAATGGGCAGAGGGTCACGTTGAGATGGATGTTCTTCAGTTGTACTCAAGATATCTACCAATAAAGAGATGGAATTAAATACTGCAGTGCTGGTTACATGATTTTGGAACATAAAAGGGAGGTCTAAAATTGACGTATAGAGTCACTGCAATCACGCACAAAATCAGAGCACGTTTTAAAGATAGAAAGGTCGATTCTAAAACTCTTATGAAAAGGTAAAGGATATACTGTATCCAATACAACAATGAAAACAGAACCAGGTTGGAAGATGCACAATAGTGATTTCAAGACTTCTTTTAAAGCAACAGTAATCAAGGCAGTATAGTATTAGCAAAAGGATTGACACACATCAACAGAAAAGAATACTGACTCAATAACAGATACACAAACAATATAAAATCAAATAATTTCCAACAAAGGTCCCAAATCAGTTCAGTGGAGAAGGTATTCTTTTCAAGTAATGTTGAAATATTGAACATGCATAAGCAAAGGTAAGTAATCTAGATCTATACCTGGCATCATAAAAGTTAAGGCAAAAGATCACAGAGTATAATTATAAAACTTACAAAAAAGGAGAGAAAATCTTTGTGACCTTGGTTTAGGAAGATTTTTTTACGTATGACCAAAAAAGCATAACTAATAAAAGAAACAGATTAAAAAATTTGAAAACTTGATTGATTAAACACTTCTGCTCTTTGAAAGATACATGGCTAGAGAAAAACATAGGAGAGAACAATGATCTTTAATAAATATATTTGGAGGGGCCGGCCTGGTTGCTCAGGGGGTTGGAGCTCCATGCTCCTAATGCGGAAGGCTGCCAGTTCGATTCCTGGACTCTCACAAGGGATGGTGGGCTCCATTCGCTGCAACTAAGATTGAACAGGGCACCATGAGCTGAGCTGCCCGCGGAGCTCCCGGATGGCTCAGCTGATTGGAGTGCAGGCTCTCACCCACAAGGTTGCCAGTTCCATCCTCCACTCCTGCAAGGGATGGTGGGAGGCGCCCCCTGCAATCAACAACTGGCAACTAGACCTGGAGCTCAGCTGCACCCTCCACAACTAAGATCGAAAGGACAACAACTTTACTGGGAAAAGTGCTGGAAGTACACACTGTTCCCCAATGAAGTCCTGTTCCCTTCCCCAATAAAAATCTTAAAAATAAATAAATAAAAACATATTTCGTACTCAAAGTATTCACACAACAATCCCCTGTAAGACAGGCAGTTTTTATGAAATAACATACAGGGGAAGAAAACATTACACAAAGGGGAAAAAAAAGATGAAAGAGTCACATTCTTTCCATGAGGCTAATATAAGTGTAACACCAAAATGAGATGGAAACACGGGAAAAGGAAATGGTAGGCTCACCTAAATGTGAGACAGATACTTATTTATAAGTACAAGCAGAAAGATCCCAGCCAACTCATCAGCAAGTAGGGTATATACAGGAAATCGACAATGAATATTAGAAAATTCCTTTTGCTACTCACAGTATTTATAGATTAAAGAAAGTAAGCTACGTCTGTATTTTAATGGATACAGTAAAAGTACTTAATAAAATCATAGTATATTCATAACTAAACTGAAATCTCAGCAAACTGGCAATTAGAGGGAATATATGAATCAAAGGTTACCTACCAAAATCGCACATCAAACACCAGAGCTAATGCTGAAACTGCATATTTTTCTTCCCCCCTGTATTTCTATTTCTCCTTTTGAACTGAATATATGGACCCTTATGAGCCTCCTAAAGCCATCACAATGCAAAGTGGGAAATGAACAAAATGCTCACCTGAGATGTATTCATTCTGCTGCTCTGGGGAGTGTAGAGAACTGCGGAAGTTCGGCTGGGAGGCCAAAGAGGGACGGTGCAAGGGCCGTACCACGTGTCCACATGAGATGGGAAGTGGTCACGTGGACTAAACCATACAGCTTTTCATTGATTGAAATTTTCTATGGTTAAATGACAGCCTAGTTAATTTTATGAATGATTAACATAAACAACTCAATTACGTTAAAGTACACACAGGATAAGGTATTGCTCTTTAATTGAAATTAACATAAAATACTCAGGCTGCATCCCTGAACTCTTTTCCTATGAACACTGCTTACATCTCCAAGGAGAAAATCCACAGAAAGCCCAGTAGAAGTAATGCAGAGGGCTTCAAGGCAAGAAATTTTCATTTTAGTTTTAACTGGGTCACAATTTTCATGATAGTTTTGGTGACTTCCTGTGAGAAACGGAATTGCACTTGTTTTCCTGCTGGCTCTGTCACAAACTATGTGTCTCCTGACAACTCACTGAACCTCTGTGGTCCAATTTCTTTAAAGCTTTCAAAGAGTCAGAAGTAGATCACTATAGAAACCCTTCATGAGTCCTCATTTTTGGGATTCTGTGAGGTCAGGATTAATCAATAATGTCTCATGGGCACGTGTGAGAGCAGCACAGTGTCTGTAAAGAGTGAGTAAAATAGGCAGGGGGGCCGCTGAGAAATAGTGGGGACAGAATTTCCACCCGGAATCTGGCTGCCTCTTACCCCAGACCTCACCCTCACAAGCTCTCCCACAAAGTGGCCTTTCTTGGGAAACATACCCCTGGGCCACACCAGCTCACCCTCTCTCAAAGCCTCCATTGTCACACCAGTGTGGTGGCTACAGCACGTGGCAGTATCTCCAAATTCAGCAGAGGGGCAAGAACTTCTGACCCTGCAAATTTAGGCCATGTTGCTTCCTGCGTTCTTTTGCCTCAGCTCTGAAGCTCTGGTGAGGAGAGTGAGAACAGGGCTGTTCTCTTCCAGGGAACTTTCCTGTTCCTGGAGCCCTCCTGATTCCTACATTACAAAAGCTGCTTTGTTCTGAAATAAATGTTTCCCAAAATCAGACATAGCTCTGGGAAATAAATTCACTTTAGGGCCACAAACCTGACACTCTTGTAATGCATATAATTTCAGACTTAAACCACAGACAACTGCCAGTGCAGGAAGAGCTACCAACCTCTCTCTGTCTGACTTAAGGATTCTGATGAGACACCAGAAATTCTGGAATACATTTGTCAGTGCTGAGTCCATTCGCATTCACTTTCTATTTTATCCCTGGACATTTAGGGACAGATCGCTCTGTCAAGTGCTATGAAGGGTGTAATGATGGTTTCAGATAAATGTGATATTTAGATGAATCCTGAGATTTAAAGCACACCTGCTCATACCGCTCCACGAACCTGATCCTCGGTTTCTTTTTTTTTTTTTTTCTAAAGCCATCGGATGGTTATACCGACCTCATAAAGTGGTTGTGAGGTTTACATAAGCCACCCAAGTGAATAGAAAGAAGTGCCTTCTGAATACAATTGAATTTGTCATTTTCTGACTTGGACATTTGCTTCATAGGCGAGAACCTCTCAGAACGCCAGTTTTCCGATGGGAAACCGGACTCTGAGGCAGGTTCCTGCTGTCGGCCCTGCCCACAGGTGACAGAGCTGGACTCTTCCCGGGCGTCTCAGCCCCAGAGCGCGTCTCTCACGCACACTCACCGCCCGCGCTGTCTGGCTCTCACGGTCCCATTATAAACGCGCTTTCCCCTCCTGCCGCTAAACCCGGGTTTTCTCCCGTCCGGCGGATGGCGGGCCGCGCACAAGGTCCCCGCACCCCGGCCCGCACCGGGCACCTGCTCCTGACCGGGCTCAGTCCCATCGGCGCCCCGGGAACCCGAAGGGCCGGGTCCCCCCAACAGGTCCCGGCGGGCTCTGCACTGAAGACCCCGCCTGGGGGATCCTCGGGATTTCCCGTTCCCTCCTCCACAGACACAAGCCCCCAGGCGCTTCATGCCTGTCCCAAGGTCGTCCAGATTCCCCATCACCCCGTCGCTCTCACTTTAGATACAAATCCTCGCAGCCAGCGCGAAAAACAGGGTCCAAGAGGTGCCCCCTGCATAACCAACGACAGGCGGAAGCCGGGAGGCGGGACTAGAGCTGTACAGGAGCCCACAGAGGCCAGAAGACCCGTTCCCAGGGTCCTGCGCGGCCGCCAGTTCCATATAAGACTACATTTCCCATAAAACACCGCTCCCACTCCTTTCTGCGATTTATCACTTTTCTCCTTTTTATAGATGATAGCAAGATGTTAGACTTGACGTTCTCACCTACCTGGGTTCTTTCAGAATCCAGAAACATTAGGGGTTAAACTTAAAGTTTACCGCCAAATACAATCCGCGGTCTTGGAGAAACACGATTGAATGAGCGATAGCTGCCAAGTCCTTGGTTACAGTTGGGGAAACTTGAATTTGCAGTGTTACTTTTTTTTTTGTTAATGTGTTTTTCCAGGATCCATCAGCTGCAAGTCAAGTAGTTTCAATCTAGTTGTGGAGGGCGCAGGATCCATAGCGAGGACCCAACCAGTAACCTTGGTGTTCTGAGCATCTTTCTCTAACCAACTGAGCTAACCCACCACCCCCACACTGGGTTATTCTTAAGGGTAAAAATAATATTGGAATAAGAGGAAAACATATTGGCTTTATAAAGGTATGTATAGTAAAATATTTTATAGAAAATATAAAATGTGTTATTGTCGTGCGGGGCATCCTGCGGGGTCTCTGCTCCCGCTCCCCACATAAAAACGCAGGACATGGTGAGGCCAAAAAGAAACACCCACGGAGCCATAAGTAGGGGAGTCATATCACTATATTCTCGCCGGAGGAATCCGCCTCTCTGCAATCCGCTCTTGCTAGCCCCCATTTTTCCTGAAGCGTAGCCACGGCAGCTATATTAGTGGACAATGGCTCACTAGTTACAGCTGACGGCCAACTAGCCACAGCTGATGGCCATCCAATCACAGTTGACGGCCATTTACAACCTGAGCCAGCACCTTTCCATGTGAGTCGAGAGCCTGGAAACTGCTTTCTGGGGTTCTGTCCCCACACTCCACCCCTACAGGGTCTCGCCTCACAATCTACGTGACAAGTGTCTTCGGTGAGGGGCCCTGTGCAAGGAACCTGGAGGTGAATGCAATATCCTGGACACAGCCAGGCTCTCTGAGCACAGCCAGCGTTTCTCAGGGTACCACCAGTACTTCTGGGCACAGCCAGACTTCCTAGGCTTCTTAGGGTACCACCAGTCTCCCCGGGCACAGCCAGGGTTTCACAGGGCACCACCAGTACTTCTGGGCACAGCCAGACTTCCTAGGCTTCTTAGGGTACCACCTGTTTCGCCGGGCAAAGCCAGGGTTTCTCAGGGCACCACCCCAGTACTTCTGGGCACAGCCAGACTTCCTGGGCTTCTTAGGGTACCACCTGTTTCCCCGGGCACAGCTAGGGCCTCTCAGGGCACTGCCACTCTCTCTGGATTCAGCCAGACTTCCTGGGCTCAGTCAGGGCTCGCAGGGCACTGCCATCCTCTCTGGGCCTCTCGGGGTACTGTGCTGGAACAACAGCGTCTCACAGTCAAGGTGTTTACATATTCTCGATGGCAGCCAGTCAAGACACAAAAGCAAATATACGCCAGTTCCACTACATGGTGGTATATTCCCAAACAGTCAAGTGGTCCATTAAATTAGGGATGCAAGGCAATTCCCCATAGTCCATAGTCATTCGCCAGGGCTGTCCTGGGGGTGAGGGACGACCTTGACCTCACCCTCATCTCCCAAGGAGGACTCAGCAAGTGTTTCCTCCTAGGACAAGTCCCGCATCCAAGCTGCCTCAGCAACACGTCCCAGCCCACAAGGCCGCAAGGACCTTCGCGCTTTCTCCGGCCTTTGCTGGTTGGGGAACCATCCACATCTTCCCACCCATCCACAGGGTCCAGCTCTCAGCAACTGCTCCTCCTGGTCTTCCTGAGACCAAGTGTTCATAAGCATAAACTGCTCCACTGCCCTTCGGAGAGCTTTGGCCGACACCATATCCTGCCGACTACGCCATGTGTCACGCAGGGGACCCTGCTCGCTGCACCATGTGTCATGCGGGGCATCCTGCGGGGTCTCTGCTCCCGCTCCCCACATAAGAACGCAGGACATGGTGAGGCCAAAAAGAAACACCCACGGAGCCATAAGTAGGGGAGTCATATCACTATATTCTCGCCGGAGGCATCCGCCTCTCCGCAATCCACTCTTGCTAGCGCCCATTTTTCCTGCTAGTGTAGCCACGGCCGTTATATTAGTGGCCAATGGCTCACTGGTTACAGCTGACGGCCAACTAGCCACAGCTGATGGCCATCCAGTCACAGTTGATGGCCATTTACTACCTGAGTCAGCACCTTTCTATGTGAGGTCGAAAGCCTGGAAACTGTTTTCTGGGGTTCTGTCTCCACAGTTATATATGTTGAATTGAGGTTTGCAAAACAAGTTGTTGACTAGTAGGGACAGGACTATGGCCACGTATGTTTGAGACTGATAAGAGTAAAGTAAAAAACATGTTTTTGTGTGAAACTGAGCATAACAAAATTAGGTGATAAACATATTTACCAAGCAACTTCTGGTTATCAACTAAGAGGTAAAAAACTCCTAGCAAACAACTTCCGGTTATCACCTAAGAAGTAAACAAGTCCAAGGAAAAGAGGATAAAAGTAGAACTCCAGAGCAATGCTATGAGCAGTCTGACTGGGCACTTGGCTAAGACCCTCTGCAAGGCTTTGGGTGAGACACTGTCTGACAGAGACATCTGCGAGTGGCAAGCTGCGATACTCTGGGACTCCGAAGTCCTTACTTGCAAGACCAGCTCGCCTCAGACCCGTCGTGGGCCCAGTCATCTCTCCTGGACCAGGGACCTTCACCACCTCGGTTGACTCTGGGACTTGGTTTGTCATTAAATTCTACTCTGTATAACCTTCTGTGCTTACCAGAGCATTGGCCTCTGGAGAGGCACTGGTTCCCAAATAAAGCTGTGTTACTCACTCCATCTGAACTTGTGTGCTGGGACTTTGTTCCCCACTCACATCACGAGTATCACACAGGGACGTAGGGCCATGTGGACGGCTTAATGTCCCCTTGACTTTCAGAAATAGACTGAAAATGTGACGACTGTCCGTCACAGGCACTCGCAACACGAAATTGGCATAGCTGGCGTTTGCATTGGCATACTGGACTTTAAATTAGTGTGGTCATAACTTTCACTTCCCTGCCAAGTTCACAGCTGACACCAAAGTCACCGCCTCTGATTTACTCTGTAAATCAGAGTAGTTTGCTGTAAAATTGGCATCGTCTGCTGTAAAATTGGCATCGTCTGCCGTAAATCGGTGTGGTCTGCCGTAATCAGTACTGTCCCTTTAAGAACAAAAAAAACTTCTGGGCGGGTGATTAGCCCAGTTGGTTAGCCAGTGCGCTGGTAATCCCAAGGCAGCCAACATGATTCCCACCTGACTCATTGTGAGCTGCACGCTGCTTTTAAAACTAAAGGAAGGAAAGTTTTTTCTTAAAATCTATCTGCTGCTCGCTGACAGTGGGTAACAATGTATGGCACATTGGATAGCCAAAATTATATATGAAAGAGCTGAATTGTGTGAGGAAAAATTGAGAAAGAATTTGTTAACAGCTGGAACTGTGAAATGGAAATTTTTGGTTTAGAAAAATAATTGCTTATATTCTCTTGCATCCAAACTTTTATAGCTTATTTTCTGTTTCTTTTAGATATCTCCTTCTCTCTCTCTGTCTCTCTCTCTCTCTTCCCAAGAATGTGGACCTTAGGTAAATCCCTAAAAAAGAAGCTTAGTATTAGGAAACGTCCAAATACTGTGCTTAATAAGGACCCATGGTATAAGACAAAGGTAGAAGTCAGGAAACAGCTTCTTGTACAAACCCCAGAGGAAGTACAGATGGACCTCAAAAATCCTAAAAATATGAATCCTTCAATGTCAGGGTTACTCACTGTGGGGACAGAGTCGGGAGTGCAGTTTCCAGGCTCTCCGCCTCAGGTGGAGGAGTGCTGGCTCAGGTAATGGATGGAGGTCAGCTGTGATTGGATGGCCATCGGCTGTGGCTGGTTGGCTGTCAGCTGTAGCCAGTAAGCCATTGGCCACTAATGTAATTGCTGTGGCTATGGTGGTGGCAAATGGGGGCTAGCAAAAAGATGGTGGCTGAGCCTGCAAGCGGTGTAGTGAGGGTTGCGAACAGTGTGTCTTCCTGCTTCGTGTGTCTCCAACCCAGCCTCCAGTGAGACTATAATGGTATGACTCCCCTACCTATGGCTCCGTGGGTGTTCCTTTTTGGCCTCACCATATCCTGCGTTCTTATGTGGGGAGCGGGACCAGAGACCCCGCCTGCCGCCGTTCATGACACATGGCGCAGCGAGCAGGGTCCCCGGCATGACACCCACACAGGAAATTCCTGCAGTTTTGCTTAAAAGCCTCTCTCAGGTCAATGAGGACAGGAATAAAGAAAAGACAGTGGCCAGGAAAGTTTTGAGCAGATCTGCAGAAAACCTAAAGGGTAGGTTTAAAAATGACAATGAATGGAAACCAAGGGATCCGCACTCGGAGGATCCAGGAGATTATAACAACCCGTGGGCCCCAGAGGAAGTCTACCAGGCTAGACCAGTAACAACTAGAAAACAGGTTATAGATTATAACCATGGACAGGGAAAACCACAATACCTAGAGGAAGGAAGAGAATTCACTAGAGCAGAACTCCAAACCATGAGGACTGATTTCTCACAAAAAGATTTGGCAGACACAGAAAGACTCCTTCATATTTGGGATAAAGAAGCAAACACTATCATGCTTACAAGAACAGAGATGTGGCAAATATCAGCTGTCACTAAGCAATCTTAGTTAAATGAACAGCTCTTCGCCATAACTCAGGAGTATCCAACAGTGATACTGACACTGTGGAATTGGATCGCAGAGGCCTGGTGAGCCACATACCCTACAGTGGACCTAACTTCCCTGGGGGATGGTTTACACTGGAAGGACACAGCCCAAGCCATCAAAGTCACTAGAAAAATGGCAATTCTTGCAGTGATATATGACAAAAATATTAACACTCCCATGCAGGTTATTGCTTCAAATACAATAAAGAAAGCCATACTCAGAGGAGAAATGTCATATATGAATTCAATAGCACAGGCAGGGATAATTGAAGACATAATTAAGGTCGTCAGACTGGCAGAGCAACTCCATGGCATTCCAAAATTTGCATTCAATGAACACATCAGGAATCCCAGACAGGCTTTATGCCACAGCAACAAACCAGGAAACAGGACAAATCTAGGCAGACATTTAACAGGCCCTGGAATGGCAGATTTTTCCAAAAACCAGGACCCATTATTAATATGTTCAGGGGATGACCTCCAAGAAATTGGACTCCAAGAAATCAGCAGGTGAATAACTTTTCAGGGAATCCATAGCAGAATTCCAATTTTCAGGGTAATTTCTACAAGAGCCCTAATTTTCAAAATAAGTGTAGGGGAAATACACAACCCTTAAGACGACCTCTCAGTAGGAATCCTAGATGGCATCCTAGAGATGACCAACAATCACAGATACAATATACTCAAAAATTCTTTTCAGAAAACTGGTAAACCCTCGGGTGGACACAGCTAACATCCATGGTAGACCCGGGAATAATAGACCTTATATAAAGTTATATATAGAATTATTTTCACCCCATCAGGTGGTAGAATTCTTAATTGTTACATGCTCACAGGTTACTCTGTTGAAGCAAACAGATAGCAGGAATTTGGGGACATTCCCATCCTGCAACATTGAAGGGCTTGAGGATACACTCTCCAAAGCCTATAAAATTCCTATCATTATATATAATTATGAGAGGTGCCCAATTAACTCCTATGCCCATATAGGACAAAATTTAGAAAAACATCCTAGGGATGGACATTTTACCTACTTTATTTTCTTTCTTTATTCCACTTAAAACCTTAAAAAACAATATAGTTGGCTTCAAATGTGACTTAGCATCTGTCCAGATTAATCCAGTAAAACTACCAAAACCTGTTGGACAATGCTCTACTACCCTCTTAAAGTGGGACATAGGGAAATTACTGCTAAAATTCAGGAAATGGTGACTCAGGGCATAATCTCTAAAGGTCGCTCTCACAGGTTTAATAACCCCTTATGGCTGGTTTTAAAACAAAATAGGCAATACAGATTAACTATTGACTCCAGGAATATTAATAAAATGAGTTCCAAAATGCCAGGGTCATTGCCTGACCCTGAGGAGGTAATTCATAAAATTACCCAGAGAAACAGCAAATTTTATGTGACAATTGACATGTCAGATATGTTCTTTGCCATTCTGATTACAGAGGACAGCAAGGAATGTACCACCTTTATGTCGGAAGGCGCACAATATCAATTCAATAGGTTATCACAGGGATACTTGAATAATCCAGACATTTCACATTCCATTTTGGCATCACACAATTGATAACTCCAAGTACTCTTCTCTTATTATCTCCTACTTTGATGATATCATTAACAAGCGTGATGAGGAACATATTTTGGAACAGGAAAAACAAAAATTGATATAGGACTTAAGATCAAAAGGATTAACGAGGAAAAGACCTCAGGTCCCACAACAAATGTTAAATTTTTAGGCATAACATGGAATTCACAGGCAGACAAGTATCATAACCAGCAATTGACAGCATTAAAGCTCTAACAGCACCCAAGGATAAGGTACCGGCTCAGAGCCTGATAGGCTTGTTTGGCTATTGGAGACAGTACTTTCCTTATATGGGAGCGTTGCTGGCACCATTGTACAAAATAACTAGGAAGGCAGAAATTTTTGTTTGGAACTCAGAACAGGATAAAGCTTTTCAGTAGTTAAAAGACTATGTTATCACCATTCAAACACTAGTAAATCCAGCACAAGGTGATGACTTGCGCTTGGAACTAGTACAGAGAGGAGATCATGTCACATGATCTCCATGGACAGGAAAAAAGGGGAATAAACTGTTCAAACCATGTGGTTTCTGGACCAAGTGATTTCCATGCTCTCCTAATAAATATACTGAATTTGAGCAATCAGTCTGGCTCTTATATGAGGCTTGAAAATCAACTGAGCCTCTCACAGGCAACACCAGGTTCACCATTCGAACCTCAGTACCTGTCCTGCACTGGACTAAGCTGACACCAGAAGAAACAATGGACGACCCATGTGACCAGCGGTTGCTAGCCTGGAAATGGTATAGCCAAGGTTGGGATATTGCCACAAAAGGGCAACCTAGTCTTCTCACAGAGGAGATTCACAAGGCAGAGATAGACTTGCCGGACCCTGATCCGAGGGATGAGCAAATCCATGTCCCAATAGGAAAATGGGACTCATCCTGGTCTCCTGTCTTACAGAATGTCTGGTTCATGGACGGCTCAGCCATGGTAACTAAGGGCGTGACTACGTGGACAGCAGCAGCTTTCAGGCCAGAGGACGGGGTCATTCTCAAGGAATAAGGTAAGAACAATTCTGCTCAACGTGCAGAGCTCATAACTGTGGTGTTGGCAGTGAGACACTCAGTACAGGAAAAGCAACCTATGGTCAGAATTTTTACTGACTCCTGGGCAGTTGCTAATGGAATTACAATTTGATCACAAAGATGGAGAAAGATTTCAAAATTAATGGCAGAGAAGTCTGGTCCAGGGATTACTAGAAAGAACTAAACATATTGGCTGAACAGATTAAAATCTTAGTCACATATGGATCAGCACATAGAAAGGTAGAAACACCAGAATACTATAATAACATTGCAGACTCTCACCAATTATGCAGCTTCGCACCATTATGTAGCTTCTGCATAATATCTCGTCCTGAAAAGGGGTATGGGGCAGTGGGGTCTAATTAGAAAGCTATGTGTGAAAGCGAGGGACACAAAGCAACAAGGTAAAGGTAGGGTCTGTTTATCGGGGTGGTGGGATTGCATCAATTCCTGTTAGGAGAAGGCGGAAGGTAAGTTTGGGCCGAGGTCATGAATTAGAGCTGAGAATGTGGTTCCAATATTAAGATGAAAGATAATATTCTTATCTGCCTTGTCAAGCGTTATCCTGGGCTCAGCCTCTATGATGTTGAGCACTGGAGCCTGGATGAATCCTGGAGCCTGTTAGTCAAGGTGACAGTCATCTGGCTCACAGTCAACAATGACTGACATTGGCATCTGATTGGAGGAGCCACCATATTGGACTTTTAGGAGTTGAGACGGCCTCCTTCCTCGAGGGGAGAGGGGACAGTCCTTCCAGTGTCCTTCCTTTTTGCAAAGGGGATATGGGCCAGGGAGTCCCTGTTGGCTAGGTGTCATGTCGATGTCTGAGTGGACGGTGTCCCAGGGGTAATGTGTCTGTGGCTTGGGGAGCTGGAAGATGTGTGGAGCCGGAGGCAAAGTAGACATACTTTATTTACAAGCTTACTAGGACACAGCTAGGGGTTTCTCACTGCTGCACACAGCTGGACATTCTCAGATTACAACCTGTACCCAGTAGGAGCCTCATAACTCATAGCAGCCTAGCTTGGTAGTTGCCTTTGGGCACAGGCCCCAAGGCCCCATAGCTCCATTGCTCGGCAGCCACATTCAATACAGTCCATGGTCTCTACCGGGTCTGCTCCCCCTTCCCCCCGACCCATCCCCTAAAATGGCCGGAACTCTTTATACCCCAGAGACAAAGATGGCACACAGCCAAGGTGCTTACATAGCGTACACACAAACGTCTTCAGGATGGACAGCGCTTGTCAACACATAAAGAAATTCCTTCTTTCTACTCATTTAATTGTATTTTTTCCCTTTCTCATCAATACCCCTTGCTTTGCCCCGAAATGGAAACTCTATTCTGTTTCTGCCTAAATCAGTGTTTCACAAACAGCTATTCGTTTGGATCTCAAATAAATGTTTGTTGACTGTCACTTTGGTGTTTTACTTTTAAGTTAATAGTTCATAAATGATTGTGTAAAAAAAAATCAAAGAATTACTCCAAATAATGCATCAATAAAACCTCTAGGGCCATGCATGTGTCTGTTTTTATTCGGAGAGGTACAAGGAGATGGAGGAGAAATGATGGAATCAACTGGACAACTTTCTCACAACTCCTCTCTTCCATTTAGGTTACATAATATATAGCAACATGAGTGTGTCAAGGACGCAATCTTCCGAATTCCTCAGCCAAGGAACAGGATGGAATTTCACCCCCTTTTTAACTCATTAACTCTATTAACTCATTTCACTGATGAAAATTGCTCAAAGACCCTGTATCCTAGGGTCTTTCACAGACCCAGAAATAGAATTCACATGGACTCCCCAACACGTCCACTCAGAGTTCAAGGCTTAGTTCTTGCCTCTCCTTATGCTTTATGACTAAATACCTCCTTGTGCTTTGCTTGTGTTCTGTCCTCAGAAGCAATGGTGCCCATGTCCCAATTTCCCATTTCTCATCAACCCACGGTGTTCGGAAACACACCTGTGTCACTACGTTAGAATGCCATGCCTGGCACAGCTCTGCAACAAAATGCAGGTATCTAAGCGACTTTTCCTGAAGGACACTGTGGCCAACCAGGGGTCTCTCTAGCTGCCTCCTGGGGCACCCCCTTCTGGGTAAAATCTCAAACAGCTCTCAACAGGATCCAAAGGGTACCCTCTGGTCAACACTCAAACAGATTCCTCCAAACATCTCCCCAGAATGAATCAATAACCTATAAATAAAGAGGGTTTCCAAGGTATCAAGCCCATAATAAAAGATTATGAGGCTCAGGGTCTCATTATCTCCTGTGCAGATCCATAAGGCCGGGAGGAGAGATGACCATTTATGTTTAAGGCTCAGATAATATTCTTTAGTGGAGGAAGTGGTGTTGGGGAGCATCCTCTGGACATGTGCCAGCAAAGAAGGAAAAACGAAAAGGCCTGGGCCCCATATCACTAGGACTCTGCCTCTGGGTCTCCCAGGAATGAATCTCAGCCCACTGGTTAAGTTACTTCCACCTTATGGATATGTGACTGAAATGAAAGAAATGCTATTCCAACCAGAAGTCTTAAATATTTATGTAAGGTGGTGTAATGTTCTAAATATTTTGGCAAACACAACATTCTGCAAAATATGAATAAAACATTTGCTCTATAATGCAAACTATTACAATGGCAGATTAAACATTATCATGATCGGAAAAGTAAACAGATGGTTGCACAAAAGGAAAAGGTATCACAATCATCAGATTTGTTTGGAACCACAAAAGACCCCGAATACCCAAAACAATCTTAAGAAAAAAGAACAATATTGGAGGTATCACACTCCCTGACTTTAGCTTGTACTACAGGGCTACAATAATCAAAACAGCATGGTATTGGCAGAAAAACAGACACATAGACCCATGGAATAGAATTGAGAACCCAGAAATTAAACATCATAAATATGGACAGATAATTTTTGACAAAGAAGCTAAAAACATACAATAGAGGAAAGACAACCTCTTCAATAAATGGTGCAGGGAGAATTGGATAGCCACATGCAAAAGAATGAAACTGAACTGCTATCTGTCACCATATACCAAAATTAATTCAAAATGGATCGAAGACTTAAGCATAAGACCTGACACAATAAACTGCCTAGAAGAAAACATAGGTACTAAACTTATGGACCTTGGGTTCAAAGAGTATTTTATGAATTTGACTCCAAAGGCAAGGAAAGTAAAAGCTAAAATAAATGAATGGGACTATATGAAACTTAAAAGCTTCTGCACAGCAAAAGAAACCATCGACAAAATAAAGAGGCAACCAACTGAATGGGAGATTTTTGCAAACAGTGCCTCCAATAAGGTGTTAATATCCAAAATATACAAGGAACTCATGAAACTCAACAACAAAAAAACAAAAACCCAATTGAAACATGGGCAGAAGACCTGAAGAAACATTTCTCCAAAGAGGACATACAAATGGCAAATAGACATATGAAAAAATGCTCAACATTACTAATCATCAGAGAAATGCAAATAAAAACCACAATGAGATATCACCTCACCCCAGTCAGAATGGCTATCACCAACAAGACAAATAGTAACAAGTGTTGGAGAGGCTGTGGAGAAAAAGGAACCCTCATACACTGTTGGTGAGAATGCAGACTGGTGCAGCCGCTATGGAAGGCAGTGTGGAGGTTCCTAAAAAAATTATGAATAGAATTACCATATGACCCAGCAATCCCTCTCCTGGGTATCTACCCCAAAATTTTGAAAACATTTATACATAAAGACACGTGTGCTCCAATGTTCTTTGCAGCTTTGTTTACGGTGGCCAAGACATGGAAACAACCAAAATGTCCTTCGATAGATGAATGGACAAAGAAGTTGTCGTATATATACACAATGGAATACTATTCAGCGGTAAGGAAAGATGATATAGGAACATTTGTGATAACATGGATGGATCTTGAGAGTATCATGCTAAGTGAAATAAGTCAGACAGAAAAAGCAGAGAACCATATGATTTCACTGATATGTGGTATATAAACCAAAAACAGCAAAAGAACAATTTCTGCACTATTTCTGCAATTCTGAAACTCCAAACAAATGAGAAACAAAAACTCATAAACACAGACAATAGTTTAGTGGTTACCAGAGGGTAAGGGAGGTGGGGGGAGGGAGATGAGGGTAAGGGGGATCAAATATATGGTGATGGAAGGAGAACTGACTCGGTGGTGAACACACAATGGGATTTATAGATGATGTAATACAGAATTGTACACCTGAAATCTATGTAATTTTACTAACAATTGTCATCCATATAAATAAAAAATAAATGAATAAAATTTATTTTAGAAAAAGAATGGAATGAACATCAAGGCTTGTCCCCCTCTTGGTTTTTCTGTATGCATTCTGGGTAAGAGCATGCACAGAAACTAGTTATATAACCAACATATATCAATCAAATGACCTCAGTCTATACGTCATATCTCCTGCCATAAGGAATTTTACCTACACTTTCCTATATAAGAAAAAGCTAACCTAAAGTTAGGTGCAATCTCCTGCCTAGGCAATGCCTAGGCCACCTTCCTTCTTCTTGAATAAACTTACTTCCTTGCTCTCCTCATTTCAGGCTAGGAATTCTTTTCACCTTTTGCGAACCACCAGGGGTTAATTCCAGTGACACAACACTTGGTGCTGAAACCCAGGAGTCTGACTCTGCCTTCTGTCTCCCTCAGGAGCCTCTCACAGAAGGGTGTTAAACCCTCCACTCTTCTTGCTCCTTGTTTCCTTTACTATTTCTTTAAATCTGATCCTCCCCTGAGGCACCACCAATGTCAGTCTGTGTGTGGATATGCCTGGGGACGTCCGTGGGTGCTGGCAATTCCATGGACTGGGTCCACAACCCCAAATCCATGACCCCTGGCCGTAGCAGCTGGGAGGACGCTGTCATAGCTACTGGTCAGTCTCAAATTCTCTCTCTCTGAGGTATGCGTTACTGTGCACGAATTCTGTAACTCCAGAGATAGAGACCCCTCAGAAACTAGCAAAAAATCCGAGGGATGCCCTCGATTTCCTGGCCTAACTATCACAAACCACTGCCCCCGCAGCCATAGAAGATGGCCCCTCTATTCTACAAGCTGGGAACTTCTCCTCCCTTGTCTCTGTCATCGGAGCCTCTCTTAGGCACCTATTCTGGGCTTGTATGCCATCTGGGCTTTGTGCCAATCTGGGCCTCTTGTCTCGGACAAATCTTCAGCGCCGGGCTGGTCAGAGACCGGGTTTTTGAACCCCAGCTCCTCATTTCAGGAGGATTTGGTTCTGTAAGTACTCTGGTTTATGTAACTTACTGTTTTATTTGCCTCTGGTCTGTCTTTTCTCTTTTTCTTTTCCTTTTCTATTTTTGTCTTAGACACCAAGCTGATGGGGAGCTCTGTATCTATACCTTCTGAGAGCCCTCTAGGTCCTGTATTAGCAAACGGGTCAACTTACAATTAGAAGCCAATGATGTTTTATTGGCCCATATACATTCTAAACTCCAAGGAAAGGTAGCCTCTCAATGGATCTTTTAAATTGGTATACTATCTTTGAAGTTAAAATTGTTTTGTACACCAACTCCATATTCAGAAACTTGGCAAAAGTAAGTCTTAAAAGTTTTTCTAACTCGCAGTAACTTTCAGGATCTTGGAGATGACCTGAAATGTAAACAAAGGGCTGCTGCAGCCTCCCCTTGAAGATGAGGTAACCGAAGTAACAAGAGGCACTTTTAACCCAGGCATCCAGGCCCCTCCCCCTCTAGTTACAGCATCTTTGAAGTTATAAGGACAAGTATAAGATCTTGGGTCCTCTGCAATTACTGGTGGTTCTGTTTATATATATGTATGGCCTCTAATATCTGCACTTAACTGTGTTTTATATATTGTAAAGTTGTTACCTCTAAATGTTATTACCAGTTTGTAATGTTTGATTGGCTTAAAAATAAGACACTAAGAGCTTATTTTAATTAAGATAATAAAACCTAACTCAAGTACCTCTCAGGATCACGTGATCTAACAAATATTTGATACTAAGGCTGGTTTAACTCTAAGTTGAATAGACGTGTCTTTGAAAGTTATTAACATTAAATATGGTATCTTTTGTTTTACCCGAGTTTACAGAAATAAATTCGTGTTATCCCCATTACAGAATTTGTCAAGAAAATAGCTTGGGTAATACTGAACTTTGAAATCTCAGGGTTAAGAACTGATAAGAAGTAACCGAAATAAAGTTGAGATGAAACTTTTCAGTGATAATTGTATATTAGGATGCTTTGACGGGATTTCTCATATACTATTGGTAACTTAAGATCTTGGCTTTCCTAAGTTGCGTTAAATGGTAAAAGTTATTAACTATGTAGGTGTTTCAAAATAATGAAATATTGAAATATCAATTATTGGATTGGTCTGAGTATCTATTTTTTGCTTCTTGTCACAGAAACGTTAAAAGATAACAAGATCTGTTAATAAATATACCTTGTATTCTTTTACAAAAGCCTATGCTTTTGAAAGTTACAAAATATATTCCACAATTTACCAGTAGAAGTGCTAATTACTTGCTTTTCGTTATCAGTAAAAATTAAGGTTGTGGGCCGACCCGATGGCTCAGGTGGTTGGAGCTCCGCGCTTCTGACTCCGAAGGCTGCCGGTCCGATTCCCATCTGGGCCACTGGGCTCTCAACCACAAGGTTGCCAGTTCGATTCCTCGAGTCCCACAAGGGATGGTGGGCAGCGCCCCCTGTGACTACAGATTGAACATGGCACCTTGAGCTGAGCTGCAGCTGAGCTCCCAGATGGCTCAGTTGGTTGGAGCGTGTCCTCTCAACCACAAGGTTGCCGGTTGGACTCCTGCAAGGGATGGTGGGCTGCGCCCCCTGCAACTAGCAACGGCAACTGGACCTGAAGCTGAGCTG
Source organism: Rhinolophus hipposideros (assembly GCF_964194185.1). Classification (NCBI taxonomy): domain Eukaryota; kingdom Metazoa; phylum Chordata; class Mammalia; order Chiroptera; family Rhinolophidae; genus Rhinolophus; species Rhinolophus hipposideros. Next base: position 8,837,068 of record NC_138057.1, on the reverse strand, counting down.
CGCCCTCCTCAACTAAGACTGATAGGACAACTTGAACCTGAACGGCACCCTCCACAACTAAGAGTGAAAGGACAACCAATTGACTTCGAAAAAAGTCCTAGAAGTACACACTTCCCAAATAAAGTCCTGTTCCCCTTCCCCAATAAAATCTAGGAGGGAAAAATTAAGGTTGTGAAGGTTATGGAATCTAATTATGTGAAAAGCAATACATAAAAGGAAATAATATATAAAAGGAAATAAAAATGTGTGTTTTCAAGGAAGATATAAAGTACGGAAGTACATTTTTGAAGGGAACTAAAAGAAGGTAGTTTGTCTTAAAGATAGTTATTTCTGAGTGAGTGAAACGAGACAAATTAAGATGGACTGGGAAAGCTGTAGAAGGCTTGTAAAGAAAAATCTTAAGAGAATTTTATATATGGTTAAGTTAAATATGATTAAGTAAATTTAAATATCAAAGATCAGCGAGTATAAAAGTCAAATAGTGTTTTCTCTATCTACTAAGCAAGACAAAGTTTGTTAGACTATTTATTGGTCTACTACAAATATTATGAAAAAGTTTTCTACCTGAAGAACAAAGATTATATGTGTCATCAAAATAATTTTCCGTGTTTTATATTGTCTCAATTAGGACCTGGTTACTCCAAAAAAACAAAAACAAACAACAAAAAAATAAAACTAAATCTGGGGCCAGCCCGGTGGCTCAGGCGGTTTGAGCTCCATGCTCCTAACTCTGAAGGCTGCCGGTTTGATTCCCACATGGGCCAGTGGGCTCTCAACCACAAGTTTGCCAGTTCAATTCCTTGAGTCCCGCAAGAAATGGATGGTGGACAGTGCCCCCTGCAACTAGCAACAGCAACTGGACCTGGACCTGAGCTGCGCTCTCCACAACTAAGGGTGAAAAGACAACTTGACCTGGAAAAAAATAAAAAGTCCTGGAAGTACACACTGTTCCCCAATAAAGTCCTGTTCCCCTTCTCCAACAAAATCTTTTAAAAAAACCAAAAAAACAAACAAAAAAAAACACACAAAACAAAATCTACAAAACTAAGCCTTGCTTAGAGTTATGTAAATTTCTGTCTTTTAGGACTGCTAGAGTTTACGTGCCTTCCTCAGTGTCAGAGTACAGGCCAATATAAAGAACCTAAGCCGAATGTTTTTCCTAACCTCACAAGGAATTATAGTAATTCTGACCTATTGTTGCATCTTAATGAAAAGATACAGATCCTAGAGAAGGCCAGGAAATTTGTCTAAATATCTTTAACAACCGAGGCAGGGAAAACGAGGAATAAAGGAACAGTGAGACTAGAAATGAAGCCAGAGACAGGCCAGACTTTTGGCCACAGTTATAGACAACCCAGGGCTGAGGCCACCTCAAGGCACCCCAAAAACCCCAGAAGAGGAAATGACAGATAAAAGGAGCCTGCATTGGATATGGAAGCCTGGAGCAGTGGAGGAAGTAAGGAGTGTCCTAATCCTCCAAAGCAGCCCGTGCCCCCAGTGCAAACTAAAGGGCTCTGCTGCAAGAGAGACTGCCCCTGCTCTGAAGGGAGTGGGGACCAACTCCCTCACCAGAAATGGCTGTGATTGCTGTTGAGCCTGAAGTTCCCAGAGGCTCCCAAGGTGTTCTAATCTCAGGGATGGAACTGCGGGTGACCCTTGACGTGGCAGGTAAGCGTGTTAATTTCCTGATTAATACAGAAGCCATTTACTCTCTTGACCACTCACTCTGGACCTATTTATTTCCTTGAAAACCTACTCGGTTGTAAAGAAAAAGGCCCCTAGATTAAGGCTCATTTTACTCAGCCTTTTCCTTACCGTTGTTCTATACCCTAGAGGAAATGTAAAACGGACAAATCAGACTTTAAAAGGACTCTGAGAATTTTGTCAGGAGACCTCCAAGCCCTGGGTCTAATGGCTGCCCATTGCTTTGGAGTCTGGCCTCAATTCTATTATTTCCTATATTATCAACTTGGGAAAAAATCCAGCAGACACTCAAAATATAGGGACTGGCACCTCCCCTAGGCTGGCTCCTCTACACATTACAGCTCCCTAAAGTGGTAGAGTTGTAAAGTTGGGATCAAGTACTGTTAAAAGCCTACAGGGGGAGGGGTCTCTAACAGCCCAGTTAACTCCTAAATGGAAGGGACCCTTTACAGTTCTCCCAAAGACGCCAACTACTGTCAGTCTGCAGAAAGATAATGGCTGAATCCTCTTTCCTTAGAATCAAACCTTTTTCATTTAAGTCTCCACTGTTCTCTCCCAGAAAAAAAGACTATTCCTTCTGTTCCTGTGAGCCAACTGAAAACCTTAAGCTCCTCTTCAAACAGACAAGTCACTCTCCCAGTACTGATAACTACTAATAACCCCCGACTCCTGGAGCTGCTCTTTATTACCTTTATCTTAAGAGCTCTAGTTTTCCTCTTTACTTACACCCTGCTGGGATTACCTTCTCACTCTTTGGCATCTTACATAGCACACCTTCTCTCATCTTTACTGGTTCCTCTTCTCATTATCCTTGGGCTACACCTATTTCGACCTTGCCTTTTTAACCTTCTTGTCACGTTTATCTCTTCCAGAATTGAGTCTATTAAACAGCAGATGACGCGTGTGCAAGGTTTCCAACCCATCCCTGAGAGCGACTCTGTAACCACCTTCAGCCCCTGGATCAGAACTTTAACTTCCAGCCCAAAGCCGCTAACTTAGTCAAGTCCACAGACGAAGCTGCCCGGATTTTCAGTGCCCAGTCATTCCACCATCCCTGACCGGTAGTCTCACGGGTAGGGACCTCTCTATGCCCCTATCCAGCCTGAAGCAACTACAGAAAACTGACCTTCATCCATTTCCCAAACATTTTTCTTTGGCGATCAGAGATGGGGGAATGCGAAGGCACAAAAGAGTTAATAAAAGTGAATATGAAGGGGGACTGTGAGTTTACTGATGATCTCTGAGGTATGACTTCTGGGGAAAATTTTCCATACCTCTATCACATTTATATGCCTTTTTCCTGGTATAGTCAATAAGACCAAAATATGCCACGCTGAAATTCTGCCGCTTTAACAAAACGATTATTCTGAGCTGAAAGCAACTGAAAAACAATAGATATAGAAAAACCTTTTAACTCTTTCCCCATCTGCCGAAAGGCAGGGTATAAATCTCCCTTCATAAGTGTTCCCCATTCTCTCTCGGGTATAATCAAGAGGAGACAATTCTTATTAATAGAGATGGCACCAACTAATTTCTGCATAAACAAATCTTAATGAAATACCACTCATCTTCCATTGGTTTCCTCATCTACTTACCTTTCCACAACATACCACCTGTACAAGCTCTAAACCATATTCCTTTGATCACTTCTTTACAAACGTATTGCCCTTTTGTTAAAATGGCATATAAGCCGCCAGATATGATCACCTCTTTTTTGTTTTCATTTCATTTATGTGAGACTGTCCATATGCATATGAAACAAACCAGTTATTGATCTTTCAATTTGCAGGGCTCCAGTCACAGAACCTAACAGAGTACAAAAAATGTTATTTTTCCTCCCCTTGGCTTTTTATATCTGAAAACTCTGAACATTTTGCCACATTACCAAATTTACAGGATTTTTCATCTTTGTGAGTTTTCTGATGTTTTCATAGGTGAGAGTCATTGGTGAAATTGTGTATATCACTACACTCCCCGTGTAAATTGTCTCATAAGTTCAATGTTTAAAGTTGCGAAATAAAGCTTTTCTGCATTAGTTACATTGCTAGCATGTCTTCCCTGCATGCAGTCTCTGATGTATTATTATGAGGACTGATTTCCAAAAAAATAATTTCCCCAAATTTCATACATTCACAGGGTTTTCCCCGTGTGTATGCTCTGATGTCCTGTGAGGTATGATATGAAAATGAACTCTTCCAGATTCATAGGGTTTCTCTTCTGTGGTGAGTGTTCTGAGGTTTTCCAAGGTTTGACTTCTGCCTGAAAGATTTTCCACATTCATTACAGTGGTAGGTTTTCTACCTTTGGTGATTTCTGTCATGTACCCAACGCTTGACTTCTCGAGGTAAGTTTTACAATTGTTACATTCATACTGTTTCTCACCTGTGTAAGTTCTCTGATGTTTTACAAAGACTACTTCGCTGCTGAAACAGTTTCCACATTGAGTACCTTTGTAGGATTTCTCCCCGGTCTAAATTCACTGCGAGACTGACATGTAACATGGAAGTGAAAGCCTTTCCATATTCATTAGATTCATTGGGTTTCTCGTCGTGTGAGTTCTCTGACGTTTTCTGAGGTGTCAGATGGAGGTGAAAGCTTTTCTACATTCAGTACATTTGTAGGGTTTCTCCCCTCTGTGAGTTCTCTAATTCACTCTGATGTGTGACACAGAAGTGAAACCTTCTCCGCATTCATTACATTCGTAGGGTTTCTTCACAGTGTAGGTTCTCTCATTTTCCAACGACTACTCTGTGGTTGAAAGTTTTCCCTCATTCATTACATTGATTGTGTTTCTCCCTGGTGTAGGTTCTCCAATGCTCTCTGACACATGTGACATGGAAGTGAGAGCATTTTGACATTCATTACATTGATAGGGTTTATGTCCTATGTAATTTCTCTGATGTACTTGCAAGGCCTGATTTACAGCTGAAAGTTTTCCCACATTCAGCACATTTGTAGGGCTTCACCCCTATGTGGGTTCTTTGATGTCTTTTGAGATGTGAGATGGACGTGAAAGCTTTCCACATTCATTACCTTTGTAGGGTTTCTCCCCAGTGTGAGTCCTCTGATGTCTTCTGACGTGTGACATGGAGAAGGCTTTTACACATTCATTAGAATCATAGGGTTCTCCTATGTGACTTCTTTCATGTTTTCCAAAGACTGCTTTGCATCTGAAAGTTTTACCACCTTCAGTACACTGATAGTTTGTCCCGTGTGAGTTCCCTGACGTGAGACATAGAGGTGAAAACTTTCCCACGTTCATTACATTCCTGGGCTTTTTCCGCTGTGAAAGTTCTCTGATATACTGAAAGTCTTCACTTCTCGATGTAAGTTTTACCACACCCATTTATAAAAAACTATTCCAGCATTCATAGTTTCTCCTCTGTGAGTTGTCTGATTTCTCAGGTGTGACATGCAAGGGAAATCTTTTCCACACTCGTTACATTCATAAGCTTTCTGCCCTGTGTGAAGTCTTTGATGTACTGTAATGCTTGACTTCTCAGTGTAAGTTTTACCATATTCATGACTTTCATAGGGCTTTTCCCCTGTGCGCGTTCTCTGATGCACTGCAAGGCTTGAATTCAAAAGCAACTTTTTTTTTTAAAGATTTTATTGGGAAAAGGGGAACAGGACTTTATTGGGGAACAGTATGTTATTCCAGGACTTTTTTTTTCCAAGTCAAGTTGTTGTCCTTTCAATCTTAGTTGTGGAGGGTACGGTTTTAGCTTCAAGTTGTTATCCTTTCAGTCTTAGATGTGGAGGGAGCAGCTCAGCTCCAGGTCCAGTTGCCGTTTTCTAGTTGCAGGGGCATAGCCCACCATCCCTTGCGGGAGTCGAATCGGAATCCTTGTGGTTGAAAGGACACATTCCAACCAACTGAGCCAACTGAGCCATTTGGGAGCTCAGCAGCAGCTCAGCTCAAGGTGCCGTGTTCAATCTTAGTTGCAGGGGGCGCTGCCCACCATCCCTTGTGGGACTCGAGGAGTTGAACGGCAACCTTGGGATTGAGAGCCCACTGGCCCATTGGGAAATCGAACCGGCAGACTTCGGAGTTAGGAGCATGGAGCTCTAACTTTCTGAGCCACTGGGCCGGCCCTCAAGGAGTAACTTTTACTACATTCATCATATTGATAGATTTCTACCCTGTATGAATTTCCTGATGTACAACTAGGGAAAATTTCCAGGAAAAAGCTGTGCTACATTCATAATTTTTTCTTACCTCTGTGACTTCTGTGAGGTAAAATGAGGGATGACCTCCTAGAGAAGGACTTTTGACACACATTCCATAGTGTTTTTCCTCTAGTGAGTTTTCTTTTGGATACTGTAGGCTGACTGAGAACTGAAAGTTTAGTTACGTCTTCTTATCACAAGATAGCTCTATTTTGTAGTTCTCTGTTGCACATTAATGGCTGAATTGCAGCTGAAGTTTTTCCCACACTCAATAACTTGCCCTCCAGTGTGAGTTCCCTAATATTCTCTGAAATCTGCCTTTTGATCACAAGTTTTCTCTTCTGTCAGTTCTCTGAAGTTCAGCAACCCTCCTGAAATTGCTCCCAGTTGTATTACGTTTATCTTCATGAAATTCAGTGAGTCTTCTCTGTGTGAATAGTTACAAACAACAACCGCTGATTCATCACATGGTTTTCTCCCAAGTTCATAATAAGATCTCTTTTGTGCAAGCACTCTTCCATATCATGCAAAGCACTACCACATTCATCATAATCAAGACTGTCCCAAAGTAAGTTCGTCCACACAACTATTAATGAAAAACTGCACATTTTGATTGTATTCCAAAGACTTCTCTCCAGTGTTTCTTCTCTCATTTCTAGTATTGGAATGAGAGGCATTAAATTCGTAAGTCTCCTTTTTGGAGTCATTATGTACAGCCAATGGGTAGAAACCAAAGTATGTGGGCCACACAGTGTCACATGTAGACAGTGTTTTTCTTGAAGGAACAATATCTGTGCCCAGATTAAATGGTCTTCCTGAAACTTTCTCCTGCTCCCTAGTCGATGGTCTCTTGGTAGTGAATAAAACTGGACATAAATACTTGGTTTTCGTGGCTCTTCTCTAAAAGATCAAGTCGGCAGTTTTCTATAAATGTGAAAGTTTAAAAATCCCTTATGAAATTTAACACATATTTAATGTAACAACTCTTACAGACATGTGCCCTACTATACTTTTGTTTCATTTCTTGCTATGTCTTGCAACACTGTAGTAATTCAAAGTATATATTAACTATACTCACTTTACTTGGTAATAGGAGGCTTCCTGTAAGTAGAAAAGGGGAAAAGAAATTGGAGGTGCATATCGTACGTACTTTGGAATTTTGAAATATAATTTTTAAACTTGGGCATAAAGGAAAGGAATGATGGATTGGGAACATTAGGATTTCAAGAAACTTCAGTCCTGGAAACAAATAAAGTCAGAGAATAGTATTAATTCAATAACAACGAAAAAAATTTATTAAGGGATTTTAGGGGTTCCAGCCGAGAAAGAGATAGGATGGAAAAGATTATCAGCATCTAGGTTCTTAAACTATAAAGAGTAGATCAAAACGGTAGAATACTCATAAGTCTACATGCTCCCATTTGGAGGTTCCCCTTTTTCATTCTACATATCAATACAAAATAAAGGAACAAATTTCTTCATATTTAAAGAAATACTCCTAAAACCCAAGCTCTGATTCTCGTGGCTGTCATTCTTTGGATCACAAATGACCAAGATGAAGTGTAAAACTGGAGAAAAAGCCATATTTCCACCTGTATTTTTTCATTGCTCCATTCTGGCTCTGGTACTTTGGTTTTCATTATGGTTTTTCGAAAGTAAATGTTGTTTGACCTCCAAATACTAAGTATCACCTTTTTAATACGTTTACTCATGTTCCTCAAACTGGTTTTAACTCTTTCCCATACTTAACTCGGCTGATTGATCCTGAAAAAAACACAAAAACACACACACACAACATAAAGGGCCGGCCTGGTGGCTCAGGTGGTTGGATCGCAGTGCTCCTAACTGGAGGTCGCGGGTTCAATTCCCACATGTGCCAGAGAGCTGTGCCCTCTAGAGCTAAGATTGTGAACAACAGCTCTCCCTGGAGCTGGGCTGCTGTGAGCAGCCGGAGGTTGGCGTGAGCTGCCTGAGAGCTGACGTAGGCTGCTGTGTGCCGCCATGAGCGGCCGGTGGCCAGCATGAGCTGCTGTGTGCCACTGTGATCTGTTGTGAGGGGCCAACCAATGACTAACGACCGACTGCCTCAGCCAGGGGGAAGCACAAGGCTCCTAATAACACAATGGGACAGGAATCTGTGTCCTACACTAGACTGACAAACAACGGCTTGAACCAGAGTGCCGGAGAAGACGGAAGAAAGGGGAAAAAAACTAACTAAATGTTAACTGAGGGCCAGCCCGGTGGCTCAGGTGGATAGAGCTCTGGGCTCCTAACTCTGAAGGTTGTCGGTTCGATTCCCACATGGGCAAGTGGGCACTCATCCACAAGGTTGCCGGTTCAGCTCCTAGAGTCCTGAAAGAGATGGTGGGCTCCGCCCCCTGCAACTAAGATTGAACACAGCACCTTGAGGTGAGTTGCCGCTGAGCTCCCAGATGGCTCAGTTGGTTGGAGAATGTCCTCTCAACCACAAGGTTGCCAAGGGATGGTGGGCTGCCCCCCCTGTAATTAGCAACAGCAACTGGACCTGGAGCTGAAGTGTTCCCCAATAAAATCCTGTTCCTCTTCCAGAATAAAAATCTGAAAAATATATGTATATTAACTGAAATAAGGTTTTAGATAACTTTTCAGTAATAATTACGTTTTGTGCATGCGTGAACATGGTATCTCAGCATCTGTTGGTAACGTTAAGATTTGCCAGTGGAAATGCTAATTCCTTGCTTTAATTGTCAGTATAAAGCTCTGAAGGTTATGGATTCTAATAACGTGAAAAGACATGATGAAAGTCTTCAGGGAAGGTATAAGGCATGGGAATATACTTTTGAAGAAAGTGTAAGAAAGTAGTTTGTCTTAAGGATGCTCAATTATGAATGAGTGAGAAGAGACAAACTAAGGAAGTTGTAGATTTGTGAGAAAAATGTTGAGAGAATTTTATACGGTTAAGCTAAATGCGATTAAGTAAAATTTATACATCAAAAGTAAAATGGCACAAAATTCAAGTTTTCTGATGCTGCTAAATAACACACAGGTTGTTAGACTGATATTATGAAAAAGTTTTCTGCCTAAAAATCAAAGATTATATGCATCATCAATAAATTTGTTTTATATTGATTAATTAGGTCTTTGGTTACTCAACTAAATCTAAGAACTAAGTTTTGCTAATAGTTATTCAAACTTCTGTATTTTATGAATGCCAGAGTTCAGGTGCCCTTCTCGGCATTAAGAGTATAGACCCGCACATGTAAGTTAGGCTATTGTTTTCCCTAACCTGTTAGTGTATTACAGTGGTTGTACCGCACTGTTACATCCCTGATAAAGAGGCTAAGATACTAAAAGAAGGCCAGAAAATATGTTTAAATGTCTTTTACAACCGAGACATGAAAAACGAGGAAAGAAAAGAACAGTGAGGCTGGAGATGAGGCCAAAGGAAGGCGATTTTGGGCTGCTGTTAGTAGAGAAGCAAAGGCCAAGGACATACCGGGAGCACCAGAAGAGGAACACCAGGTAAATGAGCCTGCATTGGATGTGGAACCCCAAATCACTAGAGCAAGAAATGTCCCAATCCTCCAAACAGCCATGGCCCCTATGCAAACTAAAAGGACACTGGAGGATGGACTGTCCCGTTCTGAAGGGAGCAGGGACCAACTCCTTCCCTACAAATGCTTATGACTGAGAGAGGTGTGAGGGTCATGGAGCCCCTCAGGAGAAACAGGCTGTTCTCATGACAGGGGAGAACTGCAGGTGACCCTTGACGTGGCAGGTAAGCCTTCTAATTTCCTGAGTGATAAGGGAGCCATTTATTGTCTTGACCGCTCACTCTGGACCTGTTTCTTATGAAACCTTACTGTTTGTATAAATAAACAAAGCCCCGAAATTTGGGCTCATACTCAAGCTTGTTCCTTACCACTGGCCTATACCTTGGCCAAAATGTAAAACGAGCAATCACATTTAAAACGAACTCTGGAAGTTTCCTCAAAAGATTTCTCAGCCCTGGCTCTAATTGCTGCCCATTGCTTTGGATTCTCACCTCAATTCTGTTATTTCCTATGTTGTTAACTAGGGAGAGGATCCGCTGGCACTTTGGAATTTTCGGAGAATGGCACCTACTAAAGCCCACTCCTCTGCATATAGTCTTCGCCCCAGAAAGCCAGGGCAACGAGTACTACTGGAAGCCTAGAGTGACAGGGATCTCTAACAGACCACTTGGTTCCTAAATGGAAGGGACCCTTTGCACTTTCCCGAGCACCCCAACTGGTATCGGGCTTCAGAGAGTAAGAAGTTGTATCCACTTCATTTAAATCTCCACAGACACCCCCAGAAGGAAGACTGTCACTCCTGTTCCTTTAAGCCAACTGAAGACCTTAAGCTCCTGTTCAATCAGAACTACTGGAGTTGCTCGGTATTGCCTCTCTACTTGGGCGCCCCCTGGGATACCCATTAAAAGCCTTTGGCTGTCCTCTGCCACGGGCTCCTCTAGGGAAAATAAGAATCTAGTATCTTTATAAAATTGTTCTAATAGCTAGGTGCAATAAGCTCTCTGACTGCTGGATATGCCATAAACAGCACTCTCCCCACTATGATAAATTAGCAAGAAATTCTAGGGACCATCGGCAGGGATGATGCCCACTCACAACAGGAAGCAGCCAAGAAGAGTCAATGCCGCCACCCTTGCAACCATAATAATTTTACAGAAATAAAATGGGTAAAAGAGGCGTAATTGAAGCAGGGCCTGGTTGCCTCCCTCCGCCCCCATGGTACACCCCTGTCCGTGACACCAGCCTCACTTATAGCTTAACAATAGATCATCTCACTATGGCTTGAGCTCCAAATGTCCCCACACCTACCCACTTCCCTGTTTTAAAAAATTACCCTGAAACTTACAATAAATACCCATAGGCTTATTGAGCACACACTCTGGTCTAGCATTCTTTGCTGGCTACTCCCATCGGTGTTCCTGGGTTTGATGCCACCAGAGAATGACACTGCCAGAGGGAATGCTCCTCGCAGACTCCCCAGAACCTTCATGTAGCCTCTGGCAGACCACCCAGATTTTCCTTTAAAACACCCCAAGCCGGAGTGAAAAGGGTAAGGGAGAGGTGTTATTCCTCTGCCTTCTCAGGCCACTGGTGCTATGATAAAAAAAGAGTTAATTCTATGACCAAACTCCTCCGTCACTCTATCGGCTGCACAGCGCAGGCAGCACTAGCCCTGGACCCGATTGGTCTCTGGATTCAACCCAAGACCCGGGCCAGTCCTGCATAATCAACACGATTTTTCCCTCTCTCCTTACTTTATTTACTTCCTTCCATGCTCACAAATAATGAGAGGCAAAGCACTCACTAAAATGTTAAGGTTTACTTTCCCCGTTAATTTCTGCCTATAAATAGAACTGAACAGGGGGCACTATCATTAAAGTGACTTTGCAGGTGAAAACGTGGACCTGGATGCACACGTAGGCAAAGCACAGCAACGGTATGAGATTTGGAAGAATACTTTATCCGTTGCCGTGTACTGCAATACATAAAAACACGATTAGGAACTTCTCAAAAACCTTTGGAGGAATTGCTTGAGCTGCAACACACCTACTAGCCAAAAGGAAAAAATCTATAAAGTCCCTTGCACGATGCTTGATAGTTACAGGGCTCCTTGTGCTTTGCTTGTGTTTTGTCCTAAGGAGCAATGGTGCCCCATCCCAGTCTCCTATTTCACACGAACCAACGGTGTTGGGACACAGACCCCACTGGCACTACATTAGAACGCACTGCAAGGCATAGCCCTGCTGCAACACAGGTGTCCATTCAGCTTTCCCTCAAAGACACTGTTACCAACCAGGGGCCTCTCTAGCTGCCTCCTGGGGCACCTCCTTCTGGGCAGTATCTCCTACTGCTCTCAGTGGGATCCAAAGACAACCCACCGTTAAAACTCAAAGACTCCTCAACACCTCTCCCCAGAATCAATCAATACCCTATAAATAGAGAGGCCCTCCAAGGCATCAAGGCCATAATAAAAAGACTTTAAAGCTCAGGGCCTCATTATCTCCTGTGCAGATCCATAAGGCAGGGAGGAGACAGGACCATTCAGGTTTAGGGCTCAGATAATATTCTCTTGTGGAGGAAGTGCTCTTGGGGAATATCCTCTGGACATGTGCCAGCAAAGAGGGAAAGAGAGAAAGACCTGAGTCCCATACCACTAGGACTGTGCCTCAGGGTTTCCCAGGAATTAGTCTCAGTCAGTTGGTTAAGTCAGTCCTACCTTGTGGATGGATACCTGAGATGAAATGAAATCCTATTCTAAACGGAATTTTTAAATATACATTTTAGGAGGTATAATATTCTAAATATTTTAGAAAAGACTTAACAGTTTTCCCAAAAATATAAAGAATTTGCTTTATAATGCAAACTATTATAAAATCATATTAAACATTATCATGATCAGAACAAGTAAAAGGATGGTTTGGTAAAAGCAAAAAGATATCACAAACATTAATATCGGACACAGGAGCCAATCTGAATGAACATAAACTGGCTTCATCTCAGATGATTTGACCATCAAAACAAAATAAAACTAACACCACTCGTTCAAGATGATACCGTACTGTATGAACCAAGAATTTGAGTCTATACAAACATAAATACAGAATTCTGGAAAAAGGAAAACTGTTTCATACCATGATGAGGACATACTGGGAGGAATACTGGGGAAAGTAGCATGGTTTTACAAGTATGGAAAAAACGATTTGGGTGACAATCAGAAATAAATGCTAAAATTTGTGAAAGCTTGAAGAACACAAAGACATAGGTATTGCCTGAATGTATCTCAAGACACTGAGGACTGTTTTTTGTGAAGAAATGTTGAAGATACCACATTAACCAAATAATCCAATTTCATGTCACCATTTTTGGGACCAAGTAAAAGTATGTGTGTCCTGGTATTATGTACTGAGAATAACCTCAATACTTCTTTTGTATTCCGACAAAAGGTACACGATCTAAATGTAATCACAAGAAAACATCAAACAAATCATGTCATTTACATGATTAACAATACAGAAGAGCTACCGTTAATAGGTACTGATCATTCAGGATGCTTTCAGGGGATTTTTCCATGTGACGCTTCTGAAACATACCAACTTGTCACTTTACAGAGTCATAGTTTGTGATGGCTGTGGGCTGTGTAATACAGGAAAGTAACAAGCATTTCCAAACCTATAACAGCTCAGCAGAGAACAAGATTTTTCTTCCTTGCAAAAGTCATACTTTCAGAGAAGGAAACTGTTCCACACAGTCATTCTTGAACCCTGACTCCTTTCATGTGCTACTCTCCCATCATCAATAAAGGGAAAGAACAGCAAAGAATATACAGGATGAAAGTGTATTCCTGCAAACAACAGCTTTTCTGCATTTGTTACATTCGTAGCGTTTCTTCCATGCATGCAGGCTCTGATGTATTATGATGGGTGACTTCCAAAGAAAAATTTTACCAAAATTCATACACAGAGTATTTTGCCTGCATGAATTATGTCATGCCCTTTGAGATACTACATGAACATGAAACTCTTCAAGATTCATAGTGTTTCTCTGTTGTGAGTACTCTGATGTTTTCCAAGTTTTGACCTCCACCTGAAAGTTGTTCCACATTCATTACATTGATAGGGTTTCTCCCGTGTGATTTCCCTCATGATTTCTAAGGCATGACTTCATTACATTGATGAGGTTTTCACCCTAAGTGAGTTCTCTGATGTTTTCCAAGATGAGACTTCAGGCTGAAAGCTTTACCACATTCCTTACATTGAAAGGGTATCTCCCCAGAGTGAGTTCTCGGATGTGCTCTGAGGATTGACATAGAATCAAAGCTTTCCCCCATTCATTACACTGATAGGGTTTCTCCCCTTAGTCAGTCCTATTATGTTGTGAAGACTTATATTCTGGCTGAGAGTTTTACCCCATTCATTACATTGACAGTGTTTCTCCCCTTTGTGACTTCTCTGATGTCCTCTGATGGCTGTCATATATGTCAAAGGTTTCCCACATTCACTATATGATAGGGTTTCTCCTGTGAGTTCACTGATGTATTTCAACAGCTGACTTCTTGTTGAAAGTTTTACCACATTCATTACATAGATAGGGTTTCTCCCGTGTGTATCCTCTGATGTACTGCAAGGCCTGTTTTGTGTCTGAAAGTTGTCCCACATTCAGTACATTCTTACGGTTTTTCATCTGTGTGAGTTCTCTTATGTTGTCTGAGGATTGTCGCCCAGGTGAAAGCTTTTCCACACTCATTGCATTTATACGGTTTCTCTCCTGTGTGAGTGCGCTGATGTTTTCCAAGGTTTGACTTCAGGGTAAAACTTTTACCACATTCATTACATTGATAGGGTTTTTCCCCTGTGTGAATTCTCTGATGTTCTCTGAGACGTGATAAGGAGACGAAAGCTTTCTCACATTCATTGCATTCATAGGGTTTTTCCCCTGTGTGAATTCTCTGATGTTCTCTGAGACGTGATAAGGAGACGAAAGCTTTCTCACATTCTTTGCATTCATAGGGCTTTTCCCCTGTGTGAATTCTCTGATGTTCTCTGAGGCGTGATAAGGAGGCGAAAGGTCTCCCACATTCATTACATTTATAGGGTTTCTCCCCTGTGTGAATTCTCTGATGTACTACAAGCCCTGTTTTGTACTTCAAAGTTTTCCCACATTCACTACATTGATAGGGTTTTTCCCCTGTGTGAGTTCTCTGATGTTCTCTGAGGCGTGACAAGCAGGTGACAGCTTTTCCACACTCATTACATTTATACGGTTTCTCACCTGTGTGAGTTTGCTGATGTTTTTGAAGGACTGACTTCTGGGTGTATCTTTTACCACATTCATTGCATTGATAGGGTTTCTCCCCTGAATGAGTTCTATGATGTATTACAAGACTTACCTTTTGCTTGAAACTTTTACCACATTCATTACACTGATAGGGTTTCTCTCCTGTGTGAGTTCTCTGATGTTTTCGAAGAGCTGAATTCCAGCTGAAAGTTTTCCCACATTCATTACATTGATAGGTTTTTTCCCCCGTGTGAGTTCTCTGATGTATTCGAAGAGGTGACTTCTGATTGAAAGTTTTACCACAGTCATTACATTGATCGTGTTTCTCCCCTGTGTGAATTCTCTGATGTATTCCAAGAGCTGACTTCCTGTTGAAAGTTTCACCACATTCATTACATTGATAGGGTTTCTCCCCTGTGTGAGTTCTCTGATGTATTTGAAGACCTGACTTCTGCCTGAAAGTTTTACCACATTCATTACATTGATATGGTTTCTCCCCTGTGTGAATTCTCTGATGTTCTTTGAGACCTGATAAGGAGACGAAAGCTTTTCCACATTCAGTACATTCAAATCGCTTCTCCCCAGTGTGAGTTCTCCAATGTGCATTCAGATTAGATTTCCAGAAGAAAGACTTCCCACAGTCAGTACATTGATAGGGTTTGAACCCTTTGTGAATTCTCTGATGTTCGCTGAGGCGTGGTAAGGAGACGAAAGCTCTCCCACATTCATTACATTTATAGGGTTTCTCCCCTGTGTGAATTCTCTGATGTATTACAAGGCCTGTTTTGTACTTCAAAGCTTTCCCACATTCATTACATTGATAGGGTTTTTCCCCTGTGTGAGTTCTCTGATGTTCTCTGAGGCGTGACAAGCAGGTGACAGCTTTTCCACACTCATTACATTTATACGGTTTCTCCCCCGTGTGAGTTTGCTGATGTTTTTGAAGGACTGACTTCTGGGTGTATCTTTTACCACATTCATTGCATTGATAGGGTTTCTCCCCTGAGTGAGTTCTATGATGTATTGTAAGACTTATCTTTTGCTTGAAACTTTTGCCACATTCATTACATTGATAGGGTTTCCCCCCTGTGTGAGTTCTCTGATGTTTTCGAAGAGCTGAATTCTGGCTGAAAGTTTTCCCACATTCATTACATTGATAGGCTTTTTCCTCTGTGTGAGTTCTCTGATGTTTTCTGAGGTCTGAAGAGGAGGTGACAGCTTTTCCACGTTCATTACATTTATACGGTTTCTCCCCTTTGTGAGTTTGCTGATGTACAACTAGGGTATCTTTCCGGGAGAAAGCTGTCCCACATTCATTACATGCATGAATTTTTTCACCTGTGTGACTTCTTTGATGTAAAATAAGGACTGACCTCTTAGAAAAGGATTTTTGACATTCATTACACTCAAACTGTTTTTCAATCACTTGAGTTGCCTGCTGTGTATCAATGGGTGACTGAGCAGTGAAAGTTTCCTTATGAGTATTATTATCACAAGGTAGCTCTACCGTGTGAGTCCTGTTTTGTATCTTAGTGGCTAAATTGTAGTTGAAGTTTTTCCCACACTCAAGTGGTTGCACTCCAGTGTGAGTTCTCTGATATTCGCTGAATTGTGGTTTTGGACCAAAAGTTTTTTCTCTTCTATCAGTTCTCTGAAGTTGAGCAACCTTCCTGAATCTGTTCACAATTTTATTATGTTTATCTTCATGAAATTCACAGGGACTCTTCTCTGTGTAAATACTGGGAGAAAAAAGGGCTGATTCATTACATAGCTTTCTTCCAAATTTATAGTAAGATCTCTCTTTTGCGTAAGCACCATTCCGTGTAATGAAGACAGGTTTATCATGCAAAGCAATACCATGTTCATTACATTCAAAAGACTGCCCCAAAGAAAATTCCTGCACATAACTGGAAGTTTGCACATTTTGATAGGAAGGAGATTTCTCTCCAGTATCCCTTCTCTCATTTCTAGTATAGGAATAAGATGCATTACAGTTATCATACTTCTTTTCTGACTCATTATGAAGAGCCAACGGGTAGAAATCCAAGTATGTAGGCCCTACACTGTCACATATAGAGGTCATTTTTCTTGAAGGAACAATGTCTGTGCCCAGATTACGTGGTTTTCCTGAAATTTTCTCTTGCTCTGCAGTCAGTGGTCTGTTGGTGGTGAATGAAACTTGACATAAATACTTGTCTTGATTTTCCTGGTGCTTCTCAAAAAGATCAAGTTGGTAGTCTTCTGAAAATGAAAAAGTTAAAAAAATTCTTTATGAAATGTAACATTCTTAATGTAGAAAGTCAAATAGATATATGCCCTATAATGTATTTCACAAAATCCAGGTTCTTAAACTACCAAATGCAGATTAAAAAGATAGGATACTGATCAGTCCACATGTTCCATCTGGACGTTGCCCTTTCTCATTCTACATATCAAAACCAAAATGAGTTTATCATGTAACACATTTCCTCATATTTAAAGAAATAATCCTAAAACGCAAGTTCTGATTCTTCTGGGTGTCATTCTTAGGAACACAAATGCTCAAGAAGCGTAAAAGTGACGGGAGGAAAAGGTATCTTTCCACCTCAATGGGATTCATTGCTCTATTCTGGCTTTTATACTTTAGATTTCACTACTGTTGTTCAAAAAGTAAACGTTTTGTGACCAGCAATCCTAAGTATTACGTTTTTAATATGCTCACTCATGTTGTAAAACCAATTTTAACACTTTCCCAAATTTAACTCTGCTTTCCATACACTTTTCAACATACCAGGTATCTACCAGTTGTGAGAACCTTATGATCAAACGTTTTAAATTTTACAAAATACTGTGCAAGTGGAAAACGAGGATGTCTGTGTTATGAGAGAACATTTTTATCTTCAGTTGGTTATATTTCAAATAAAGACAGCGTAACAAAGAGGTTCAGCCGCCCTAAATGAGATCATCAGGATGAGATATCAAGGCCTGAATTACGGGGATGGATATCACAAGCATGGTGGGAGTTACTGTACAGAAGAAGAGCTGATAAAGAGGACAAAGCTCAGAGACAAATTAGGAGGAGAAAGAGACTAGGAAACATTTATTCACTCAAATATCCATTGTATGCTATTTCCTATTCCTTATTGTGACTGAGGTACTAAGGATACAAGGTTATACCACACCAACGAAATGTGAATAAGCATTTAGGGAAGCACAGACAAAAGTAGGATCAAATCCAAGGAAGGGAGTGAGCTCGGGAATCATGATTAATGCCATCACAGGCAGCAGACAATGTATGGGAGGGAGTATCGGCCTGTGAAGTTTTCAAATGGGACACAAAAGTGGAGATTCTGAAACATTATTTGAGAAGTAAGAAGACCTGATGAGTGCTTAGGAAAAAAATGACACAAGGGCATAGATGGACTGACTGCTGGAGAACAAGAGAGCCGCTATAAATAGGGAGCCGTGGAAGGACAGAGTTAGAAAGTGATCACAAGGTCTGAATTCTTCATAGAAACAACACATTTGTGAGGAATGTATATAGCAAGTGTCTGCCACTCATTACTCTGTTCCTTCCCAGCTTTTAGAACATGGAAACCAAAACAAACGCCCATAAATCCCTTCCGTATGAACCCATAGCAAACTAAGTTTTATGGTAGGGTATAAAGCTGGGGCACAATGCCACGTTTCATATAAATGCATTTTGCAGCTTTCTACACTGTCATCCGGTTCACGAATCAGTTGTCATTAGGGCATGCATTTGTTTCTGGACTCTCTACTCTGTTTCAAAAGCTCTGTAATTATCCCATGCCAGTACCATTCTGTGCTACTTACAAGAGATTTACAATATATCTTTAGTACCTGTTAGAAAAGATCCTACACCATCTCATTCTTCAAGTATGTTTATACAACATGGGTAAGAATTCAGAATTTTATAGTATCCCAATCTACGAATATAATATATCACCCATTTAATTCAATTTCACGTTGCTTAAAGATTTTCAAACATTTCCATATTTTGTGCAGATGTATTTCTAAGTATATTTCCATTGTAACTTGTTACAGGATGCGTTCTCACTATTACCAGCACAGGATAACTATTACATGGATTCTATCTATTCTTTTCATTCCAAGAACCATATTTCGGCTTTTATTTAATTTACACTATTATAGCTTTCCAATTAATCCATTTATATATATTTTTTTTAAAAAAACTACCTACTTCTGTTTTGCTTAAGTTTTCTCAAAAATCCCTGTTTTTCAAACTTTCCATTAAGTGATGCTATACCCATACCCCAAAATTGTGCGCAGTAAAGGGTCGTCTCAGCAGGTTTGGTGTTTCACAGCCTGCACATTCCAAAGAAATGACTACTCTCTGACAAATTCATGGGTGATGACTTGTAAGCCCATGGAACATCCTGCCTGATAATAGTGTCTTTACATAGCCGGAGGCTTGGGTCAAAACGAATAGTTCAAGCTAACACTGGGATTTATGGTTGGGGCCTTGGGCCTCCCTGGACGGGCTACATGCTGAGTAAATGAGGTCAATCATGCAGATGGTCCGGCCCCACATGACCAACCCACAATAAGAACCTTGGATACCAAAGCTCAGATAAATTCCTCTGCATGACAATACTTCATGTGTGCTGTCATACATCGCTGCTGGCAGAATTAAGCACTGTCCGTATAACTCCTCTGGGAGAAAATAAGTTTGCATTCATTCTCTCTTGGATTCTGCCCTGTTTGACGTTTCCCTTTGCTGATTTTATCTGTAACCTTTTGTTATAATAAACTCTAATATAACACCTTTACTGAGTTACCAGAGACCTCCATACACAGGTTCACAAATACACTTTACACTTTTATAATTTTGATAATCCCTTGATCAAATAGATTTTCCAAAAGTTATATTTGGAAATATTTTTAATTTAAATATGGGGTATTTTATTCTCACACTGTCGTAATTTCTAGTTCTATTAAATTATGTTGCTTTACGAGCTTAATGTTTTCTTCTAACCCAATACAATTATGCTTTGTTAATCCACTGACTCTTCAGAGAAAGCTTATACTATATTTTCAGAGTACAGAGCTTAAAAAACACATATCAATGTATATTATCATGTCATAAAATATGCTATTAACATGTAGAGCAGGGGTCAACCAACATTTATGTACAGGGCACGATGGTGAATATTTTAGTCATTGTACGCCACATCATATCAGTCACAACTATTCCGCCATTTTGTTGTACCACAAAACCAGCCACAACACTATGCAAACAATGTATTCAAAAAACTTGTTATTTATAACAACAAATAGCTAGCTGCATTTGTGACATAACTTACCAACTCTTGACCTAGAATTAGTTGTCGTCCACTGTATCTTGTTTGAAATCCAAGTGGTGTATATGCAAGGTCGGACAATTAAGTTCGTGAACACCTCCTAAAAAAGTGCTACATACCTCATTGCTGAATATCACTACTGACCTACAAAGTACTCCCCTTCGGAAGCTATGCACTGACACCAGAGCCTAGTCTACCCATCAAAGCAATTTTGGAACTCTTTTTCTGGAATGGCCATCAAAGCTGTCATAGTACCCTTGATGTCTTGACTGTCATCAAAATGTCTTCCTTTCAATATTTCCTTCATCTTCAGGTAAAGAAAGAAGTCACCAATGTACAGATAAGGTAAATATAGGAAAGACGTTCTGATACCCTTATTTGTTTATTGGCTAAAAACTCCCTCAGAGACAGTGCGGTGTCAGCTTGTGCCCTGTTGCAATGCAAGAAGTCCTTCAGGACCATTTCTGCACACATCTTGCTCATGCCAAGATTTTCAGTTCAGATTTTCTTGACTGTTTCTCTATCAATGTTTGCTTGGTCTGATATGCTACTCCCAGTAAGCCAACGATTTTGACGCACAATTCAACGAATTTTTGCAATATTTTCATCAGTTCTGCTTGTTACTGGCCAACCTGACTTCTCTTCATAAGTAATGCGTTCTCTCCTCTCGAAAAAACGTTGAATGCGTTTGTACGCTGCTGTTTTCTTCCTGGTATTATCCCCATAAACCTGGAATAATAATGTCTCTCATTTCACTTCCCCTCTTGCCAACTTTAAAAAAAAATTTAATGTTTGTTCATTGCTACAATTCTATCTCACATATTCTTGAGACAGCACACAACACGCAACAACAACAATGTACGACACTCAGCAAGACATCACCACATGTCGACACAAACATGGTCGTGAGCAGACATACCAAGATTATGAAACCTTGATGAGCTGTTTGTACAGTGCTGCACATGGTGGCAAGTTCGTGAACTTAACTATAAGACCTTGCATCTCTTCTCTCTCTTTTGCCATGGTTTAAAATTCCATTTTAGTTAGCATTATAATCTGCCTCTATATTTAACTTTCTATTGGTTAAATAAAAACTCATTCTTTGATTTTCTACACAGGTATAAATGATGCACTGTTGCCTAATACAAAAGATGAAAATAGGTAACGTTGACTCCTTTAAATTTACACCCTCCATACCCACATTTTATTGGATCTACTCGGATCTAAACTTCCAAAGGTGCCCAATGTTGAACAGATCCCATTTTGGATTTAGTCTTCCAGGGATACCTTTTACCAGTATTCTAAAACTCACCTGGATAACTCCCATTTAGAAATTTGTTCTCCAGTAACAACGGGTCTTCTTGTTCCAACTGGAAGATCACTTCTTGTTTTATAGAACAATACCCTGTAAATGGGAAATAATTTAGGACATGGTTTCACTTTATGGGCTTTGATGATTCTAAATGTTTAGGAAGATGCAGCTTTAAGAAAGGCACAGAAACAATATTCACTTGACCACTTCTAAGGGGAGATGTAGAACAGAAATATTTACAGCTGCTCAAAGGACATCTCTTTAAACCCCTAAATTACAAGCCTCAATAACATTAAATTCTAATAAAGGTTCATGTTTAGTAGCTACAGTGAGAGAGAGAGAGAGAGAAAGCTATGGAAATCTACAGAAGGGTCCTTTCAATCTTTGATTGGATACTAATTTGTGGTCACATGTGAGGAAACTACCTAGGGGTGCGGACCTAGGGGTAGAATGAAAAATCAGCTAGGCACACACAGAACTGGGAATTTTCTGTTTCCAGAGTAGAGAGGCAAAGAATTTTCAGTAGGATTCCTCATCAGCAACCATAAAAGGCAGAAGGTAGTGGGGTGATGATATATTCTTAACTACTCAAAGTAAAGGACTATCAACCAAGAATCCAGGAAAAGATCTTTTAAAGATAAACGTCAAGTGAAAATATTTCCAGATGAACAAAAATTGAGAGATGTTTGCTGCTAGTAAAGTCGCATGAGAAGATACAATAAAGAAAGTTGTCTTGACTGATTTAAAAAGTACTTGTGTACAATGAGTATACATGTGCAATGTTGGGTTTCTAACACACACACGTGTGTTTTTATCTTTCCAAGAAAACCATAAAAGAGGTAGGAGGAAGTCAAGCTATACTAGAATAAGGAAATACGTAATACAAAATGGTAACTCAAATGCACAATAAAAAATGAAGAGAAACAAAAATTAACAACATAAAACATATATAACAAAACATAACCCCTAACAATACCACAAAAGAGGGCGCAGGAAGAAGAAACTTACATAGGGGGAACCTGTCTATACATCTCTAAAATTAAGTTAACTTGATGTAGATCTGGTAAGTGAAGCTGTATATGGTATACACTAAAGGAATAACTAATTAAATGGACTCTCAAAAAATGTTGTGAATAAAATCATTAAACTAAAATGTTACATGAAAAAATCTTCACGTACTACAAAACAATAGAGAAACAGACGAGAAAAATACATGACACATGTGGAAAACAAAATGCAAAATGGCGTACAAATATCCAACCATATGAGCAATACCACTAAATGTGAGCAAACTAAACAATCCAGACAAAAAGCACAGACTGTCAGATTGATTAGGGGAAAAAAAGAAAGAAAACAAGCTCTAACTGTATTCAACTATACGCGGTCTAAGGACATACACATTAAATTCAAAGATACAACAATGTTAAAAGTAAGAGGATGGCAAGAGATACTCCATGCAAACAGCTACCATAGGAAAGCTATAGTAACATGAAACAAAATATACTGTAAAAAATGTTATTAGAGATAAAAAGACTAATATTTATAATGACAAAAGGGTAAATCCATCATGAAGATATTGTAACAATTATAAACATATACACATCCAGCAATTGAGCCCCACAATACATAAAGTTAAAACTGGCAAGTGAAAGTAAACATAAACTATTAAACAGTAATAGATGGACACTTCACTGTCACACTCGGTACAGAGAGAGAAGCTAGGTACAAAATAGAGGATTTGAACAGAAGTATCAGCCAACTAAACCTAACAGACATATATATACAACATACCTCACATAACAGTAGCATAATTCAAATTCTTCTAAACTGTGCATAAAACAGTCTCCATGGTTTTCGGCACAAAACAAACTTCAATAAATTTAAAGCTACAGAAATACAACAACGTATCTTTCCTGACCCAATAGAATGAAATCAGAAATCAGTAATGGAAAGAAATTTGAGCAATACACGAATACATACAAATTAAACACCAGTCTGCTAAATAACTAATGCATTGAAGAGAAAATTCCAAAGCAAATTGAAAATGCTTTCTGGTGACAGAAAGAGAAGGCACAACATACCAAACTAGCAGTATGAAGCAAAATCAGTTTTTAAAAGGAAATTTATGGCTATAAGCAACTTTATAGTTGACTCTTCAACAATGCAGGTGTTGGGGTGCTGACCCGTGAGCAGGTGAAAATCCACATATAAATTCTGACTCCTGAAAAACGCAGTCGTAACTCGTATACATGGGGGGTTCGCTCCAGGACGATCCCATCCCATGGACACTAACATCTACAGCTGCTCAAGTCCCTTATATAAAATAACATAAAACAACGCATACCGTCTGCCCTCTGCATCCATGGACTGCGAACCACAGACTCAAAATACTGTTTTCAATCTACACTTGGTTGAATCTGTAAATGCAAAACCCAGGGATGTGCAGGGCCAAATGTATATTTATAGAAACAATGTATGTGTATAAGTGGACCCGAGCAGTTCAAACTCACGTTGTTCAAGGTCAAGTATATTAAGAAAGAAGATCTGAAATCCACAACCTAACCCTTACATCTTCATGCAAAGGAAAAACAACTACAAACTAAACCTAAAGCAAGCAAAGGAAACAAACACTGAAGACTGGATTAGAAATTCATGAAAGAAAGGATACAAAATCAAAGTAACCACAGTTGGTTCTTTGAAAAGATCAGCAAAACTGACAAATCTTTACCTAGATTAACCAGAGAATAAAGGGAGAAGATGCAAATTATTAAAATCAGAAATGAAGAACACGACATTGCTATTGACTATACAGAAATAAAAAATGAGTTTAAAGGAATATTAGGAATAAATGTATAGCAATATATTAGATAACTTAATAAAAGGGACAAATTCCCGGAAAGACACAAACTATAGAAACTAAGTCAAGAAGAAGTAGAAACTCTGAACGGAGTTATCACAAGAGACTGACTCAGCACCCAAAACACTATCCGCAAAGAAAAGCCTATGCCCATATGATTTACAGCTGAATTCTACCAAACATTTAAAGAACCAATAATACCAATTCTTTACAAACTCTTCCAAATGACAGAAAAGGAAATACTTCCTATCTCATTGAATGAGGCCAGCATTACCTTGATTTCAAAACCAGATAAAGACATCACAAAAAAACTACAGACCGATACCTCTTATGAATACAGAAGCAAAATTCCCCATCAAAACACTAGCAAACTGAATCTAGACACATATTCAATGTATCATGCACCATGACTAAGTGGGACTTATCCCAAGTATGCAAGGCTGGTGTAACATCCAAAAATCCAGCAATGTAATTCACGGTATCAATGGATTGCAAACCACACGATCATCTTCATAGACAGAAAAAGCATTATGACAAAACGCAACACTCTTTCATGATAAAAATGCTGAACAAACTAGGAACAGAATGGAACTTCTTCCATCTGATAACAGGTATCTAAGAAAACCCCACAGCTAGCATCACAGTTCATGATCAGAACCTGGAGCTACCCTACTAATATTAGAAGACAGGCTGTTCATTCTGAACAACTCTATTCACTATTGTACTGGAGGTTCCAGCTGGGTCAATTATGCTACAAAAAGAAAAGTCATCCAGATAGGAAGGGAGAGAGGGAGGGAGGGAGCTAGGGAGGGAGGGAGCTAGGGAGGGAGGGAAGGAAAGAAGGAAGGAAGGAAGGAAGCAAAGAAGGAAAGGAGGGAAGATTGATTCACAAATGAAAGTATCATATGTAGAAAGAATTCAAAGGGCTGTTAGAAGTCAAACATCAATAATGGAGTCAGACTTCATTACAATTCACATCTGATGTTTGATGACTGAGAGGTGCCATGTTCCCCTCAATTGGATTTGAATTCATGAGCTAATATGGCACTCTATGAGGACTGCACCATGACGTTGTAAAGAAAGTAAAAGATTTTTATTCAAGAACCCAGTGCTGTGTATTTTGAGAAGTGACATTAAGTGCTTTGGTCATCATCGAAATCTAAAAACTAAAGAAAAATAAAAAAAATTGTGAAAGCAGCAAAACAAAAGTAACCTTTTGTTACTAGGGAAAAACAACTGAAACAGTGACATCTCATGACAAAGCACAAGGGCTATACGAAAGTGGCACAATGATCCAAGTGCTAAAAACTCTTAACCCAAAATTCGAAATGCAGTGAAAATACCATCAGGAATGAAGTGCAATCAAGACATTCTCAGATGAAGAAAAATGTACACATTGATCACCAGCAGGACTACCCTAAAAGAACAGCTACAAAAATAATTTCACAGATTTTAAATGTCTAGGGATCTTAAACTATCGGGAAAAAGAGTGAACAAGACAACAAGTAAAAAATATTAAGCATAGAGGTCCTCTCATACCCATAGGAGATAGGTTCAAGAACCTCCAGTGGGTGCCTGAAACTGCAGACAGCACCAAACACTGTAAATAGTATGATCTTCCTATACATACACACGCATGACAAAGTTTAATTTTTAAAATAGGCACAGAAACATATTAACAATTACATAATAAAAGAGAACAATTGTAAGAATAAACTATAATAAAAATAAACTATAATAAAAGTTATGTGAATGTGGTCTCTCTCTGCAGGCAACCTAGCACAAATTTCTCCAAGACAAAATCACAGATAGAAGATTTGTTCTTACTGTGTACATCGTAGCAACTTCAGCATGAGTTATTTTTTTCTTATGAAGTCAAGAATGTTTGTTTACCTTTCACTTAAACGAAGCACTTTATGGCTTGTCTTTGGCATATCCGAATTGTCAGCCACTACTCTTGCCCGTTAGGTCATTATGAAGTAAAACAAGGATGACTCGAACACAAACACTGCAACACCCTGACAGTCGATCTCATAACCGAGATGGCTACAAAGTGACAGTAGCATACTGTGTGGATACACTGGACAAAGGAATGATTTATGTCCCACACAGAACAGCCAACATTTATTTCATTGCACTACTTACTCAGAATAATGCACAAGTTAAAACTTATTGTTTGTTTCTGGAATTTTTCCATTGGATCTGTGCAGGCCTCGGTTGACCGCAAGTAACTAAAACCATGGAAAGCAAAACCATGGATGAGGGGGGACTACGCTATATGCAACAGGTATTCCTTCTCTTACGTTTCTAAACTCTTTCATGGAGGAAGCATCATTATAACTGTCTGATATAGTTATGAGTATGTGGAGAGAAAATGTTTGACAAAGTTACATTATAAATTAGGGAAGGTAAAAGGAGGTACACTTCAGTCAAACTCATAAAATATGAAAGCTAGCAGCCTGTGGTAAGTTATATAATATGGAATTCGTAGAGAAAGCACTAAAAAGAACTACACAAAAACCTCAAAGACACTATGGGCAGATCAAAATGGAATTCTGTAAAATTCTGAAGTAGCCCACAGGAAGAAAAAATAAAGAAGTAGAAGAAAATGATAAACAGCAGACAAACTGGAATTTGTAGTTGTAAATTAGAGGCCGTTTACGTTACCATCAACTTAATACAACTTAATACATTTAACAAAATATGTGTAAAACATACGCAGAGCTACAACTCATTGCAAACAAAAAAGGTAAAGACCTAAATAAAAGGGAGAGATACACTATCACTCAATGTATCAGAAGATCCATATTATTAATACATAAATCCTTCCGGACCATTCTGAAGACTCAAGAATATATCAACCAGAATTCCAAGCAAAAGTCTTGAAGAAATTGACTTGAAATTCTAAAAATTATATGGAAATGACAAAGAATGTATAGTCAAAATAATTATCAAATTGAAAACGTATTTGGAGGACTAAATCCTCCTTATTTGTTAACTTTCCAGACAGTTACAGAATCAACAAGGTGCGTTTCAGACTCATAGAACCATTAAACAGAATAGAGTCCAGGTACAGAACTACAGACATATGGTCAATTTGTTTTCGACAAAGAACCAAAGCCAACTCAATGGAAAACTAATAATCCTTCCAGCAAATGGTGTGACTAGAACTCGACAGATGTAGAAAAGAGAACCACAACTCTTATTTCACAGCACATAAAAGAAAATCACTGGCAGTGACTCAAAGTCCTACATGTAAAATTATAACACATCTTCAAGAAACCAAGGAAGGAAATTTTAGTGACCTTGGAATCAGGTAAAAAAATATTCAAAAAGACACAAAACCCATGAAATATAACAAACAATGAAAAAAAACATGAAAAAAACAAACGATATCTTAAAAAACAAAAAATTCTGCTGCTCCAAGACACTGTTAAGAAGAAAAATCAACAGATATGCAGAAAACTTAGCAAAATATTTTCTAACCATAGTCTTATGTAAAGATTATATAAAGAACTCTGTCAATTCAATGTAAGTCTTTAAAAGAAACAGTCTTCAAAAATGGGCTAAATATTTGAACAGACTTCCAGAAACAAAATCCTCCATGCATGGCCAAAAAGTGAAACAAAGAATTGGAGAGAAATTCTTCCATGGATTGGAAGATCAACATCGTTAAAATGGCCGTATTACCCAAGGCAATATGATGACTTCATGCAATCTCCATCAAAACCCCAATGGCATTTTTTCAAAGAAACAGAAGAAAAAAATCATCAGATTTGTATGGAACCACAAAGGATCCTGTGTCACGTCCTGCACAACACAAGCAAGTGGGAAAGGACGAGGAAGGCGGCGAGGGTTAAGGTTTATTAAAGAAACAGACAAGAGACACTGAAAGCAAAGAAACCACAGAGGACCAAGGGACTTACAGCCTCAAGAGACTGGAGCCCCGAATCGGGTCGTCGTGGGTATTTATTGATTTTTTACAATAGGCATCACATGATTCTGGGCAGGGTCTGCAAAACTCTTACACCACCAATACAATTAGCATATTTCCAATCACCCAATCATTTTGTCCCAAAGCAACCTGTACATGCCGTCCCCACATGACCAAGGTGCGGTGTGTGTGATCCCTGGGGGAGCGGATCTCTCAAAGCAATTATCCCATGAGGTCAGCGCAGAGCAAGCTGGTTTCGCTCAATTACTGTTCCTTGCACAATTGGGTGCCGGACATCTGAAGCATGCGTCAGCAGCTTCCCAGAACGTGTTGGAGGATGGGCACACCTCACAACCTAAGGTTAACATATGGGGGTCCCTGGGGTCCCGCCTGGCTTAAGTTGTCCCTCCCTTGAGGAATCTTACTCGTCTTTGGCTGCAGACCCAGCATGTTGGGACCAAAAGAGAGAACATATAAAACTCAACCCCTAAAGGGACAACCCCGCAACCCTCTTTCCCTAAGGAAAGAGTGGAAGGGACAGATGGTTAGGATGCTGTGTGACAACAATCCTGATTAGCCACGCAATCCTGAAATAAAAGGAGAAAGTTGGAGGGTCATACCTCCTGACTTCAAATTATACTACAAAGAGACAATAATCAAAACCACATGGTATCGGCAGAAAACCAGACACACAGACCAATGGAACAGAAACGAGAGCCTACAAAGAAACCCACATACATACTGGCAAATAATTTTAAATACAGGAGCCAAAAACCTACCGTTACGCAAAGAAAGCCTCTTCGATAAATGGTGCGGTAAAATTGGAAAGCCACATGCAAAAGAAGGAAAGTAATTACTATAATATCTGTCACCGAACACCAAAACTCACTCAAAATGGATCAAAGACCTAAATACAAGACGTGATAAAATAAAATACGTGGAACAAACCATTGGTATTAAACTCACGGAAATGGTCTCACAGAGGATTTTATGAGTTTCATCTCAGAGGCAAGGGAAGTAAAAGTAAAAATAAATGAATGGGGCTGTATCAAACTCAAAAGCTTTTGCACAGCAAAAAAACCCATGAATAAAACAAAGAGGAAACCAAATGATTCAGACGAGATATTTGCAAACGCCTACCATAGCGGGGCCAAATACAAAATATATAAGGAACTCACGTAACTCAACGACAATGACAAAAATCTAACAATCCAATTATGGGGTGGTCAGTTAGCTCAATTAGTTAGGGCACGGTGTTAATAACACCAAGGTTGCTGGTTCGATCCCCGCAGGGGTCACTGTGAACTGCGCCCTCCAAAACAAATGGGTAAAGGACCGAAATAGACACTCATCCCAGGAAGACAAACAAATGGCCACCAGATACACGGAAAAGATGCTCAACTTTACTAGCTACAGGGAAATGCATATCAAAACCGCAATGAGATAGCATCTCTCACATGTGTGAATGGCTATTATCAACAAGACAAGTCACCGAAAGTGTTGGAGAAGCTGTGGGGCAAAAAGGAACTCTCATACACTGCTGGTGGGTATGCAAATAGGAACAGCCACTATGGAAAACAGTATGGAGGTCGCACAAAAAATTAAGAATACAATTACCATGTGACCCAGCAATCTCTCTTCTCACTGTCTACCCAAAAAAATCTGAAAACATTTATCCATAAAGATATATGTACCCTTATGTTGACTGTAGCATTATTCACAGTGGTCAAGACGTTGAAACAAACAGAGCACCCTTCAATAGCTGATTGTATAAAGAAGACCTAGTACCTACATACAACAGATTACTTGGCCACGACAAAAGTTAGACGGAAAAAGTAGAGAACCATATGATTTCACTCATACGTGGAATATAAAACAGAAAAGAAAAACAAAAGACAAACAGACAAAAACTCATTCACAGATAACAGTATGGTGTTTACCAGAGGGAAAGGCTAGCAGGAAAAGTGTCAATGAAGAAGCAAATATCTGGGGCCGGCCCTGTGGCTCAGGCGGTTGGAGCTCCGTGCTCCTAACTCCGAAGGCTGCCGGTTCGATTCCCACATGGGCCAGTGGTCTCCCAACCACAAGGCTGCCGGTTTGATTCCTCGAGTCCTGCAAGGGATGGTGGGCAGCGCCCCCTGAAACTAAGATTGAACACGGCACCTTGAGCTGAGCTGCCTCCCAGATGGCTCAGTTGGTTGGAGCGCGTCCTCTCAACCACAAGGTTGCCAGTTCGACTCCCACAAGGGATGGTGGGCTGTGCCCCCTGCAACTAGAAACGGGCAACTGGACCTGGAGCTGAGCTGCACCCTCCACAACTAAGACTGAAAGGACAACAACTTGAAGCTGAATGGCACCCTCCACAACTAAGATTGAAAGGGCAACTTGACTTGGAAAAAGGCCTGGAAGTACACACTGTTCTCCAATAAAGTTCTGTTCCCCTTCCCCAATAAAAAAAACAAAAAAAAAAAAACAACAAAAAAAGCGCAAATATCTGCTGATAGAAGGAGATTTGACTTTGGGTGGTGAACACACAAACCAATATACAATTATGCATCATAGACCAGTACACTGGAAACTTGTATCACTTTATTAACCAACGTCACGTCAATAATTTAATAAAATTTAAGAAAGAGCCAAGTAACAGAAGAAAGAAAAATGTGTAAATAATGTACGATGTATATAAAATTCTAGAAAGGCAAAACTATTGGGACTGCAATACACCAGTGCTTCACGAGAGCGGGGAGGGGAGAGAAAAATAACTGCAAAAGCTACAAGGAAAGTTTTTGGGGTGACAAAAGTTTTTATATCATTATTTTGTTGGTAGTAATCACCTATAAACATTTCCAAACTCAGCAATTTATACACTGAACATTACTGACATTTAATTTTTGTTAATTACACCCCAATAAAATAATTTCAATATGAAGGAAAGAAGGAAAACAGAATTGCATTTGAGAGAGAATTAGGTGGTCGGGTCTGCTCACCCACTGAGTCGAGGTGGCTGTAGATCTCCAGCATCACATCTCTGTAGAGGGCCTGCTGAGCAGGGCCCAGGTGCTGCCACTCCTCCTGGGTGAACTCCACAGTCACGTCCTGGAAGGACACTGAGGCCTGTAACAGCATATTTCTTACTCAGTCACAAGGGTTCAGAAACAGGTGACATGGCAAATACCTTTCCAAACTAATTTCTGTCAGATTATTGTTAAGAATTTAAAAGAAACTTTTATAAAGAACGCCTATGATGGCCTATCATTGTCTTACACTTTTAGGGTGCTCACATAATTGGAACAAATATATTCTCGTACCCGGATGTATTTGTATTTATTTCTAAATTATATACCACAGACTGTCAGTTAATATACTAATGATAAAGTATAGTGACTTGTCCTTTAGATAGTTTTATAACTAGGCTTCCTGTCATCTTTTCCTGTGCCCTAGTGAACTGTCCTGAGCACTCTCTAGGGTACACACAACCTCTTGGAGTTCTCTGCTGGGGTAACAGGAGACCAACAATACACGAACACATATAGGTAAGCCCTGGAGGTCGTAAGCATCATGAGACTTGGCCATCAGACACAATGCTGTGCAGGCGCGGAGAAAGTTTTGTTTAGGAAAATAGAAGAAACCAATTTAAGGACCTCGAGGGCGCTACGCAAAGTGAAATAAGAAAGACAAATACCAGATCATCTTTCGAAAAGAAGGATGGACAATTATTTAGGGAATTGTTGCAACAATGTTGCTACCCTTTTTTTAATTCAGAGAGATTGTACTTTATGAATTTGTACCACCTGGAAAAACACTTAACCAAGTTTACTATTTGGAAGTGCTGAAAAGGCTGCGTGAAAACAGTTCCATCATCTGACCTTTCCTCCAACAATTCATGGCTCTTCTATCACAAAAATGTACCAGCTCACAGGGCACTGCCTGTGAGGGAGTTTTTAGCCAGTAAATAAATAATTGTATTGGAAATCCCTCCCTACTCACCTGGTCGGGCCCCCAAGGACTTCTTTCATTACCCTAACATAAAGGAAATAGTGAAAGGAAGACATTTTGATGACATTCATGACATCACCTGTAGTATGAAAACAGCTCTGATGGCCACTCCTAAAAAGATTTCCAAAAATGCTTTGAAGGGTAGACTAGGTGCTGGCATAGGTGCATAGCTCCTGAAGGGGAGTACTTCAAAAGCAGTGATACAGTGGTACCTGGGTTTTCGAACATAATCCATTCCGGAAGATCTTGGGAGTTCTGAAACGTTCGAAAACCGCGGCATGGTTGCCCGACAGAAATTAACAAAAAAATGGATTAATCCGTTCCAGACTTTTAAAATCAAGCCCTAAAACAGCAATTTAGCATGAATTTTACTAGCTAATGATACCATAGATCCATAAAATTTACGGCATTCATAAACCGAAATGTTCATCAACAGTGACGTTTTGTTTTGTTGTTTTTAATATATTTTTTTACATTTGTTTTTGCCTTTTTGTGTGTGTGTGTGTGTGTATGTGTGTGTTGAGAGCCCACTGGGCCATGTGGGAATCGAACCGGCAGCCTTCGGAGTTAGGAGCATGGAGCTCTAACCGCCTGAGTCACCGGGCCGGCGCAACAGTGACGTTTGAAAACTGAGACACTACTGTATTCAGCAATGAAGTATGAAACACTTTTTCTAGAATGAGTTCGTTAACTGTCAAACCTTGCATCTGTGGAAACTACAAAGAAACAACAACAACAACAACAACAAAAAAAAAAACCTAAGTTCATACCGACAACAGATTGGTTATTGCCAGAGGTGAAGGATGTGGTAGAGATATGGATGAACTGTTTTCGGTTTTTTAGTACTAACTCCATTTCTGAATTAGGGTATTTTCAACTTACAGTGGGCTTATCAGGATGTAACCCCGTAATAAGCAGATGATCATCTACATAGATGGGTCTCTGCCCCAGGTTCCTGCCACAGGGATCCTAACACCCTTGTAAGTGCCTAAGTGATAAGAGCGCCTGGAGAATGGTCTGTTTTAATGAGGTGACTGTGGGTGGGCTCGAGGATGGGCACTGGTCACCAGAGACACCAGGCCATAATTGGAAGCTTGGACTTTTCAGCCCAGCCTCCCACTTCCATAGAGAGAAGAGAGAGGCTCAAAATAAAGTTAAGAATTGATCATGCCTATATGATAACTAGTCCATAAAAACCCCAAAAGTACATATTTGGAGAGCCTCTACGTTGGGTTGGTGAACATAACAGTGATGTATAAGAAGAGGCATGCACCCCAACTCCATGGGGACAAACGCTGCTGTGCTCAGGACACTCACCCTATGTATCTCTTCATCTGGCTGTTCATACATATAGGTATGTATCCTATACCATGTCTTTAATAAACCGATAACTGTCTTTCCCTCAGAACTGCCTTTCCCTCAGAACTGGCTTTCCCTCAGTTCTGTGAGCTGCTCTAGCAAATTAATCAAACCCAGGGAGAGTAACCTCAGATGTATAGCCCAAGGTCAGTAGCACAGGTTCCACCTGGGAAATGCAGTTGCTACGTGCAGTGAGGTGGGAGCAGTGATGTAAAACTGAGCCCTTTACCTGTGGGATCTCATGCTATCTCCAGGCAGATGGTACCCGATGAATTAAACTGGAAGACGTCTGGCTGGTGTTGCAGACACTTACTAGGGGGGGAACAAAACCCACACACTTGGTGACCAGAAGTATCAGAAGTAACGTATCCTGTGTGAGTAGCAAAGGAGACATACAAAAGGGAAGACTGCTGGGTTTCTCTAAATCACCCAAGAGTTGAGGTAGACGAACTACAGGAAGGGGATGGGCACAGGGACACAGTGAGGCAGATATACTTCATTTATACTTAAGAGCTCTATCAACATGGAGATGGAACTATACACTGCGGTGTTGGTTGCATGATTTTGAAACATAAAAAGGTCTAAAATTGATGTATAGAGTCACTGCAACCACACACAAAATGGGAGCACAGTTTGAAGATACAAAGGTATATACTAAAACTTTCATGAAGAGGCAAAGGATTTACACGATCCAATACAATTATGAAAAAGCACAAGGTTGGGAAATTCACAATACCAATTTCAAGACTTATATGAAAGCAACAGTAATCAAGGAGTATAGTATTAGCAAAAGGACAGACACACATCAACAGACGAGAATAATGACTCGAGAAACAGAACCACAAATAATATAAAATCAAATGATTCCCCAAAGGTGTCAAAGCAATTCCGTGGAGAAGGTATATATATTCTTTGTAGCAAATGTTGTTGGAATATCAAACATGCATAAGCAAAAGTAAATAATCTTGATCTATACCTTGCACCATAAAAGTTAATGTTAAGATCACAAACTGTAATTATAAAACTTACTAAAATAGGACAGAAAAATCACTGTGACCATGGCTTAGGAAGATTTTTTACATATGACCAAAACAGCATTAACTAACAAAAGGAAAAGACTAAACATTTGAAAACTTGATTAAACACTTCTGTCTTTGAAAAATACATGGTGAGAGAAAAACACAGGCGAGACCTATGATCTTTAATAAACGTATTAGGTACTCAAAATCTTCACACAACAATTCCCTACAAACAACATGCAATTTGCATGAAATAAAATACATGGGGGAAAAACATTACACAAAGGAGACAAAAGGATGAGAGTCACATTCTTTTTATGAGACTAATATAAGCATTCCACCAAAATTGGATGGAAACATGGGAAAAGGAAATGATACGCTCACTTAAATGTGATACAGATACTCATTTATAAGTATAAGCAGAAATATCCCAACCAACTCATCAGCAAGTAGGGTGTATATTAGAAAATTCATTTTGCTACTCATGAACTGTATACTTTAAAAGAAATTAGCTATAGCTTTATTTTAATGGATACAGGAAAAGTATTTAAGGTAATTCAAAGTACATTCATGACTAAACTAAAATCTAAATGAAGCGGCAATTACATGGAATATACGAATCAAAGGTTATCTATCAAGTAGATAGCACTGCAAACATCAGAGCTAATGCTAAAAGTGTATTTTCTCTGAAGACTGGCTTTATTTCTACTTCTCTCTTGCATTGAATATATGGACACTTATGAACCACATAAATCCATCACAATGCAAAGTGGGAAATGAACAAAGTGCTCACCTGAGATGCGTTCATTCTGCTGCTCTGGGGAGACTGTAGAGAACTGGAGAGGTTCGACTGGGAGGCCAAAGAAGAACCGTGCAGGGGCTTAGCACCATCTGTGCACATGAGACGGGAAGTGGACACGTGGACTAAACCGTACAGCTTTTCATTGACTCAACTTCTCTCTGGATAAAAAACAATGTAGTTGATTTCCTGAACGATTAACATAAACAACTCAGTTACATTAAAGTACATACAGGATAAGGCACTGCTCTTTCACTAATATTTACATAAAATACTCAGGCTGCATCATTTAAGTTTTTTCCAATTAACACTGTTTACATCTCCAAGGAGAAAATCCTCCGAAAGCCCAGTAAAAGGAGTATAGAGGGTCTCAAGGAAAGAATATTTCATTTTAGTTTTAACTGGATTATATTTTCTCAAATGGTCCCTTCCATAACATATTTTTGCTGACTTCCCTGTGAGAGAGTGAACTGCAGTTGTTTTCCTCATGGTGACAGAGCTGGACTCTTCCCGGGCGTCTCAGCCCCAGAGCGCGTCTCTCACGCACACTCACCGCCCGCGCTGTCTGGCTCTCACGGGCCCATTATAAACGCGCTTTCCCCTCCTGCCGCTAAACCCGGGTTTTCTCCCGTCCGGCGGCTGGCGGGCCGCGCACAAGGCCCCCGCACCCCGGCCCGCACCGGGCACCTGCTCCTGACCGGGCTCAGTCCCATCGGCGCCCCGGGAACCCGAAGGGCCGGGTCCCCCCAACAGGTCCCGGCGGGCTCTGCACTGAAGACCCCGCCTGGGGGGTTCCCGGGTCCTCCCGTTCCCTCCTCCACAGACACAAGGCCCCACGCGCTTCAGGCTGGTCTCCAGGTCTGTGTCCTGATTCCCCATCACCCCCGCGCTCTACCTGCGAACCCCCGAACCCACGCGGAAGACCAGCTGTACCAGGTGCTCTCCGCGTGACCAAGGGCCGTGCGGAAGCCGGGAGGCGGGACTAGCGCTGTACAGGAGCCGACAGAGGCCAGAAGACCCGTTCCCAGGGCCCTGCGCGGTCGCCAATTCCACACGAGACTACATTTCCCAGAAAACACCGCTCTCACTCCTTTTCCTGAGTTAGCAATCGTTCCCCATCTTAATTTGGTGTAAAAATGTTATTATAACCATCTCTTCTGCAGGGTTTGTATCAAAAACGGAAAACGTTAGGGGTTAAGCTTGAAGTTTACCGCCAATACAAGGTGTGGTCCTCGAAGAAAATCCCCATTAAATAAGCAACAGCTGCCCAAAAAGACATTGGTTATAATTGGGGAAACTTGCATGTGCACGAAATTACTCTGAAGTGTAAATATAATTAATCCCGACCTGTAAGTGACAGAACTGTGGCTAGCCATCCTCAACCTTCAGTGGTTTCAGTGAGAAGGGTGTTAGCATAAGAATGAATTTCTTTGAGGGCCTGACCTAAAGAGGAGACATACGTGGCTAAAGCATTAAATTCAGGATCTGGCAGCAGGTCTGTTGATAAGAAAGGCCTCCCATAGAGAAGTTCCAAGAGGCTCAGGTGACTGTCCAAGGAAGGACTTATCCTGAGAGTAAGGGGCACTAGAGGTAAAAGCTGGGTCCAGGATGACTGGAGCTCCTGGGTGAGCTGAGTGCGGTGTCTCTTGACAAGCAGGGTAGCTCTCTCCACTTTACCCTGGACTGGGGCTCCCAGGGAGAGTGTAGGTGGTAAGTAATCTGAAGGGCTTCACAGACTTGCTGAGTAATTTGAGAGACAAAAATAGGTCCATTATCACTCTGTAAGGAGCAAAGTAGGTCAAATCCCGGAATTATCTCCTGCAGTGGGTGACCTGTTAGGCCTTTGCAGTCTCACTAGGGAAGGCCTCTAGCCACCACCAAAAGGTGTCAACCTGCTTTTAACCTGCTCTAAGAGCGAAGGTGGCCTAAGGTGTGTTTCTTGATTAACCTTGACGCAAATGGGGCACGACTTAGAAATGTTTTGGATGTGTGACAGGACATTGTGCCCTACGAAGTAGCACTGAAGAATCTCAGGTAAGGCCTTAGCACCAGGATGAGGAGAATGATGTAAACTGTAGAGAAGCTTCCATTGAGAGGCTCGGGGAATGGGGAGTTTTCCTTGGGGATCAGGAAAGGATCCCTGAGGGTTAGGCGTGTACTATCACCCCCACCCCCTCTGCCTGGTGTTTTTCCTTAGGGTTATAGACAGGTTGAGAATCAGGTTTACGGGTAAAAAGGGACAGAGCCTGGGAGGAAACTCTAAGGCATTAAGTTGAAGGGCTCTAGAAGAGGGTCCTGCTCCCTTGTTCTGACATTATAACCCTCTTTACTAAGAGCAACTGACTTAGCCATAGGGTTAGTAAGATTTTTTCCTGAGATTTCTCATCTGTCTGTGATTGGTGGCCCTCACAGTGGATGACAGCAACATTAGTAGTGTCCTAAATGCCTCAAGTTACTGTAAAATCTCTTTTTTGTGCTTTATGGGGCTATTCTGGGAGGTAGAAAGCCCATCTCTTACCAAACGTGGTATGAGCCCGTAGGACTGATGGACATACTTTGAGTCGGTACAAATGATGACTCTTAGGTCTTTACCTAGGAGTAAGGCTCTGGTTAATGCTATTAATTTGTCCTTCTGAGGAGAAGTATGGGTGGGTGAGCCCCCATCCCTATTACGCTGGTGGAAGAAACAACAGCATGTCCTTGGGACACCACGCAACTCCCATCTCAGACCAGATTTCATAAGGGTCTGAAAAGGGAGCATCTTCTAAATCCTCCCGAGCAGATGGGAAATGTTCAGAACTTTGAGGCTCTTGTGTTGGGTCGGGGAAGAGGGATCTGGCACAAGGCAGAGGGGTTTAAGGTATTGCAGGGCTTGATGGTTAAGTCCAGGGAGACTAAACACAAGGTTTGGTATTGGGCCAGCCTGTTGTTTGACAGCCAGTGTGATGCGTTGCAGTTAAGGATGTCTATGGCCTGGTGCGGCGTAAACACAGTTAGTGGATGATTAAAGGTGAGCTTCTGAGCCTGCTTTAATAGTGAGGCTAAACCGCAAGAGCTCTGAGGAGGAAGGATCAGCCTTTTGCACCTGGGTCCAGCATATAGGGATAAGCAGCAAGCCTGGAATCTGAGCCTAGTTCTGCACAAGGAGCCCTGGGTCACTTCCCTTCCTCTCAGAGATACAGAGTGAGAAGCGCTGGGGCAGATCTGGGAGAGCTAAGGCAGGGGCTTCAGTTAGAGCCTGTGAAGGGCACAAAATGTGCACTCGAGCTCTGCATTCCAGTGTCAGGGCTCTTGCTCCAGGTCCTTAAGGGCCTCATACAGAGGGTTTGCTGTGACCCGAACTGAGGAATCCAGATGCGGTAGTAGCCAACCATGCCTAAGAAAATGGCTCTTGGTGGTTGGGGTCTCCAGGGAGGTGATGGATTCCTTCCTCTCATTGCTAGTTTGTCATTGCCCAGGTGAAAGAATAAATCCTGAGTAAGTTACTTGCTGCTGGGAAATCTGAGTCTTTTTGACCTTTACTCGGTATTCCCGTTTTGTTAGAAAATTTAAATTTATTTTATCCCGATCTGAGCTTTCCCCCTCCAGGCTACAAGTAAAGAGGTTATCAACATAGGTTGCCCTGAGGCCATAGTAACCTCATGTGCATTGTGAAACTCCCGAAATTATGTCCCTTGCCTTCTACCCTAGATAATTACCCTGAAACTTGTGATTCATTGTCCCCATGTTTGCTGATTGTCATCATTATGGCCTAGCATTCTTTCCCGACTGGTAATCTACTAGAAAAAAAACGTACAAAATTAAGTGTTCCGGGGGAGTCCTAGTCGGAACTCTGACGGGGACGCTCGCTGGACACACTTGAAGCCAAGAGGCTGTCTCGGTTCCCCAGCGCCTTGGAAACACTCTTCGGGTGGTGGAAACTCACTGTTGGTCTTTGTCTTACTTTGCTTTATTCTGTCTATCTTCCTTATTGCCTCACTTAATAAACAGTGTTTTGCTGCCTCAACTCCATCTCAGTGTGCATGGTATGCGTATTCAACACCCAAATGCTGTAGCCACTTGAAACATAGCCCCTTGCTGCTACATGTAGTCAGAGGATGGAGCCAGAGTAAAAGTTGCTGTGTATAACTGACAAGTTATAATAAGCCAGGATTTGTGTGGTTTAAACAGCCTCATTCATGCCAAGCATGGAAGGTGCAGACTTTATGATTATCTTGCCCAGATGTGGAGCACAGAGGGCAGATGACATGAGGTTTGTCGGCTGTCAGAGCTAGACACCAAAAGTGCAGACAGACTATTTACTATAGAAAACTCAAACAGATTAAGCCCAAATACATTCACACCGAGACATAAAATAGTCAGACATCTAAAAACGTTCCAAGAACCCCCAGTGGGTGCCTGAAACTGCAGACAGTACCAAGTCCTGTATATACAATGATCTTCCTATACATACAGACCCATGATAAAGTTTGTTTAGTCACAATAAGATAATAACAATAACTAACACTGAAACAGAACAATTATAACAATATACTGCAATTAAAGTTGTGAATGTGGTCTCTTCCGGCAAACTAGCACAAATTTCCTTTTCCTTCATGATAATTTCAGACAGGAGACTGTTTCTTATTGCAGATGGTACCAACTTCAGCTTATGATTTTTCTTCCTTAAGTTGAGCACATTTACCTTTTCGTGTAAAGGAAGCACTTTCCCGCTTCTCTGTGCAATATCAAATTGCCAGCACCACTACTCTTGAGCTTTGGGGCCATCATGAAGTAAAATAATGGTTACTTGAACACAAGCACTACAACACGCTGACAGTCAATTTCATAACCTAGATGGCTACTGAGTGACTAACAGTAGCATACACAGTGTGGAGACACTGGACAAAGGAATGACTTATGTCTCATGCGTAACAGACCAAGATTTCACCATGCTACTCAGAACAATGCACAAGTTAAAACTTATTATAATTCTTTATTTCTGGAATTTTCCATTTACGATTTTAGAACCTCAGTGACTCCAGGTAACTGAAACCATTGTAACCAAAACCATGGATGACGAGGTATGACTATCAATACAATAGGTATTGCTTCTCATACGGTTTTCTAATATTTCATGATGGAAGCAACACTATAACTGATTGATATAGTTCTTAGTGTGTGGAGAGAAAACATTTAAGAAAGTTACTTTACAAATGAGGGAAGGTAAAAGGAG
The DNA here is from genome assembly GCF_964194185.1 of Rhinolophus hipposideros. Classification (NCBI taxonomy): domain Eukaryota; kingdom Metazoa; phylum Chordata; class Mammalia; order Chiroptera; family Rhinolophidae; genus Rhinolophus; species Rhinolophus hipposideros. The sequence continues at coordinate 8,796,575 of NC_138057.1, read as the reverse complement.
GTACAATTCATTCAAAGTAATAAATCATGAACACCAGCATTCTCTGATAATTTATATGAAATAAAATTCCTAGGGAAACCACTACAAAGAACTATACAGAAACACCTCAAAAACACTACAGGCAGATATAAAATAGAACTCTAAAATATTTTCAAGGATCCCGAAAGAAGGAAAAAAAAGAAAAGAGACAGAAATGTGTACATCACAACACAGCTTCTAAACATATGAGGCAAAAACTAAGAGAATTAAAAAGAGAAATAGATAAATCCATAATTATAATCAAAACCTTCAATAACCCCATCTAGCAACTGCTAGAACCAGATAGAAAATAAGCAGACACACAACTTAACAAAATCATCAACTAACATGCTCTCATAGACATTTATAGAAAACGCCACACAGTAAAGGAAAATACACATACTTTTCAAAACTCTACAGAATACGTATCCCTACAGGCAATATCCATTAAAAAAAAAGTTTAATAGAAATGAAATGGTATTCTCTGACCACAATGAAATCAAACTAAAATTTAGCTGCAGAAATATATGGAAAAAAATCTCAAAACTCTTGGAAATTAAACAACACATTTCTAAATAATCTTTCAAAGAGTAAGTCTCAAGAAAATTTTAAAAATACACTGAAAATAATGCAATGAATATTTGTCACAGGCATAAAAAACAGTGCTGTGAGAAAATTTATACCACTAAATCCTTACATTAGAAAACAGGAAAACTCTCAAGTCAGTAACAGAGCTTCTGTCTCAAGAAATTAGAAAAAGAAGAGCAAAATGAAGACCAAATAAGCTGAAAGGACATTAAACTCCACTGATGATAAAATTCCATAAGAAAACTAGAACCAGAGAAATTCCTCACCTTGATAAAGAACACTTATAAAAAAAAATATAGGTTCCGGTGCAGAGAGAGCAGTAGGTATATCCTGGGCTTACCTTCTCTCATGACAACATCAAAATTACAACTATAATAAATTACTAAAAAAAGCATCATTGAGAATTACCCAATAGCTTGGAATAATAATAGTTTATCATTCCAACTATAATAAACTTTGGTTAGTGAACCAAATCCAGGAATACCAAAACTATAATATAGTATCAACAACTGGAGTTCACCCCAGGAATTCAAGGTTGGTGGAACATTCAAAAAATAACGTAATTCACAAAATTAAATGAATAAAAAAGAAAAACAATGGGACCATCTCAACAGATCATCAACATCTGACAAATTCAATGATGATGATTATCAATGAATAAAAACAAAACCCCTTTCAGGAGACTGGAGAACTTCTTCAAATGGATAAAGAGCAGCTTTGAAAACTTACAATTAATTCAGTTAATGAATTATGTCATGGTGAAGAGTGAATGCTTTTTCTGGAAGTTAGGAAAAAGACATGAATATCTTCTCTCACCACTTGTATTCAATGTTATATTGGTAGCCCTAGACAGTGACTAAACAAAAGGAAATGAAAGATATACAGTTTAAAAATGAAGAATTAACACTTTTTTATTCACAGATAACATAATTGTATATATAAAACACCTTTGGGAATCTCCAAAAGATCTGCTAGAATAAATAAGAATCACGAAGTTACAAAACACAATGATTGTAAATAAATCTATTGGATTTCAATACACTTCCAACAAACAATTAGAAATTGAAATTGTAAATTATATACCATTTATGGCATCATCAATTTCATAAAATACACATAACAAAACATGGGTAAATCATACACTTAAAGCTAAAAATCATTCCCAACAAAAAAATAAAGACCTAAATAAAAGACAGAGACATACTATCACTTTAATGGATCAGAAGATTCAATATTATTAAGATATAAATCCTTCTCAGATCATTCAAAAGACTGAAGACTATCTCAATCAGAACTGCAAGCAAACCTCTTAAAGAAATTGATTACAAATTCTAAAAATTATATAGAAATGACAAAGAATGTATAATAATCAAAATAATTTTCAAATGAAAAACATACATGGAGAATTAAATCACCCTTACTAGATAAAATTTCCACAAAGCTACATAATAAGGTACATTACATAATCAAGAACCATTAAACAGAATCAAGTCCAGGTATAGAACTACAGATATACCGACAATTTGTTTTGGAAAAAAAAGTCAAGGCAGTTCACTGGAAAAATATTAATCCTTCCAGCAAAATGTATCAATATAACTAGACATAGAAAAAGTGAACCACAGCCCTTCTTTCACAGCACATAAAAAAATTCACTGGTGGGGCGGACGGGTGGCTCCGGTGGTTGGAGCACTATCCTCGTGGCACCACGTTGGTTGGTTAGATTCCCACATGGGCCAGAGAGCTGTGCCCTCTGCGGCTGGATTTGGGAGCCACCACTCGACCTGGAGCTGGGCTGCCGTGAGCTGCAGTGAGCACACGGCCTGCAGCCGGCCACCAACTGGCTGGGCTGGGTAGAGTGCAATGCTCCTGCAATCGGCATGGGCCAATGAGCTGCGTCGTCCATTGGACAGAGAACGACAGCTTGGCTCAGAGTTGCCCGGAGGAGAGAAGAGGGAAGGGGGATGGGAAAAAGGGGGGATAAAAATTCACTGGCAGTGAATCATAGGCCTCCTTGTAAAATTATGAAAATTCTTCAAGAAAACAGAGAGGAAGTTTTTGTGACATTGGATTATGCAAAAATTTCTTTAAAAACACAAAAACCATGAAATATATAAGGAAAGTCAACGATACCTTATAAAACAACCAAAAAAAATTACGCTCTTCAAGACACTGTTAAGAAAACATGAGCAAGCATCAGGTAGTCAGAAAACTTTACAAAATATTATCTAACCATACTCTTACATCTAGATTACATAAAGATCTCTTGTCACCCCAATAAATTTTTTTTATTAGTTTCAGTTGTACAAGACAAGGTAATACTTAGACGTTCATCATTTATATCCCTCACACTGTGACCCCAATAAATTTAATAAAAAAAAAAAAAGATCTCAGTCAACTCACAGTAATTGTTTAAAAAAAAAATCTTTAAAAATGGGCTAAAAATTTGAAGAGACTTCTACAAACAAAATATATGCATGACCAAAAAACACGAGAAAAGATATTCAACTTCATTAGTCATTAGGAAAATACAAATTAAAACCCAGGAAGTTACAAAGACATCCACTTAAATCTTAAAAAACAAAGTAAATGGCCAACATGTGAGCACTCAGTGAGAAGCTGGCAGCCTGCAACCCAGAAGTGGGTCTCCACCAGACATGGAGTCTACTGGGGCCATGATCCCAGACTTCCAGCATCCACAACTGTGAGAAGTCAACGTTTGTTGTTTCCTAAAACCAAACCAAAAATCCATACTGACCTCCAATCACACATGTTGGTGAGGACGTACGGCAACCATAACTATCAGACACTGCTAACGGGCATGCACACTGACAAAGTCACTTTGGAAACATCAAGCAGGTTCCTCTAAAGTGACCATAGGGGCCAGCCTCATGGCTCAGGCGATTGGAGCTCCATGCTCCTAACGCCGAAGGCTGCCAGTCTGATTCCCAATTGGGCCAGTGGGCTCTCAACACAAGATTGTCGTTTCCACTACTTGACTCCTGCAAGGGATCGTGGGCTCCGCCCTCTGCAACTAAGATCGAACATGGCACCTTAAGCTGAGCTGCCGCTGAGCTCCCAGATGGCTCAGTTGGTTGGAACGCATCCTCTCAACCACAAGGTTGCAGGTTTGACTCCCGCAAGGGATGGTGGGCTGTGTGCCCCCTGCAACTAACAACGGCAACTGGACCTGGAGCTGAACGGCGCCCTCCACAACTAAGACTGAAAGGACAACAACTTGACTTGGAAAAACTCCTGGAAGTACACACTGTTCCCCAATAAAGTCCTGTTCCCCTTCCCCAATAAAATCCCTATGAATAAATAAATAAATAAAGTGACCATAAAACAATAATACCATACTTCAGAATATTTACACATGAGAAAGGAAAACAAATGTCTGAACAAAACTTGTACTTAAATGGATATTGCAGCTCTATACTTAGCAGCACAAATAAGGGGAAAACTACGTGTCTATCAACTGGTATAAGGATGACAAATTGTGGTATATGCATTCACAGAAATACTACCTAGGAATAACAAGAATGGGTAGATACACAATAGCATGCATGAATCTCAAAAGCTAAGTGAAACAATGAAATGGAAAGAAATTCTGTGTTCATGAATTAGATGACTCAATGCAAATAAAATAGCTGTATTACCCAAAGCAATATATGGATTTAACGTGATCTCCACCAAAATCCCAATGGTGTTTTTTAAAGAAATACAACAAAAAGATCATTAGATTTGTATGAAACCACCAAAGACACTGATTAGCCAAACCAATCCTGAGAAAAAGAACAAAGCCAGGCGGATCACACCCCCTGACTTCAAATTATACTACAAAAAGACAATAATCAAAACAGCATGGTACTCTTTGAAAAACACACACAGAGACCAATAGAACAGAAATGAGGGCCCCAAAATAAACCCACATATATATGGGTAACTTTCAACCAAGGAGCCAAAAATATACAAAGGAGCAAAGAAAGTCTCTTCAATAAATGGTACTGGAAGAACTGGAAAGCCACATGCAAAAGAACGAAATAGATTGCTATTTGTCACCATACACCAAAATTCACTCAAAATGGATCAAAGACCTAAATGTAAGACCTGAAACAATAAAATATACTGAAGAAAAGAAAGGTACTAAACTTACGGACCTCGTTCCTACAGAGGGTTTATGAATTTGATCACAAAGGCAAGGGAAGTAAAAGAAAAAAATAAATGAATGCAAACTAAATAAATGAAGGCAAACTAAAAAGCTGTTGCAGAGCAAAGGAAAAGCATCAACAAAACAAAGAAGGAACCAAACAAATGGAGAAGACATATGCCAATAACACCTGCGATATAGGGGCCAATATCAAAAATATATAAAAAACTCAAATAACTCAGTGACAAATAAAGCAAATCATTGAAAGAAATATGGGCAGAGGACCTGAACAGACACTCCAGTCAAAAAGACAAACAACCAACAGATATATATGAATAAAGCTCAACTTCATTTGCTATTAGGGAAATGCAAATCAAAACCGCACCGAGATATCACTTAACACCTCTGAGAATGGCTATTATCAACAAGACAAGTAATAAAAACAGTTGGAGACCATGTGTGGGGTGGTAGGGTCGGGGGTGAGACCCCATTACTGCTGGTGGAAATGTAAATTGGTACAGCCACTATGGAAAAACAATATAGAGGTTCCTCAAAAACTTGAGAGTACAATTACCATGTGACCCAGGAGTCACTCTTAGTCTACCCAAAAAATCTGAAAACACTCATTTGTAAAGATATATGTATCCTTATGTGAACTGCAGCATTATTCACAGTGGCCAAGGCATGGAAACAACCAAAGTGTCCTTCAATAGAGGACTGCATAAATAAGAGGTAGTACCTATGCACATTGGATTACTTGGCCATGACAAAAGATGAAATACTGCCATTTGTGACAACATAGATGGATCTTGAGATTATCATGCTAAGCACAGTAAGTTAGACAGAAAGGCAGATCCATACGATTTTACTCATACGTGGGATGTAAAACTGAAATCAAAACACAAACAACACAAACAAAACTTCATAGACAGACAACAGAATGGTGGTTACCAGAGGGAAAGGCGGGTTAGAAAAGGGTAAACGGGGGGTCGCATATATGGTGACAGGAGAATTGACTTTGGGTGAACGCACAATACAATATACGAGTAACGCGTTATATACTTGTACGCTTGAAACCTGTATCATTGCATTAAATAATGTAACCACAGAAAATTTAATATAATTAAAAGAGCTAACAGAAGCAGCATGAAAAAAGAGTAAATACTCTATGATGTACATAAAATTCTATAATGGCAAAACTATTACAACAGAAAGTACCCCAGTGGTTGACAGGAGCCAGAGAGAGGGATGGGAGGAGAAAAATGACTGCAAAGAACTACAAGGAAACTTTTTGGGGTGACGAAAATATTTTATATCATTAATTTGGTGGTAGGCATCACCTATAGACATTGCCAAAACAAATCAAATGATACACTGAACATTACTGACTTTCAATTTCTGTTAATTACACCCCAATAAAAGTAATTTCAATATGAAGGAGAGAAGGAAAACAGAATTGCATTCCAGGGGGAGTGAGGTGGTCAGGTCTGCTCATCCACGGAGACGAGGTGGCTGTAGAATTCCAGCATGACATCTCTGTAGAGGGCCCTCTGACCCCAGGTGCTGCCACTCCTCCTGGGTGAACTCCACAGTCACGTCCTTGAAGGACACTGAGGCCTGTAACAGCATATTTCTTACTCAGTCACAAGGGTTCAGAAACAGCTGACATGGCAAATACCTTTGAAAACCAATCCGTATCAAGTTTACTGTTGAGAATTTAAAACAAAATTTTATAACCGATGCCTACTATGGCCCTATCATTGTCTTACACTTTGAAGACTAACATAACTAGGTAAATGCTGATGCCACTGTGATATAAGTGAAAATACATATACAGATGCTCTGACTTCCAATGATTCAACTTACACTTTTTTTTACCGTTATGATGCTGTGTAAATGATATACCTAATAAATTACATGAGATATTAAACACTTCATTACAAAATTGGCTTGTGTTAGATGATTTTGCCGAGCTGGTGACTAATGTAAGTGTTCTGAGCATGATGAAGGGAGACTAGGCTAACCTATGATGGTCGGTAGGTTAGCTGTACTAACTCCATTTCTGACTTATGGTATTTTCACCTTACAAAGGGTTTATCAGGATGTAACCCATCCTAAGCAGAGGAGCATCTCAATACATGGATCTCTGCCCCTTCTTCCCAGCACAGAGCTCCTAAAATCCTTGTAAATTCCTAAGTGATAAGAGCACCAGGAGCATCATTTGTTTTAATGAGGTGACTGTGGGTGGCTCCAGGACGGGCACTGGTCACCAGAAAGACCAAGCCATAATCGGAAGCTTGGAATTTTCAGCCCTGCCTCCCACTTCTCTAGAGTGGAGAGAGAAACTGAAAATAGTTAATAATTGATCATGCCTACAAGATAACTCCTCCATAAAAACCACAAAAGAATGCATCGGGAGAAGTTCTATGTTGGTGGACATAACAGTGATGTGTCAGGACAGGGATGCAGCCCAACTCTATGGGGACAGAATTTCCTGTGCTCAGGACCCTCCAGACCTCTTTACTATGTATCTCTTCATCTGGCTGTTCACCTGTACCCTTTATCATGTCCTTCAATAAACTAGTAATGCCTTTCCCTCAGTTCTGTGAGCTGCTCTAGCAAATTAATCAAACCCAAGAGGAGGTCCTGGGAATCTCAGATGTATAGCCCAAGGTCAGAAGCACAGGTGACAACTGGGACTTGCAGTTGGTACCTGCAGTGGGGTGGGAGCAGTCCTGTAGAACTGAGTCCTTTACCTGTGGGATCTCATGCTACCTCCAGGTAGATGGCGTCAGATGAATTAAACTGTAAGACGTCTGGCTGGTGTTGCAGACACTCAGGGGAGAAAAAAACCCCACTCATTTGGTGATCAGAAGTATCAGAAGTAACGTATCCCGTGTGAGTAGCAAAGGAGATACAGGAGGGAAGACTGCAGGGTTTCTCTAACTCAGCCATACACTGAGATTAGAAGAAGAAAAGGAAGGGAATGGGCAGAGGGTCACAGTGAGGCACATGTTCTCCATTTGCACTCACGATATCTATAAACGTAGAGATGGAATTATACACTGCAGTGTTGGTTACATGATACTCGAACATAAAAGGGGGTTCTAAAACTGATGTATAGAGTCATTTCAATCACATACAAAATCAGAGCACTTTCTGAAGATAGGAAGGTAGATTCTAAAACTTTTTGGAGGATGTAAAGGATTTATACTATGCAAAACAACAATGAAAAAGAATGAGGAAGGGAGATTCACAATACTGATCTCAAGACTTATTTCAGATGATCTGAAGAGACATTTCTCCAAAGAGGACATACAAATGGCAAATAGACATATGAAAAAATGCTCAATATCACTAATCATCAGAGAAATGCAAATAAAAACCACAATGAGGTATCACCTCACCCCAGTCAGAATGGCTATCATCAACAAGACAAATGGTAACAAGTGTTGGAGAGGCTGTGGAGAAAAAGGAACCCTCATACACTGTTGGTGGGAATGCAGACTGGTGCAGCCGCTATGGAAGGCAGTGTGGAGGTTCCTCAAAAAATTACGAATAGAAGTACCATATGACCCAACAATCCCTCTCCTGGGTATCTACCAAAAAAAATCTGAAAACATTTATCCATAAAGTCACGTGTGCTCCAATGTTTATTGCAGCTTTGTTTACAGTGGCCAAGACATGGAAACAACCAAAATGTCCTTCAATAGATGAATGGATAAAGAAGTTGTGGTATATATATACAATGGAATACTATTCGGCGGTAAGAAAAGATGATATAGGAACATTTGGGACAACATGGATGGATCTTGAGAGTACAATGCTAAGCAAAATAAGTCAGACAGAAAAAGCGGAGAACCCTATGATTTAACTGATATGTGGTATATAAACCAAAAACAACAAAAGAACAAATGAGAAACAAAAACTCATAGACACAGACAATAGTTTAGTGGTTACCAGAGGGTGGGGGTGGGAGATGAGGGTAAGGGGGATCAAATATATGGTGATGGAAGGAGAACTGACTCTGGGTGGTGAACACACAATGGGATTTATAGATGATGTATTACAGAATTGTACACCTGAAATCTATGTAACTTTACTAACAATTGTCATCCCAATAAATTTTAAAAAAGACTAATTTTACAGCAACAATAATGAAGACAGTATAGTATTAGCAAAACGACTAACAAACATCAACAGAAGTGAACACTGACTCGAGAAACAGACACACAAATAATGAAGAATCAAATGATTCCTAACAAAGGTGCCAAAGCAATTCCATGGAGAAGACAATATTCTTTTCAACATATGTTATTGGTATTATCAAATATACATCACCAAAAGTAAATAATCTTCATCTATGCCTTGCATCATAAAAGTTAACTCAAAATGGTCACAGGCCCTACTATAAAACTTACAAAAACAGGAGAGAAAATCTTTGTGACCTTGTTTTAGGAAGATTTTTTTTTCATATGACTGAAAAATCATAAAAGATAAAAATTTTGAAAACTTGATTAATTAAACACTTCTATTCTTTGAAAGATACATGGTGAGAGAAAAACAGGAGAGAACTATAATCTTTAACAAATGGATTTTATATTCAAAATCGTCACACAAAAATCCTCCTGCAAATAACAGGGAATTTTTCTCATATACAATATAGGGGAAAAATATTACACAAAGAAAAACAAAGCATGAAAGTGTGACTTTCTTATGAGGCTAACATAATCCCACCACCAAAATTGGATAGGAACACGGGAAAAGGAAATGATAGGCTCACCTAACTTGTGATACAGATACTTATTATAAGTACAAGCTGAAAGATCCCAGCCAACTCATCAGCAAGTAGGGTGCATACGGGAAATCAACAATGAATTAATATTAGAAAATTCATTTTGCTATTCAAAATACTTATTGATTACAGGAAATAAGCTGTCTTTATTTTAATGGATACACAAGAAGTACTTAATATAAATCAACATATATTCAGGACTAAACTGAAATCTCAGCAAATTGTCAATTAGAGGGAATATACGAGTCAAAGTTTACCTACCAAGAGTCTACTGCAAACATGAAACCTAATGCTGAAACTGTGTATTTTCCCTCAAGACTGGCTTTATTTCTATTTCTCTTTTACACTGAATATATGGACCCTTATAAACCTCAAAAATCCATCACAATGCAAACTGGGAAATGAACAAAGTGCTCACCTGAGATGTGTTCATTCTGCTGCTCTGGGAAGAGTGTAGAGAACTGGGAAGGTTCGGCTGGGAGGCCAAGGAAAGAGCGTGCAGGGGCGGCACCACCTGTCCACAGGAGACGGGAAGTGGTCACGTGGACTAAACCATACAGCTTTTCATTGACTCAACTTCTCTCTGGCTAAAGAACAACCTAGTTGATTTTCTGAATGATTAACATAAACAACTTAGTTGCATTAAAGTACATACAGGATAAGGTATTGCTCTTTCACTAAAATTAACATAAAATACTCAGGCTGCATCACTGAATTCTTTTCCTATTAACACTGCTTATTATCTCTAAGGAGGAAACCCACAGAAAGTCCAGTAAAAGGAATATGGAGAGCTTTAGGGCAAGAATGTTTCATTTTAGTTTTAATTGGGTTACAGTTTCTCAAAAGGTCCTTTTCATAAGATAGTTTTGATGACTTCCTGTGAGATAGTGAATTGCGCTTGTTTTCCTCCTGGCTCTGTCACAAACTGCGTATCCATTGACAAGTCACTGAAATTCTTGGTCCGATTTCTTTAAAGCTTTCAAGAGTCAGTAGTAAATCACCATGGAAACCCTTCGGGAGCCATGTTTTGGGATTCTGTGAAGTCAGGATAGATCAATAATGTCACATGGGCACGTGTGAGAGCAGCACAATGTTGTAAAGAGTGAGGAGCCAGGAGGCCATTGAGCAACAATGGGGACAGAATTTCCACCTGGTGTCTGGCTGCCCCTTACCCCAACCTCACCCGCACAAACTCCCACAAAATGACCTTCCCTGGGCAGCGCACCCCTGAGCCACCCCAGCTCACCCCTCTCTCAAAGCTGACCCAAATTCTCCACTGTCACACCAGTGTGGTGGCCACAGCACATGACAATATCTCCAAATCTGGCCAAAGGGATCAAGAACTTCTGACCATGCACATTTAGGACCTGCTGTTTCCCGTGTTCTTTTGCCTCAGCTCTGAAGCTCTGGTGAGGAGAGTGAGAACAGGGCTGTTCTCTCCCAGGGAACATTCCTGCTCCTGAAGCCCTCCCGCTTCCTACATCACAGGAGCTGCTTTGTTCTAAAATAAGTGCTTCCCACAATCTGGGACCTGGCTCTGGGAAACACATTCACGTTAGGGCCACAAACCTGACCCTCTTGGAATGCCTAAGATTTCAGACTAAAAACACAGACAACCTGCCAGTGCAGGAAGAGCGAGGAGCCTCTGTCTGACCTAAGGATTCCGATGAGACACCAGAAATCCCGGAGGCACTGACAGCGCTGGGAGTCCATTCACGTTCACTTCCGGTTTTACCCCTAAGTACGCAGGGGCAGGTCACTCTGCTAAGTGCTGTGAAAGGTGTGATGGTTTTCGGTAGGCGCGGCAGTTAGATGTAGCCTGAGATTTGAAGCACATCTGCTCCTAATTCGAGCTTGTGAGCTGAGCAATACGCTCCACCAGCCGCAGCCTCGGTTGCTTTCTTTTATTCTAATGCGGATGGTTAGGCCTACCTCATACATTGATGTGAGGTTTACAAAAGGCACCCAGCGAAGAGAAAGACCTAAGTACCTCCCGAATATAATGGCCGTTGCCATTTACTCAGTTGACTATTTGCTTTATAAGCGAGAACTTCGCTCTCAAAACGCAATTATTTTTCCATGAGAAACCGGACTGACGCAGGTTCCTGCTGTCGGCCCTGCCCACAGGTGACAGAGCTGGACTCTTCCCGGGCGTCTCAGCCCCAGAGCGCGTCTCTCACGCACACTCACCGCCCGCGCTGTCTGGCTCTCACGGTCCCATTATAAACGCGCTTTCCCCTCCTGCCGCTAAACCCGGGTTTTCTCCCGTCCGGCGGCTGGCGGGCCGCGCACAAGGCCCCCGCACCCCGGCCCGCACCGGGCACCTGCTCCTGACCGGGCTCAGTCCCATCGGCGCCCCGGGAACCCGAAGGGCCGGGTCCCCCCAACAGGTCCCGGCGGGCTCTGCACTGAAGACCCCGCCTGGGGGGTTCCCGGGTCCTCCCGTTCCCTCCTCCACAGACACAAGGCCCCACGCGCTTCAGGCTGGTCTCCAGGTCTGTGCCCTGATTCCCCATCACCCTGGCGCTCTCACTTCAGAGCAAACCCTCGGCGCCTGCGCAGAAGACGAGTGACCAGGGACCGACCGGAAGCCGGTAGGCGGGACTAGCGCCGTACAGGAGCTGAGGGAGCCTAGCAGACTCGTTCCCAGAGCCCTGCGCGGCCGCCAGTTCCACAGAAGACTACATTTCCCAGAAAACACACCTCTCGCGCCTTTTCCCTACTTAGCAACGTTTCTCCTTTTTTATATGTTTGTGAGATGTTGGATTTGACCTTTTCTCTTGCTTGGGTTGTCTCAGAATCCCCAAACATTAGGGATTAAACTTAAAGTTTACTGCCAGATACAATGCGTGGTCCTCGATATAAATCGGGATGGAACAACAGTTGCCGAAGACATTGGTTACAAATTGCGAACCTTGAATGTGCACTGGGTTACTCTTAAGTGTAAAAATAATAGTGAAATAACAGAGGAAAACATACTGGTTTTATAAAGACACGTATAGTAAGTATTTATGATTTAAATTATATCTTTGTAAATTTATTTCACAAATTTTTCAGGAAAATCAAATAGACAAAGCACGTATGGCAAAATTATAAGATTTTTACGTAGAGGAAATGGGTGTAGATAAATGGGTATTGTATGGTTTTCCTAACGCTTGAAAACTTTGCAATACAAAGTGAAAAAGGGGGAAAGAGAATATGTATACTACCTCTATCACTGTACTTTTTAAATTGAAAGCTGCCATGGGTGTTTAATGTTCATAGAGGTATCTTATGGGAATAAGGCTGTGACACGGGAATAAAATAATTAAAAATGTAGCACAGCAATACTAAAGAAAGAAGATTTTTCTCACATTCACCAAACTCTAGCTAGGATTCTCTAAGCCTGCTTCTCGAAAAGGACTATCAACTTTGGCCTATAAAGATTTCAACAAAATGCAACTTCTGACAGCTCAACGACTGGTCCCTAGGATGACATTAAACCCCCTTAAAGTGCCTGCCAGAGACAATCTAGTCAACCAAATCATTTGTTTGTTAAAAGTGTTACCGGAGGGCAGTGTCCAGGTTCTTGGCGTCTTGAGCAAAGAATTGAATGAGATACTGAGGTAAAGTAGTGAAAAAGCAGTTTATTGGAAGACATAGTACACTTCAAAGAAATATTGCGGACCAGAACAGTAGAGAATGGCTCAAGGGCTCAAGGTGGCATTAGAAAAAGTGCCAAAGAGAGTGGAGTGGGCCAAGCAAAAGAAGAGGCTCAAAAAAGGGCCCGACTGGTGAGGACTTGGAGTTTTTATCCTTTTTTCCTCTAGAATGGGCTATTTCTTTCTGGGTGTGTCATCACTTGATTGATAACTGTGATTGACCAGAGGCTATTACCTCATCTTATTAGACTCCACATGTTCTTTCCCAGAATTCAGTCTGTTATAATGCACTTCTGGGCATATGTATGACATTATAATGATGATATACGGTAATGAGGCCCAGGAGAAATGAAGGTCAGTGTGGCCTTTACTGCGCAGGTGTAAATGACTGGTCTAATCCAGTTGGGTATTTTGTACCCATTTGTTTCCTTATAGAAGTAGATAATTACAATTGGACAGAGAGGGGAGGTCTTTTTCGCAATTGCATTCTGTGTGTGATGTTAGACGTGCAGGAATGCAGAGACCGATGCCTATCTCTAACTTCCTGCCTTGTTTTCTCCTTGAGAGACATGATTCCCGTAAAATCTCTATGGGAAGTTGAGGGACAAGAGCCCTTTTCCTCTCTTTCTGCTTCCTGCTGGGCAGGGGCATAGAACTGTCCCTACCTATTGGGGGATCAGATAGGAACTCTCGCCCTATCTGATCTTAGATGAGAGGAAGGGGTCTCAAGATCTGCCTGGAAGACCGTTGTCGTGCAGGGTCTCTGCTCCCGCTCCCCGCCCAAGAACGCAGGACACGGTAAGGCCAAACAGGAACACCCACGGAGCCATAGATACGGGAGTCAAACCAATATATTCTTGCTGGCGGCTAGGCTGGAGACACAGGAAGCAGGATCTACATAATCTGCCTAACAGCAGTCCGCACTTGCCAGCCACCATCTTCTCGCTAGCCCCCATTCTTTTCCTGCTAGCGTAGCCACAGCCGTTATATTAGTGGCCAATGGCCTACGGGTTACAGCTGACGGCCAACTAGCCACAGCTGCTGGCCATCTGATCACAGTTGATGGCCATTTACTACCCGAGCCAGCACCTTTCTATGTGAGGCCGAGAGCCTGGAAACTGTTTTTTGGGGTTTTGTCCCCACAAAAGTCATACCCGTCTTTGACTGTCCAGTCATCCTTGGGGCCAAACAGAGAGATATCAGATGTAAGCACAAAGGTGAAGCAAAGTCCCTGAAAGGATCTATCTCACAGACTCTCTTTAGGGGCAGATACCTGGAGACAGATGGGTAGGCTGCTGCGTAGCAACAGACTCCATGTTGTACCTCTAGAAGGTACAAACAAAGAGACCTGTACAATTAGGTTCATGTCTCTTTCCCCATGGCAGATATAGCTCAGACAGAGATAAAAGTGGGGAGCTATTCTGAAGACCCTTCTAAGTTCATTAAGGAATTCCAGGGTCTAACCATAGCCTTTGATCTTACTTGGCAGGATATTCACATCATTTTAACCACCTGCTGCTCCTTAGAAGAAAAAGCCATGTCTGGGCTCTTGCCCAAAGATACGCATATGAGCTAGCTACTCAGAATCCAGGACAATACAGGGTTGGGGCCAAGTCTATTCCCCATCATAATCCTGATTGGGAATCAAGCTGGGTAACCGGGCAGGATTAGATGAGATCATATGGTCACCTGTATTTTCGAGGGCATAATAAAAGGCATTATTAAAATAGTTAACTATGAGAAACTGAGGGAAACTACTCAAAGGTCGGATGAAAACGTGGCCCTCTTTCAATTCGGCTTCGCTGCACCCTCAGAAAATATACTAACTTAGATTCATCTAGCCCTGAGGGCATCACTATCCTTGCCAAGCATTTTATTGGACAATCAGCCCCAGATATCCGAAGAAAACTTTAGAAACTAGAACTAGGTACCCAACTCTGCTCCCAGTCCTTCTAGATATGGCCTTTAAGGTCTTTAACCATAGAGATGAACTAAAGAGGGAATCTAGGGTATGGAGGGATAAAGAAAAAGATCAGAGAAGGGCTCAATTAATGGCTGCTACTCTTCCTAGCACCCTGCCCTCACAGACTTAGCCAGGTTTGGGCCCACAAGGAGGGAGGCCACCGAAAATGGGCCCAAACACCTGCTACAACTGTCATCAGGAATGACACTGGACTAAGGCTTGTCTCACCTAGCCAAAGGGATGCTCCCTGGCCCACGACCCCTTTGCAAAAATGAAGGATACTGGAAGAAGGACTGTCTCCTCTCCCCTCGAGGAAGGAGGCCATCCTGACTCCTAAAAGGCTAGAAGTGCGGCTCCTCCAACCAGCTGTGAGCCAGACGACTGTCACCTCGACTAACGGGCCTGGGATTCATCCAGGTTCCAGTGCTCAACATCACTGAGGCTGATCCCAGGGTAACGCTCGATGTAGCAGATAAAAATGTTGTCTCTCTTCTTGGTAAAAATGCCACATTCTCTGCTCTAATTCATCACCTCCAACCTCCTCCTAACAGGTGTTGAATGCAATCCTGCAGACAGACCCAACCTTTACATTGTTGCTTGTTGCTGGGTCCCTTGCTTTTACACATAGCTTTCTAATTAGACCCCACTGCCCCATACCCCTTTTAGGATGAGGGATTATGCAGAAGCTACAAGCTTCCCTCCAAATCTGTCCTAACCCTACTCTAATAGCTGCTCTGCAGCCTATTTTCTCTTCTCAAGCATTTAACCCCAACGTCTTTATGATCCCTCCGTGGATCAAAAAACAAGTCAACCCCATTGTCTGGGATCAGGAAACTTCCAGCAGAGTGTTCCATCTAATTCCAGTACAGATTGGGCTAAAGGACCCTACCTATTTTCCTGGTAAGTCCCAATACCCCATTAACAGGGAGGATCTTCTTGGGCTTCAGCCAACCACCAAAATGTTCCTCTGGCATGGGTTTTTAATTCCCTTCAATTCACCTTGCAATACTCCCATTTTACTGGTCAAAAAGCCATCTGGGCAATACTGGTTGGTTAAAAACCTACAGGTTATCAATAAGGCAGTAATTGCAATTCATTCTTTAGTTCCTAAACCTTATACCCTACTAGAACTAATCTCTCCAGGGACTGAACGGTTGACTGCGCTGGATTTAAAGGATGCCTTCTTTTGTATTCTGCTAGATCTACAATCTCACCTTTTATTTTATTTCACTTGCACAGACCGCCACACTCAGGTCCGCAGCCAATATAGTTAGACTCTCCTACCACAAGGCTTTCCAGACAGTGCTCATCCTTTTGGCCAGACTCTATGTGGAGATTTTAGGGACATTTCCCTCCCTGGGGCTACTATCCTGCAATACTTGATAACCTCCTTATTTGTAGCCCAGGGAAGGAAAGTTCAGATCAGCATACAGTAACAACTTTAAATTTTCTAACAGAATGGGAATACCGAGTAAAGGCTCCAAAGGCTCAGATTTCCCAGCAGCAAGTAACTTACTCAAGATTTATTCTTTCACCTGGGCAACAACAGACTAGCAATGAGAGGAAGGAATCCATCACCTCCTTAGAGCCCCCAACCACCAAGAGCCATTTTCTTAGGCATGGCTGGCTACTGCTGCATCTGGATTCCTCAGTTCGGAGTCCTAGCAAAGCCTCTTAAGGATCTGGAGCAAGAGCCCTTAGACTGGCATGAAGAGCTCGAGTGCACCCGCTGTACCCTTCAGAGGCTCTAACTGAAGCCCCTGCCTTAGTTCTCCCAGATCTGCCCCAGTGCTTCTCACTCTGCATCTCTGTGAGGAGGGGAAGTGCCCCAGGGCTTCTTGTTCAGAACCTAGGCTCAGACTCCAGGCCTGCTGCTTATCTCTCTATATGCTGGACCCAGGTGCAAAAGGCTGACCCTTCTGCCTCAGAGCTCTTGCGGTTTAGCTACACCATTAAAGCAGGCTCAGAAGCTCACCTTTAATCATCCACTAACTGTGTTTCTCCACACCAGGCCTTAGACATCCTTAACTGCAAGGCATCACACTGGCTGTCAAACAACAGGCTTGTCCAATACCAAACCTTGTGTTTAGTCTCCCTGGACTTAACCATCAAGCCCTGCAATACCTTAAACCCCTCTGCCTTGTGCCAGATCCCTCTTCCCCGACCCAACACAAGAACCTCAACGTTCTGAATTATTCCCATCTACTCGGGAGGATTTAGAAGATGCTCCCTTTTCAGACACTGGTGAAATCTAGTCCACAGATGGGAGTTGTGTGGTGTCCCAAGGACATGCTGTTGTTTCTTCTACCACCATAATAGGGATGGGGGCTCACCCACCCATACTTCTCCTCAGAAGGACAAATTAATAGCATTAACCAGAGCCTTACTCCTAGGTAAAGACCTAAGAGTCCCCATTTATACTGACTCAAAGTATGTCCATCATGTCCTACGTGCTCATGCTGCCATCTGGCAAGAAAGGGGCTTTGTAACCACCTGGAATAGCCTCATAAAGCACAAAGAAGAGATTTTTACAGTAACTGGAGGCATCCAGGCCCCTACGAAAGTTGCTGTCATCCACTGTCAGGGCCACCAATCAGGGACAGATGAGACATCTGAGGAAGTAATTTTACTAACCCTGTGGCTAAGTCAGCTGCTCTTAGTAGAGAGGGTTATAATGTTAGAAGAGGGGAGCAGGACACTCTTCTAGAGTCCCGTCAACCTCATTCCTTACAGTTTCCTCACAGGCTCTGTCCCTTTTTACCCATAGACCTACTTCCCAACCTGTCTATACCCCTAAGGCAAAACAACAGGCAGCAGGGGGGCTGGGGGTGGTAGTACACGCTTAACCTTCAAGGATGGTTTTCAGATCCCCAAGGAAAACTCCCCATTCCCCGAGCCTCTCAATGGAAGCTTCTCTACAATTTACATCATTCTCCTCATCTAGGTGCTAAGGCCTTACCTGAGATTGTTCAGTGCCACTTCGTAGGGCACAATATCCTCTCCCACATCCAAAACATTTCTAAGATGTGCCCCACTTACCTCAAGGCTAATCCAGAAGCACACCTTAGGCCCCCTTCGCTCTTAGAGCCGGTTTAAAGGAGACAGCAGTCCCCAGGGAGGATTGGCAAACAGACTTTCCTCATGTGCTCCCTGCAAACAATATCTATCATTACCTTTGTTGGGAGTTTTTGGGAGTTTTTGTTGACACCTTTTCGTGGTGGCTAGAGGCCTTTCCTAGTGAGACCAAAGAGGCCTCAGAGGTCACCCAGTCCCTACTGCAGGAGATAATTCCGGGATTTGACCTGCTTTGTTCCTTACAGGCTGATATCCGATCTGCTTTTGTGTCTTAAATTACTCATCAGGTCTGGGAAGCCTTTTAGATTACTTACCACCTACACTCTGCCTGGCAGCCCCAGTCCAGGGTAAGGTGGAGAGAGCTACCCTGCTTGTCAAGAGACACCTCACTCAGCTCACCCAGGAGCTCCAGTCATCCTGGACCCAGCTTTTACCTCTAGCACCCCTTACTCTCAGGATAAGTCCTTCCTTGGACAGTCACCTGAGCCTCTTCCAACTTGTCTTTGGGAGGCCTTTCTTATCAACAGACCTGCTGCCAGATCCTGAATTTAATGCTTTTGCCACATATGTCTCCTCTTTAGGTCAAGCCCTCAAAGAAATTCATTCTTATGCTAACACCCTTCTCCCAGCTCCGGAGTCTTCCCTAATGGGATATGACCATCCAAAAGTAAACCCTGGACACTGGGTCTTTCTTAAAATACTTCCCAACAGTATAAACCTCTCCCATCCATTTGGCTGGGCCCATCAGGTCCCCCTGACAATGCTTATGTCAGTGAAACTCCTTGGACACCCTTCCTGGATATACCTATATCTCGGATAAAGCTTGTTTTTGAGCCAGACTCCATCCAAGAAATGACAGCATCTGAAGGCACCCAGGACACCTATTCTTGTGAGCCAACAGAAGGACTTAAGCTTCTCTTTAAAAAGCAAGCAGATAATCAATAATTAATCCTACTGTTTTACATGACCCGCTCTTCTGGCCTCTTATCCTCTGTGGGCTCCTTTTCATTGACCTTAACCAGTGCGTATGGGCTTACTTCCCCCTCTTGACTAAAACTATTCTTCTCACTCTTGAGATATACTTAATCTGGCTTTCACTACTTCACTCCTCTTTAAAACTCCCCAAAGGTCACTAATACCCAGGGGAAACATTCTCACTATGCCCCAAATAGCACTCCAGATCTTAAAATGGCCCAATTCTACTTATACCCATAATTGTTGGATCATGTAGGTTTTCTCCTCCCCAAGGAGGGCTTATCCTGCATGTGCAAAGGAATTGGTTCTGATGGAGGTGCCTCTGAGTTGGCCTGTTACTTGGACTCACTCTCCCAAGGGTTTACTGACTCCATCCTACCAGTTGTTAACCCAGGTACAACAGAGCTTCCCTGCCTCTCTCCATACTAAGGAAAAGCCTTATTTAGGACCCTTCTATACACAAACAGAATTAAGAGACTTTCCTCCTCTCTGTAATACTAGGAAGCCCTCTGCATATTCTGATATCCTGGATGGCGACACCCAAAATTACAATATGACCTTCAAACTCCAATTCCTTTCTACATACTCCACATGTTGACATTCAGCCTTCAGGACCCCACCACAGTTTCCTAAGCCTGGGAATTTTACAGCTAGTCCATTCACCACATGAGGCTCTCAGTTCTGCAAGGGCAGACCCTAGGGTCCCTGCCCTCAAAGCTTCTGATTCCATCCTACAGACCACTCAGGAAACTTTCAACTTTCTACTTCATACCACACAAAATCGCAGGAGTTAATCATTGATCAGACCAGTCCTATATTATTCTGGAAACCAGATACATATAATACTAATACACCATGCTTAGACCCTCTGGGGGCCACTCTATTAGCCTCCCAATATCATGCCATGGCCTCTGGGGCAACTGTCACTGGCTCAACCTCTGAAGTAGTATTTCAATTTTCTGTACATGCGTATCTCTACTTCCCAGGGGACTTCTTCATCTGCGGGCCAGTTGCTTATCGATGCTTACCTGCTAATTGGACAGAAACATGCACTATTGGCTTTCTAGTGAGATATTCACTTAGCTAATGGAGATCAGCCCCTACCTGTCCCTATAATGGCCCTTGTATTTGAAACACCCCAAGCCAAACAAGCGATCCAGCTAATTCCCATTCTCACTGGGTTGGTAATTGCTGCTGGGCCAGCAACCAGAACTGCATGATTTATTACTACTTCCAAAGCCTATCATGAGTTGTCAGAGGAAATAACCGAAGGCTTAGAATGGCTAGCCACAGTCCTAAGTAACTTAAAAGACCAAATTAATTCTCTAGCAGCCGGTGTGCTTCAGAACCACCAAGGATTAGATATGCTCACAGCTGTCCAAGGTAGTGTCTGTGTAATGTCACAAGAGGAATGTTGTTTCTGGGTAAATAAGACCGGGGAGGTTCAAGAAAACAGAAAAACTAACAGATCAGCCTTCTAAATTCAGGGAGAAAGTGGTCCAGGGGTGGACGGCATGGGCTGGCACTGGGTGTTGGGCCTCCTGCCTTCTGCTTATTGCAGGCCCTCTTATTTATTTTCTTTTAATTCTAATCTTCGGCCCCTGCATCCTTAATCTACCGACCAAGTTTCTTTTCTCTCGCTTATAGGCCTTCAAACAGTAACCCCTCCTCCACAACCAGATTATGCTCATGCAGGGTGTCCAGCCTACACAAGGAGCTCTAAAACTGATACAGGAGAGCCCCTTCACTATAGGAATTTTTAGTCTCCTTTTCCCTAGTTTCTTAGTTCCCTGGTCCCTGCTCTTAATCATTTTTTAAATCGGTTTCTTGGTCTTAAACTGGGGATTGCTCCTAGACTCTATAGTGGACTCTCAACCCCTGCTTCAAATAACTGCTCAGGAGGCTGTGACACAAACTTGTTGATTGTAATCATTGTAGCCCAGCATTCTTTCCATTCCGGACCCAACTCCTGGGTAAAAACCGCCTGAATAACTAGTTAAAGCCCCATGAAGCTAAAATGGACTTTCACACAGCGTTAGTAGCTCTAAGTCCTGCTTCTTTAGTCAGTACTTTCAATTTAATAACCAAAATCTATATCTCCTCATCTAGGGGCCATTGAGATACAAATGATGACCCAGCAAGGCTTTCAGTACACCCCAAGCAAGGAGACCAATGCAGTCTTCCAAGCAGATCCCGAGACCCCTTCCTCCCATCTAAGATCAGATAGGGTGAGAGTCCCGTGAATCTCTGATAGGTAGGGACAATGACCACATTCAGCAGGAAGCAGATAGAACAGACCTCCTGTCCCTCACCTTCCCATAGAGATTTATGGGGATCACACATCTTAGGGGAAACGAGCCAGGCAGTTAGAGATAGGAATGGGGTCTCCAGACATTCCTGCATGTTCAACATGGCCCACGGAGAGTGACCATCCAGAAACCTCCCCTTTATGCCCCAATTTTTCCCTTATCTACCTAACCATTAACCACTATAAAGGCATTAGAAGGCACAAACTACGTAACTATATTAGACACCTATGCAGTAAAGGCTACAACGACCTTCATCTCACCTTAGCCTCCTTATACCATCATTATAACATCATGCATATGCCCAGAAGTTCATTAACATCAGTATAACAAACTGAATTCTGGGAAGGAACTTGCACAGTCTAAAAAATGAGGTAATAACCTCTTGTCAATCACAGGTGCCAATCAAGTGGCCCCAAACCTAGAGAAGAGTAGCTCATTCTAGAGAAAAGAAAATAAAAACTCCAAGTCCTCGCCAGTCGGAACCTTTTGAGCCATACTTTTGCTCAGGCCTACTCCTATCCTTTTAGAGTGTACTTTCTCTTCTAATAATGACACCTTTTGAGCCACTTGGTTGCTCAGGCCATCTCCTATTTCTTTGGAGTGTACTTTCGCTTCTAATAAACTGCTCTTTCACCTCTGTATTTCTGTGTCTCATTGAATTCTTTGCTCAAGATGCCAAGAACCTGGACACTGCGCTGAGAAGGGCCTGTTTTCTGGAAACAAAACTACACACAGTCCCATAAATCAGGGCTCTGACTCCCAGCCCAAGGCCCCCAGCTCAGTCCAGTCTCTAAATGAGACTGCCCAGATTTTCCGAGGCCATGTCGCTCCACCATCCTTTACCGGCAATCTCAGAGTCCCTACCTGGCTCTGAGCTCTGTAATGTAGCTGTGGAAGATGGACCCTCCTCCCAGTTCCCAAAGATTTTCATTGCTGATCAGACAAAGGGGAAAGATGAATCAGAAAACGAGTTCATAAGAATGAGTCTGGGAGTTAACAGGAAGAAGCCTAAAGATTAACTGATGAGTCAGAAAGAGTTAATAAGAATAAGTCTGGGAACTAACAGGAATAGGTTTAAAGATTAACCACTTAGCTCTGAGTCCCTGGCTAATACTACACCTGCAGACTGACAAACACCAGGACAATTTTCGGCGGAAGCAACAGTGACAATAGTTCTCAGTAGGGGACAGCCACAACAGTAAACAACTGCAAGATGACTAGCTCCCTGCATTCGGCATGAAAAATAAAACCCCTACACTCCCTCACGTGGGGGCAGCTATCTTCTTTAGACACTGCCACCGGCATTCTCTCTGCCCAACCTTCAATAAAACTTTCCTTCCTTTCCTACTTTTCTGAGTCTTGTGAAATCTTTCACATTCTACAATGACCAGGGATATTCTACACCTACGCAGAGTTGAATTTTGAGGATGAACTAAGTGGATACCAAGAAGTAAAAGGAAAGGGAACTGTATGTTCAAAGTCATGGGAAGTATGAGCTAAGGTGTTTGTGTAAAATTATTATCACAGGTATAGAAGCCATGGGGTGGGATTCACAATCACTCCCTCAGCGGTAAGACCTTCACAATGAAGCTTTCAGAGGACAGAGATTATACTTTCAGATCCAGAACACAAGGGAACTCAGGCAGAAATGTGAACCCTAAAATCCTATAGCCCAAGAACCTTGTCAACCTGGCCTATCTCCTCTACATTGTCTACCTCCTCATTTTGGGTTTTTATGGAGGCTTTATTACATAGGTATGGTTGATTAAATCATTGGCCACTGGTGATTGATACAACCTCCAGCCCCTCTCTCCTCCATAGAAATTGGGGTGAAACTGAAAGTCCCACCCCAGTGTTCATGGTTGGTTCCCCTGGCAACCAGCCCCCCATACTTAAGTGCTTTCCAAAAGTCACCTCATTAACATAAACTCAGTTATGGTGGAAAGAGTCTTGTTATGAATAACAAAATACCCATTTCACCTTTATGGCTGTTAAGAAGTTTTAGGAACTGAGGACAAGAGAGTAAATATTATAACAAAAGATGCTCCCATTGCTCTTATTGCTCAGGAAATTCCAAGGTTTTAGAGCTGTGAACTATGAGCCAGGAACCAAATACCAAATATATATTTCTTATAAAACACAATATTGCAGCCTGGGAGCATTTTCTTACCTGACTTGCAAAATAGCCTTTAATTCAAGGTCTCTTCTGGAGAATCTGAACACACACACACACACACACACTCACACATACACAGACATCTGTACACTCATATATAACTAAATACACAGAGGGTGCCAAAAAATGTGTATACTTTTTAAGAAAGGAAAAAACTATGTGAAAATTGTTATACAATGAGTGACACTAGCATTCATTTGATTAACGCCATCTTTCAAGTGAATGTCATACTACACATTAGAACCGTAATTCAATTCAACTTTGAAAAGTATTACATAGATAATATCTCTTAAAATGTGTACATTTTTTGGCACCCGGTGTATATATACATATACACACATAAACACATATATAACTTGTTTGTTGATTTCTGTGTACAGAAAAATGTGTGGAAAGAAGCACACCAAATTAGCCAAAATAGTTAGTCCTGTGGAATGGATCAGGAGAGAGGGATGAACTTACTTTTTTTACTTTTTCTTCCTTCCTTCCTTCCTTCCTTCCTTCCTTCCTTCCTTCCTTCCTTCCTTCCTTCCTTCCTTCCTTCCTTCCTTCCTTCCCTCCCTCCCTCCCTCCCTCCCTCCCTCTCTTCCTTTCTTTTTCTTTCTTTCTGCAGTGATCATGTATTAAATCTGAAATGTAAACAATAAAATTAAAATAGCAGGGGAAGTTGTTGGAGCTTGCTCTCACACTCCCCCTGTTGCGGAAAAGTGGCGAGGACCGAGAGACTCAGGGGCATGCAGAGATCAGAGAGAACACAGCTTTATTACGCCAGCCGGAGGGCTCAGCGGGATTGTTCCCAAAGACTGAGCACTTCCCCGGTCGGGCGCTTCGTTTTATAGAGTTAGGCCTCGGGTTTGGGGGAGATTCTCGCTATTGCTATTGCGACGCTAGGGATTGGTTAAATCTGGCCGGGGTTCGGGATGTCCATCCCTAGCAGCTGTGTTTTTTCAACATCGTTTTGACGGGGAGGCCTCTAACCTTAGTGCCTTCGGGAGACAGCTCCTATAAGGGGATGGAGCTCTTAGTGGGGGTTTGCCGGGGGAAAAAAAACGTCCAGACACCCCAACTACCCACAGGAATTTACTTAGAACAGTTGGCACAGAATAAATGCCAAGAAATACCTGTCAAATGAAGAAAGAAAAAGCTAAGAAGGGATAATAAAAGAAACTCTGTCTCCAAGCCCCAATGCTAACACTGCAGGACCATGTGTTCTCCCTCTCCTTTTGTTTTATTCTTTCACCTCTGCTTCTTTCTTAAAAAATAAAAACAAAAAATTGCAGAGACTAGCAAATGGCTTTGAAAATGACACCTTCGAACTATTAAATCATGTCCAAGCATCCATATCATATAATTATATCTGAAAAGTTTCATCTAAAACCTTTATTAGTTAATATTTTTTTTTGTTCTTAACTCTATGAGATTTCAAAGTTAATTATTACCTGAGCTATTTTCTTGACAAATTTTGTAAAGAAGCTAACATAAATTTATTTTTGTAAGATGAAAGATACCGTATTTAATGTTAATAACTTTAAAAAATGTCTATTTAACTAAAAATTAAACTAGCTTTAGTATCAAATATTTTCTTAGATCATGTGATCCTGAAAAGTACTTGGATTAGTTTTTATTATTTATTTCTAATTTATATAAGTGCTTAATCTTTTTTCTTTAAAATCAAATATTTGATTGCTGTCCAATCAAATATCATAAACTGGTAATACCATCCAAAGGCAAAACCACTACATTATATATAAAACACAGACAAGCACAGACATCAGAGGTCATATACATATAAACAGAACTATTAACAATTGCAGAGAGGACCTAAGATTTTTTTTAAAAATAAATTTTATTGGGGAATGTTGGGGGACAGTGTGTTTCTCCAGGGCCCATCAGCTCCAAGTCATTGTCCTTCAATCTAGTTTTGGAGGGTGCAGCTCAGCTCCAAGTCCAGCCACCATTTTCAATCTTTAGTTGCAGGAGGCACAGCCCACCATCATCCTGTGTGGGAACTAAGCCGGAAACCTTCTTGTTCAGAGCTTGTACTCTAACCAACTGAGCCTAAGATCTTATAATTACCCCTACAATTTCAAAGAGGAGTCAGGGGTCTGGCTTGAGAACTAGCCACTTAGTTTTTAAAAGTGCCTTTTTTTTTTTTTCTTTAGTTACCTCAGCCTCAGGCAGCAGCAGTGTTTACATTTCAGTCCTCTTTTCAGGTTAGCTGCAAGATCTTGAAAGTTACTGAGAGTTAGAAAAATTCAAGATCTCCAGTTTTGCCAAGTTTCTGAACATACAGTCCGTGTCCAATTATAAGTGGATTAGGAGACTGTTGGATTCCCCTTTCTCTGAACCATCAGTTTAGTTTCCTTCTTTTTAGAGTCTATTATAAAGACTTATACATAAGGAATTTTATCCCATTTCCCAGACCTCTAACACAACAATTCTAGTTGCAAAGTAGTATAATAATTCAATGAACTGTTGAGTGACCAGTGCTCTCCAAAATTTAATATATACGTTGGCCAAGAAGTATTGCAATAAAACATTAATTCCTTTTTGCTCAACAGCTTGTAGATGTAGTTTTGACAATGACCTAATATTTTCCCAAAAGTCTCCTGGCCAGGATTGAAACCTTAGATCCCATTATTGAATTGGAACAAATGCAGCTGCTCGTAGTACAGACTTAAACACACAGACACGGAAACAAGTGTCATCGAAGAGTGAGTTCTTCCAAGTGCGATGTCCAGGTTCTTGGCATCTCGAGCAAAGAATTGAATGAGACACAGAAATAAAGTGGTGAAAGAGTAGTTTATTAGAAGAGATAGTACGCTTCAAAGAAATAGAAGCGGACCCGAGCAGTAGAGAATGACTCAAGGGCAATTATTAAAAGGAATAGTACACTCCAAAGAGTGTAGGGCGGGCTGAGCAAAAGAAGAGGCTCAAAAGGTCAAAAAGGTCCAGGGGCTCAAGGTGGAACAAACGAAGAGGCTCAAAATGTAAATAGGGCCCGGGCTTAAAAAGAGCCTGACTGGTGAAAACTTTGAGTTTTTATCCTTTTTTCTCAAGAATGGGCTGTTCCTTTCAGGGAGTGGGACCACTTGATTGATACCTGTGATTGACAAGAGGCTATTATCTCATCTTTTTAGACTGCGCATGTTCTTTCCCAGAATTCAGTCTGTTATAATGAACTTCCAAGCATATGAATGACATTATAATGATGGTGTAATGAGGCCCAGGTGAAATGAAGTTTCTTGTGGCCTTTACTGTGCAGGTGTCAGTGACCATTTTAATCTACCTGAGTACCTTGTACCCATTTGTTTACAATAAAAAGGGGAAGTTTTGGACAGAGAGGGGAAGACTTCTGGGCAATAATGGAGAGACCCAATGCCTATCTTTAACTACCTGCCTTGTTTTCCCCTTGAGAGACGTGATCCCCATAAAACCTCTATGGGAAGTTGAGGGACAGGAGGTCTTTCCTTCTGTATCTGCTTCCTGCTGGGCAGGGGAGTAGAGCTGTCCCTACCTATTGGGAGATTCTCACCCTATCTGATCTCAATAAGAGGAAGAAGTCTTCAGATCCACCTGGAAGACTGAGCTGGCTTCTTTGGTTGTGACTGGCAATCTTACTGGGGTATCCTCTGTAGCCCCAAGGCCTCTAAATGAGGAAAAATAGATTTTAATAAATCCATTAGCTCTATAGAGCCTGTGGCCATTCAACCAGTCATTTAGGTGGCGTTAATTGTCCAGGTGCCCAGGAGCCAGGCCCAGAATAGATTGGAAAGAACATTAGGCTTCAATGATTACAATCAACAAGTATACTGGCCTGGGGGGTCTGGAATGGCTTGGGGGGTGTTGGGAAGTCACAGGCTTTTAAGTAGTTGTCTGAGAGACATTCTGTAATTCAGGTTAGGATAAATCTTTAGTCTAGGATTCAGAAACTGATTAGAAGAGTAATCAAAGCCAGGGGCTAAGGAGCTAAGAAACTAGGGAAAAGGAGACTTAAAATTTTTATACTGAGGGGGCTCTTCCATATCACAAGTATTCCCTGGGTCAGACAGACAAAACCAGAAAAAACAGACTCAGATCCAAATACCAGATCCAAATACTAGACCTAGTGAGGTGCCAGATGTGGATGTGATGTTGTCTTACTCCATATGTTACTGGAGAGCAAGCCCTTTTTGGTGTGCTGTCCAGGTTCTTGGCATTTCAAGCAAAGAATTGAGTGAGACACAGAAATATAGTGGTGAAAGAGCAGTTTACTAGAAAGAAAAAGTATACTCCAAAGAGGTGGGAGTGGGCCCAAGAGAAGGGAGTTGCTCGAGGGGCATGACTAATGGAGCCTTGGTGGTTTTTATCCCTTTTCTTTCTACAATGGGCTACACCTTTCTAATTGTGGGGCTGCTTGATTGATACCGTGTTTCCCCGAAAAGAAGACCTAGCTGGACCATCAGCTCTAATGCATCTTTTGGAGCAAAAATTAATATAAGACTCAGTCTCATTTTACTATAAGACCGGGTATAATATAATATAATATAATATAATATAATATAATATAGTATAGTATAGTATAGTATAGTATAGTATAGTATAATATAAATATAATACTGGGTATAATATATAATACCAGTCTTATACATTAATTTTTGCTCCAAAAGACGCATTAGAGCTGATGGTCCAGCTAGATCTTATTTTCGGGGAAACAGGGTACCTATGATTGATAATGGCTAATTATTATGGTAAACAAGGGCAAGTTTGAGTGGAGAGGGGAGGTCTTTTGGGCGGTTATTTCCCATAAACTATGTTTGACGTGCGGGAGTATTACCTGACATATCTAGGCGTCTTAGAGACCCATTCCTGTCCATAACTGCCTGTCTTATGTCCCCCTGGAGAGACATGATCCCCATAAGTCTCCATGGGAAGTTGAAGGACAGGAGATCTCTTCTTTTGTATCTGCTTCCTGCTGAATGTGATTGTTGTCCCTGCCTATTGGGGATTTACAGGACTCTCGCCCTATCTGATCTCAGATGAGGGGAAGGGATCTCGAGATCTGTCTGGAGGACCTTGTTGACCTCTGTGGTCAGGATGCACTGGAAGTCTTGTTGGGGTATCACTTGTATTTCCAGGGCCCCAAGATGAGGAGAGATAGATTTTAGTTAATAGAGTTAAAAGTATTGGCTCAAGAAGCAGGACTCAAAGCCATTGATTGACACAGGGTGGCTGTGTGATGAAAAATTGTTCAGCTTCATATGAAATCTATGGCCTTCTAGTTTAACCGGTTATTCAGTTATTGTTCACCCGGGAGGTAGGCCTGGAAAGAACGCTGGGCTACAATGTCCATAATCAACAGACATTAATCACAAGCTTTAGGGTAATTACCTAAAGCAGGGGGTAGGAAATTTCTATGATTCAGGTTAAAAACAATCTATTATTTATGATTAAGAAACTGATTTGAAAAATGATTATAACCAGGGGCTACGGAGCCAAAATACTAGGGAAAAGAAAACTTAGAGTTTCCATAGTGAGAAGCCCTTTCGTTTGGCCTGTATCACATATACATGGTCCTTCGACCATCAGATAATCAGGTAGTGGGCTAAATCCAGAAACCAGATGTGGCCTTAAGACCACCATATGCCCAAAAGCTGAAACCAGACGTGGCAGCTTTTACCGTGCAGCAGATGGGCCCTGTGTCCAGGGGAAAAATGTTGCCAACAACAAGAACACTTCCAGAACCAGAGCTAGCTTATAACCAGAGCCCCTTACTGGTGGGAGTATTATCTCTTGCTGCATATTGCTGTGTCACCTATTGGTGTCAATGGGTCAGTGTGACCCCCTCCCCCAGATGGCCCTCAAGGAGGAGCCCCAGATGGTGAGTGCAAAATCCTCCGGCTGCACACACCGGGGCCACGCCACTTTCTGAACCAGTCACAAGAGGCAGAAAAACACAGCAAACACTTATTCTATCCCAAGGGAGCAGAAGGGCATCCATGACGGGCGGACTCTGGTGCAAGTCCTACCTTGGTAAGCAAAATCGCTTGGCAGCTGTTTCCAGAGGTCAGTCATATGCCAAGGAATCCTCCCAATCTCAAGCAGACCCGGAGACCCTACGCAAGCCAAAAGATTTACCCAGAGGAACCCTGAGGCTGTCCCAGTGGAATCACAAGAAACTGAAAACAAAAGGCAACCAAGTCGGGGTCTTGTGCTGCCTGCGCCGCTCAGCCAATATACCAACACAGGAGTTGGGCTATTGAGAATAAGCATTTATTGTTGGAACACTGGTGGTCTGAGAAAGCAGCAGGTTAATACCTTCAAAAACTGTGTCATCATTCCCATACTGCCTTAGGGTATTTAAGGGAGAATCTGGGCATTCCTCCAGAGGCTACATGCCGGTTCTGGGGGGATCTGTTCTGCTTTATGCAGCCTTCCCTCTAGCAACATGGCTCTCCAGCATTGTCAACAACCCGGAACAATGTTGGGAGTAACCTGGAAAGAATGCTAGGCCATAGAGATTGTGATCAATAAGCATAAGAGTGTTAATCATAAGTTTCAGGGTAATTTTCTAAAACAGGGAACTGGGACAGGGACCATTCTCAGCTCAAGCCGCAGAAGTAATCTATTACTAAGCTATAGGTCAAGGTAAGGTGAGGCCGGGGATGCGGCGAGGACTCTAATATGACAGGTCCCAACAGAGCCCTGTTTCAAAATCTTGCCATTTGCAATGACATGGATAGACCTAGAGAGTATTATGCTACGTGAAATAAGTCAGACAAAGACAAATACCATATGATTTCGTTTATATGTGGAAACTAAAAAAACAAAGCAAGTGAATAAACAAAACAGAAACAGACTCAAAGAGAACAAGCTACATGGGGACAGGGGAAGTGTGAAAAAAAGAAAATGAAATCTTATCTTTTGGTAATGATATTAGGAACCACAGTAATACCAAATAAGTGTAGCAATTAGGAAACTACATAATCAGGTAATAGAGAATTATGAGAATGAAAAAAGAGCCAGTATGAGGCAGAAAAGTAACATGAAGGGAGATAAAAAGAGACGGCTCTAGGAGAGAAGCATGGTCCTAAGGCTGAGAGGAAGATTTAGCTTCAGGAGTCTAGACTGCTATTCTTCTAGTCACTTAGCTCAATTGCATCAATTTACTGAAAAGTGATTCGGCCTATTGCTTCCTTTTATCACTACTATTCTTTTTTTTAAATTATAGTTTATTGGGGTGACAATTGTTAGTAAACTTACATAGGTTTCAGGTGTATAATTCTGTTACATCATCTATAAATCCCATTGTGTTCACCACCCAGAGTCAGTTCTCCTTCCATCACCGTATATTTGATCCCCTTTACCCTCATCTACCACCACCCTCTCCCTTGACCCTCTGGTAACCACTAAACTATTGTCTGTGTCTATTCAGCTTTCTGCTGAATGTAGCCATTGTCCCTACCTATGGGATTCACAGAACTCTCTCCCTATCTGATCATAAATGAGAGCCAAATTTTTGAGGACATGCCCAGAAGCAAGATCTCAAATGATTGAGAAATTGCTCCAGAGAATGGCAGTTTTGCAGTTCTTCTTATGCATTTAGAATCAAAGGAGATTTGGGCAAGTGGCAGGTGAGCAAGTGGCAAAATCAAGGCAACTCAATAGAAAATGTTTCTCTCTGTGGTTGGCTGCAGAACGAGCTATTACGGGCGAATGCACCTTATTAGTTGTTTAACCTTGGTAGACAAGCCAAAGCGCAGGGGCCTGTGGGAATAAGAGAAACCTGACTAACGTTTTGTCTGGTGAAGTCAGTGGGTAAATTGCATAACTGAGGATACTTGGTCAACTGTGATGTATGTACGTTCTTTACATTTATCCTCTTTGAGATCACTGAGCCTGTTGGATCTTTAGGTTGATGTTTTTCACCAAAATTGGGAAATTTTCAGACATTATTTCTTTGGATATTTTTCCCTCCATTTTTCTCTTTCCCCTCTTCTTCTGGGAGATGTATATTTGAACACTTGATATTATCTCACAGATCACATAGGTTTGATACATGTTTGTTCATTGTATTTCTCTCTAGTCTTCAGATTAAACCATGTCTATTGATCTCTTCTTCAAGTTCTCCGGACCTTTTTTCTGTGGTCTGCCATTCTGTTACTTTCATCCAGAGAAGTTTTCATTTTAGACATTCATTTCTTGGATTTCCATTTGATTATTTTGTATAGTTTCCACTTCTCTGCTTAGAGCTTGCGTTTTTTTCACTCAGTGTGATCTTTTCCTTATGTCCTTAAATGAATTTATAATAGTTTTAAAGCCCTTTATCTGTTAATTCTAACATCTGGGTCATCTTGATTGCTTTTCTTCTTAATGATGGATTACACTTTTCCTCTTTTACACGTCTCGTAATTTTTTTAGCTTCTCCTGGACATTTTGGATGATATTTTGCAAGGAATCTGGATTATGTTGTCATCCTTTAAAGGATGTTGAGTTTTGTTTTGTCAGGCTGTTAAATGACTGGCAAATCCTTTTGGTCTCTTCAGGTTTGGTTTTATTCTTGATTAAGGCAGGCTTATTTTTTGTGTGTGTTTCATTCCAGGACAGTGAGGTCTTTTCTCAGTGTGGTCCATATTGCTAAGGTGTGACCTTTCTGGGTGGCAACTAAATGCCTAAAGTACTCAGAGAAGTCTCTCTTTATCTGGACTAGAACCTCAGCTTCTCCCAGTGTGACCTTTCATATCTGAGTTCAGCTCTCAACACTGCATCAGCCCCTCTCTACTAATATCATGTTTTGAAAGAAAAGTTGAAGCATTTTCTATGGCAGCATTTGTTTCTACAGTATCTTTGAGAATATTTCTCTTTTATGGACCCCATATTAAGTACAGTGAATTATCCTAGATAAGAATGTTTGGCTTTCAGTTAGCTACAAGCATGGACATTAGCTTTGAATGTGAATGATTCTAACAGAAAACTTGGAGTATATGCAATGAGGTTTTTCTGTAAGGCGTATAAAATGCCACACACACACAAAATCAAATATTTTTGGGAGCAGTGCAGCAAGTTGGCTCAAACTCAATTTAGTTTTTATTACTTTTCATCTTCTATGAAGTAGTTGAATTATGAATCAGTGATTTTTTTTCATTTACAGTATAATTGTTTAAGGCAGTGATAATTGGTAGTTAAAACTGAGATTAAAGACCTTTACAGGTACAGGTATTTAGGGCTTTATATAGTTCATTTGCTTTTGTTCTTGTTTGTTTATTTGTTTGTTTTTCACATGCATTCTATTTTTTTCAGTTATGCATCATATCCATTAATATCCTCAGAGTATATCTATATTTCATTTTGTCTCTATAGTTCATTTGTTTAGGTGAATACAGGAAAGGTGACAGTACCCATTAGATAAGTATATAGATTTAATACAATTTTATTTAAAATATTATAATAAGACTTGAGAAAACATGTGAAAGTAATAGCACAACAAAAAGACAAGATCATTAAGAATTATTTCGTGAACTAATTAATTCACAAATTAATTAATTTGTGAGTGAAATAACGTATTTTTTTTAAATTCACCCTGCCAGACAAATAAATTAAGCTTCAGTAACTTTCTAACTAGTCTACTGTCATCATATGTGAACACTTCCCCTCTATCCCAATGAATTCGTCTTTTACGTGGCAGCAAACGTGAGTTCTGTGAGTCATTTCAGTGACTTCCCATTGCTATTAAGATCAAGCAGAGCTCTTTAGCAGAGATTACAAGACCGTGCATTCTCTGGCCCCAATTTACCTCTTCAGATTCATTTCCCATGAGATTACACTTCACACACCATAGCTCCCACCAAGTGACCTTTTTTGAATCCCTTGTTCTTGTCTTTCTCCACAGAGCATAGGGCATTTATCTGCCACAGGACATTTATCTTTCTGTTCTCTCTGCCTGGAGACCTCTTCCTTCCCCGGCTTCATCTGGATAATTCTAATCCTGTAGCTTTCAGGTTATATTTCCTTGGAAGCCTTCTCTGACCTTCTGGTCCAGGCTACATCCTACCCTTTTGTGTTTTTGTTTGTTTGTTTGTTTGTTTTGTTTTGTGGGTTTTCATCCTACCCTTTTGGGCATTTATAGTGTTGGGACGGTTTTTTTCCTAGGCGTACCGCTAGAAGCTCCATCCCCCTCCTCCTCCGATACCTTATTATCAAAACTGTCTCCTGCAGGCACCGCTAGGAGGTCCATCCCGCTCCTCCGGTACTAATCGGAGCTGTCTCCTGCAGGCACCATAATTAGAGGCCTCCTGGTCAAAACAATGTTGAGTGATCACAGCTGCTAGGGACGGACCTCCCAGGCACCCCGGCCAGATTCCCCCCCCAACCCAGAGGCCTAACCCTATAAAACAAAGCGCCCGACCCCAGTCAGTGCTCAGTCTTTGGGAACAATCCCGCTGAGCCCGCAGGGGTAATAAAGCTGTGTTCTCCCTGATCTCTGTGTGCCGCTTGAGTCTCTCGGTCCTCCCCATTTTTCCCCAACAATAGTATCTGAACTCCTTCAAAGTACATGTCCCAGCTGCAGTTCACAAGTTGGGATGGGGCATTTTAAATTTGTTAGTTAATTGTCTCTTTCAAGTCAATGGACTCTTTTAGATAACAGTTGTCGTGCAGGATCTCAGCTCCCACTCCCCGCCCAAGAATGCAGGACACAGTAAGGCCAAAAAGGAACACCCACGGAGCCATAGATACAGGAGTCAAACCAATATATTCTCGCTGGCGGCTGGGCTAAAGACACAGGAAGCAGGATCTACATAATCTGTCTAACAGCAGTTCGCGCTTGCCAGCCACCATCTTCTTGCTAGCCCCCATTCCTTTCTGCTAGCGTAGCCACAGCCGTTATATTAGTGGCCAATGGCCTACGGGTTACAGCTGATGGCCAACTAGCCAAAGCTGCTGGCCATCTGATCACAGCTGATGGCCATTTACTACCAGAGCCAGCACCTTTCTATTGTGAGGCCGAGAGCCTGGAAACTGCTTTTTGGGGCTTTGTCCCCACACAGTCTGTCACGCAGGGGACCCTGCTCGCTGCGCCATTTGTCATGCAGGGTCTCAGCTCCCACTCCCCGCCCAAGAACGCAGGACACGGTAAGGCCAAAAAGGAACACCCATGGAGCCATAGATAGGGAAGTCAAACCAATATATTCTCGCTGGCGGCTGGACTGGAGACACAGGAAGCAGGATCTACATAATCTGCCTAACAGCAGTCCGCGCTTGCCAGCCACCATCTTCTTGCTAGCCCCCATTCCATTCCTGCTAGCGTAGCCACAGCCGTTATATTAGTGGCCAATGGCCTACGGGTTACAGCTGACGGCCAACTAGCCACAGCTGCTGGCATCTGATCACAGTTGATGGCCATTTACTACCCGAGCCAGCACCTTTCTATGTGAGGCCGAGAGCCTGGAAACTGCTTTTTTGGGGTTTTGTCCCCACACTCCACCCCTACAGGGTCTCGCCTCACAATCTACGCGACAAGCGTCTTCTGCGAGGGTCCCTGTGCAAGGAGCCTGGAGGTGAATGCACTATCCTGAACACAGCCAGGCTCTCTGGGCACAGCCAGGGTTTCTCAGGGCACCACCACAGTACTTCTGGGCACAGCCAGACATCCTGGGCTTCTTAGGGTACCACCTGTCTCCCCGGGCACAGCCAGGTTTTCTCAGGGGACCACCACAGTACTTCTGGGCACAGCCAGACATCCTGGGCTTCTTAGGGTACCACCTGTCTCCCCGGGCACAGCCAGGTTTTCTCAGGGGACCACCACAGTACTTCTGGTCACAGCCAGACTTCCTGGGCTTCTTAGGGTACCACCTGTCTCCCCGGGCACAGCCAGGTTTTCTCAGGGGACCACCACAGTACTTCTGGTCACAGCCAGACTTCCTGGGCTTCTTAGGGTACCACCTGTCTCCCCGGGCACAGCCAGAGTTTCTCAGGGCACTGCCACTCTCTCTGGACACAGCCAGACTTCCTGGACACAGCCAGGGCCTCTCAGGGCACTGCCACTCTCTCTGGACACAGCCAGACTTCCTGGACACAGCCAGGGCCTCAGGGCACTGCCACTCTCTCTGGGCACAGCCAGACTTCCTGGACACAGCCAGGGCCTCTCAGGACACTGCCACTCTCTGGACACAGCCAGACTTCCTGGACACAGCCAGGGCCTCAGGGCACTGCCACTCTCTCTGGGCCTCTCGGGGTACTGTGCTGGAACAACAGTGGCTCACATCAAGGTGCTTA
Organism: Rhinolophus hipposideros; assembly: GCF_964194185.1. Taxonomy (NCBI): domain Eukaryota; kingdom Metazoa; phylum Chordata; class Mammalia; order Chiroptera; family Rhinolophidae; genus Rhinolophus; species Rhinolophus hipposideros. The sequence continues at coordinate 8,760,636 of NC_138057.1, read as the reverse complement.
CATCTTATCAATGGCGGCCAGTCAAGACACAAAAGCAAACATCAACCAGTCCCACTACATGATGGTATGTTCCCAAACAGTCAAGCGTCCATTAAATTAGGGATAGAAGGCAATTCCCCATAGTCCATAGTCATTCGCCAGGGCTGTCCTGGGGGTGAGGGATGACCTTGACCTCACCCTCATCTCCCATGGAGGACTCAGCAAGCGTTTCCTCCTGGGACTAAAAGTCCTGCATCCGGGCTGCCTCAGCAAGCAGTTCCCAGCCCACAGGGCGGCAACAACCTTCGCTTTCTCCGCTTTCTCCACTTTCTCCGGCCTCTGCTGGTTGGGGAACCATCCACATCTTTCCACCCCTCCACAGGAATCGAGCTCTCCGGCAGCTGCTCCTCCTGGTCTTCCTCAGACTGAGCTTTCATACGCACAAACTGCTCCACTGCCCTTCGGAAAGCTTTGGCCAGCACTGTATCCTGCCGACTACGCCATGTGTCACGCAGGGGACCCTGCTCGCTGCGCCATTTGTCATGCAGGGTCTCAGCTCCCACTCCCCGCCCAAGAACGCAGGACACGGTAAGGCCAAAAAGGAACACCCATGGAGCCATAGATAGGGAAGTCAAACCAATATATTCTCGCTGGCGGCTGGACTGGAGACACAGGAAGCAGGATCTACATAATCTGCCTAACAGCAGTCCGCGCTTGCCAGCCACCATCTTCTTGCTAGCCCCCATTCCATTCCTGCTAGCGTAGCCACAGCCGTTATATTAGTGGCCAATGGCCTACGGGTTACAGCTGACGGCCAACTAGCCACAGCTGCTGGCATCTGATCACAGTTGATGGCCATTTACTACCCGAGCCAGCACCTTTCTATGTGAGGCCGAGAGCCTGGAAACTGCTTTTTTGGGGTTTTGTCCCCACACAGTCTTTAAAAGAAAATTGTGTATCTTGCAGACTTCATCCCTTTCTCTAAGATGGAGTATGGGTATTTAGAATAGCTTAACACATTCTACCCCTTAGCCTTGGGGGAGTGGGAGGCAAATGGGGGGCGGGCAGCTGGGGGACAGTGGGTGAAAGAGATCAAAGAAAGAGGACTCTGTTTCTGGGGAAGGGGTTAGTCTGGCATCTGGAGAGACTGCATCAGCAGCAACTATAAAAAAAACAAAAACCTAAAAGAATATGGCCCAATGTTTCTCCAATCACTTGGGGAACACATTTGTTTTTTTAATCACTTATCACTGCAGTCTCAATTATCTTGGCTTTATCATTTTCTGAAAGGGTTTCCCCCTCTCCTTTTCTTTCCCCCCTAGATGGCCTCTGATGGTGCCACAGACAGCGATGTCTCCCAACAGCCCAGCTACCTGTCTCCACTGGCACCTCCTGCCTCCGCTGGACCCACAGAAGACTTCTTGGAGGATAACGAATGAAGTATCTCCCGGAGATCTCTGCCATGAAACCATGTGCCACTGTTCTGTAGTAAAGACTTCTGTGAACTCCTGTGTACCCTCTTTAGCCTTCACATATATAATGGTAACATGTTAAGCTGCTTTCACTGGCTTTCGTATGCTTTTATATTTTAAATTATTTTCTTTAAATGAAAAATATGGTCTAAATGAGGGTATTTGGTTTAATGTTGAAATCTTGCTAAACTGGGAAGAAATGGGGTCTGAGATTCAAGAGAGAAGACTAAGTAATTCAAAACCCTAAGAAAACCCCCACTCAGAACCCATGACACAGAAGCAGGAAGCGTTGTTGTTGGGGGGAGCTGGCTATGTTGGGGCTAGAAGAGGGTGTGAATACGTTGGAGGAAGAAGAGGGAGGAGAGTGAGGCTTTAAGAATGGAATTCTTGTGTGATGAATCAAAGTAAAAGGAGCCAGGCTTTTCCTGGGCTCACAAGCCCCTTTTTCAGGGAGGAGGAGGTCAGTAAAGCAGAGAACAGCTTCACAATTTTGGTGGGGAAGGCCGCTCTCTTCTGGGCCAGTGGCCACTTCCCCAAAGGAATCTCATCTCCCACTTATCTCCTCCAGTGACTATAACCTCCAGTTATACCCACAGGAGTTTAGGCTAGACACAGCACATATAGTTGGTACTTTCTTATAACAGCGAAAGGGGGTCATCCAGTTTCTGGGGTGAGGCCCTTTTAGTTACACACCCATAATGTGGAATCGGTTAATTAGCAAATGAACAAAAAAATAAATGCCATTGAGTAAATTAAGAGGTGATATAAATACAATTTGAACAGAAAAGGCCCCGAAAGGAGGTATATGCACCTAGCCTTACTGAGGAAAAAAAATCCTGCTAGAGCTCTAACCATGGGATTCTTTCTTTCCTTTTTTTTTTTTTTTTTAAATTGGGGAAGGGAACAGGACTTTATTGGGGAACAGTGTGTACTTTCCAGGACTTTTTTCCAAGTCAAGTTGTTGTCCTTTCAGTCTTAGTTGTGGAGGGCGCAGCTCAGCTCCAGGTCCAGTTGCCGTAGTTAGTTGCAGGGGGCACAGCCCACCATCCCTTGCGGGAGTCGAACCGGCAACCTTGTGGTTGAGAGGATGCGCTCCAACCAACTGAGCCATCCAGGAGGCAGCTGGCAACCCCGTTGTGTCCTCTTCATGACTTCTCCCTAGATGTGTGTAGCACCACTTACATATTAGTTCTCTCTTACTGCTTAACGAATCACCCAAAATGATTCATCAAGGTGAACATTTAATGGATTGGTTTCTGTCCAAAACTGATATAGGGCCCAGTGGGAATTGTCTCTGCCCCACCATGTTCCCAGCTGGAAGACTCAAAGCCTGGGCTTCTGAGATCATCTGAGCCTGAATGAAACTAAAGGGCCAGGTTCCATTGAGCTCACTCATGTCTGGCTAGTTGCTTCCTCTCCACGTGAGCTGCTCGGCACACACGCCTTTCCCTAAGGCTGCTTCAATGCCTTCAACAAGGTAGCGAATTCCCCAGAGCAAGTGATCCAAGAAAGTGAGCAAACCAGAAGCCATCTGCCTTTTTTTTTTTTTAATTTTACTGGGGCAGGGGAACACGACTTTATTGGGGAACAGTGTGTACTTCCAGGATTTTTTCCAAGTCAAGTTGTTGTCCTTTCAATCGTAGTCGTGAAGGGCGCAGCTCAGCTCCAGGTCCAGTTGCTGTTGCTAGTTGCAAGGGGCACAGTTTACCTATCCCTTGCAGGAGTCAAACTGGCAACCTTGTGGTTGAGAGCCTGCCCTCCAACCAACTGAGCCATCTGGGAGCCCAGTGGCAGCTCAGCTCAAGGTGTCGTGTTCAATTTTAGCTGCAGGGGGCACAGCCCACCATCCCTTGCGGGACTCGAGGAATTGAACTGGCAACCTTGTGGTTGAGAGCCCACTGGCCCATGTGGGAATCGAACTGGCAGCCTTCGGAGTTAGGAGCATGGAGCTCCAACCGCCTGAACCACCGGGCAGCCCATATGCCTTTTAAGTGGTTACTTAAGACCTGGTTTAAGCAGTCACATAGTCTCACTTCTGGAATGGGGAATGGGAGAAGAAAAGAAGATAGTATTTATTTGTTGGTCTTGCCATTTACTCAACACAAACTTACTGATTGCCCATTTTGTGCCAGGTTATATTTTAGGTATACTTGGGAATATAACAGTGGCTGAAACAGACCCAAAAAAGTATCATTTTTTAGTGAAGAAGGCAGAAAATAAGTTAGTAAGATATATAATATGTTAGACGGTGACAGGTACTAAGAAGACAGCTAAAATAAGAAGGTTGCAGTATTTGGTAGGGTGGCCAGGGAAGAATTCATTGAGAAAAAGAGATGAGTAAAGACCTGAGAAAGATGAGGGAATGTAAACATCTGGACGGAGCATTCCAGACAGACAGAGCAGACATAAATACAAAGGCTCCAAGAAGAAGTATGCCGAGTATGTTTAAGGAATAGCAAGGAGTCCGGGGTTGGCAAAGCACCATTAGTGAGAGGAAGGGGATTAGGGGGAGGTGAGGCCAAAGGTAATAGGGCCCCAACTGTGTAGGCCTAGTAGGTAGGTCCAAGGAGCCCTGGCCTCCCTTTGGGGCCAGCAGCAGGAGCAAAGGGTGAGAGCAGCCTCTCCTGAGTACATGCAAGAGCAGTGGTGAGCAGCGCGGGCCTGGCGGCAAGTGTAGGAGCTGCCCAGGTGAAGCACAAGAAGGTGGAGGGCCCTCATCAGTCCCTGTGTCTACCCCTCTCCCTGGTCTGTTCTCAGCACCCAAAGGAGCACTATAAGTATCTTGGGATTCATATGGTCACTTATTCATGATACATTGACCCATTCACTCAGTCAGCTTTGCCTACATTCACCCATATCCACATGCACGTGTGCATATGTTTCAAGCACTCAGGATTTTATTCATTTGTGTATTCATATATTCAACACTTTGTCACTGAGCACTCAATCATTAAAAGGTATTTAAGGGTCATTTCTTATTTCTTCAATTATTCAAACTTAATTCATTTTCATTCTAACTTCTGATAAAGTCAGTTCTTCAATGTCACTCAAATTGTACCTGTTCACTTAAGTTTCATTTCAGTATTTTGTTGCAAGAACTACCAAGGAACTTATGATTTCTTCCGTTGCCAAGAACAGGACGGGAGAAAGGAACCCAGAGGTAAAAGTGAGCTGGGACAGATCCTCCTGGCTGGAGCAGTGTCTGGGACACATAATTTCAGACTATATCCCCCTGTATGCTCCACATCATTGGGGTTTTTATTAACTGACTCAAAAGTTTGAGTCAATCAAAAAGAAGACCAAACCGATAACAGCAAACAGCCTAAGTGTGGGATAGAGATGGCCTGATCTTCCCATGTGAGGAGCTCCCTGCACAGAGATGTATGTAGTCACCATCTGTGCTAGACTGAATAATGACTCCCCAGACATGTCCACATTTTAACCCTCAGAATCTGTAAATGTTACCTTATGTGTTAAAGGACAATGCACATGTGATTAAGGTAAGGATTTTGAGATGGGGAGATTAAACTGGGTTACCTGGGTGGATTCAGTGGAATCACAAAGGTCTTAGAAGGGAAGACAGGAGAACACAGTAAACAGTAGATTAAAGGATGGAAGCAGGAGTTTATAGTGATGTGTGGAAGGAGTCGTGAGCCAAGGGATGCAGGTGGCCACTTGAAGCTGAAAACACAAGGGAATGGATTCTCCCCTCTGAGCCACCTGAAAGAACCAGCCCTGCTGACACCTTGACTTCAGCCCAGGAAATTGATGTTGAACTTTTGAACTTCAGAACCGTAAGAATAAATTTATGTTGTTTTAAGCCACTAAATTTATAGTAACTTGTTACAACAGCAACATGGCATTCATATATACTATCTCTGAGGAAGGACAGAACTCACCGAAACTTCACCAAATGAAAGGAAGCTTGGGGCTGGGGTCTGGGGGCTTGATTTAGAGCCCTCAGAGACTCCACACCTGCTCCCTCAGCAGAGATGGCAGTGCAGGAACCCCCTGGAGTGTGCAAAAGTGGACTCTGACACTCAAGGTTGGTGGGTTCAAAAAATGCAGCTGCCTTGATTCCCTGATGGGCCCCAACACCTCCGCATGTCAGGATAGATTCCATAGCCCTGTGTTCCTCAGCTCCACAGAGCAAAGATACCTTAATTAATATTAAATTTTTAAAAATTTAAGCACTGTTACCTCTGTGTTGACCACAAGAAGGTGCTGTTCCCCCATTCGTGCATGTGAAGGTGTCTCGTTTCCTACTGAACCCAGTGACAGTTGAAACTTGAATTGGAACCTTCAAAGGGGGATTTACTAGTCTTTGAGAAAAGGAGAGAGAAATAAATGTCTAGTGTCAAATCTCAGTTAATCTGATTTATATGTGAATTTTCTCACCTTTAGCTAACACTTTACCACAAGGAAGCCTTTGGTCCTAGTTCTGGGGCTTCCCCCCACAGAATAGATCACGTTTAGCACCCCCACACACACCCAGAAACTTCTTGCTGAACACCATCTTCTCCCCTCCTCTTCTCAGGAGGGTTTCCTGTCTGAGGATCACACCATTAAAGCGTCAGCCCTGAGTATGCTTCCAGCAGCATGTCCCAAGGTATGTGAAAAGGACCACTGGTGTTTAAACATGGTGAGCCATACTGTTCTGAGCAAATATGGTTTCCAAGATGTATGCAAGTCTATTACTAAGGTTTATAACTAAAACTTGGCCTGGAGTGATTGAGGCACACATGACTGTGTCAGAGTCATGGCGTCTAGGAATGAGGACAGACTGTCAGGGATCCTCCAATATGGGGGGAAAACTATAACAGACTAATTTTCTACCACGTCTGAGGGAAGATTTAGATAATAATGCAGGATTTCCAAAATGGGAGTAATTGACAGAACTAAGGACGTAGGTCTCCTTAAAAGTCCACTCTGAGATTTCCTTCTACTGAAAACAAAATGCAAATAAATTCTATTTATAATATATTTATTAATTCTATTATAATATATTTATAAGCAAACAGCACCATCTAGAGTACTTCTCTTGTGACTTCATCAAACAAAATTATTTGCAAAATATTTATTTGCCAGTTCTAGATAAAAGTTGACTCTACCACATTTGCTTTTTATCTTTTTGTTTAATGAACCAATCTGACACATGAAACTTGATAATTCTAATTCATTTTTTCCAATCTGACAGAATAATTCAGATATGTTCATCAAAACTTAAGTTTGAGGGCCGGCCTGGTGGCTCAGGTGGATAGAGCTCCGTGCTCCTAACTCCGAAGCCTGCCGGTTTGATTCCCACATGGGCCAGTGGGCTCTCAACCACAAGGTTGCTGGTTCAACTCCTCTAGTCCCACAAGGGATGGTGGGTAGTGCACCCTGCAGCTAAGATTGAACACAGCACCTTGAGCTGAGCTGCCACTGAGCTCCTGGACGGCTCAGCTGGTTGGAGTGCATCCTCTCAACCACAAGGTTGCCGGTTCGAATCCCACAAGGGATGGTGGGCTGTGTCCCCCCCCCCCCGCAACTAACAAGGGCAACTGGACCTGGAGCTGAGCTGCACCCTCCACAACTAAAATTGAAAGGACAACTTGACTTGGAAAAAAGTCCTGGAAGTGCACGTTGTTCCACAATAAAGTCCTGTTCCCCTTCCCCAATAAAATCTAAAAAAAAAAACAAACTTAGGTTTGATTTTACTTTGTAGATGATTCCATTCTGTTTTCAACAACAAGCAAAAGAGATGGTGACTTGTAAATTCACTTTGTCCTAACATGTATCAATTATCTTCAGGAAGAAGAACTTGTTTCTAGGTGCAGGTGTTACAGATAACAACATATGTGACTCAATCTCCTTGAGAATTAGCTTTAGGCGACCAGTCACCATCATCCACAGAATCATTATAATTTCTACATTTAGTTACATCACTTTGGGTTACAAGTGGGAAAACAGCACAGAATCAGCTTAAATCAAAGGGAAATTTGTTATCAGGATTCAAAGATGACTCACAGAACCTGGGGGCAGAGATGTAACCCAAGCTCAAACACCAATTGGAACCAAAGACTCAATTGCCCTAGGAAATCTTTCTCCTTCATGGACTCCGCATGTGTGCTTTGCTGTCTTTCTTAGCGGGCTGGACTTCTGTGCTCCTCAGATAACAGAAGAGAACAGAATGTGTCTTCAGAGATGCATTCAAATCTACCCTGTTTAGGAGACCAGCCAGACTGAGAGGGAGTGGGAACACGGAGAGGGGAAGTGAGAAGTGACCGGCCCAATAGGTCAGGTTCCATACAATTGGCATTTTAGGGAATATCTAGTCTGGTAGTGTTTCTCTCTCTGTGTCAGTTTATAAGATTACATAGACACGCTTTTATGGCCATTCTTGCAATCCATAAGTATATAGAGGAAAACACCAAAATATCCTCGTAACTCCACTTCTCTCCACCAGCGATAACCACCAGTAACAAGTTTATACTCTTATGCTTCCAGTTTGTTTTCTATGCACCCGTATTTACCTATATATCTATATCTATATGTCAGTAGACTTTGAATAAAGCAGGTTACCCTCCATAATGTGGTAGGCTTCATCAAATCAATGGAAGGTCTTAACAAAGAGACAGATTTCCTGAAGAAGAAATTCTGCCTCAAGACTACAACATAGAAACCTTGCCTGAGTTTCCAGCCTGTATATTTCAAACTCAAGACTGCAACATCAACTCATCCTTGAATTTCCAGCCTGTCAGAATGCTCTACAAATTCCAAACTCGCCAACCCCCACATCCTGTTGGTTTTATTTCTGTGGAGAACCCTGACTAATACAAATTTTGTACTGAGAGTGGTTTTAGAGGAACAGAGCCCTAAGGTTGGGTTTTCTGAATTGGTTCTGGGATTTCTGTAATTGATTCTCTAATTAGATTTAAAGGCTCTGGTGACTATTTCCAGCAGTAAATAGAGTGCTAAGAGTCCATGGCATGATGTGGCAATAGAGATAAAATATCACCATTGAATATTCCTAATCAAATACTAAGAGGCAAGATCCTGTATGACCTTGGATTTGATACTGTAGAACATTTTGTCAAACTAATGAATATAATGAGATTGGCTGGTTGCTTCTAATTGCACTGGGCAAAGTGGGGAAAGAAAAGAGCTCAGGAATGTGAAATGCCAGCTCAAGAACTTAATAAATAACTTAGAAGTTTTCTATGTCTGCTTTGTAAAATCCTTATCTCTTGTGGCTGCAGATCTGAGATTGCTGAAAAACAAACATAGAGTTTAATCCTGAGATGGCTGAATTATAAGAATAATGGAATTCTCAATCTCACAGGCTGTCTACCATTAAAGTGAAGCTCTGATTAGAAAGGAATAGGATCCTGAAAATTGAAATTGGGAGCATATGGGAAGATCCTGATGAAATAGAACGTTGACCCTAAATTCTGCTAATTGTCAGTAGAAGGGGCCACTCCACCCCAATCTGAGATTAATGCTGAAGAACATGTAATGGCCTCCTATGGCCGACCTCCTTTCAGGTAGTAGTTACCTTGCAAGACAATGTTGATTCTCCTCAAGACACACCCCCACAACCTTCTTTTTCTTTTTTTTTTAAATAATTCTATTTTTTTTTTAAAGGATTTCTTTTGTTGGGGAAAGGGAACAGGACTTTTATTGGGGACAGTGTATACTTCCAGGCCTTTTTTCCAAGTCAAGTTGTTGTCCTTTCAATCTTAGTTGTGGAGGGTGCCGTTCAGCTTCAAGTTGTTGTCCTTTTAGTGGAGGGCACAGCTCAGCTCCAAGTCCAGTTGCCGTTTTTCTATTTGCAGGAAGCATAGCCCACCATCCCTTGTGGGAGTCGAACCGGCAACCTTGTGGTTGAGAGTCCATGCTCCAACCAACTGAGCCATTTGGGAGGCAGCTCAGCTTAACGTGCCGTGTTCAATCTTAGTTGCAGGGGGCGAAACCCACCATCCCTTGCAGGACTCAAGGAATTGAGCCAGCAACCTTGTGGTTGAGAGCCCACTGGCCCATGTGGGAATTGAACTGGCAGCCTTCGGAGTTAGGTGCACGGAGCTCCAACCTCCTGAGCCACCGGGCCGGACCCCTCTTTTTCTTTTTGTTTTTTATTGGAGAACATTGGGGAACAGTGTGTTTGGGGAATAGTGTGTTCTTCCAGGATTCATCAGCTCCAAGTCATTGTCCTTTAATCTAGTTGTGGAGGGTGCAGCTCAGCTCCAAGCCCAGTCGCAGTATTCATTCTAGTTGCAGGGGTTGTAGCCCACATCTCATGTGAGAATTGAACCAGCAACCTTGCTGTTCAGAGCATGCACTCTAACAAACTGAGCCATCGGGCAGTTGAGCAGCAGGGTTGTCTTCAATCTTATTGTGAAGGGCGCAGCTCACTGATACATGGTGGAATCAAACCAGCAACCCCGTTGTTCAGAGCTTGCGCTCTAATCAACTAACACCACCTTCTTTGCCTCTAGACTTATAATCAATTTCAAGTCCCAGCAAGCCCCTGAAGGTGAAGTATGAAGTGTAACTCATGAAATGGGGCTCTACACTCCAAAAGAACTGCATGATTTTTTCAATTTATCCAGACAGAAATCCAGAAAATGTGTGGAAAGAGATAGTAAGAGTGTGAGATAATGGTGGAAGGAACATAAAGTTGCATCAGGCAGAATTTATTGATAGACCCACCAAGCAAAGATTCTAGATTTAATGTTGCAATTTAAAGGGTTAGAATTGTCTCTATTGGGATGTTCCATTGGTTGGACCAAAAATGTGGCCTACACTAAATGAGATTGAAATGCCAGACTTGCCTTGGTATACTTAGAGAACGGTATCTGAAGGCCTGGGGAGATGAGCATGTTAGAGTGGATTTATCATTTAAGACCAGCTCACCCATCCTGGGAGCATCCGGAGGACCACGACTACGAGAAATAAATTTGTGAGGGAGGAGTTCCAGCATCCTTGAAGAGCTCTGTGCTCACTCTCCTCTGTAGGTTAGAAATTACAGTGGGAATTGCTGCAACTAGATTGGGAAACCTAAATACAATGGGGATTTTGGATCCCAAGGGGTCAGGGGTCAAGTGGAGGCACTTAATCACCAAAGGCAAAGTAGGCATGGTTACTGTAATGGACAGCAGAGTCAAAGCAGCAATTGGAATAGTCTAACTTCCAGAGACTTATGGCGTTAGCTTGTTAATCATGGTGTCCGTAGATATGAACTAGATGGGCAATCTATTAAATTTGTTCTTAATCTGTATAAGCAGAAGAGTTCTAGGTCACTGAACAAAAGTCTAATTGAATTTTTAAAAAATAGTGCCATGGCCCCTCAAACAATTCCTAGACTTGAGCCAGTTCACAGACCCAGAACCCCTTGAATGAAAAGGAGACCAGATCTCCTCAAGGAAGGACCATGGTACACTGCCAAAAATGTGTACTGTTAATCTTTCTCCCAGCTTTCCCCAAAGAGATCTACAGCCTATTACCAAGGTGACTGAGCATTGGGAAAAAGGAAATAATCAAACTTTTTGTGGATTACTGGACATTGGTTCTGAACTTAAAATCATTTCAAAAGACCCAAAATGTCACTGTGGTCTATCAGTCATAGTAGGGGCTAATGGAGGCTGGGTAATATATGAAGTTTTAGCTCAGGTTCATCTAACAGTGGATCCAGTAGGTGACCAAACCCATCTTGTGGTTATTTCTAGAATGCCTAGTTGGAACAGACATCTCAGCAACTGGCAGAATTCCCACCTTGGTTCCAGACCTGTGGAGTGAGGGCTAATCTGGTAGGAAAGGCAAGTGAAACCACTAGAACTGCCTCTTCCTAACAAAATACCGGGGGTTCCAAAAAGATATATACGAGTGAACACTTTGGTCAACGTTTTTTAAGCAGTAGTTAGCTGTAATCAGAAGTTTCTGGATGCTGATGGTAACCGCTTTGAGCACCTCTTGTAATTGCAGAAGTCAAACGTGACTTGTATTCATCTTTTGTTATCAGTATATATTATCAGTATATATTGAGTATTACAATTTTAACGCAGTTTTTTCCTTTCTTAAAATGTGTATACATTTTTTGGCACCCTCTGTGGTAAAGCAAATGCAATACGGCATTCCTGAAGTCATTGCAGAGATGAGTGCCACCATCCGGGACTTGAAGGATGCTAGGATGGTGGTTCCCACCACATCCCCTTTCAGCTTGCCTCTCTGGCCTGTGCAGCAAACATAGATCGTGGCAAATGCCAGTGGGTTATTAACTTAACCAAAGGGTGACTCCAACTGCAGCTGCTGTACCAGAGGTGGTTTCATTGCTGGAGCAAATTAATACATCCCTGTTACCTGGTATGCAACGACTGATGTGACAAATGCTTTTTTTCACAACATCTATTAGAAAAGCCCACCAGAAGCAGTACACTTTCAGCTGGAAAAGCCAACAATATAACTTCACTGTCTTACTCTTATTCAGGGGTATGATAGCTCTCCAGCTCTGTCTTAATTTAGTTCACTTGGACAATGATTGCCTTCCCCTTCCACAAGGTATCACACTGGTCCATTCCATTGACATTATGCTGATTGGACCTTATGAACAAGGAGTAGCAACTACTCTAGACTTACTGGTAAGACATTTGCATGTCAGGGTGAGAAATAAATCCAACAAAAATTCAGGGGCCTTCTATCTTGAAATTTTTAGGGGCCCAGTGATATGGGACATGTCATGACAATCCTTGTAAGGTGAAGGATAAGTGGCTGCATCTGGCCCCTCCTACAACCAAAAGAGAGGCACAGAGCCTGTGGGACTCTATGGATTTTGGACACAACGTACACCTTACTTGGGTGTGCTACTCTGGCACATTTGCCAAGTGACCTGAAAGCTATTGTTTTGAGTAGGGCTTGGGCAAGAGACAGCTTTGCAGTATGTCCAGGCTGCTGTACAAGCTGCTCTGCTGCTCGGGTCATACAAGTCTAGGAGAGCCATCAGTGCTTGAAGTGGCAGGGCATTTGGGATGTCGTTAGGAGCCATTGGCAGGCCTCTATAGGTGAATCACTGTGCATAACTTCCGGATTTTGCAGCAAAGCCATACCTTCCTATGGCTTCCTACTCCTACTATGGATAACTGTTCTCATTTTGAGAAACAGCTTTTAGCTTGCTGCTGGCCCTTAGTAGGGCCAGCACATTATCATGCACCTGAGCTTCCAATCATGCCTGGGAGTTATCGTTACCCAGCAAGATAAAATTAGGCACTCCATCATCAAATTGTTATAAATACTAGCTACAAACATGTGACAAGTTGCAAAAATGAAGATGGTAGTTGTTGTGAATGTTTGTGTGCATGTACGTATACACATGAGGGCGTGTACATGTGTCTCTATATGTATGTGTATATATCTCTGTTTTCTCCTCTCTTATCCCCTTATCATATACCAGGATGCATTACTTTTATATAATAGTAGTTAAGTCACAGGATAGCAGGAAGAGGGAACATCACCCAAGGACTTTGCATGTTCTTCTAAGAGAAAGGTTAGTTGGTTTTCAGTTGCACACAAGATAGTTGTATCATGTTAGGCAGAAGTATGAACTTGTTATTGTCTTTATTTGGAGATTATGTATGGTGTAGGGGGATGTGTATAGGTGCCATGCCAACAAGAAGTAAACTATGATGATTTATTTTGTGTGTCAATTTGGCTTTGCTATGGTTCCCAGCCATTTGGTCAAAACCAATCTTGATGCGGGCGGCCGGATGGCTCAGTTCATTAGAATGAGAGCTCTGAACAACAAGGTTCGATTCCCACATGGGCCAGTGAGCTGCGCCCTCCACAACTAGATTGAAGACAATGATCTGCCACTGAGCTTCCGGGGGGCGGCCGGATGCCTCAGCTGGTTAGAGTGCGGGTTCTGAACAACAAGGTTGCCAGTTCAATTCCCACATGGGATGGTGGGCTGTGCCCTCTGCAACTAAAGATTCAAAATGGCGACTGGACTTGAAGCTGAGCTGCGCCCTCCATGACTAGATTGAAAGACAATGACTTGGAGCTGATGGGCCCTGGAGAAACACACACACTGTTCCCCAATATTCCCCACAAAAATTTAAAAAAGTAAAACATTAAAAAAAAAACCAGTCTTGACATTTTAAAGGTGCCTTTTAGATGTGACTAACATTGAAATTAGTAGACTTTGAGAAAAGCAGACACCCTCAATAATGAAGGTGGGCCTCATCCAATCAGTTGAAAGCCTTAAGAGCAAGATTGGCTTCCTGGAAATGAGGCACTTCCTCTCAAAACAGCAGTATAGACACTGCCTGTGTTTCCAGCCTCCTGACTGCAAAATTCTAATTCAAGACTGCAACATCAATTCTTCCATGAATTTCCAGCCTGCTGGTCTATCCTACAGATTTCACAGTTGTCAGCCCCCACAATAATGTAAGTCCATTCCTAAAAATCTCTCTCTCTATATATAACATGTTGACTAATACAGCATTCAAAACAATTAATGAATTGTGCACCCATGTTCATACCAGCATCATTTGTAATAGGCGAAAGGTGGAAACAACCTAAATGTTCATCAGCAGATAAATGGATTAATAAAATGTGGTATATAAATATAGTGGAATATCATTCATCCTTAAAAAAAGAAAGAAATCCAGCCATATGTTGCAACATAGATAAACCTTGAGGACATTAACTTATGCTAACTGAATTAAGCCAGTCTCAAAAGGATAAGTACTGTATGGTTCCAATTATATCAGGTACCTAAAGTAGTCAAATTCATAGAGATAGAGAACAGAATGGCCAAGGGGCTGGAGGTGAGTGAGAATGGAAGAGTTATTTGTTCCTGGGTATAGAGTTTCAGTTTGGAAAGATGAAAAAAAATCTGGACATGGATGGTGGTGATGGTTGCACAAAATGCAAGTATACTTAATGCCATTGAACTGTACACTTAAAAATGGTAAATTTTATGTTAAGTGTATTTTACCACAATTTTTAAAAGGGAAAATAGATTTTTAAAAATTATGGAATTAAGAAATAACTTGCACATCCTTTGTCATCCCCTCAGGGCTTTATTCTTGGCAGCTGAATCTCCCATTAAACCTGTCAGAAATTATTTTGCAGCAGGAGGCTTTTCTCGGGCAACAAAATGGTTCATATTGGCAACTGTAATTACAGGTGTCTCTGTGTGTATGTGTTTTTATTTTTTAAAAAGATTTTTATTAAAAAATATAGCTAACATACAACATCATAAATATAGCTAACATAAACCTGAAAGATCAGTTTCAGGTGTTCAACATTTATACCTAAAGAAGTGATCATGAGGACAATCAAGATGGCGCAGTAGGTAAATGCTGTGTTCACCTTCTCTCACAACCACATCAAAATTATAACTAATTTACAAAACAACCATTATTGAGGATCACCTAAAATCAAGCTGCACTGAAGCTTTTCAACTAAGGATGTGCAGAAGAAGCCACCTCCAGACTGATAGGAAGGTCAGAGACATGGAACGAGCTCGTCCCACACTCGTGTGTGACCTTTAAAGATCAGGAGGGATATTTTGGCTGTGGGGGTCCACCCTTCACCCGTTAGGGGAGAAAGATATCCCAGCCCCACCCCAGCACAGGATTCTGCTGTGAGTGCCTGTAAGGGCAATCGCTAACGTTTCAGTCTCTTCCTGAAAGCCAAGGGGACATTAACCCTTTGGCAGGGCCCTACATCCCGGTGTGGTACTCATGAGGTGAGTGGGGAACAAAGTCCTGGCACACAGGTTCAGATAGAGTGAGTAACACAGCTTTATTTGGGAGCCAGTGTCCCTCCAGAGGCCAATGTTCTGGTAAGCACAGAAAGTTATATAGAATAGAACAGAATTTAATAATGAACCAAGTCCCAGAGTCAATCGGGATGGAGAAGCTTCCTGATCCAGGAGAGACGACTGGGCCCACGACGTGTCTGAGGTGAGCTGGTCTTGCAAGGAAGAACTTCGGAAAGTCCTGGAATATCGTAGCTTGCTCCTCGCAGGGGACTCCGTCGGATGGCCGAGACGAACGTCCCGGAGGATCATTCTGGAGTGACTCACTCAGAGCCTCACAGAGGGTCTTAGCCAGAGCACTCAGTCAGACGACTCATGGCATTGCTCTGGAGTTCTGCTTTTATCCTCCTTTCCTTGGACTTCTTAGGTGATAACCAGAAGTTGTTTGCCCGGAGTTTTTTACCTCTTAGATGATAACCAGAAGTTGTTTGGTAAATGTGTTTATCACTCAATTTTGTTCTGCTCAGTTTGACACAAAAACATGTTTTTCACTTCACTCTTATCAGTCTCACACATGTGTCGCCATAGTCCTGTCCCTACTAGTAAACAACTTGTTTTGCAAACGTCAATCCAACATATATAATACATTTTATATGCTCTATACAGGTTCCAGTGCTGGGGAGAGAAGTCCCCATAATTTCTGGTTGTGAAAACCAGCGGACATTGTGACTGAGATTGAGTGTGGCTGCACTCACAGGCTTTCCTCCTAACGGGTCTGCGTGCGGACTTACTCACCAACGGAGTCACGCACTCTGAGCTCCAGCACTGGGGCAGCAGCAGAAAAGGCAGCAGGGAAAAATGGTGGGGAATTGAGTTGTCTGGCTTGGGATGGAGGCTGGAGAGGCAGCTTTCTCCTGGATGGAGGAACTGGTGGAGGCCATTGTTTCTTTGTTGAGCACTTCCCGCCTATGTGGGAGCACAGGTGGCTGCCATATCTGAGTCTCCACCCTGGCAATTTGAGACCTGGCCCTGCCCAACTTTCGGGCATACCCAGGCTACTTACAGTGGCTTTTTCATTCAGACTGCCTGCTTTGGCTCAAGCTGCAGACTTTCCTAGGGTCTCTCAAAGATTTGCAGAACCCAGACAAGCAGCATCCGGCTTGAGCGTGTCCTGTACCTCTGGCTGAGTAGCCCTAAGCCCGGCACTAGCAGCAGCAGGTCTTGGTTCTTGGCTTGGCCTCTCAAGGTGCTTCTAAGCACAGCAGGGGCAGCAGCCATCTGCGGATTTCTTTCTGGCTCCCACTAGGTGGCTCCAGGTGGGGTATAGGCTGTAGCTGAACTTGACCAGCCGCGGATCCTCTCCAAGGTGGTCCTGGGGCTGGTGCCCCCAATGGCCAATTTCAAAATGAGCTGGAGCATCACACAGCTGCCTCACCTCCAAGTACAACACACCCAAGGAGCGGATTGGGCAGGCACCAGAGTCCTGCTGAGGCAGATCCTGCTCCATAGGGTCAGCCCCTGCACCACAACCCTTCCACTGTAGTTACAGCCAGTCCTCACAACCAGTGAGCCCAAGGGTCAGTCCCTCACATTGATGTGCAATTATCAACCAAGGCTTAACTACAAGAGGAGGGCACACACAGCTCACACAAGGGATGAACCTGAGCGCGTGGCTCAGGTGATCAGAAAAACTGTGCCACTGAACCCCACAGCACACCTACTACATAAGGTCACTCTACTAAAATCAAAAGACATAGCAGCCCTACCTAATACATAGAAACAAACACAGGGAGGCAGCCAAAATGGGGAGACAAAGAAACATGTCCCAAATAAAAGAACAGAACAAAGCTCCAGAAAAAGAACTAAGTGAAATGGAGATAAGAAATCTATCAAACACAGAGGTCCAAACACTGGTTATAAGAATGCTCAATGATCTTCAGGGAGAACTTCAACAGAGAGATAGGAAGCATAAAAATTGAGATGGAAACCATGAAAAAGAACCAATCAGAAATAACAGCACGAAAGGGAATCAACAACAGATTAGATAAAACAGAGGATTGAACCAGTGACGGAGAAGATAAGGTAGCAGGAAAAAAAACAACCAGAACAGCAAAAAGAAAAAAGAATCCAAAAAATTGAGGAAACTTTAAGGGGCCTCTAGAACAATGTCAAGCATACCAACATTCGCATTATAGGGGTACCAGAAGGAGAAGAGAGAGAGCAAGGAATTGAAAACTATTTGAAGAAATAATCACAGAAAACTTTCCTAACCTGGTGAAGGAAATAAACATAGAAGCCCAGGAAGCACAGAGATAAACCAAAAGAAGCCAACACCAACACATATCATACTTAAAATGCCAAAGGTTAAAGACAAAGAGAGAATCTTAAAAGCAGCAAGAGAAAAGCAGTTAGTTACCTACAAGGGAGCCCCCATAAGACTGTCAGCTGATTTCTCAACAGAAACTTTGCAAGCAAGAAGGGAGTGGCAGGAAATATGCCAAGTGATGAAAAGCAAAGACATACAATCAAGATTGGTTTACCCAGCAAGGCTGCCATTTAGAATTGAAGGACAGTTAAGGAGCTTCCCAGACAAGAAAAAGCTGAAAAAGTTCATCACTACAAAACCAGTATTACAAGGAAACTTAGAGGGACTTCTTTAAGATAGGAGGGAGGTTAAGGATGGGTGAAAGGGGAAGGGATTAAGAAGTACAAATTGGGGGCTGGCCCGGTGGCTCAGGCGGTTGGAACTCTACGCTCCTAACTCCGAAGGCTGCCGAATCGATTCCCACATGGGCCAGTGGGCTCTCAACCACAAGGTTGCTGGTTCAACTCCTCTAGTCCCACAAGGGATGGTGGGCAGCGCCCCCTGCAACTAAAATTGAACTCAGCACCAAGAGCTTAGCTGCCTCCTGGATGGCTCTGTTGGTTGGAGCGCATCCTCTCAATCACAAGGTTGCTGGTTCAACATCCTATAAGGGATGGTGGGCTGCGCCCCCTGCAACTAGTAACGGACCTGTAGTTGAGGTGTGCCCTCCACAACTAAGACTGAAAGGACAACTTGATTTGGAAAAAAGTCCTGGAAGTACAGACTGTTCCCCAATAAAGTCCTATTCCCCTTCCCCAATAAAAAAATCTTTAAAAAAAAAGAAAGAAGTACAAATTGGTTGTTATATAGTAGTCATGGCAATGTAGGGTATAGCATAAGGAATATAGTCAATAATTTTGTAATAACTAGGTATGGTGCCAGACAGGTACTAGATCTATCAGGGTGATACCATGTTTCCCTGAAAATAAGAACTAGCGGGACAATCAGCTATAATGCGTCTTTTGCAGCAAAAATTAATATAAGACCCAGTCTTATATGATGTTCGATAAGACTGGGTCTTGTAATATAGTAAAATAAGACCAGGTCTTATATTAATTTTTGCTCTGAAAGACACGTTAGAGCTGATTGTCTGGCTAGGTCTCATTTTTGGGGAAACACAGTGATGGGAATGGGGTTGGGGGCAGGGTGAAAAAGGTGAAGGCATTAAGAAATACAAATTAATAGTTAATATAGTACAGGGAATATAATCAACAATGTTGTAAAGACCATGTAAGGTGCCAGATAGGCATTGGATTTATCAGGGGGATCACATCATAGACTGTGTAGATGTCTGACTAATGCACTACACACCTGAAGCTGAAGTAGAATAATATTGAATGTCCACTATAACTAAATATATAGGCTTATATAGTCACGGGATGTGGAGTATAGCGTAGCTAAGATAGTCAATGTTATTGTAACAGCTATGTCAGATGTCAGAGGGGTAGTAGCTTGGGGAGGGGGTTATCACTTTATGAGGGGTTTAAATGTCTAACTATTATATTGCTTTGTACACCTGAAACTAAGAAAAAAAATAAAAAATAAAAAATAAAATAGTCAGTTATTTATATAAAGTAAAACAAAGAAGTGATCACCATGATAAGTCCAGGAACTATCTGACACTGTACTATGCTATCACAATATTATTGAAGATATTCCCCATACTGTACATTACATCCCCATGACTTATTTGTTTTATACCTGGAACTTTGAACCTCTTATTCCCCTCCACCTTTTTCCCCTTTTAAATTTTTCAATTACAGTCGACATTCAATATTATTTTACATTAATTTCAGGTGTACAGCATTTGTGTGTTTTTCAATGTGTATTCTTTGGTTCTATTTAAAACCATGGACATATGAGGAACATTTTTCTTAGTTATACCACCAAATAGCAGGTCATTCTTAAATAATAAAAGAATGGAAACAACAATAGTTCACATTTACACTTCCTTTATCATAGTCTCTACAGTACTGTATTTGTTTGGGCCCATTAAGGAGGTTGAAACCACAATGTAGGTTAAACAAGGGAAATTTAATATAAAGAATTATTAAACTCAGATTAAAGTGTGGCTAGGAAATATAAGAAAACAAAAGCGGTGGGAGGGTACCCAAGGAAGACAAACTTGGAATGGGCCCCTTCCCCAAAAGGTTTGGGGTTCAGACCTTGTTAGAGAAGATGCAATTCAGCCTACTGCATAGCATAGAAGGTTGCTGGTTCTCCCAGATCAGTTGATGTCAAAGGCTTGCAGTCAATAGGCGAGCTGGAAGTGACATTCCAGAGTGCTGGTCCGGCACAGGGGATCAGCCACCAGAGGCATGAGTGTGCTAGGGTGTAGGTGAGCTGTGCACAGGCCTGTGGAGAGTGCTGGCTGCCTGGGAACCCTCTGTGGTGCAAATGAAGAATTGGGCCACTGGTGCAGGCTGGAGGGCTTCCAAGCAGATTCCATGTCAAATGAGGTACAGGAAGATCATTGCTAGATCAAGCCATGGCTGTGGGATTGCTGAGGAAATGTGGTCTTGGGTATGTGCCTGGGGCAGAGCTCTGTCCTGACCCAACACGCAGCACCGGGAAAGAGCAGAGATCCCTTCGTCCTGCAAGACCCCTCCAGTGCCCTCTACTGAAAATGGTTTAACATCATGGAGCATAGGTTGAAGGATTAATTGGGAGCTTAAGAGGTAATAAACTGCTAACTGTCACAGGCACTTTACCCCTCAGGGTCTGTCATTCATTCAGTCACATACTGATGCCCCTACACAATCCCTGCTAAGTTTTGCCTTTATACATGGCTATTGTCCCTCCTACAAAATTGCTTCCTCATGATGTCTGAATTTATCGCTCTGCTAAAATAACAATGACTAAGTCATATGGCTCTATATTTGAAAATGAAATTGTCTAATCTGTAATTTGTATTTTACATGAAATATAGCCCTGAGAGCAGTAATGTCAAAGAAAACTTTTCATTCATTAATATTAGTAATTAGAGCTGTCAAAATATGAACAGCTGTTTTCTTATTTGCACAACTATTCCTGCTTTCCAGAGCAATGCTTGTAATAAATGTGGTCACGTCTTTCTCTAGCAAACTGCCTGTTGTCAGTGCTATCCATCAGCCTGTTACTCTCCACTGGTCATACATTTATTCCCAGAAATTCAAGGAGCTCTCGCTCTCCGTTAGCCAAAGGCTTTGGTGCTGAAATCCCTTGTGGCAAAGGCTCTTCAATGTAAACATACCATTCTCTTTCCTTTATATGTCAAATTGATGACTCCCAAATGAGAGAGAGGATGGAGGCATCAATTTCAAATCCCACACAAACCCCAGAGGGAATTAGAAGTTTTAAAATAACTTCACACTGGCTCCTGGTCACCATTTTAAATGATCTCAGTTAATTTGATAATACCCAGTGCTCCAAGGGAAATGGGGAAACAGGAACTCTCAAGACTGTCTTTGCTATGAAAAATAACCCTCGTTTAAAATGAAGTGTCAGAAATTCCACTTCTAACAGAAATTCCACTTCTAACAACTTCTCCAAGGCATATATTTCCCCAGTTCAAAACTGGTGTTTGCATAAGGATGTAACTCAAATGTTATTTCTAATAGCC
The DNA here is from genome assembly GCF_964194185.1 of Rhinolophus hipposideros. Taxonomy (NCBI): domain Eukaryota; kingdom Metazoa; phylum Chordata; class Mammalia; order Chiroptera; family Rhinolophidae; genus Rhinolophus; species Rhinolophus hipposideros. The sequence continues at coordinate 8,739,481 of NC_138057.1, read as the reverse complement.
AAAAAAAAAACTATCTACATCTATATCATTAGGAAACCAGTTAATTACATTTTTATAAACTCAAGGACAAATTATGCAGCAATATTTTAAACTTTTAATATGGAAAAATCCCAAATATACATAATAGAAGAAACAATAGTATAATTAGCCCACATTTATCCATCATGCACCTTCAAAAATTATCATCATTTTGCTAATCTTGTCTCATCTATTCTCTCCTTTTTTCTTCTTTTTGGGGGTGTAGGGGGATGAGGTGGAATAATTTGAAGTAAATGCAAATACCACCGTTATGTTATTTTTCCTCTAAGCATTTTAGTATGTATCTGTAATAATAGAAAGGATCTTTAAAAACACATAATCACATCTAACAAAACTCACAATAATTTCTTAATATCATGTAAAACTCAGTTTATAGTTTCCAGTTGTTTAAAATGTGGCATTTTTATTGAAATATATTTGACATATAATATTGTGTAAGTTTAAGGTTTACAACATGTTGATTTCACACACACACACACACACACACACACACACACACACACACACACAAGGCAGTATGATTGCCATTGTAGGGTTAGCTAGCATCTCTATTCACATAATTATCATTTCTTTTTTGTAGTGGGAATAATTAAGATCTAGTCTCTTAGCAAGTTTGATGATTATAATACAATACTGTTGTCTATAATCATTATAATGTGCATTAGATCTCTAAAACTTACTTATCTACTAGTTGCAAGTTTGTACCCTTAAACAGCATTTCTCCTATTTCTCCATCCCCTAGCCCCTGATAACCACCATTTTACAGTTTTTACCAGTTCAGGTTTTTTTTAGATTCCACGTGTAAATGATATCATACAGCATTTGTCTTTCTCTGTCTAACTCATTTCACTTAGTATGATGTTTTTAAGGTCCATACATGTTGTCGAAAATAAAAGGATTTCCATCTTTCTCATGGCCGATTAATATTTCATTGTGTGTTTATGTATATATATATATAAAACACAAATATATACATATATACATATACATGTATATCACATCTTCTTTCTCCGTTTATCTGTTGATGGTTGTTTCCATCCATATCTGAGCTATCTCTTCTTTATCCATTCATCCACTAAATAAATGTTTCCATATCTGGACTATTGTGAATAATGCTGCAACAAACATGGGAGTGCATATATCATTTCAATGTCCTGCTTTCATTTCCTTTGGATGTATACCCAGAAGTGGAATTGCTGAATCATATGGTAGTTCTATTTTTAATTTTTTGAGGAACCCCATAATGTTTTTCCATACTAGGTGCACCAATTTACATTCCCACCAACAGTGCACAGGGTTTTCTACATATCTCGCCAACACTTATTTTTGTCTTTTTGATAATATCCATTCTAACAGACGTGAGGTGATAGCTCATTGTTGTTTTGATTTGCATTTCGCTGATGTTTAACGATATTGAACATCTTTTTGTGTACCTGTTGTCCATTTAGATGTCTTCTTTATAAAAAAAATTTTTTTTTTGTCAATGGATTCTTAGGTTTTATTTTTTTTAATTAAATTATTGGGGTGACATTGGTTAGTAAAATTATATAGGTTTCAAGTATACATTTCTATAATACACCATCTATATATCGCACTGTGTGTTCACCAACCAGAGTAAAAAAAAGTCTTATTTAAGTTTTGCTGCCCATTTTTAAATCAGATTTTTTTTCCTGTTATTGAGTTGTATGAGTTCTTTATATATTTTGGCTATTAAAATGATCTGAAATATGGGTTGCAAATATTTTCTCCCATTTTGTAGGTTGCCTTTTCAGTTTGTTTCTTTTGCTGGGCAGAAGCTTTTTACTTTGATGTAGCCCCAACTGTTGTTTTTTTTTTCTTTTACATTAATATTTTATGAGCACACAGAGAAGCTGTCAACTGAATGTAAATGGCAGAATTATAGGTCATTGTAATGTAAACATGCATAATTGCTTTGAGTTGGCCACCTGTTGATTTTTGCTTTGGTCTTTCTCATGATTATTTTGGCTATTTGGTGTGCTTTTACAGGTGATTTGTTCAAATCTGGATCTAAAAACAGATTCACACATTATATGTGTTGATATGTCTTTAAAGTCTCTGAAATACAGGAAAAGCAAGATAAATGTTTGATTTCTTTTCTTTATTCACCATGAGAGAACAATGAGTTGATGACCCAGCAACCTCCAAAGGTGACCAAGGAGGTTCTGATTATTTGAGTCTTTGTTTTTAGTATCATTATAATAGTCATGTATTTTTAACTATTTGATGTGTTTTAACTCATTGCAGTTGTTATTCAATTTTGATGCTCAATTTGTCCAAAATTTTGCTCTTGGCAGCCCCTGCAAATTGGCTCCTGTCTGTTTGACATTCCCTTGGTCTTTGATAGCTTCCTTGCCTTCTGGTAAAACATGATGGCCCAGGTTCATTTTGTACATTTCCTGACCAAATCTGGGATCAGCCATTTCTAAAAAGAGCCCCAGTTTCTGTTTGTGGTATTCAAAAACTACAATCTGGGTGCTAGGGTTATTCATTGCTACTAGGTTTATCTTGCTTCTAGTCCATTTTAGTAAACAGAGCTAGGAATTACATACTTTTTAGGAAGTAAAAAATAAATTTAATATCACAAAGGCACAATCCATGAAATTAATTGATAAGCTGGATTTCATTAAAATTTAAAACTTCTGCTCTGTGAAAGACAATGTCAAGAGAATGAAAAGACAAGCCAGTCTGGAAGAAAACATTTACAAAACAAAACATATCTGATAAAGAACTGTTACTTCAAATACGAAATGAACTCTTAGAACTCAACAATAAAAAAAAACCTTAAAAATAGGCAAAAGACTTGAACAGATACCTCACAAAGAAGTACACAGATGACAATAAAGCAAATGAAAAGATGCTCCACATCCTATGTCATTAGGGAAATGCAAATTAAAATGAGATACCACTATGCACCTATTAGAATGGGCAAAATCCAAAACACTAACAACATCAGATGCTAGCAAGGAGCAAGGATGTGCAGCAATAGGAACTCTCATTCATTGCAAAATATGGGAATGCAAAATAGTACATACAGCCACGTTGGAAGACAGTTATCAGTCTCTTACAGAACTAAATATACTCTTACCATATGATGCAACATTCATGCTCCTTGGTGTTTACCCAAAGGAGCTGAAAACTTATGTCCACACAAAATTCGGCATACAAATGTTTATATTAACTTTATTCACTGTTGCCAAAACTAAGAAGCAACCAAGATGTCCTTCAGTAGGTGAATGAATATATAAACTGGTGCCTCCAGACAATGAAATATTATTCAGTGCTAGAAAGAAATAAGCTATAAAGTCATGAAAGACAATGAAGGACCTTAAATACGTGGGGTAACTGTGTTTTTTCCAGGACCCATCAGCTCCATCTCAAGTCCTCCTTCAATCTAGTTGTAGAGGGCACAGCTAGCTCACTGGCCCATGTGGGAATTGAACTGGCAACCTTGTTGTTAAGAGCACGTGCTCTAACCAACTGAGCCAACCTGCTGCCCCTTCCTTACTTTAAAATATATTATATTAGTTTCAGGTGTACAGTATTGTGGTTAGACATTTATATAAATATGAAGTGATTCAACCCAATTAGTCTAGTACCCACCTGGCACCATAAAATAGTATGTCTCCATGACTATTTTGTAACTGCTAATTGTACTTCTTAATCCCTTCACCTTTTTCACCAATTTCCAATCCCCCCTCCCATCTGGCAACCATCAATTTGTTCTCTGTATCTATGAGTCTGTTTCTGTTTTGTTTATATTGTTTTTTAGATTCCATGTATAAGTGAGATTATATGATATTTGTCTTTCTCTGTCTTATTTCACTTATCATAATACCCTCTAAGTCCATCCATGTGGTCACAAATGGTAAGAGTTCATTCTTTTCTTTGGCCAAATAATATTCCATTGTATATATGCACAAAATCTTCATCCAATCATCTATTGATGAGCACTTAGGTTGCTTCCATATCTTGGCTTTTGTAACTAGCACTACAGTGGATATAGGGGTGAATATATATTTTCGAATTAGTGTTTTAGATTTTTTTGGATAAATACCCAGAAGTGGAATTGCTGGATCATAAGGTAGTTCTATTTTAAATTTTTTGAGGAACTGCTATATTGGTTGCACCAATTTGCAATCCCACCAACAGTGCACGAGGGTTCCTTTTTCTCCACATCCTTGGGAACACTTGTTTATTGGTTTATTGATGACAGTCATTCTGACAGGCGTGACGTGATATCTCATTGTGGTTTTAATTTGTATTTCTCTTACGATTAGTGACATTGAGCATCTTTTCATGTCTATTGACCATGTGTATGTCCTCTTTGGAGAAATGTCCATTCAGTTCCTCTGCCCATTTTTTAATTGGATTTTTTGTTTGTTTTTTTGGTGGTAAGTTGTATGAACTCTTTATAAATTTTGGATAGTAGCCCCTTATCGGGTATATCATTGGTCAATATCTTCTCCCAATCGACAGGTTGTCAGGGCTCTTTTCTGGATTCTAAACTTGGGACTTAAGAGGGGAGAAGCTCAATTCACCTCCAGTGGAGTGTGTGAGACATAAATCTAGGAGTAGCAATGTTCTCAGGCATCATAAAGGGGACAAGTTGAGAAAAGGAGGCCAGACCATAGAGAGATGCAGAAACTAGAGAAGGGAGAAATTCCTGGTGGTGGCATCTCCTGAGACTAGGTAAATCTTTGCTTCTTCTGCTATTTTTGTTACAGAAACCAATAAATTTCCATTTCATTCTAAAAAATAAAAAAGGAAATTAGGTAATAAATTAAGGCATTACATTACAAACAGAATTAGCCAACAAAAAAAGCTCATACTAGAGTCAAAATTTTCTTTGATATTTAACTCTATTGTTTTCTCTCAGTCCATCCAATTTTTCAAACAGAAGAGTTCACTGGACCTGAGTGAGACATAGTAGGTGCTCAATAAATGAGTACTGATAATTAAATAAATGAATGAGTAAACAACAGATTCATCATCCTTACTCCTTTTCAGCGATGGTTTTCCCAACAATCTAAACAAGTAGATTATAATCAACTTGAAGTTAGAATATGTTTCCTAAATCCAAGAGTTCCTGCATTTCAGATTGTTTCTTACATAACTAACAGAACATTATTTCTTCATCTGTCTACTAGATTACTGTTTACCAAATTCATAAAGAAATACTCAAATTCTTGGATTGGCAAGTTTTAAAGAAAGAATAAAAATGTTCCCTTTGATTAGTATTCTTGTGTGGCTATAGAACATTTAAAATCTATCCATTGCAAACCAACAAGAATTTTATCTGCATGTTACTAAATAATAGCAGTAGATACCACAAATGTATTTTTTTAATATTCAGAAATCAATTATATTTCTATATATTACAGGCAAACACTGGAAAATAAAATTTAGAGAAACATTATTTACAATAGTATCAAAAATTAAATAAGAATAAATTTTTCAAAATATATATAAGATCTTTACAGTGAAAACTATAAAACATTGCTGAGAGAAATATTTCTTAACTAAATAATGGAGAGATATACCATGATCATGGAATGTAAAACTCAGTATTATCAAGATGTCAGTTCTTCCTGAATTGCTCTATAGTTTCAATGTAATCCCCAATCAGAATTTCATCAGAATTTTTTCAATCTGCATTAATTCATCTATTGTCAAGAAAGTACCTATATACATAACAAAGCATTAAAAGTTCACTGTGCTTTTTTTCATTTTCTATTTGAAAATAATTTCAAACTTAGAGAAAAGTTAGAAGACTTAAAACAATATGTAGTACTCTCACGTGCCTTTACCCATATTCATTTTCATTTGTTTTACCATTACAAATGTATTTTAAGAAACCACTTTGCAAATAGAGCAAACTTGCTTTATTCGTGGAGATGCTTGCCCTTATTTACTAACAACTTGAATCTGTATTATGTAAAAGAGGCATTCTGTTCACAGAGCCTTTTGTTACAATTCAGCAAAGATATTAATCAGTTAAAATAATTTACATATCTTGAGATCTTTAATCTCAATTACGAATCTATTGTATTAGTTGAGATCCAACCAAAAGACAAAAACCACTCCAATGGGAAAAAATTAATACAAAGAACTATTAACAGGAGCACCTTCCTAGTTGGTAGATGGGATGCTTCCCAGTTCATGAATTACTTAATAAAGCCAATTAGATCTTCAACTTTACTCAGTTGAATTTTGTTTTTAAATGACTCCCATTAAGAAAACCATGCCTCATAGGTGTGCATTCCTCTGGTCCCTGCCACCACCCTCCTACAGATGCAGCTGTATCTTTGCTTCCAGCGTGTCTGCAAACTCCCTTCTCTTGTTCAAGCCTGATCTGCCCACCTCTGCTTGCGTCCTTCTTGCCCTTTTTCTCCCCAATGCTGGAACAGTACTACATTGGTCATTTCTTTTCTCTCCAGTATCTTTCACCTTTCCCTCTCTTAATCCTCCCCCCACCAAAAAAACACACACAATTAACTGTTACAGACAGTAACTAAAGGTGAAAAGATAACTGTAAAGAATACCCTAGGGTCAAGGGAGAGTGCTTAAGAAGGAATAAACTTGGCAGGGGCCCTCCTCCCCATGGCTGGGATCCAGGTCTCTTCCTAGAAGATGTGAACTAAGTACATTGGATGATGGAGAAGTTTGCTGGATTGCCTGAGTCAGAGCTGGTCCACAATCACCAGGCAAGCAGAAACACCCCTGCAGGTTGCAGGGTGGCAGAGACTACCAGACAGGCATGCACAGGGAGTTGGGGCCTCAGGAGTCCACTGGGTGGTACTCAGCCTGGAATTGCAGTGTCCACATTGGGAGGACCATGGGAAACCCTCCAGGGTTCAAGGAAGCTGAGGCTGGCAGGTGGGTGAACAGAGAGAGAGTCAGGGCATCAGGAGCTCATCTCTGAGCAGCACGTGTGAGGCCTAGGGAGTGTGGTGTTTGCATTGGGAGGGCTACAGCAAGATGGTCACTGAGCCAGGGCTGCAAGCTCACCAAAGGACCGCATACTCCTGGGAGCACAGCTGAGACAGCATCGCTGAAGTCCCCTCATGTGCACTACTGATAATCGTAGAGTAGGAGCAAGGCAAGCAAAACCACAGTACACTGAAACCAGGAAGATAAGCCCTTACTGCTGCAATGTCCTCCAGCACCTTTGTTAAAAAAATATATAGGTTTTATTATTATTCAGGTCTGATGAGGCCAACAGGTCAGGAGATGGTTACCATTGAAAAGATAGTCTGCTCCTTAAAAGTTCCCAAGAGGAGATATAGCAGTGTCACCAGCACTCTGCCCTTGATATGGGTGATTTGAAAGGGCTTCAACTAGATTGCATTTTTCTGAACTGCAAATGTAGATGCAAGGGTGGGTAGACTTACAAAGAACCTGAATGTTGTCTGGTCCTGCCTAGGAAATCTTGATCACACCATCACCATCCGTGAGACACCCCAGTGTAAGACCAACCTCCAACTCTAGGGCCAGCTGGGCTTCATAGAGGCTGCAGACAATCCTAGTTTCCCTATGCTGCCTGCCGGCAGCCTGCCTTAACAAAAATTAAGGTGGAACAGCAATCATGTGTAAGACTACCTTGTATGTATTACGGTGGGACTTCTACAAAACTGATGCCAAGTCGTCTAACTCCTTTATCCTCATCCCTCCCAGCTCACCTTACACACACACACACACACACACACACACACACACACACACACACACACACAGGTTATGGCACTTGAGGGGTCTGGTAACTAGCTAAAAAACATCTGAAAAAAGTTATTGACTCTTGAAACACCCCAGTACATTTCTAAAATAGGTTTATTACACCGGATCGTAAAAAGTAGAACTGGGGGCATTTCCTCCAGTGATAAAAATGTTCCGTATTTTCATAGGGTGTGGAAAACAGGGGTGAATAATCAGGCAAAACTCATTTTACTAACACATGGGGAGATAGGTGATAGAGTAGTGTAAAATGTTAAAGGTAGAATCTAGGTGGTGAATATAGGAGCGTTCACTGTGAAATTCTTTCAACTTTTCGGACATGTTAAAAATGTCCATGATAAAATTTTGGAAATTTTTAATTTTAAAATTCAAAAACTTAATTTAGAAATAAAATTCAACTCTACACTTAAGATCTGTACATTACACTGTTAATGATAACTAATAAAAAGGGGGGCAGAATTGCGAAGGGAGTGGGTTAAAAACGGAATGTAAGATAAAACAATAAATCTACTGGATCCTAGATATGGTTGTCCTGGGTAAAAAAAATATTTACAAATAGCTCCGTAACTGGTTCTCCTGAATAGATAAGAACTAATGTCAGCCCAGGCGGCTATGGAGGGCAGGGGCTGCTTTCTTCGTAAATAACATTTATCTCGCCTGGGATCCCTTTCTCTGTTCCTACCAGGAGTGACTGAGCCAGAAACTCTCAGTGCTATCTGCACTTCCCTGCAGCATCACTACTTATGGAGCGGTAGAAACCGAGACGCACAGGGCCTCACCTCTGAGCGTACTCAGCCCGAACCCTGTGCGCCCCAACTTTTTTGTTTCCCCAAAAATAAGACCTAGCCGGACCATCAGCTCCAATGCATCTTTTGGAGCAAAAATTAATATAAGACCCGGTCTTATTAACTTTTACTCCAAAAGACACATTAGAGCTGATTATCTGGCTAGGTCTTATTTTCAGGAAAACACTGTTGTCCACACGCCACCGCCATGCCTAGGCCTATAAGGACCCTGCCCAGCTGCTCCCCCTGCGCCCCGCCTCTGGGTGCGCCCCGCCTCTGGGCGCGCCCCGCCTCTGGGCGCGCCCCGCCTCTGGGCGCGCCCCGCCTCTGGGTGCGCCCCGCCTCTGGGTGCGCCCCGCCTCTGGGTGCGCCCCGCCTCTGGGTAAGCCCCGCCTCTGGGTAAGCCCCGCCTCTGGGCGCGCCCACTTCTGAGTGCGCCCCGCCTCCCCGAACGCCCAGTCTCCGGGTTAGCCTGGCCTCCCCCGGCAGGGTTGCGCCAAGTCCCACGGGCCTTGTCCCGTGCGCCCACCCTGACGGGGGCCGGTCTGATACAACGTGTGAGTCGCGTCCGCGCCTGGTCGGCGCGAACCCGGACCCTCGTACGCTGGGCGCGATGGCGGCCCCGGCTCTGGCCCCAGTCACCCGGCAAGTCAGCAGCCGCGCCCTCCCGGCCCTGGTCCCGAGCGGCCCCGAGAGTGTGCAACCGCTGGCTGCCGCCGTGGCCGAGCTTCCCGTGCTGGACGCGTCTGGAAGGCGCGTGCCGTTTGGCACGCTGTTCCGGGACCGCAGGGCCGTTGTGATCTTCGTGCGGGTGAGCCTGGGCGGCGGGGCGGCCCGGAGCTGGGACCGCGCCCGCAGGCTGGGATGGAAGATACTTCCACAGCCTTCGCTGGGGGGGGCCCATCGGGGCCCTCAGAGTGTCAGAGGCAGTGGTGTCCGCTCGGCCCTTCCCATTGTCGTCCACTATCGGCCTCCTGAATGCGGAGCCCTCCGCTCGCTTCCTGTAACGGAAAATCGACAAATAGCCCACCAGGCCGAGGCCATTTTCTCAGCGAGCGAGGGGGCCTAGCAGGGACTGGGTGCGGCCCAGTTATAATGCGTATTGGGCGCTCCTGACAACTTCGGTGTTCAATTAATTAGAGTCACGCGTAACGAAGTACTTGGTCCCTTTTGGCTCCCGAGGATGTTAGTTGCTAACTTGTTCTTTTTGCCCTGTTGGGATTTCAGCATTTCCTGTGTTATATCTGCAAGGAATACGTAGAAGATCTAGCCAAAGTCCCCAAGAGTTTCTTACAAGTAAGTTTCCTGAGAGTGAGCAGCAGCGTGCCCTATTTCAGGCCGACCTTGTGAAAGTCCCGTGTCATTTATAAGCAATGCAGTAGGGTCAGGTGCGGAGTGAATGTGCCGCCTGTACAGCGCTGACACGCATAAACCCAGATTATCACCTTCCCACACACTTCTCCAGCACCTCCAAAAAGGGAAGAGATGCGTTAGAGATCTATTTCTGTCCCAACTTATTGGTAACTGCCTGCTTGTAAACATAATAATAATTCTGACGCTATCTAATAACCTGCCTATTTACAAATGTTGAATTGTGACAATGGCCAAAAATACAAATGCTGGAAATTAATTATATTTTCTTCCCTTTATTTTTGTAATAAAAACACTCGAAATAGTTGTTCATTATAGAAAAATACTAATATATCTTAAAGGTGAAATGTTGTAATAGGGTGCACATTCAACATCCCTATGACAATCAAATACATGCGTTTTTCTTCAGGCTCGTAGAGGGTTTTCCCCGCGTGAGCTTTTGAGCATTGGGCAGCCTTTGTAAAACTCAACTATTTTTAGTAGACCTTATCAGTTGGGATGTGAAAAGATAAAACTGTTTGATTAAATCCCCTACTTTAATAGTTTTATTTTTTTTTTAGTGTATACCTTTGGGAAAGTGTAGAGAATTATTTATTATATCATTTTAAACTTACTCAGCAAAAGATCATCTGAATTAAACATTTTAGCATACATTTCTTTGCTGTGACTCACACAATTTTGCTGTTTATTCCATTCTTCTGGAAGCCAATAGATGGCATTAGAATGGAACAAAAGACTTGGATAAGGGGAAATTGTAGAAAACGTAATTTCTAATAGAGTGTACTGTCTCTTTTTTTTTTTCTCCTAAAGGAGGCAAATGTCGCCCTTATAGTGATTGGACAGTCATCCTACCATCATATTGAGGTAAATATATAGCAAATTAAAAAACTAACAGATTATATCTGTGTCACACATAAAAAATTATCTTATTTGAACCATTAAGTATGGGTTCAATGTATTAAAATTAAGTTAGATTATCCTTACTTTCAATTTTTCTTATAAAAATTGCAAATATTCTTTTTGTAGCCTTTCTGCAAACTGACTGGGTATTCTCATGAAATCTATGTTGATCCCGAGAGAGAAATTTATAAAAGATTGGGAATGAAAAGAGGTGAAGAAATTGCCTCCTCAGGTAACACATGACATGTCTCAAATAGAAAATGCTGATGGTGTACTTTCACATTTGCGTCTATATGCATGAGGGAACAAAAGGTAAATTAATAAATCAGACTGCTTTTTATAATTCTATTAAGCGGTCCAGATACACCAGAGTTTAAAATACTTATTTCCTGGGTGTAATGACATGGAAAGCTGTTTGTGAAACACTAAATGAATTTAAAAAGCAGGTTGAAGGACAATGTTTTCATTATGATTCCAGTTTTGTGAAAAAAATAAAACACCATTTCATAAACATAAAAATCTATAATGTGTGTGTGTGTGTGTGTGTGTGTGTGTGTTTGTGATGAAAAAGGCTTTAAAAGATATTGCAGTGTTTACCCCAAGGAATAAGAGTGAGGAAAGGGGTTTTTATTTGTTTTTACAATGAGTACATTTTACTTTGTCATCAAAAGAAAAATAATTGCTTAAGTGAATATATTTTCATACCTCAGCATCATGGTTTTGAATACTCTATGTTTTAATTGACGAAATCTTCATATTCATTTGAAGCCCGAGTCAAAAGGGTTCTTAATAACTCTTTAAACAGAAGTAATTACTTCCCTCATTGTACTTTAATACACCTTGTACTTCGTTGTATACTCTGTTATTGCATATAAAGTGGGGGTAGTATAGTTAGTTGAAGAGTTTGGTGTTTTCTTCATGTTTATGTGGTCTACATTCCCTGCCCTTAGCACAATTCTTTATAATTAATAGAGCTTAATAAGCTTTAGGTCAACTGTTGATATGTGTTTTCAGTAGAAAGAACTTGGCTTCTGAAATGTCAAATAAGAACTCAACTCGAACTCAAATTATTCATTCTCAGCAAATATTATTGAGCTCTTGTTTGTGACCCCACTGTGTTGGCTACTCCCAGGAGGGTAGTGATAAAAGACACAGCCCCGTACCATCCCCAAATTCATAATCTACTCTGTGCGACAGAAACAAACAGCTGATTACAGTCCAGTTTATGGGCTTATAACAGAGGAGAGCATGTTTTGGGAATACAGTGGTACCTTGGTTTTCGAACGTAATCCATTCCAGAAGACCGTTGGAGTTCTGAAACCTTCAAAAACAGACGACAGCTAGGCCACAGGATCTTGCACTCAGCGGAAGCCATGTGACATGTTCGACTTCCGAGGTGTGTTCGAAACCTGGAGCATTTCTGGGTTTATGGCGTTCCTAAACTGAAATGTTTGTCAACGGAGACGTTGGAAAACCGAGGTACTACTGTACAAATGCCAGAAAAGCGAGGGGAGAAAAGGATCTGGGAAGGCTTCTCAGAGGAGGTGTCATCTAAGCTCACTCTTAAAGAAGTTTGCTGGGTGAACTGTGGCTGCACAGGGGTGCTTCTGACAGAAAGTAGTACATGCAGAAGTACACAGCCGTGAAAAAACGTTGACTGTTGGATGAGTGCAGGTTCCTGCATCTGTCTGGGGAGCCAGTTGGGCAATTGGTGTGGACCAAGAGACAGGTTGTGGCCAGTTCATGCTGAGTCTCGGCTGACATGCCAGGGAGTTTGGATTTGTTGTGATGGTAGTGGGGGAGTCATACAAGTATTTGATGTGAAGTAGGGATACAGTTACGTATCACTAGTGTGGAGGAGAAATTGGAACCCGACAACCAGAGCCAGTGACATTTGTGACACAGTAGTAGTAATAGGCTAGAAAGACATGATGGGGCCTAAAGTGGAGGTGGATAAAGAGGAGGCAATGGATCAGAGAGCTGTTTATGAGGGAGAGTTGACATGATCCCTTTACTGATGTTTTTAAAGGAAGCAACCTAGACTTTATTAGAACTAATGATGAGCTAGCATAAACACAGTTTGCTCTTTCTCTTCTCCCTTTAGTGTAGGAAATTGCAACAGTACGGATTACTTTTTGGTAGACTGATTTCCTGTCCTGTAAGAGTCTCAGCACATGGAAGGTCTCTGTATCATTTAGCACTTTCCATATAAACTATGAGTTTTACTTTACTAATACCTCACCGTTTGTTGCCACAATAAAGATATGGAATTGCAAAGAAAACAGATGAATTCTAAACCAAATAGATGCTTGTGATTATGAAAAAGAGTATATTCAAATCTTTTAAAATCCTTTGACCTATGTTAAAGTACTGTATTTCCAAACAAAACATTAGGTTCTCATAAAATAATTTTTAAAAGTTCCTCCCTAAAACAACATAAATCTCAAAATCAGTCTCAGAACAGTTCTACTTGAAAATTAACACACGAAAAATATATTATACAATTACAATTTTAAATTAGTGGGACGTTTTATAAAGAATAATAAAGGCAGTAAATGCAAGGGAGCAGGTTTCCCTGTAGTATTTCATTTTGCCTTATTTGATAATAAGCTAATTTATATTAAATCTACAGTGATGACTGTGGGTAGAAGATAAAGTACAATGCAGAAAACACGCATCTTATAATATTTACTTAACCTAGTGTTTTAAGTTAAAATTCTGCTCTTGAGTCCAAGAATCAAAGTAAACAGGAAAAAACTGAAAATAAGAGTTTTATACATAAGAACTAAATTCATACTAGCAAAATTAGAGTGCTTCACTGCAAAAAAATTGTTAAAGTCTATGTTGTGGTATCTCCAGTTGAATTTTAACATTTCAAAAATATAAAATGACCACTTCTTTGGACATACAGAGATAGTTTGGATTTCTGAACATTTATTTCTATATATAGAATCCTATAAAACAGTAAAATTTAGTCTGAAAAAACTAAATTTCTAAGCTAATGAGCCTGCATTTGTTTCTTGGTAGGATGAATGTCCATCCTTATGTAAACATAAAAGAAACAGAAGAGTTCGAGAGATGAAGGGAAATAATAGGTGTCCGGACATATTAAGAAATCAGGCAGGTCAAAGGCAGCATAATCATCAAAATAAAAAGTTAAAAGCAAATCGTAAAACGCAGGAATAGGAGAAGATACAAGAAGGATCAAGTGTCTTCACTCAAAGAGAATGGAAGTAAAATATCAGTGTGAGAAGGAAATAGGAAAACTGACAGCCAAGGAAAGCTGGAGAGGTAGCTGTAGTAGTTACAGCTAAATCCCAAAGTCTCAATGGCATAACATGGTCAAAGTTTACTCGTTCTTTTACATTTCAAGAGGGTGTATTTGTTTGGGTGCCTCTCCTCCAAGTAGTTATTCAGGAACACCACATGGGAGGACCCAGGCCCTTTCCATCTTGTGGCTCTGCCATTTTCAACCCAAGGCTTTCAAGAATGTAGAAGGAACGTGGAGAATCACTTGTGGGAGGTTTTTAGGAGCTGGCCTGGAAGTGGCACACATCAGTTGACTCATTGGTTAGAACATAGTCATGTGCCATACCAAACTTCCAGGAAGACTGGGAAATGTAGTTTAACTGTGGGCCCAGAAAGAGGAAACACGTTTTGACCAGCCTGTAAGTCTGTGTCACAATGTCTCTTGAAAAGGAGTATAGCTTTTTCTAGGTTAGAGAGTAAACAAAGTATGAATGGGGAATTAAAAGGGAGAGCACTACCAGTTTGAGAAGTCTGTAGCAGACATTTTTCTGTGGCAGAAAATGATCTGGGTCTGGCATTACTTTTTCCTTTAAACAGCAGTCCTCAACTGGGGACAATTTTGTCCCTCCCCCCCAACCAGGGGACATTTGACATCAGAGACATTTTTGGTTATTGAACTTGGTGGATGGTGGGTGCTATGGCATCTAGTGGGTACAGAGGGAAGGGTGCTGCTAACCACCCTATATTGCACAGGACACAGAAAAACTGGTCTAAAATGTCAGTAAAAGGCTGAGAAACCATTCTTTGAAGGAAAAAAGACAAGTTGGAAGTAAGATGACACACAAGAAAGAGAATGTTTTATAGAAGTACTAACTCCTTTTTAATACCTAATTGAATATAAAATGATAACATCTAAAGACAATTTCTAATATTTCAGGACAGAGTCCCCATATAAAGTCAAATATACTCTCAGGAAGCATTTGGAGCCTGTGGAGGGCAGTGACTGGCCCTCTTTTTGATTTTCAAGGAGATCCAGTTCAGCAAGGTGGAACCCTCATTTTAGGTCCAGGTAAGCATCAAAGTCCAGACGCAGCAGGACATATCTCATGCCTTTTAGAAGTTGGAAAGTAAATATAATGTGAGTTAGATGCCCCTTTGTGCCTTCCACTTGTTGCGTCAGGGGAATGCTCTGTCTGGGTGGCACCCGGACACTGACTCCCCAGTCATCAGGAGTAAACTGGGGAAGGCCTCTTCAGCCATCCTGGTTGAACAATAGCTGACCCGCTAGTGGAACACACGAATAGGATCAGTAGGTTGCTCTGTGGCCATAGTAACCTCATGTACATTGTGAAACTACCGGAATCATGTCCCCTGCTTGCTACCCTAGATAATTACCGTGAAACATGTGATTCATTGTCCCCATGCTTGCTGATTGTAATTGTTATGGCCTAGCATTCTTTCCAGACTGGTAATCTATTAGAAAAAACCCTATAAAATTAGTGTCCTGGGGGAACTCTCCGATGGGGACGCTCACTGGACACACCTGAAGCCAAGACGCTGTTTTGGTTCCCCAGCGCCTTGGAAACACTCTTCGGGTGGTGAGAACTCACTGTTGCTCTTTGTGTTACTTTGCTTTATTCTATCTTACTTATTGTCTCAATAAATAGTGTTTTGCTGCTTCAACTCCGTCTCAGTGTGCATGGTGAATGCGTATTTGACACCCCAATTCTGTGGCCACTTAAAACCTAGCCCCTTGCTGCTACAGAAGTCCAGAGGCCACCCACTTTCTTCATAAAATAGTCACCATGTGGAAGTGGGCCGCTTGACAGTGTAACAGTCAGGATGCTGTGCTTCGCAGGGAGCATCTTTTGTTTTCAAAGGCTTCTGTATATTTTGATTTCTGTTTATTGGATGTGATGTGCCCATCATTCTATACTCGAGTGTGCGGAGGTATTTGGGATAGGGAAAGTCAGTGGTGGTTTGGTGAACTGTCTATGGCTTATAACACTCTTGAAAAGGTTCAGTAGAGGTGAACATTTCCAAATAGGAGAAAATCAACCACTTTTTTGTCAATAGATGAATCAATCTAGTTATTTATATCTAACAAAACTAGGGGACTTGCTCAGCATCAGAAAGCCAGTCAGCCCCGGGGGCAGCTCTTTCAATAACAATTACTATAAGCCACTTCCTTTAAATAGCTTTATTGATCATTATGGACCGTCTAAAATTCCTTTGGCTCTGCTAAATGGTTGAGTGTCGAGTCTACCATGATCAAGTGTTGCAGTCAGGGACAAACATCCATATAACTGTCAGAAAGCCTAAAACACTGTGTTGTAAACTGTTTTTTCATGGTTCTTCCTCATTTTTAAAACTGTCCATGTTAGTGAGCGTAGCTTCTAAGAGTTAGAAAATTTGCACTTAATAAATTCCAGATATCTAAAAGGAAGTCTTTAGAAGGAGGGTTTTGACGTAGCATTATGACTTTTGGGCTTTTTACCTCTGGAATTCTATAGCTAGTTAAAAATCTGCCATTTTATTTCATCTCTCTTTCCCTCTCTCTCGTGAATTTACACCAGTTCGATTAGCCAAAAAAGAAGCCCTGTTTTATGAGAATGAATCGTATAAATTATCCCAGAATGACATTGGGCCATATTTCAGAATGACTTATTTCCATCCTCAGACCCGGAAGACATTGTTTTTTGAGTCCCTCATCTCCATGTTTCGGCATCATTTGACCACACACGTTTGGTTGTCTAAGAACGAAGAGCACAGGGACAATATCATTTGTGTGCCAAGCTGGGGACATATACTTAATATGGAGAACTTTTTGATACTACCCACTGGAAAAAATGTAGCTTCTCTAAGGAAAGAGCTTAGGTGTACTTACATGTATCATGGTTAACCCGGTAGTTCATTTTGCCTTATTTGCATTATTATTTGATAATAAGCCAATTTACAATGTTAAATCTATAGTGATGACTTTAGGCATCAAATAAGTACAATGAAGAAAACATGCCTCTAACAATATTTACTTAATCTAATGTTGTACGTTAAAATTCTGGTCTTGAGCTCAAGAATCAAAGTAAACAACCTAGACTATAAATTATGACTTTATTTGAGCAGATAAAAGGATTGTGGACATCTAAATATATTCTGATTGTCTTAACGTCCTTATTTTTCAGCCTCTTTTGGTCTATGGTTAATGCATATAGCCTATTAAATCAGTATATGGGAGTGAGTTTTTTTAAATGAGTGATTTATTCCATTATTACATTTAAGAAACAGATGTGATTTTCCAGCTTGATATTTGTGTTCCATATGCTGCCTATGTGTTTGACAGGATATTTTAATTACATTGAATAAAACCTAATAGAAGGTTATAATTTAAGCATCTTTCCCTTTGGATCTCATAAAACATTAAGTATCACTCTTATTTAACCATATCCTTGTCATGCTTTATTACCTTAATTAAAAATTATTGTGGCATTATATAGAGAATATGATGTACTCTGGGTAATTAGTTCTTCCCTTTGGACGAATTAAAAGTTGAAAAGCTTCCTTGATTCTAGCAAGTGATAAATCTAATGGATAATACTATGTGCCAACCTCTGCCTTTTGTTCTTATTGTCTTCTAGGTGACAACATCCATTTTATACATCGTGATAGGAATCGGTTGGATCACAAACCCATCAATTCCGTTTTACAGCTTGTAGGAGTTCAGCATGTGGATTTCACAAGCCGATCTTCAGTTATCCATGTGTGACAACACAGACTCTGTCACTTGCAGATGGACCCCGATACATGGCCTGAAATATTGGCGTGTGGTATCCCTGTGCACTGTACAACTTGTTGGCTCTTCCCAGTTTTTGAGGAGTTGTGAAAACATAAAGAGACATGTACCAGTTCAACTGCATGCTGAGAGGCATCAGGTATCAAAAATGTGATGTACATTTATAATGTTATAGCTTTTAAAGTTTTATACAAAGTAAAGTTTTATTTACACAATAAAACTTTCAAAGCTAAAAAAATTATAAATACCATTTTACATTTTATATTATGGCATATACATCCAATCAAAGGTTTTTTTGGCCATTAAAATGATAATTTCTTACGAAGAACATATTAGGGGACAAGTAAGCAACTCAAGACCATTTTATCCGGTGGAAAAGAGTAAAAAAGGGATATTCTATAAAGAATATAATCACATTTTTATATGTATATGTCTATATTTTTGTATGCTTATTTAAAAAAGACAAAAAATAAACACCAGAATATTGCCTGTAAGGGTCTATGTGGTAGGAGTACAGGTATTTTTATTTTTCATACTTTCTATATTTCCCAACTATGCTATAATGAGCATAATTCATTTTTTGGCCAGGAAAATGTCTTTAAAAATTATATGAAGAATATATTCCTACATAACAAGCTCTGCAAAGGCTGCAGTTCATATATTTCTGTCTTAATTGCTTTACTCAGAGGAAATAAGGCAAAGCAAACCTTTTGTATAGTCTGTGTTCACAGCACCCTGTCACTACACATTCGCTATCCATTTCACCAGGATTTGTTTTGGGTAGTGGGGTGGTGCTAAAAGAAAAAAAATATGTTTTAGGTATTTAAGGTATGTATTTAAAATATGCTCAGTATGCTTTTTGAAAGGAAATTTTAAGAACTGTTTAAAAAAAACACTTTGTAACTTAAACATACTGTGGTTTGGTTGTACATTCCTAGACAGCTTCCATTTCTCATCCTGAAATTGCTTTTATTTAATTGTCATCTTTTATTTTTCTAGAGTCTTAATAGGAAGTGGCCCAGAAATTCTGGTGAAAAGTACAGCAAAATCAAAATATTGGTCTATAGCAAGTATAATACTCTTGAACTTACAACACACTTACATTAAATCAAGCCTTTAAAGTCACACAAAATGTATATATTTAAAGTATCCCAATATTTGAATTCATTTTCATGTACGTATATATGGATAATCATGTTTTTAATCAATAAAACTTTCTCATGAAGTTTAAAATTAAGCAATTTTGTGCTATTTTTTTATAGTAAGGAAAGACTGGTGACCCAGATCTCTGCTGATTTTAGACTTAAAACTGCTGAATCATACCTAACACAAAATTTATATATTTATAAATGTACACCACATATTTCTAAGCTACATAAATGTTATTTATGTGGCTTCTGGGAGGTACAGTTACATAAACAACAGTGCAGTAAATTGCCTACCCAAACAAACAGTATAAAAATTACATATAATAGGTGCTATGAAATATAAAAACATGCTCCACATCCAGTAATGTCCTGGACTCAAATTTTTGAAAAACCTTCGTGTAACACAGAAATACTGGATAAAGAATAACACCTGACACTTTTATGGTACTAATCCAAATACTTCACATATATTATCTCTGGAATTGATATTATTATCATCCCCATTTTATGGAGAAGAGACAACTTTTTATTTTTTAAGCTGAATTTATAAAAATGAGGATACTCTACCAGGGCCAAAAACAAGTAGAAACCAGGCTGATGACCATGCATTGAAGCATGGGCTGCCCTGAGGGCTATGCCCACCCCAGGAATGAGAGGAGGCTGTCCCTTGGCCAACTCAGGGCTTTGCACAGTGGAGAGTTAAAACGAAGGCCACTGCATAAAGTTCAACCTGAGACCTACGCCTGAGAAAAAAAATGAAATATTTTTGTTTCTCAAGAAGATTGATGAAGAACTAGTAACCTGCATAAAATGTTTGTTCCTGTTACCACCTACCAGGATGGGGGGCAAAGTGATTACAATGACCATGTGAAAACTGGAAGACAAACTTTGTAAAGAAGCAACATCATCTACTTAACAGTTAATCGTTATTTTAAGAAGAGTGTTCCAGAAGATGATTAGGATGTGCAGTTGCAGAAGGTACATTAACATCATTCTGTGAAGAATGATTTTTCATTTAGATCAGAGTTCTTTTAAATTGCTTTCACTCATTTTCAATTCCAAGTTTTCTTGTGCACATACAAAAAGTGGAATGGTAGCTATTTATGCACTGGCTCTATTAGCAGAAAATTCTGAAAACAGTTACAAGATGCCAGTTTTGTATCCGATGCTTTAAATAGGAAATCACATATACTCATTCCTAAAAAGAAAGCTAAAAATAGATTCCTCTTTTCCAGCCAGGTTATGAAGTCAAAGTATAATCTTTGGAAGTTCATGCTGTCAAAGGTGAAACATCTGACATTATGATGAATACTAATCCAAATTCAGTTTAAAAATTCAGTTGAGAAAAAATGATTTGTGACAAGATGAGTATAAATTTGAATGAATACATTTGTGATAAAAACGTCTATCCTAAAATAAAAAACACTGTGCAGCAGAAGTGTACTTGAAATTTGTTGTGGTACAGATATAATTCATAATTTTTTCCGAACAAGCTGTCAGTTAAAATAGAGATCATAGTTGTTAAAATTTACCAATTACAATTTATTGTGGTAAAATATATATGACACTAAATTGATCATTTTAAGCATTTTTATTCTAAAATGTACATAACAGAATTTACCATTTTAACCATTTTTAAGTGTACAGCTCAGTGGCATTAAGTACGTTCACATTGTTGTGCAACCATCAGCACCATCCATCTCCAGAACTTTGTCATCATCTCATACCCATTAAACACAAACTTCCCATTCCCTCATTCCCCTAGCCACTGGTAACCATTGTTCTAGTTTCTGTCTCTATAAATTTGACTCTAGGAACCTTAATGTAAGTGGACTCGTATAGTATTTATCCTTTTATGTCTAGCTTATTTCACTTAGCTTAATGTCCTCAAGGTTCATCCATGTTGTAGCATGCATCAGAATTTCATTCCTTTGTAAGGCTGAATAATACACCATTGTATATGTAGACCACATTTTATTAATTCATTTATACCTCCATGGACATTTGGGTTAATTCTACTTTTTGGCTATTACAAATAATGTTGCTATTAACATTGCTATATACAAGTAAATACCTGTTTGTGTCCCTGCTTTCAGTTCTGTAGACATACCCAGAAGTAGAATTGTTGGATCATATTAGCATTCTATGTTGAATGTTTTGAGGAACCACCATACTGTTTTCCACAACAGCTGCATGATTTTACATTCCCACCAGCAATGCACAGAATTCCAATTTCTCTACATCTTCACCAACACTTTTCTCTTTTAAAATAACAGCCATTCTAATGAGTATGAAAGGATTTCACATTGTACTTTTGACAAAATTTGCCAATTAAAAAAAACGTATGCACAGAGTAACCAAACAACAAAATATCTTTGAGAAGCTGATGTTGAATAATACTTTCTAAAAAGTGAGCATAGTAGTCTATTTTTTCTGTTGCCCATCATCAAGCAGACATTAGAAACGTCTGAAGTGTTGAAGAACTGCTCTGTAAATCAACCTGTGTTGTCTTCATTAATAGTGAACATTGTTTTTGTAAATAGTTCCTATATATATTGATTTCTTTAATAAGTTGGAAATCTTTAATGAATTTGTTCAACGAAGGGTGTGCCAAGGAACTTTTGAAGCTTTTGGCAAATCATACGACTGAAAACAAATCTCACAAATAGACATTGAAATTTGGCTCTTAAGGAAACTAAGCAAAATAAATAATTGAAAGATAAAATATGATTAAAATTTTAATTTTGAAATTCTATAACTTTCTTCAACAGTTTTTCAACTTATGAAGGGGGTCCTAATTTTGATTGGGTAAATGTGAATTCTGCATCAAAAGGGAATGAAATAGGAAAAAAGAGAAAAGAATGAAATTACCTATGATTTTGTAGCATCATAGGCTACCAGTCACATGAATTTGGTGAAACATTCAAAAGAATTATAAATGTAGAATTTATTTGATGAGTTTCATCTTATAAAAATTAAGTGTTGAAGAAAGATACTCCGAGTTGACAAAAGACAGTATCTGAAAACACGAGGCCTGAAATATTTGTTTTTAATATAAAAAATGTACTTGACAATATTCTCCATTTAGCAAAATCTGTCTGAGCTTAACAGATATCTCAGTACCTGCAGAGACAGAATATTCTCAGTTTGAAATGTGGACTATAAAGAAGAATCAAATGAAGAGGTTTTCAATTCCAAGTCATTTGACTATAAAATGCAACTTTGAAGAAGGTTGCAGGAAATTTTATTTAAACATTAAAAATAATAGGGCCGGCCCGGTGGCACAGGCGTTTGGAGCTTTGTGCTCCAAACGCCCGAAGGCTGCTGGTTCAATTCCCACATGGGCCAGTGGGCTCTCAACCACAAGGTTGCCAGTTCGATTCCTCGAGTCCCCAAGGGATGGTAGGCTCTGCCCCCTACAACTAAGATTGAACACAGGCACCTTGAACTGAGCTGCCGCTGAGCTCCTGGATGGCTCAGTTGGTTGGAGCGTGTCCTCTCAACTACAAGATTGCCAGTTTGGCTCTATCAAGGGATGGTGTGCTGCGCCCCCTGCAACTAACACCGCAACTGGACCTGGAGCTGAGCTGCCCCCTCCACAACTATGATTGAAGGATAACAACTTAACTTGGAAAAAGTCCTGGAAGTGTACACTGTTCCCCAATAAAGTCCTGTTGTCCCCCAACAAAATAAAAAAAAAAATAACAAAACCATATTGAAAAAATAGTTTTCAAAGAAGTTGTGGTACATATACACAATGGAATACTATTCGGCGTTAAGGAAAGATGATATAGGAGCATTTGTGACAACATGGATGGATCTCGAGAGAATAATGCTAAGTGAAATAAGTCAGACAGAAAAAGCAGAGAACCCTATGATTTCACTGATATGTGGTATATAAACCAAAAAGAACAAGACAAACAAATGAGAAACAAAAACTCATAGACACAGACGATAATTTAGTGGTTACCAGAGGGTAAGGGGGTGGGGGGTGGGTGATGAGGGTAAAGGGGATCAAATATATGGTGATGGAAGGAGAACTGACTCTGGGTGGTGAACACACAATGGGATTTATAGACGATGTAATACAGAATTGTACACCTGAAATCTATGTAAATTTACTAACAATTGTCACCCCAATAAAATTAATTAAAAAAAAAAAAAAAAATAGTTTTCAGAAAAATTCCAATGACATGGCATCAGAGACAGAGTCAGCTTAGAAATGAACTAAAGTGTACAAATATGTGCTGAGCACGATTTCCTGCTTATATTATTTTTTTAAATTCAGATAATACAAAAAGTTTTAAAAGTTTTTAGAAATAATTTTTTTTAAATAGTTTTTTAATAGAATGATTTCTATTAGGTCCCTTTGAACAATTGTCAGTCAATAGCTATTTCAAGCAATTATATAGTCTTAATTATTTTTGTGCTTTTTTTCAATCTCATGTTCTGGTTTGGAGCATAAATTATACATATGGTCACCTTATTGATCAACTTCATTGACGGATAAAGCAAATAAAACAGCCATTAAAGATAAAGAATATTTGAACAATATACACAATAAGCTTGACTTAATGAAAAACATAAAACAATTTTAAAACACTCATTCTTGTCAAGAACAAATGAAAAATTAGCCATATAGTATCCCTTAAACTAAATCTCAATAAATTTTAGACTGAAGTTCATGCAGACCATTGTCTATTACTATAAAGCAATTATATTAGAAATCAATAATAATAACAAAACAAAACCTCCCATAGACATTTTTTTTTAATTAAAAAATTACTAAATGCGAGGATGTGGAGAAAAGGGAACCTAATGCAGAAGGCTGCGGTTCAATTCCCACATGGGCCAGTGGGCTCTCAATCACAAAGTTGCTGGTTCGATTCCTCAACTCCCACAGGGGATGACGGCCTCCGCCCCCGGCAACTAAGATTCAACACGGCACCTTGAGCTGAGCTGCCACTGAGCTCAGTTGGTTGGACTGTGTCCTCTCAACCACAAGGTTGTCAGTTCGACTCCCGCAAGGGATGGTGGGCTGTACCCCCTACAACTAGCAACGGCAACTGGACCTAGAGCTGAACTGCACTTTCTACAACTACGATTGAAAGAACAACAACTTGACTTGGAAAAAAAAAATCCTGGAAGTACACACTCTTCCCCACTAAAGTCCTGTTCTCCTTCCCCGATAAAATCTTTAAAATATATATATATATATGTATATATATATATATATATATATACACATATACATATACATATATATATATAAACATATTCTGAACAACTATTCCAATAAATTTGAAAATTTTGAGAAAATATATTTTATTTAAAAAGTAACTTTTCAAAAGTTTCAAGAAGAAATAGAATACTATGTAGTCTTATAACCATTTAAAAATTGAATCAGCAGTTGATTATCAGCAGTTTCTTCCCACAAAATAAACACCTGATCAAGAGGGTTTTACAAGTGAATTCTATCAAATTTTCAAGGAAGAGATACGTACCATGTTTCCCCAAAAATAAGACCTACCCAGACAATCAGCTCTAATGTGTCTTTTGGAGCAAAAATTAATGTTAGACCCAGTTTTATTTTACTATAATATAAGACCGGGTCTATAATATAATACAATATAATATAATATAATATAATACAACACAATACAATACAATATAATAAATATAATAAATGATATAATAAATAAATATAATTAATATAATATAATATATTATATATTATATATTATATATGTAATTAATATAATATAATATATATTATATATAATATTTGTAATTAATATAATATAATATAATATAATATAATATAATATAATATAATATAATATAAATTTTTGCTCCAAAAGATGCATCAGAGCTGATTGTCCGGGTAGGTCTTATTTTTGGGGAAACACAGTACTTTCAATCTCACATAAACTTTTTGAAAATAGAATATAGAAAATGGGGCTAATTTTAGCTTGTTACTTCAATCAGACTAGGATAACATAAGAAAGGAATATTACAGATTGGACCCTCCCATAACAAAGGCAAAATTCCTAAATTGAATATTGGCAAATGAAATAAAACAATACATAAAATATTTAATATACCACAATAAAGTAGGGTTTAGCCCAGAAATGCAAGTTTGGTTATACAGAAAAAATTAATATAATTCACCACATTAGCACATTTAAGGGAGAAAAACTTATAAAGTACCCAGAAATAAATCTACACTTGATCTTAGCCAAAAGGCCGAGAAGCGATACCCAGAAATAAATCTAATGTGTTAAATCTTCATAAGAAAATCATAAACTTAATTAAATACATTTTTTAAAGACTTGAATAAATGCACAGATATGCCATATTCATAGAGATTTCTCATTATGCTAATAATGTCTGTTGTTCTCATATTGATGTGCAGATTCCTAACAGAATTTTTACAGACTTTTTCATGGAACTTGATATGTTGGTTCTAAAATTTATGTAGAAGAGCAAGAGGTAAAGAGAAGCTAAGACATTCCTGAAGAAGAACAAGAGGCAAGATATCAAAATGCAGACTAAAACCATAGCAATGAAAATGATGTGGAATTGGCAGAACCTATCTGATTAATGGAATACAATAGAAAGCCCAGAAACAGACATCCACACATATAGATACTTAATATATGACTAAGTTCATGTTGCAGATAACTGTAAAAAGGAGGGAGAATTAATAAATAAATGGTGCTGAGATATATAATTTTCCATAGGAAAAGATAAATAAATTAGTGCAATATATCTACGCCACTGTTTTTCAAATATTATCTGCAGCCAAAACTGATTCTCTTTGATAGATTCCTAATACACACAAAACACATAGAATTCAAAAGAATTAAAGACCTAAATGTGAATAACAAAACCTTTATACTTTCATTTTCTGTAGGAGAATGTCTTTATGAAATCAGAGTAGGACAGAAATTCTTAAATAAGATTTTAAAGAAAGCAAAAAATCTTAAAGGATTTTGATTCAATCAAATCAAATGTTTTGTTCATCAATGGACAGCAAAACAGGAGGAAATAAACTGAGAAACGATATATGCAACACACATAACAACAAAAAAAGTTAATACCAAGAATGTTTCAGAACTTCTACAACTCAATTTTTAAATAAGACAAACAACATAATAAAATAAATAGACAAAAAAGATCCACCATTGCAAACTTACGAGAGACAAGGCACAAAACCACCGTCATTTTCAACACCAATTGCCAGTTCAGGGGGTTCCCAAAACTACACTCAGGTTTGCTATTAATAATTGGCTAAAAGGACTCAGAGAACTCCCTGAAAGCTGTTATACTCACAGTTACAGTTTATCACAGGGAAAGAATTAAAATGAATAAGCCTTTAAGATCTTTAAACGATTAAAATGAGCCAAGGGAAGAAGCACATAGGGCAGTCCAGGAAAGTACCAAATCCAGAGCTTCCTGTTGATCTCTCTCCTTGGAGTCAGGACAGCGTTCCTTTCCTGGCATCAGTGAGTATGCATGGAGTTTTGCCAACTGGGGAAGCTCATCCAAACCTGGAGGCCAGTGCCTTTACTGGGGTTCCCTGGTTGATTGCCCACCTCAGTCTTCAGCCCCTCCTGAGGCTAAGCTGATACCATGTGACCCAAAACTCCAACCACAAATGACACTGTTAATCACATCCTTAGCTTATGTGCTATGACCCAAAGCCCTCAGGCAAACAAAGACATTCCTATCAGGCAGACATCCCAAGGGCCTGGAGATTACCTGTGAGCAGCCCGGGGCCAAGGCCAGACCTCTTTGGGGAAAGATCACATTCTTGACTACACAACCACAAATTATAGGGGGGGAAAAAACTCATAAATGGCCTATAAACACATGAAAATATGTCCAGCCTCACTAGTAATTAAGGACTTGCGAATTAAAACTACAACGAGGTATTCTTTTATACTCAGGAATTTGGCAAAAAATAAAAAATATGACAATAAGTGTTGAGGATATAGTCATGGGTACTCTCATTTACTGACCATGAGCATAACTTTTTTATTGAGCTATAACTGACATATAACATTATATTAGTTTTAGGTATACAACATAATGATTTGATAAATGTATATATTTTAAAATGGTCACCACAATAGGTCTAGTTGAACACTCATTACCACACAGTGTCATTTTTTTCCTTGTGATGAGAACTTTTAAGATTTACTCTCACCGCAACTTTCAAATATGCAATACAGTATTATTAACCGAAGTCACTGAGGAGGTTCAGAATGAGTCACCCCAAGATGTGCCTCTGTGCTATGCGGATTGTTTTGAGCTAAAGGAAATTTGAGCCTCAGGCTCAAGAGAAACTTCTGCTCCTCCCTTACTTATCTAGAAGGACTGGAATTAGGGACCTTGCCCCATAATGGGAGACTTTCAGAGATATTCTCTTTTGAGCCACCTATAGGGCACGGCAAACTTCTATTTACTAAATATCTGGTCTTCCTATCACTCTGCAATAACCTCTTAAAGCCCGCAAGGCACCGTACCTCATTCTGTAGCTCAGAATGTCATATATATCCATTTTCCCTTTCTGTCTCTGAACCTCTTGTGCGTGTGAGGTCTTTGACTTTCTCATGTATGCAGGCTTTCCATACATATGTATGTATTAAATTTGGTAATTTTCTCTCGCTAATGCTTCTCATCTCTGGTTGATTATTAGACTAGCCGAAATAACCTTGGGAGTAGAAGAAAGTTTTTACCTTCTCCACATCACCATGCTGTATGTTATATCCCCATGACTTCTTTATTTTATAACTGGAAGTTTGTACCTTTTGACAACCCTCACCCATTTTGCCAACCCCTCCTCTGGAAACCACCAATTGGTTCTCTATATGAGTTCTTCTTTTTTTCTTTATTATTATTATTTTTTAAAGATTTTATTGGGGAAAGGGAACAGGACTTTATTGGGGAACAGTGTGTACTTCCAGGACTTCTTTCCAAGTCAAGCTGTTGTCCCTTCAATACCAGTTGTGGAGGGCGCAGCTCAGCTCCAGCTCCAGTTGCCGTTTTCTAGTTGCAGGGGGCACAGCCCACCATCCCTTGCAGGAGTTGAACCGGCAATCCTGGTTGAGAGGACGCGCTCCAACCAACTGAGCCATCCAGGAGCTCAGTGGCAGCTCAGCTCAAGGTGCTGTGTTCAATGCAGGGGGTGGAGCCGACCATCCCTTGTGGGACTCGAGGGAGTGAACTGGCAACCTTGTGGTAGAGAGCCCATTGGCCCATGTGGGAATCGAACTGGCAGCCTTCGGAGTTAGGAGCATGGAGCTCTAACCGCCTGAGCCACCGGGCTGGCCCAAGTTCTTTTTTTTAGATTCCACATATGAAGGAGGTCATGTAGTATTTGTCTGTCTTATTTCATTTAGCATAATGCCCTCAAGGTCCATCCATGTTATCACAAATGTCCACATTTCCTTTTTGATGGCTAAATAATATTTCATTGTATAAACCACATATTCTTGATCCATGCATCCATCAATGGACACTAAGTTTCCCATGTCTTGGCTATTATAAATAGTGCTGCAATGATCATGGGGGTGCAGCTATCTTTTCCATTTAGTGTTTTCATTTCCTTTTGGATATATACCCTCAAGTGGAATTACTGGACCATATGGTAGTTTTATTTTAATTTTTTGAGGAATTACCATAGTGTTTTCCTTAGTGGCTGCAGCAATTTACATTCTCAAAAACAGTGCACAAGGATTCCCTTTTCTTCACATCCTTGCCCACACTTGTTATTTCTTATCTTTTTGATAATAGCTATTCTAACTGGTGTGAGGTGATATCTCATTGTGGATTTGCTTTGCGTTTTCCTGATGATTAGTGACACTGAGCACCTTTTCATGTACCTGTTGACCCTCTGTGTGTCTTCTTTGGAAAAAATGTCTATTCAGATCCTCTGCGCATTTTTAAATCAGTGTTTTTTTGTTATTGAGTTGTATGAGTTCTTTATGCATTTTGGGTATTAACCCCCTATCAGATATATGATTTGTAAATATTTTCTCCCATTCCTTAGGTTGCATTTTCACTTTGTTAATGGTTTCCTTTGCTGTGCAGAAACCTTATTTTAATAGAGTGGTAAATTGGAGAAACAATTGGAGAACAATTTGGCCATACAAAGTAAAACCGAAAATATGCACAGCTCTAGAGTCAGTCTTAAATAAACCAGGCGAAACACACAAAAATGTCTATAGCAACAAGGTTTGTCATAGCTGCAAATTGCACACATCCTAAATGTCCATCACCAGGAGAATGGATGAATTAATTGTGGCATAAAGTTTTAAAAAGTATGTATTACTTAAGGATATTTGCCTATGTGTTACGGTTTTAAAGAAATGCAAGGCAAACATAAATAGCAAGTTAAGCATAATGAATATTGGTGGGATGAAAGTGGAGGTGAGTAGAATGGTACAGACAAGGGGACTTTGGCTGGGTTGCCAATGTTTCATTTAAGTGTAGGGTAGTGAGTATGTGGATATCTGTTGTGCCATTCTGTATACATTTGTGTCATTCTTTATACCTTTTGAGTTCTTAAATGGTGTATAGTACTTTTGAAAATTAAATATATGTAAGTGTGTGTGTGTGTGTGTGTGTGTGTGTGTGTATACTCGTATGTACATACCGGGATGCCAAAAACATGTATACAAGTGGACGCTTTGGTCAACGTTGCTCAAACAGTAGTTCGCCATAATCAGAAGTGTCTGGACGCTGATGGTAACCACTTGAACACCTCTTGTAATTGCAGAAGTCAAACATGACTTGTATTAATCTTTTGTTATTGGTATATATTATTACAATTTTAATAGTTTTTTCATTTCTTAAAATGTGTATACATGTTTTTGGCACCTTTTGTACACACACACACACACACACACACACACACCACAGCCTGTTTTGTTAACAATTGTATCAATTGGTTTATGCCTTATATTATTACCCAATAATTGCCTTTACACCTTAAATGTTGAAAGAAAGGGCAATCAACAATTTTACATTTATACACGGGATATGCGAAAGTAATTTCTACAAGTTTCGCTCATGCAGGTTTACTAAGCTCTACTTTTAGATCCCACCAAGAATGATACCATGGGCGTCTTTCTTGTTTGGGATCTGTACTGCTGTACCACCCTACAGGTGAGGTGGTCTGATAATCCAGGAAAAGATGTTCCCAAGTGCCTATGATGTTAGGTTGTGGGAGATTTAAAGGACGGATAAAGCAGAGTTTCTCCTTCAGCCATTCAGAATATATTAGGGGAGGGCAGGAAGAATACTGAGGTAACTAACAAAGTAAGGCAGTAGATGATCAACTCCACAGTGGGTTTGAAGAAGGTCTTGGAGGGGAATGCAGGAGCTTGAAGTGCTCAAATAAGGTTTGCACGTGGATTTTTATGAGCAGCTCACAAGGACCGCAATGTAATTAGCCTTATCCATCATCATGAGGTATGTGATCAGAGCTCTTATGGAAGTAAAACTTGTTTCTAGAAAATCATTTTAAATATTATGCCAATCTTCTTAAAACGCCATTTTTAAAAATCGGTAAGCACTCAGAATATTTTTAAGTTTTTTTTAGCAGTCATTCCAATCCGGTTATTTAACTTCACTCTGACAGAGAAGCCTGTAATCACTGACATTTCCAGACTTTTACTCCTGGGACTCAAAAAGCCATATGTGAATGTATTTACTGACTTGATGTAAATAAGACTAGCTTCAGATTTCTAAGCAACATGCACACATCTCTCATAAACACCTCAGTCATCTTTCAGCTTAAACCAGTGTGCTTTCCTCTCTTTTTTTCTAGGCAGAAAGCTCAGATTTTGGTATTTTGTTGCCCATGCTATATTGGAAAGTATGAGGGCCTCTTGTGAATTAATTCTGTTTGTCACACAAGAGGAAAACGAAGCAAAAGCAAATGCTTTCAAAAATGTACTGGAGGGGTGGCAGGGTGGCTCAGTTGGTTGGAGCGTGGCCTCTCAACTACTGGGTTGAGGGTTCGGTTCCCGCATGGGATGGTGGGCTGCACCCCCTGCAACTGGGGATTGGGAACAGCGACTGGACTTGGAGCTGAGCTGCGCCCTCCATGGCTGGATTGAGGGTCAATGACTTGGAGCTGATGGGCCCTGGAGGGGCACGTTGTTCCCCAATATTCCCCAATAAAATTTAAAAAAACACAATATACATATATCTCAATAAAGCCCAAAAAGTTAAGTAAATAATATTTTTAAAAACTATACTGGAAACAATGATCCATTTATATCGTGTAATTGGGTAAATAAAGTATAGTACCAAAGACATTCTGGTTGAGCGATCTGTGACTACAGATAAATAATTTAAGCATCTTTCTGCCACATTTTTAGGAAAGAAAATATACCCCCTTTCCTAATGTTTAGAAATTACTCTAATGTTGACTTAGAATATATGGACTACAGTATAATCAGTGAATTATAGCTTTAATTATGTGGTAATTTGTTTAAGGTCAACTCTCCATAAAAACGAGAGGGTTTAGGTGGCAGGCATATGGGAAAACAGACACACACTAAATTCTAACTAGTGTGTTTAGGAAAAATTAGTACTATTTCATTGGATATTCTGGTAATCTCAGCATTAATCTGAAATCCCCCATGTTCCTGACCCTGAGACTGAAAATCTCTTAGAATTGTGAAAAGGGAAGAAAATGAATATTGAGCTCCCACTACATGCTGTACACCATACTGGGGACTTCACACAAATGCCCTATTCGAAGTTATTGCTCTCATTTTATAGGTGCGGAATCCCTCATTTGACAGTTCCAGGCACTTATTTGTACCCTGTCATGCAATAAGTATGGTTTGAAAACCCATGGCTATTTCTTGGGGCCAGCACCATTCTTCACAGGTTTGTTTTTTTAAAGATTCGTATTGGGGAGGGGGAACAGGACTTTATTGGGGAACAGTGTGTACTTCCAGGACTTTTTCCAAGTCAAGTTGTCCCTTCAACCTTAGTCGTGGAGGCTGCAGCTCAGCTCCATCTCTCACTGGAAGAGCAGGCACCTTTTCCCACCAAATCAATAAGTAACTGCCTCACCCCAGCAAACTATATGTCCTGGGGACAAGAGCTCTCTTGCCCACGCATCCTCTCTCGCTCTCTCCTTCTCTCCCACCTCGGGCTAGGCCTGTTCTCTTCTCTGAGAACGTATCACTAATAAACCCTGCTTCATATTGATCAGCTTGCTGACCTTTCATACTTCACTGCCTCGGCCAGAAGAACTGAGACTCCTGTAACAGATCCAAAAGATAAATTCAAGAATACTTTCCCTAAATGGGGCAGGGAGCTGTTGGGACATTTTAATTGATAAAATGATTTGATGAGATTTGTCATGTGGAAAATTTACTAGGGAGCAGGATAGAGCCCGGTCTAGAAAATGGACATGCTGGCCAAAGGTCAGGTGTGATCCCGAAACTCTTCACTTGGATTTTCGAAATAAATTTTAATGTTATTTTGGCAGCTATATTTAACTCAGAAACATTAGTTTTCTTTATCTATAATATTTAATAGTGTACTACCTAAAATAATTAATACATTAAATGTGAAAACATAACTGCTTTTCTTTCAATATTGTTAAATGAGAATTCCCGTTTACAGATAATTTCTACAAGGAAATTGCCTATATTATGGGTCATTTCAGCCTTCTGCTTTTGTCTCTTGCATAGCCCCTAATGTTGGATAAAATCACTGCTCACTTCAATCTGCATTTAAAAATGGAAAAAGGGAAATTAATGAAGAATCCAATTTTGTGCTCTGGTATCACTGAAGAGGAAAAAAACATCACAGTGAAAACCTTCCACCATATACTAAGAAACTAAAACTATTTATCTGTGTATTTTACTCTTTTCTGCCTTCCCTGCTCCTATGGAAAATGGTAGATAAGAGTGGGGATCCAAGTCTGGGCTAGGATTTCCTTATAGGAGGGAAACCTTATTAAAAAAAAGACAGAAAAATTACCCAATAGATTGAAATTCGTAGTTAGTTCTCTTCCAAAGCAGGAAAAGTCTTTACAGGGAATTTTCTTCCCAACCACAACAGGAGATAAAGAATAAATTGCTTTTACACTTCTACAGCTACGGAAGTGACTTAAAATTGATTCCTTTAATTTACTTCTAACAGTGTGGATAAGGGCAGAGTCAGACAAGGATGTCTTTCTTGTCCTGCAACAATTGGAAAGAAAAATGTGTGTCGTGAAGGTGAAGGAGAGTATTAGCTATTTCAGATGACCTGATTATCTCTACTGCTGACTACCCACAGTCTATTCTGTCCTACCACCACAAAGCCCCAGTGGGAGGAGGCCTGGTAGGGTTGGCCTCGCAGCTGGGTTTGGCCTGGCCTAAGGCAAGGAAAACTTAGGGCTGCAGCAAATTTTGCAGAGCCCAAGAGAGAATGGCCAAGTCCTGTTTGAAGAAGAGGACTGAATCGATCCAACTCAGTCAGTGAGAAAGCAGGAGGGAAGTTTCAGAAGCTGAGGTATGGTGCCAAAAGGGTGTCAGAGGCAAGATGGAGAGCTTCAAGCAGGGGCAAGGGAAAGGCAGGGGATGGACTGGAGTGGCCAGGGGGAAGGTCTGGATAAGGGCCTGACACAGGGAACCATGCTCATGTTTGCATGGACAGTATTTTTTAAAGGCCTGTTGATTCTATATCTTGTTCTGGGTGGTAGTTACACAGGTGTACATAGTTTTAAACCTCATTGAACTAACACCTAAGATCATAGCTTTTATTGTATGTTAATTATATTTTTGACTTTTTAAAAAAAAAGCCCATTAGAAGTAGATACAGCAGGAAATTGCGGGAGCTGAAATTACAATCTTATACCCTCAGAGCTTATTTTGAACACAAGGGTAATAAATTTTCATAAGGCCTCCTTTACACTTATAAAAATTAGATGAAGAGAGACTGCACTCCCAAAAATCTGAACTGAAATAAAGAGGAGAGTTTGGTTTCAAAATTCAGTTGGACTTTGGTGTATATGAAAGTGTTTCAGAGGTTCTGCTTTTTGGTAAGATTGTAACAGGTCTAATTTCTTTTGCACCAGGAGGCCTCTGGGCATTGTAAGAAGCCAGGAGGCAGAACTGAAATTAATCTGGACAATAATTTGAAATATAATACTATCTCCCTTGTGAACAAAAGGACCTGAGAAGTTTATGTTTAATGAAAAAAAAGTTTGCATTCCTTAGTATGGATATAGGCTGTGCCTTCTAGTGACAATTGGATATAAGAACAATATACAAAATTAATAGCTTCCTTGTCTAACAGCAATGACCAATTAGAACCTGTATTGGAGGGGAAAAAAGCCCATTCACAATTATAGCAAAATCATGCAATACGTCATTCATAATAAACCTGTTAAGGTTTACTTACTGAAGGACATAGGAGAGGACTTAAATGAATTGAAAGATATACCTTTTCCGTTAATTAAAGAAATTCAACATTTTAAGAAATTTCTATTAGAGAATTCAATATTGTAAATTAAATATTGTGGGGCCCGCCCCGTGGCTCAGGCGGTTGGAGCTCCATGCTCCTAACTCCGAAGGCTGCTGGTTTGATTCCCACATGGGCCAGTGGGCTCTCAACCACAAGGTTGCCAGTTCAATTCCTCGAGTCCTGCAAGGGATGGTGGGCAGTGTCGCCTGCAACTAATATAAACACGGCACCTTGAGCTGAACTGCCACTGAACTCCCGGATGGCTCAGTTGGTTGTAGCGCTGGCTCTCAACCACAAGGTTGCCAGTTCAACTCCTCAAGTCCCGCAAGGGATGGTGGGCTGCGGCCCCTGCAACTAGCAACGGCAACTGCACCTAAGCCGAGCTGCGCCCTCCACAACTAAGATTGAAAGGACAACAACTTGACTTGGAAAAAAAAAAAGGCCTGGAGGTACACACTGTTCCCCAATAAAGTCCTGTTCCCTTTCCCCAATAAAATCTTTAAAAAAAAAATATTGGGATGGGAAAAATAAGATACAACATCTAGAAGCTTTAAAAAAAGATTGGTAAAATTGATTTGACATTAAAACACATAAAACTTTTGCAGCAACACGAATACAGTAATATGACAAAGAATATGTGGATAGGTAATATCAGTAAAGTTTAAGGGGTTGATATCCATAATATATAAGTAGCTACCACCTATCTAAAAATAATAATAATAAACAAATGAGCAAAGAACACGAATAAGGAATTCTTAGAAAATATACTGCAAACATCTAATGAGACCTTTATAATATGCTCAGCTTCACTACTGATCAGGGATATGCAATAAAAATAGCAGTGAGGTATTTTTATTCTTAAACTTTAAAATATTGATTATAGCCAATGATTTCAAGGGTGTGAGGAAACAGGTACCCTAAAATATTGTTGGTGTCTATCAATTTTTAGAAAGTAAATACACTTTGATCCAGCAATTCCATCTACTGTGGATATACATGTTAGGATATTCATTGCAACACTGTTTGTAATAGCACCCTCCCCAACACAACCTAAGTGTCTATCCATAGGAAAATACATTATGGAAAACATACAACAGACACTTATGCAGCCATTTCACTGAATGAAGTTGGCCATAAGGGCTGTCAAGGAAAATTTTTGAGATGCGATATTAAGTGAAAAAACAAAACACAAAAAACAACCCCTCCCAGAACAATATGTACAGTATGAACCAATTTATTAAAAAAAAAAAAAATCTGGGGGCCGGCCCAGTGGCTCAGGGGGTTAGAGCTTCATGCTCCTAACTCCGAAGGCTGCCTGTTCAATTCCCACATGGGCCAATAGACTCTCAACCACAAGGTTGTCAGTTCAATTCCTTGAGTCCCGCAAGGGATGGTCGGCAGTGCCCCCTGCAACTAAGATTGAACACAGCACTTTGAGCTGAGCTGCCTCCCGGATGGCTCAGTTGGTTGGAGCACATCCTCTCAACCATAAGGTTGCCAGTTCGATTCCTCCACTCCCACAAGGGATGGTGGGCAGCACCCCCTGCAACTAGTAACGGCAACTAGTAATAGCAACTAGACCTGGAGCTGATCTGTGCCCTCCACAACTAAGACTTAGAGGACAACAACTTGAAGCTGAATGGCACCCTCCACAACTAAGATTGAAAGGACAACAACTTGACTTGGAAAAAAGTCCTGGAAGTGCACACTGTTCCCCAATAAAGTCCTGTTCCCCTTCCCCAATAAAATCTTTAAAAAAAAATCTGTCTACTTAAATACAAACTGTTAAAGGTGGTTATCTATGAGGGTGGGATTGGGTTGTGAGGGTGAAGGGAAACTTTCATATATATATTTGTTTTTTATTTAAATTAAAAAATACAATCACATGTTCAGGCATTATTTGGTCATTTGAGATAAAACCAAAGAGAAAAAAAAAATTCTTACTCAAGAGTCTTTAAAAACAAACAAACTTTGAGGTAAAAAGTCACAAAATAAGACTGGCTTTCAGACGCTACTCAGGAGGATGAGCTCACGCACCTATTCTTCCTTGGTAGAAGCGGTTAGCCAAGAACAGCATGAATGTGCTGATCTTCATGGATCTTTTTCCATTTCTCCCAGATTACTAAATTCTACTCCACTGACATACTGAATAACTGACAGTTTGTCAAATGCATGCCAGCATGTTTTAAAAGGTAAATGAGAGGAAGAGGTCGGTACTGCTTACTCAGTCCCCTAGGCACACGCCTCATTTTGGCTCTGGGTTGAAAGCATTCTCAGTCATAATCTGATCACAAGACTCAAAATAACCAGAATGCTCAATCCCTCAAACGCAGCACTCCATTATTATTATTTTATTTTTTTGTGGGGGAGGAAGCGTATATAACCATAAAACCAAATTAACATCAGGGATGTTGTTTTAAAAATTCACAATTATAGGGTCTGGTCTGATAAGTGAAAAATTAATCAGAACTTAAGACATTTATACAACTACAGAGGTTATTCAATTTTACAAACTCATTTGCAAGGAGAGATCCCTTCAAACTCTGTTCTCAAAACCTGTGAAGAATGGTGCTGGCCCCAAGAAATAGCTACGGGTTTTCAAACCATACTCATTGCATGACAGGGTACAAATAAGTGCCTGGAACTGTCAAATGAGGGATTCCGCACCTATAAAATGAGAGCAATAACTTCGAATAGGGCATTTGTGTGAAGCCCCCAGTGTGGTGTACAGCATGTAGTGGGAGCTCAATATTCATTTTCTTCCCTTTTCACAATTCTAAGAGATTTTCAGTCTCAGGGTCAGGAACATGGGGGATTTCAGATTAATGCTGAGATTACCAGAATATCCAATGAAATAGTACTAATTTTTCCTAAACACACTAGTTAGAATTTAGTGTGTGTCTGTTTTCCCATATGCCTGCCACCTAAACCCTCTCGTTTTTATGGAGAGTTGACCTTAAACAAATTACCACATAATTAAAGCTATAATTCATTGATTCTAAAACTTATATTATCATTTGAAACTTTAACATCATGTAGTACCTATCAACAAGTTTCTACAAATTTCAGGGTAAGATTTCAGATTTTCTGAATGTGACTTATCTGAAATATACATTTAAGAAAATGAATGCTCCAAAGCTGTTTTCCTTTCAGGGTGCATTTACCTTGGAGAAAGGACTATTTGAGTGAACCCCTTCCTCTCCTTTTGTTGCTTTTCACTGTGCAGCCATAATATTAAGGACCACAACCAGATGAATTTGTTCTTGAAGCTCAGGGAAAGACAACTTGGAGTCCTCCAGTGTTTAAGGTTCTCGCCCCTGCCTTGCCATGGCCACTTATGTGGGTGGGTTCCCACGTATTCAGTGTGAAAGGACAGCCTTGGACCAAATATTGTCAAGGCTCTTTCAAGCTCTAAAATTCTATGATCAGTGGTCAAATAATGAAAAACAAACTCACTAACCAAACAAGCAAATTACATTTCCTGCAGCCAAATTCTCAGAGCCCAGTCATCTTTACTGAACAGAGGGAAGAGCTAAATTGCTCAAGAGAAGTGCTACACACAAAAGAAAGAGTAATAAGAAATAGCACTTTTCTGTCACTATCTAAACATGACCTAAAAACAAAATACAAATAGGGCTTAAAACTTCAAAGTGTATACTTAGCACATTGAATTCCTTTTCTAAGAATGGAAGGTATTTCTTCATATTTACAAAGTGTCATCATAGATACCTTTTCTCTTAATGATGTTATACTAACAAAAGTGTAAAATTATACATTTGTAAAGTGTGAACATTCTTACATTACATAAATACCTGTATTTATGACCCTTTTAAAATTGAAAACATGCATTTTGTTAGAATTTCTAGCCCAACATAATATTTGAAGGTGAGAGAAAACAAACTGATATAAATGAACTTCTGGGCACTTTAGTTTTAGTTTGACATTTAGGTAAGTCGCTCTCAAATAAATAGACAGTCATGGGGTACTTGGGTTTCTTTAATTCTGCAGAGCCAAGTGGACAACTCCCATGTAATGTTTATTCAAGACAAGAACTACTGAGATATTAACTAGACTTATTGTGGTGATCATTTCACAATTTATACAAATATCAAATCATGTTGTATATCTGAAACTAATATAATGTTATAGGCCTATTATATCTCAATACACAAAACAAAACACAAGACCTACTCTTGTAAAGTCCCGGATAGTCTGGGAAAGGGTGGCGTTTCTATTGCTCAGGGTGTAAGGCCTCTTCTGGTCAAAACAGAAAGGACCTGGGACACGTAGGTTTCTCCTTACCCAGGTCATTTGCACGTCACTTCACAGCCTCTCTCGCTTCTTTGCTGCCCCTACAGACAAACATGTAGACGATTTTTAATTTCAAAACTTCACCGATTTCCTTATGGGAAATAGGGGAAGAATGAATAAGATTACAAAGCTTGTGACCTAAGTGGCTCTAGTTGCAGACTTCCAAGGAGACTACACGCAGAGCCTTCTTCCCCCAGGCCTCGTTCCTCCTTAATCAGCAGTACTTAAGATAAAGGCCTTCCACGGTAGAAGTCAAATAGTCCCTCCAGGAGGTATACTCCATCAAAATTTGCATTTCTGAGAGGCTTCCTGGAGGACGGACTTAAATTCACCGCTCTTCTAGAGGCTGACTGTAAACGTGAAAATGCTCGTGAAAAATTAGTAATAGTTTACAAAAGGTAGAATTTTTGGCTATGAAATGCAAAGACTGCCCTCCAATTTTCTCACCCTTTTAGATGCTACCATGGAAATTTGTGTAAAGGACCTGCAAAATGACACTTTTGGTTAAGTTCCAGAAAGGTCAGGCATTATTTTAACCCAGTAGAAAAACAAAGGTATATGACTACAGTTTGCAAGATAAAAGTTCAAGGATTAAATTCGCCACTTGCTTCAATACCTTTAGGTAAGAAAAACATAGCAACTGGTCTATAAAATTACTGAGTTAAGGCGGGCACTGGATTCCGAGATGCAGAGCTACGACGTGGTAATATACTATCTATCTCCACGGTATATACTATCTCCACGGTAGTTTGATCTACTCCTTAAGTAGCTCTTGATTGTTCTTTTTGAGTGCTGCATATAGGTGGATAAAAAGAGCACAGTTGATTTGAACAGTTCGTAAATTCTGAAACCGACTCCACCTTAAGTTTACACAGCAGCGGACAATTTATTCAGTCCAAGCCAGCAGCCAAGGCAAAAGTAAGTCCCTTCCAGTTGGCGCGATTACAAGGGAAACCAAGAATCCTTTAAAA
This sequence comes from Rhinolophus hipposideros, assembly GCF_964194185.1. Lineage (NCBI taxonomy): Eukaryota > Metazoa > Chordata > Mammalia > Chiroptera > Rhinolophidae > Rhinolophus > Rhinolophus hipposideros. The sequence goes on along the minus strand of NC_138057.1, from coordinate 8,699,676 downwards.
TATATGAATGCCAAAGAACTGGAGTTAAGTTACTGGAGTGAGGCTGTGTAAAGCTTTGGTGACTCATTAAAGGAAGTTGGAAACTGGGGTCTTGGCATTCGGGGAACACAGAAGAAACAGAAAAGTTGGGGAGCTAGCGGAGTGTCGCCGCACACATTTACCTTTGATTGGCGGAACCACTCAGACTTTTCTTTATGGCGTCACCGGGTACCTGCCTGTAGAAAGGCCCAGTCTCAGTGACGTCACGACTCGCTGACCAATGAAAGGCCTTAGTCTGCAGGCCGCGAGGAGGGTTGTGGGCCCTTTTTTGTGAATGAAGCTCCACGGAACAGCCCTCCTGGGGTCCCCCGGCTTCGCGGCCCGCTGTCGTCGGGTGCCTGGGCTGCAGCGTCCGCGGCCGTGGTGGACGCGAGCGGTCACCCTGGGCAGCCCCAGCTGCCCGCGGCAGCACTGTCGTCTCGGCAGCGCCAGCGGGCTGCGGGCACCGGGGGGCGGGCTGGGGGGCGCCGGCAGCGGCAGGAGGCGCTGTAGCCGGGGTTGCGGCGCCGGTTCCGCGGCGGCCGCCGGAGGGAGCGGGGCAGGCGCGGTGGGCCCGGCCACTCCTCCAGCTCCTGCGCGGCCGCCTCCTGCCGGGCTCTGCCGTCGCCCGCCGTCCCCGCAGCGCCACTCCGCGCTCACTGTAACGAGCGCCCGCGCGCGGGGCTGGCGGGGGCTTCGGCGGTCGCGCGGGGCCATGCTTGTGGCCCCCTAACGGACCGCGGCCGCCTCCATGAAGCGGAAGAACGAGCGGCGGCCAAACTGGGCCGCCGCGCCCCCCTGCTCGCGGCGCGGCTCGTCGTCCTCGTTGGGAGTGAAGAAGATCCGCAGCTCCACGTCGCAGGAACTGCATCACCTGGACCAGCCGGAGGACCTTTACCTGGACATCACCGGTGAGCCGGCGGGCGAGCGCGTGGCGGGGCGCCCTGGACCCACGGCACTGCGCGGTGGTCCCGGCCCCCCCACCTCCCCCAGCAGTGGAGGCGCCTCCACCCCACCCCCATAAAAGCCGCAGCCGGCCACACCCCCTCCTGGAACTGGGTGCCCGGGGAGCCCCCCTCTACCCCGAGTTGCCATCTGCGTTTGTGGCGAGCTGTAACTTTACCCGTTTGGTTCCCTCCTACGCCAGCAAGGTGGGCCGAGGGTCACCTTTCTAAATGGCTGGCGTCAGTTCGGCGCCACGGGTTTTTTCTAAGTTCGGGTTGATAACCTCCTCCTAGGGGTGCCAGCTCGGTTGGTCCTTACAGGAGCCTGAACCTCGGAGTCACCCCAGAGGATTCCCCGAGCGCGCGGAACGCGCCCGCATGGGAGCTGCCCTGTTTGTGTGGCGTTTGCCAAACCGCCGCTACTGGGTAGGAAATGGAGCCCCGCCTAATGCGGCGTACCCCGGCCGGGCGCGACAGCCACCTCCCTACCCTCCCTGCACCGCCCCCTCCCCAGTGCGCGCACGCGGTCATTCCCCTCCCGGGCTTCGAGAAGCACCGCATCACGTGGATGGCATTTGAACCCGTCAGCATGCTGAATGCCCAGAATTGTCACTTTTGAGAAATCGCAGCCAGCCACCGCAGGTAGAAAAGCAGCCCGTCGATAGCTGTTTCATTATTAGTGCTGGTTCTGCAATTCTTAAAGACTAATAAATTCAATTTGGCAGCTGTTGGGTTTGCCAGGATCGACAGTGAACCGTGTGAAAGCGTTACATGCGATGATGTATGTGGAAACGCTTTGTAAACAGCCGTCTACAATTTTGAGGGAATGTGCAGTCTGTTTTGTGCGACGCGTAGTGTGTACATCTCGCGTAAACCTCGGTGTGTCTGGGGTTTCTATTAATGGTTTTCCGCCCTTAGCTTTTGATGCACTAGGTGAACTGGAGTGGTCAGAGTATTAATTTAGAAAGCGTTCAGACAAACACAGAAATTTTGTAGAAATTATTTTCTAGATTGATGGATAGTTGGAAACTAAGATCCATTTTTGAAAAACCTAAAAGTAGAGCGAAGATTTCTCAACCTTGGTGGGTGGCCCTTGGGAACAGAGGAGGGAGGGGGAAGGAGTTGTCTTATGCCCCTGTCCCCAGCTAGCACCTGCGGGGCCCATGGTGGCGCATACCGCCAAGGAGGTGCAGCCAGCTTGCTGATGATGAGACCAAGTCCCACCATGGTGTGCACTCCATGGAGATGGCCCTGCCGAGAAGGACTGGGGGTGGAGGACCCACACATTCTTTATGCATTCCTTAGTTATACTTCTTCACAGAAACTGTGCAGTAGCATTTCATTTTAGGGCAAGTAACGCACTTACATGGTACAGAACACTTAATTCTAGAGGTACACCGGAGTATAGTGAAAAGTTGGTCTCAGCCACTGGGTGTCCTTCCTCAGAGGCAATGCATGTTCCTAGTTTCTTGTGAATCCTTCCAGAAATAGACTAGGCGTGCACACGGAGATACTCTGCCATACCCAAGCACAGGTAGCATACAACATCTTGTTTTGCACATTGGTTTTTCTTCACACTATTTCTTAGCAGATCTATTGTTTTATATTAGTACAGGCAAAACTGCCTCATTTGCTTTTAGTTACTGCTTAGGCCAAAGTAGATATGGTTTTAAAATCTAAAGCCATGAAAAAATATATGTGGATTTAAATGTATATATGTTTTATAACTCGTTTAGACAGCTTCCTATTGATGAACATTTAGATTGTCTCCAGTCAAAAAGGAAGTTTTTGACAACAAAGTCATTGGAGTAAATCTTCCTCCTTTATGGAGGAAAGCAATGCAGTGTGGCTGGCTTTCCTGAGACAGAGGCCAATGAATTAAGTTCGGAGAGTATCACCAGCAGAATATTGAGGAAACAGGTGGTGCAGTATATAAAATCAAAATGCTGTTACTTCAGATGATGGTAGGGTCCAGCCTCGGTGTCAGATCACTCCAGGGTAGTAAGAAAGTTAACTTTCCTTGAGATTTCTCCAGGTGTCCCTTAGTGACAATCTTTGATTCCTGGAATACTGAATCAGTCTGTTTTGGTGTGATATACAAGACAAATTAAAGCGACTGGATGCAGGGTGGGGATTACTTTTTATTGGCTTTGTAGGGAAGGATTGAGGCCTCATCCACAGCAAACGGCAACCTGGTCCCGTTCTGGCCAACTTGTTTTCCCCTGTCATTGTTTTCTTAAAAAGCAATGCATGCACATTTTTAGAGTCAAACGGTACCACAGGAGATATATAGATATCGTCTCTCCAGTAATACTTTCTTTCCCTTATGCATATTCAAGTTTCTACAAATTGTGCCATAGAAACCAGAGCAGTCCTCTTTTTAAAGCCTGCATGGTATTGCATTGTATGGCCGAAGTGTGATTTATTTAATGGTAATAGTTACTCTGGGGGGGGGTCTTCCACTCCCTACTGCAAATGGCTTCAGTAGCATCAGTGTACATGTCTATCTACATGTGTGACTATATCTGTAGAGTAAAGGAGAAGTGAAGAGGCTGGGCCATAGTATATACAGGGTTATCTATTCATCAGTGGACTTTGGGCAATTATAAATAATGCTGCTATGAACATTTGTGTACAAGTTTTTGTGTGGACATATGTTTTCAGCCCCTTTGGGTATATACGTAGGAGTGGAATTGCTGGGTCGCATGGTAACTTCATGTTTAATCTTTTGAGCAACTGCCAGACTTTTTTCCAAAGTGGCTGCACCACCAGCAATGTATTTAGGTGTTCTACGTCCTCGCCAACTTGTTTTGGGATTATGAAAATTCTTTCCCAGTGTAGTTGGTTTGTAAAAATTAATGCACATTATCACTTCTGCCCACTCTGCCCTTAAATACATTATTATTTTTTTTACTTTAGCCACTTGACTTTTTTTTTTTTTTTTTTTTTTTGAGGGCACAGCTCAAAGTGGCCCATGCGGGGATCAAACCGGCAACCTTGATGTTAGTAGCAGTGTGCTCTAACCAACTGAGCTAACTGGCCACCTGACATTTTTATTATACCCTATTTTATCTGTAAGTTGAATTCTCTTAGATCCCAGAGTATTTCATGTGTATGCATTTAATATAGAATGCTTACTGCCTATTTTTGTTCCTGTAGTCCTTTATTATGTGGTCCGTATTGTTTAGTGGCTAGCCAGACACCTCACTACACTGGGCATTTACTTTTACTAGGAGCAGACTGATGGGGGTGATGGGGGGGTGTTTATTCCCACCCCCATCTCATCAAGCTGTCATTGACTATTCATTGAGTTCTTGCCATGTGCAATGACTTGGATTTTTACCTGAGCTGTATTCCTGGTGCAGTTCCAGTGCGCCATGTGAAAGAAAGGTCATAAATACAGTGTAAACTGTATACATTAATGCTAAAGAGATACTGAGCAAAGATGATCAGAATGAGTTGTTACCAATCAAGGGAGCTGAGGGAAGAAGGGAAGTGAGGAAAGTTTTCAGCTGGATTTGGAACTAGATAACCTCCAAGATGGAAGAATTACCAAAGGAACAAATATTGGGCACAGTCAGGTTTTTGATTTTCCTATGAACTTCCTTGCGGCCAGAAGTCTGAATCTTTTGGATCTCTATGTTCTTATCCTGTAAATAGGGCCCTCTATAAACGATAGTGTGCATTCCCCTTTCCTCTTTATTAACAGAGAGAAACAGTTTTTAAAGACTATAACACTGGTGCATAACCTCTGTGTTTGGTAATTTATAGGATTGATAGTTGGTACAGAAATTCAGTTTATTTTACTTTTAAGATTTCTGACTAGTAAAGGAAATTGGTAATAACTACTGGCTAAAAACAGATTCTTGGTGGTTTGTCTTCAATTAAAAAAATTTTTTTTCAATGTCTGCCATGATGCTCTACCTTTTAAACAGTGTCTATATTATAACAGTAAGTCATTTTATTGGAGAAACTCTACTCGAGGTCATGATTGTCATCTGAAAGCACTCATTAATGGTATATTAGATACTCATCGAATAAAATTAAATAGATACACCTCTGCTTGCTCCCTTTTCTTTTTAGGATTTCAAAAAAATCATACTACACACCATTAGACAGGGAAAATTTATTCATTAACTCAAGAAGTATTTATTGAATGCTTACTATATAAGTCATTCATATTCATTGTTTACAGTGATAGAAGTATATTTTTCTCGACAGAAAGTGGATGCTGTTATCTGGGGCACTGATTCAAGAAGGAAATAAATTTGTTTTTCAAGAGTTTCATTTAGTAGATGGTTGAGTTTCAATAATTGAAGCTCATCAAAGTACGTAGTATTATTTTTTTTCTTGTTTATGACTTCTATACTTATTTTTAAATTTGTCCATGATGTGAATTAATTTTCTTGATTTATGTGCTTGTTTAATTCTTCAAAATCTTTTACTCCTGATGGTGTCATGGTCTCTGCTTTGTGTCTAATTCCAGAGGCATCCCAGCACCACACACAGATAAAAACTTAGCACAGTTTCAATGTTACTGCTTCAATGGACTTGAAGAATGGCTGGGCATAGAGATGAAGGGCAAGTGGAATAATTTGGTTACATAGATAGTACTAATGCCAGGAGTTGCCCGTCAGTGCACACCTAACTTCTCTGTGCCTTTGAATGGGCATGAATTTCCCAAGTTCCTGCTGGAGTTAGGGAAAGCTGGAATGAAACCACATTGTGTGGATTTTTAGGGTGGAATGACCTTTCTTGGAAGTTTCTGAGATAGTCTCTGGGGATCTGTGAATTGATAGGACAGGTGTTTTGTTTCTTGACAGAATTTCAAGTGATCATCTAGAAATATCACAACCATCCACTTTTCCCTCTGAAGAAGCCAAGACCGGAGATGAGTAACTTTGGCCAGATTGATGGTTTCTTTTTGGGAAAGCCATGACTACCTGACTTGCTGTTTCCAACAGATGAAGCTGCTTCACAGAGTTGTGCACGGTTTATTGAACATCTGGTTAGTCCTGTGCTGCTTAGGCTAGTAGATGAGGTCATAGTAGAAGCTCCACAAGCAGGATCTATAAAGTTGAATTTTTAGAGAAATGAGTAATTAATTACCTAGTGAATTTGGAAAAAGGAGCAAACTTAAGTACACAATTCAGGTCCTCCAGAGCTTAGACTGTTTTCCAAATTGGCCATCAACATAGCCCAGATTTTCCAGATATTTCATTCATTCAACAAATGTGTGTAATGAATACTGTGCCAGGCTTTTTTTCTCCTTAAGTGCTAAAAATAGGTCACTGCTGAAGATAGTCCCTGCTCTCCTGGAGTTTGTTTTCTGTGCTAAGTGAGAAAATAGAACTTGGAGGGTCTGAGGGAAAAACCCGGGTATAGAGGAACCATTTCATGGTTGCAATCTTTGGGGAAGAAAAACTTTGATGAGTAGAGTTTTTGCAGAGCTGATTCTTTGGGTTAGGCATGAAGACACCGGGGGAAGCTAATGTGTCTGCCCACACGGGGATTGAACACAGCCAGGTTATCAATCACTGTTAGAGTCACGACTTTCCCACCTATTTAAAAATGAAAGTCCGCAGAGTTGTTGGAAGGATGAAATGAAGGGGCGGCATGTGAAGTGCTTGCTTGGTGCCGTGTTGACAGTCAGGGCTCTGCCGATGGTCACAAATGTGCCAGCAGTAGGCCAGGCCGGAGACACAAGGGCAGACTGAGACAGTCATCAGTGCCGGAAGGGTTCCCAGCTCAGAAGCAGGCATTTCCCAGTGCATGTACTTGCGCAAAAGGTTTGGTGAATCAGCACAGTGAAAATGCAGTGTGTTCCTTTTTTTGCTTCTAAGCGATCTTCAGGGCACAAACGCTTCAGATGAGGCTGGCTCAGTATTTTTCAGAGCAGCGGAGGAGATTTGGCACCTTGCTGTTCTTGGGAAAAACGGGAAGGTTTTTCTTTAAAGATTCTTTGTAACAGGAAGAATAAACCCAAGCCCTTCCTTTGTTTTTGAGGCTATTGTTATGAATTTTTATTATACTGAGGAGTTTGTATGTTGTCTAATATTAAATTGCAGCTAAGATTCAAAGGCCTCATGGGAGAGCCTCGGGTAGAAGGTTATAGGAAGTAAATACATTACATTATTTACTGAGAATATACATTTTTCAGTGTAGTTAATTGAAAGCATGACTGTGCTCTAGTACATCCGTTTTAAGAAAGTATTACATAGATCCAAAAGATTTGATAATGGTGGTGTATATTATTGGCAGACGGCATTTATTTGGTGTGTCGGGGGGATAAATTGCCTTTGAAAAGGCCTTTCCATGCTTAATGTAGCACAGAGATACAATGTATTTGAAAGGTGTAGGTGCCAACATAAATAAATTAAATGTTTAAATCTGTATTTTTGTTATACTGGGAAAAAATAATTTTAGTAGCCAGTATTCTGTTTCCCTTCCCAGCCTAGCTATGGAATATTTTAAATCTTAGTAAATCCTTTAAGGTCCATAACATTACAGTTCTTTTTATAATTCTCTGTAAGTTGAAATGAAAAGCATGACCAGAGTGGTTTATCTGAATATAACAAAGCTGGTCCTCACTTAGGACAGGCGCCAGTATCAGTGAGGTAAGTAGGTGCAGGGGTTGCTGTGGGCAAAAAAGTGAAGAGAGTGTGTTGGTTAGGCAGGAGCTAACCAATCTTCACATATTGTTTTTTTATATTATTTGGTTTTTAGCTTTCAAGGTTAGTCACATAATTTCTAGAAGTGCTGACTACCGTATTAGGCAGGGATTACCTCTAAAAACATTTTCCAAGATACAATTGATTTTAACTCCTCTAAACAATTGATTTTAACTTCCCTAAAATCAAGGATATTTAAGTGGAATGTGTACATCTCATCTGGATTCTGGAGTGTATATGAAAGTTTTACGCCCTTCTCTCTCTCTTTTTTTTCTATAGCTTTTCATGGATACTGCTCCAACAAAGGTATTCAGATCATTGACTCTTCTTTGCAGTTCTTTCTGATGATTTTTAAACTGTAGATTTAATCTGTTAGTTGTGATTCTTGGTTCCGTCCCTTCCTGTTTACTTGTCTTAAATTTAGTCTTAGATAGCAGATTCAGTTTTCTGTAACTGTACGGTACCTTTCGTATGTTTACCACTCAAGTTGAAATTTGTCTTTATATGAAAAGTTTCGTTGGTTTCTGTGTCTAGGTAATGCTGAAAGTAGTTTCTGTGATATTGGGTTAATTATGAATGCTGTGTTTGGATGGTTGATATTTTTGGTAAAACTAAATTTTTTTCTGTTTTAATTGAATTTCACTTTTGTAGGCTCTTGCTGAAAGGATACTTAGAATGAGTTGTTATAACAGCCATTCTTGATCTCCCCTCTCCCCCCAAGGTTACTTAGTTATTTCTAAACATTTCTTTGCTTAATGGTCAGGCTTATATCTTATTTACTGTGTTTGACAAGGGGGAAATGTCATGAAATGCCAACCTGAACTTTAGAAACGGAAGCTTTTTTATATTCTTTTTTAAAAGAATTTTAAAAAATATTCTTATTCCCTTAATTTTCAAGTTCACCAAATAAGGCCAGTTATCAAAAGAGGAAGTGTGAATGGCCCTATTTGTACATATATATTTTTCCCCAATTTTTAAAAGATTTCTGATTTTATTCTCTTGGTCTTTTATTCAGCTTCTTTAATTTTTAGTATCATTTATATTCTGGGAGAGCAATTATCTTAGAATGCTTTACTCACTAGTTAGTTCAAAGATTGGTCTCATTGTCTTTGAGCCTGAAAAGCTAAGGAAACTAGGCTGGGTAAATTCATTCTAATTGTGTAATATCACATATTGAATTCATTTCTCAGGTAGTTCACTTTTATGCCTTTCAAATTTGGTTGGCAGTGAGTGCACTTTTCACAAAAGAAAAACATCTTGTTCCTGATGTCGATGATGTTTGTTCTTTCAAGTTCTAATTTGAAAGTAAGATTACTTTCTTGGCACTGCTATGTAATTTATAACACTGGTCTTTTTATACCCAATCCATAATGCTATAATGTCATTACAGATTCTGAATTCTCCAAGGCCCTCTATAGTAGGACCATCACAGCTGAGTCATCCTCTGCGTTTTGCTCATTTATACTCATTTGTATGACTTGTGCTATGGAATTAATTAGTGTATCGATTCAACAAATATTTATTGAGCAACTACTTTGAGCAAGGGATTGGGCCAAGTATTATGAGGAAGGGAGAAGGGGATGTGAAGATTTAAAACGACCTGCTCTTTATTCCTGAAAGATTGAGAAGGAATAGACTTTTAAGTCATCATCTCAATGAAGACAAGTAATGAAGGAATTAGTCATTATGTAGTTTTGCTGTCTTCTTCACTGAAACAGTGTCAGTTTGAGAAAATTTTGTGATGGAAATGTCACTCGGTAATTCCTACACAAAGTGAATTATTTTTTCCAATATGTGGTGAGAATGATTTGTCTTTTTGTCTTATGGTGTGTTTTGTGTGTATTTGCACATGTTAACAGTTCAAAGAAACCAGGATAAAAAAGTTTCATTTTGGTATATAACTAACTAATCATATATATATATGTATATATGCATATAGTTAATAATATACTGAAAACCCTATCTCTACTAAAACAGAACCAAAGAAAAGGTCTACATTCCAATTAATTCTGTATCTCTAATTTGAATCTCAAAGTATCGCAAAGTATATAATTTAAAATGAGATACCTGTTTATTCTTAAGAATACATTATTTATTGGTAAGAAATAATGACTGAGCACCTATTAAGCCGAATATTGCTTCTTAAATTGAAGGCACTAACGATGAAGATTGCTAAATATTTTCAGAGCTAGATTTGGTGTATGTGACTTGAACTGAAAAGCATTCTGATTTTCACATTCTTTTATAGGTGCTGAGGAAGATTTGCTTTGACATGAATGTATAACAGAATTAACAATTACGGTTTTACATTTTGGGGAGCTGTTCTCAGTCTGCTCTTAGAATTTTTTATTGTAATACTGTCATTATATAGCTTGTTGGAAGCACCTATCATCTGAAATGGAAGTATCTTATCATGCATTTCTTTCCTTTTTGACAGGAAACTCAAAAAAGCTTAGAATTTAGCTGGCAAACACAACTGAGACTGGGATTTTTAACTCCATTATTAATACTGAATTCTAATTTTAAACTATTGTGACTGAAGGGGCTTGAAGCAAAACTTCACTTAGGATATGTCTGAGTGCATTTTCTAGTCTCATCCTTACAATGGCTGCTGTAAGAACTGCAGTAGCTATTTCGGACTTTTACCCTGATCTCTGGGAAGTGACACTAGCACACAGAACGGGGTGCTTATGTCTACATCTATATCCATACCCATATCTGTATTACACAGGGGAGCTTATCTGTGAATATCATAGACATGATGGACACCTCTGAACGAATGGGATCTTTGGAAAGGAGGCTTGAGCTACCATTTTAAAACATTCTCCTATTTTCCTCCAGAACGAGCAGGAACTTTTCTTGATCACAGTAACACACAAGTCTGCTTTTTCCTTACTCCTGACAGCACCATTCATTGTCCCTACCTGTGATGGCAGTGTGTGTGTGTGTGTGTGTGGGGGGGGGTGACTGCTGGAACTGGGGATAGACTCTGCCCCAAGAGGGGGCAATATCCTCTTCATACCCCCCAGACCTGTCCGTAGTGCTCTTATGTTCTGCTAGTAACAAGTATCAAGACATGGTAGTTAACCTGAATTAAATAACAACTTTGCTCCAAAATGAAAAATACTTTATTTAATGAAATCTCTTATTTAGGAGAGGAGGAAAAGGAAGGTAAACCTTGGGCATCCTTTATCTACGAGAACCTATTCGGATTATTTTGATCAAACACATTTTTAGAGATTAGATTTGTGGATTCAGAAGACAGCCATTTCAGGCACAGTGTTAAAGGACTTTTTTTCTCTCTTAATGTGATAGTTTGGGGAATTTCCAAAATAAAAATGTGGGATATTTTGAAGGCTAAGAAATAAACTTGCACTTTTTTTTAAATCAAAGCTTTGTAGTAAGCCCTCTATTTTCAAATGATTTCGTATATTCTAATAGAGATTTATGAATTAGATTACTAAGTTTTGTTGTATGCCACAATTTTTAATGCCAATTTTTTGTGTACCTGTTATACACCCCGTTTAATACAACCCTATGCTGTGCTGCTTTGTTGTAATTTTATTGTCTTCATAGTATTTTACTAAGAAGGAGGCATATATGAAACTGTAGTCAATGTCTTGTTTTGGGTTCCCCCAGAACAGACAGAGCCAGATTCCAGCGCAAGTGCAGTTGACCCTTGAACAACACTGGCAGTAGTGGTGCCCAACCCTGCACAGTCAAAAATCCACATGTAACTTTTTTTTTTTTTAACAGGACTTTATTGGGGAACAGTGTGTACTTCCAGGACTTTTTTCCAAGTCAAGTCCTTTCAGTCTCAGTTGTGGAGAGCGCAGCTCAGCTCCAGGTCCAGTTGCCGTTGCTAGTTGCAGGGGGCGCAGCCCACCATCCCTTGCGGGAGTCCAACCGGCAACCTTGTTGTTGAGAGGACGCGCTCCAACCAACTGAGCCATGTGGGAGCTCAGTGGCAGCTCAGCTCAAGGTGTCGTGTTCAATCTTAGTTGCAGGGGTCGCTGCCCACCATCCCTTGCGGGACTCGAGGAGTTGAACCAGCAACCTTGTGGTTAAGAGCCCACTGGACCATGTGGGAATCGAACAGGCAGCCTTAGGAATTAGGAGCATGAAGCTCTAACCGCCTGAGCCACTGGACCGGCCCCCACATGTAACTTTTGACTCCCCGGAAACTTAGTTGTCCCTTGGTATCTGCAGGGGATTGGTCCAGGACCCATTGAGATACCAAACTCGACGGGTGCTCAAGTCCCCTATGTAAGATGCTGCAGGTCGACGCGCACAGTTGACCTGCACCCACAGACTCCCAACCACAGATCGAAAACAGTACGGGTAGTTACTGAAAAAATTCACTTGCAAGTGGACCCATGCTGTTTAAGGGTCAACTACTTTAGGAGATGATCCCAGGAACCTCTCCAAGGGGGGGTTGGCAAATGAGAGGGTCAGGAAAGGCAGGCCATAGGTGGCAAGTTAACAACTGTGGTAACTGGAGTTGGATCCTACAGGGGAAATCTGAGAGCCAGTATGGAGCAAACAAGGCCCGAGGGGGCTGGGATACTTAAACACCAGTAACTCGAGGGTGAATGATAGTTTGGAAGTGCTGTGAGAGTGTCCAAAATGGACCCTGTACTCCAGAGAAAGCCCTGAAAGAAATGTTGGTGCAATTGAAAAGTGTGCTGAAAGGGGGCGAGTTAAGGGTGGAGCTCTTACGGTGCCCCCTGCAGTCAGTTTCACTATTAATTTTTTTCTGTGTGCGCTTAGTGCTATTATTGTGTAAGTTTTTAGCTAGTTAGCATTCAACCATATCGTCATTATGTTGTGTCCTGGTGGAGCATTTTTGATAGCAAATGTTGAGAAAAAGGAATGCAGGTGATAGGGTGGGTTTGTGAGAACCAATGAGAGGGCACTGAGATGGAAGTTTAAAAGGTGTGGGCTTAATGAGGCCCTTGCAAGGAATTGTTTAAGGAAACTAGGTAAAGATCAGTATGCGTGCAGTTAAGGATGGTTGGAAGTTCTTTGATTTTTATGAAAGGCTTTACAAACATCTCAGCTAGGGGGTTTGACTAAACAATTGTGTGATTAGCATCTAGAAGAATTATGGGCAGTGACAGTCCAGACTCAGTGAATGTGAAGTGACTGGAGAGCTGAGCCATTGCCAGTGTGGAATGCCAGGGCTGGGTCTCCTCGGAGACTGTGGGTTCTGTGCAAGTTCCATTTCCAGGAACTCCTCATTCCCGTCTCAATGGAGTTTGTGCGTGTGTGAAGTCCGTTACCTTATGTCATTTGTTTCTAACGAGGCCAGATAACTCGTGTTAGGTACTCTCGGGAATGTTCAGGATAAATAAATCTACTGACTTAATGACTCAGCAGTTTATAATCTATATTGTATACGTGTACAAAGTGTTACACAGATACAAAGTAGGGAAACCACAGTTTACCATATGTGGTGTAGGAAAGTTTTCCTACCATTTTGGATGCTTCCCCCCATATTATTAAAGCATTGCACAGTCCATTTTTATTTTTCCTTGGAAATAATAATTCAGTTAACTGCTCTCAGTGGAGGGGAAAATGTCATACTGCTAATCTTGTAAGAGGTGAGATTTAACAATGCTGAAGCTTTCACATGGGATCAAGTTTCAGTAATAACAGCCTTGACTTTGAAAGCATTAGAAGCAATTTTTCTTCATTTTCTTGAGCATCAGTGGGCAGCTTTTAGAACTTACTTGAAAAAGTCGTGCTGGTGATCTTCCCTGCCCTTTAATCATGTTCCATATTTTTAAGGGGTGTTGATGATTCTGCGTTTACGACACATTCATCATTGGTCCGTGCAAGCCCTTTAGACAGGCTTTCTGTTGTTACTGAAATATGGCCCACTAAACAACATTCAGTTTACCCCTTGATCTAGAGTTGTGTTTTTTTAAGTTTTTCATTTTATATTTTGAATAGATAATTTATGTACTTGGTGCAAAATTTAAGAGACAAAAAAGAAAGTAGCACAGAGTACGATTCCCACTTTCCTGTCACCTAGCTACCTGTTTGCCCTCTTCAGAATCAGACATAACTAACCTCTTCTGTGTCTTACCAGAGATTTTCTATGTAATATTGGTGGTGCCTGTGCCAGGGGAAGAAGGGTGCTGTAGAAGGTCTTGAATCAATAATTAAATGCTCTTTTGCACTCATAGCTCCTTGGCCAGAATTAATCACACAGTGCTACCCAGTCACAGAGGGACGGGAATGTGTGTCAGGCAGGGAGCCAGAAATATTTGGTGAACAGCTTTAATGGCTACCACACGTAACCTTTTAGATGGCTCAGTGCACACTTATATACATAAATATCTCAATGATGCGTTTACATCAAGGTAAATACTGTTATCATTGCTTTTTCTACTTCATGTTACAGTGGAATCTTTCATTGTCATAAATACATGTCTAAATATCCTGGGGGGGTGCCAAAAAATGTATACACATGACTTGTATTCATCTTTTGTTATCGGTATATATCACAATTTTAATACAGTGTTTTCCTTTCTTAAAATATGTATACTTTTTTTTTGGCATCCTCTGTATACCTCAGTGGATGCATATTATTCCATTGTATGGATTTGTAATGTATTTCCTTGGGGCTCCTCTAGTGAGGAAAATGTATGTGAATTCATTTGCATAAAATCAGGTAGAGAATTTTAGGGTTGTAGACCTTCCCCAGCCAAACCATGGGTTCTTGCCATAGTCTCTAGGTTGTAAATATAAGCTCTATTTAAAATAACTCCTCTTTATCTCTTGTTTATCCCTTTTGTCCCCTCATATGTAACTTTTTAAACTTGATATTTTGGATAGGTAAATACATTCATATGGTTCTGAGACAAGTGTAAAGCAAACAGTCTCCTGTCTAGTTCTTCCACCCTGCTAGCCCCATGGTTTTAGTTTCTTATATTTACCTTGAGTTTTTAAAAATGCATTTGCTTAAAATATTGTTTCCTTTAAAATTATTATTTTAATGAACTTTTAAATTTTGGAATAATTTAAGATTTATAGAAAAGTTGCAAAGATAATGCAGAGAGCTCCTGTATATCCCTCGCCCGTTTCCCCTAATGTTTCATATATCACCGCAGTCCACTTGTCAAAACTTAAGAAGCCAACACTGAAGTGAACTATTCACTAAACTCTAGCCTTTATTTGGATTTCCCCACCAATATCTTTTTTTCTGTTCCAGGACACAATCCAGGATACTACATTACATTTAATAGATTCTTTATGAACTGAAAGATCGCACATTCTACACATGGTTTTGCACTGTGCTGTTCTCAACTGATACCATATTTCATTGATTCTAAAATGATAGGATGCATTTAATTTAAAAAGTAGCAAATATACTGGAAATGGCTTTTTGCAAATAATAACATAAAGCACTCAAAAAATATGATAGGATGTTTTATTTTAAGTACATCAAAGAAAGGAAACATGCTGCTGCCAATTACAACCGTCCATAAGTCATAGATTTTAAGATACAGAGTAATTTCAGAGATGTTCAAATATGAAAAAAATGTACATCTTAGAATTGATGGAATATGATATGTCTTGGAGATCTTTCAATTTTATTTTATAGAGACTTCCTCATTCTTTTTTTATGGTTGCACAGAATTTCCCTTTATCATGCACATAAGAGTTTTAATGAAACCTGTATTGATTCTTTTGTTTTCATTCTTTAGCTATAAAAAATAATGCTGTATTGAATAACCTGTTACATATGTCATTTCATATGTACAGATGTATATTGGGGATGATTTTCCAAGAAAGAATTGCTGAGTTAGAAGTATAATATTTGTAATTTTGATAGACATTACACTCATTTACAATCCCACCAGCAGTGTATGAGAGGACTTGGTTATAACTTCACCAACAGAGTAGTTTATCAAACTTTTGGATTTTTGCCAGTCTGACAGGTGGAAAATTATAGTCTCCGTGTAGCTTTCATTTGTATTTCTCTTAAGAGCATAGGTTGAGTTTCTGAAAACTGACTATAAATATCTTTTGCCTATTTTTCTGTTGGGCTGTTTCCTAATTTATATGCATTAGGCTCTTTAAATATTAGGGAGTTTATTATTGGTGATGATTTACAAATATGTTTTCTATTTGCCTTTTGATTGTCATTGCCTTTTGATTTTCTTATAGTTCTGGTATGGCACGTATTTGCCATGCAAAGTTTACTTGTATAGATGAGCCTGCTAATCTTTTATGGCTTCTGGATTTTAAGTCATAGTTGGACTCAACAAAGTTATTAAGGAATTCTAATGTTTTCTCCCATTTCTCCTTGGCCTGGCCTTTATGCTGTTGTTCTTATGCATTTTACTTATTCATATATTAAAAACTTACAGTACATTGTTACTACTTTGGTTAAAACAGTAATATTTTAAAGAGATTTAAGTAAGGAAAATCATATGTATTTATCTATATAGTTACCATTTGTAGTGCCCTTTATTCCTTTGTGTAGACCCAGATTTCCAAATAGTATCATTTTCCTTCTGCCTGAGGGATATTTTTTAAGTTTTCATACAGTGCTGGGCTGCTGGTGATGAACTCTTTCATCTTTTGAATATCTAAAAATGCCTTCATGATGCCTTCCTTTTTGAAAGATTTTTTTTGGTTTAGTTTAGAAATCAAGATTGGCATTTTTCTTTTTTCTTTCAAGAAGCTGCTCTACTGTCTTATCACTTGCTTGGGTTCCAATAATAAATCTGATATCCTTATCTGCTGCTCTGTACGAAGTATGGGCTTTCCCCTCTGGCTGCTTTTAAGCTTTTCTCTTTATCACTGGTTTTGAGCAATTTGATTATAGTGCAGTTTTCTTCATGTTTCTTGTGCTTAGGATTCATGGAACTTCTTGGATCTGTGGGTTTATAGAGTTCATCAGTTTAGAAAGTTTTCAGCCATTATTCCTTTAAATATTTTCCTGCCTTCCCCCCTTCCTCAATATACAATTACCTGTGCGTTAGGCCATTTTAAGCTGTCACACAGGACACTGATGATCTTTTCATTTTTTTTTCTCTCACTCTTTCATTTGGATAGTTTTCACTGCCATGCCTTCAAGTTCACTCATCTTTTCTTCTATTATTTGCCATTAATTCCATCCAATGTATTTTTCATCTCAGATTGTAGTTTTCATCTTCAGAAAGCTGGATTTGGGCCTTTTTAAAAATATATATATATCTTCTGTGTCTTTACTTTTTTTTTTAACTCTATTTTTTTAACTCTATTTTTTAAATAATGGACCTGTTGAGATATAATTCACATACTATACAAACCCACCAATTGAAAGTGTACATTTCAGTGGTTTTTGGTAATAGTATTTTTATATAATATTTACCTTTTAAATTAAATATTCAATCTTTAAATTGTAAACATTTTAAAAATAGTATGTTGGGGGGTAAATAATATATTTACGGGGTTGTGCAACTATCACCATAATCTAATTTTAGAACATTGTCATTATCCCAAAAAGAAACCTTGTACCAAATAGCAGTTACTCCCCATTCCCTTCACCTTCTCCTCCTTCCCAGCCCTAGGCAGCCATTAATCTACTTTCCCTCACTATGTATTTCCTATTTTGGACATTTCATAGAAATTGTATAATACTATTAGTGACCTTTTGTGACTGGTTTATTTCACTTAGCATGTTTGTGAGGTTCATTCATGTTGTAGCACGTGGCAGCACTTCATTTCTTTTTGTGGCTGAATAATATTTCATTGTGTGACTATCACATTTTGTTTATCTGTTCATTAGTTGATGGCATTTGGATTGTTTCCACTTTTAGGCTACTATGAACATATATAATATATATATGTTTTTTTCTGGATATATATTTTCATCTACACATTGAAATATGAGTACAGTTATAACTTTTAATGTCTTTCTCTACTAATTCTAACTTGTGCATTGGTTCTAGGTCTATTTTGATTGACTCATTATTCTCTTCATTACCAGTCATGCTTTTCTGCTTCTTTGCATGCTTGGCAATCTTACTGGATGCTGAATTTTACCTTAGTTGGTGCTGGATATTTCTGTGATTCTAGTAGGTGCTAGGAATTTCTGTATTTTTATAAATCTTGAGCTCTGTTCAGTGATGCAGTTAAGTTACTTGGGAACAGTTTCATACTTTCTGATCTTGCCTTTACTGTTTGTTAGGTAGGGGTGGATCAGTGTGCTTGGTCCGTGGCCGATTATTCATTATTGAGGCAAGACCTTCCAGAGATAACAGTAATCCAGTGCCCCGTGATTTAGAAGTTTTTACATAATGGGTGCTGAGAAGAGGTGCTCTCCTAAGCTTTATGTGAGTGTCAGACACTGTTTGCTCTAATTCTTTTGGATGGTTCTTTCCTGGGCCTCTAGTGGTTTACTCACATGCATGCTCTGTACTCTGTTAAATATTTGGGACTTTTTACAAATCTCTGGGGTTCTTTCTCTGCAACTTCCTCCTCTTTGGTACTCTGCCCTATGAACTCTTGCTGACTTGGTTTCCCTGGACTCAACTGCATCTCCTGAACTCGGGTAGTCTGCTGGGTTCTGCCTCAGTTTACCCTCCCAGTGCAGTAGCAGTGAGCGTGGGCAACCTTAGGCTTCTCCTTTTTTGTTTCCTCTGTCTCAGGGATCACTATCCTCCATTGCCTGATATCTAAAGTCTTGAAAACCATTATGTAATGTATCTTGTCTGTTTTAAAAATATATATATGTATATTTTTAGGAGGAATGGTAATTTGGTTCCTGATACTGTCTATATCTTGGCTAGTAGTGGAAATCCTGTCTTTTCTTATGTATTTTAAGTTTTTATTTTCTTACATTTAAATATTTTCTCCATTTGAAATTTATTCTGCTGTGAGGTCATGGAGCCACTTTCATTTATTTTTTCAAATGGCTACCTAATACCATATATTTACTCAACATCTGGTTTATCATCTTTATCATGTATTATATTCCTGTATGTGGGTTTATTTCATAACTTCTGTTCTATTGTATATGTGTTGACCAGGTGCCGGGAACATTCTGTATCAGTAATAGAAGCCCTTTTATTTAATATCTGGTTAGTGCCAGCTCCATTTAAGACTTTTTTTTTTTAAATAGAGAAGTATAAACTCAGGTCCTGGAAGAGGTACACACACTGCAAGGGGCCACACCAGAAGGTCAAGTTGATGGTGGCAGAGAGAGCCTTTTAGACCTTTTCTTAAAAAAAATTTTCCACCCAGCTATTCTTGTTTTTATTTTTGCGTGTGTTTCCATATGAATTTTAGGATGAACTTGACTATTCCATAAACAAACAAAAAATTCTTCTAGTTATTTACATGAATACTAAAAAAATACTAACTTGGAGTAAAAACATCTTTAGGATGATGACTCTTCTGTTCACAAACATGGATGTCTTTGTTTGCTCAAGTCCCCTTTTGGGTAGCCCATTAATGTGTTACATTTTTCATATCATAGAATATTTTATATTTGTTAAAATTTTTCTGAGCTATTTAATCTTTGTTGTTACTATTATAAATGGTATTTTCACTATTTTATTTCACATATTAACAATACTCTGGATAGTTAACTGAACTCTTGAAAACATTTTCATTTTATTTCATTTAGACTCTAGTGCCTAGACACAGAGTTTAGAAGGTAGAAGTGGCTGCTTATTGTTCAGATGTTAGACTAAAGAGTGAAGAGTTACTTTAACTGTGTTAACACTGCATTTACCTTATAGATGATTAACTCAGGGCTTCATTTTTAATTATTAAAATGTAGGGATTGATCATTCTGATCTTGTAAATAAGACTTAATATCCTTCTTTATCTGTTTTTGATCTGTAGAGTAAGTTAGCATAGCTAATGGTGATCATATTTAGTGAATGGATTTGTTTCATAAGTGAGTAGGAATTTGCTTTAGAAACAAAATGGTCTTTAAAGACCTTACAGTTTTGTATTGCCGTAAGAAATTAAAGAACATACAAATAAATGGAAAGATATTATATGCTTGTTGCCTGAAAGACTTCATATTGTCAAAATGTCCATACTATCCAAGTGTACTAGAGATTCAGTACAATTCCTATTAAAATCCTAATGGTACATTTTGCCTAGAAAAAAAATATATGAATTTCAATATAGATTCAACTTCAATAGAAAAAAAAATTCCCCAAATTCATATGGAATCTTGGTACCTGTCTTACCAAGGGCCTTGAACAGCCAAAACAATCTTGAGAAAGAAAGAGCTGGAGGCCTCACACTTCTGATTTCAAAACATATAAGACAAAGCAATGTGGTATTGGCATAGATTAGTGTAACGGAAAAGAACCGAGAAATATGGAAGAACCTGTATGTGGTCAAATAATCTTTGACAGGTGCTAAGGCTGCACAACGGGGAAGAGGATAATCTCTTCCACTAACGGTGTTGGGAAAACTGGACAGCCACAAGCAGAAGAATGAAGTTGGACTCTTACACCATACACAAAAATGAATTCGAAATGGGTTAAAGACCTAAATGTAAGACCAGAAACTATAAAGTTCCTAGAAGAAAATGGGAAAAGCTTCGTGACATTGGATTTGACAGTAATTTCTTGGATTTGGCACCCAAAGAACAGGCAACAAAAGCAAAAATAGACAAATGTGACTACGTCAAACTTAAAAACTTCTGCATATCAAAGGATGCAATCAATAGAGTGAAAAGGCAACCTAGGGAATAGTAAAAATGTTTGCAAACTATATGTATCTGTCATATGAATTAATATTAAGGGATTAAATATCCAGAATATATAAAAAACTCTTATAAAGAACTCCTACAATAAAAACATGGGGAAAGCACATTTCTGCAAAGAAGGTAAACACAGATGGCCAACAAGCTGTATTGGAAAAAGACCTCCCAGTCTTCCCTCCTGTGTTTCTCCTTTACGCTTACGCAGAACGGCTCCCTTCTCACACTTTAGATCATCAAATGTGTGGATATTTTCTCCATTCCAAGCAATTGTATGACACCAGTTATGTGTCCTTATTAGGAAAAATTTCCTGGGGCAGAGAGAGCAAAGAAAGAGGCTGACAGCTCCAGCATTACATCAAGTTTATTGAGGGAACTTAATACCAGGTGCGTCTTGGGCTGCACATGGATATTCACTGTGCCCTGTGGCAGACACTAAGGGGTTATAAAGGACAGGGCAGGATGGATGCGAGTACTGGGGCGGGACTCCTATAAGGGGAAATGAGAGAGGATCTGTTCTAGGAACCAGCATACCTGGGGCACAGGGGTGGGGGACGGACAATTTCTGAGCAGTTTTGTGGGAAACAATCCCTGTTGTGTTCTGGCCTGGATCAAGCTGGAGCTAGCACGAATGTCTGGCAGTGGTCAGGCAGGGTCCGGAAGTGGTCACGTCATGGAACAGTCTCTCCTCTACAGTCCTACAGTTTAACTGAATTCTATCACTACTGGAGATAGCATCAGATCCCACAGATTAAGGGCTCAGTCCCACAAGACCACCATTCCACCTCAGATGTCAGTTGCTAGTCCAGGTTGTTACCTGTCTTTCTGACCAAGTAGTTATAAATCAGAGGTTCCCACAACCCCGTCTTCTGGTTTAACTAATTTGCTAGAGCAGCTCACAGAACTTAGGAAAACTGTTTACTCACTGTTTACCGGTTTATTATAAAAGCATATGCCAGAGGATATAGAGGAACATCCAGATGGAAGAGATGTGTGGGGCAAGGGGTGTGAGATAGGGGGTGGAGCTTTCATGTCCCCTCTGGGCCCAACACTCCCCTAGCACCGCCATGTATTCCCAACCTGGAAGCCCCCTGAAACCCATACTACTGTGTTCCCCCCCAAATAAGACCGGGTCTTATATTAGGGTTTGCTCCAAAAGATGCATTAGAGCTTATGCTCAGGGGATGCCATCCTGAAAAATCACGCTAGGACTGATTTTCTGGTTAGGTCTTATTTTCGGGGAAACATGGTATATGGAGGCTTCCTCACTAGGCATGATCAACTATCAGCTCCACTTTCTTTTTTTTTGAATTTTAACTTTAATTTTGTTAAATTTATTGGGGTGACAATGGTTAGTAAAATTGTATAGGTTTCAAGTGTACATGTCTATAACACATCTACATATCACATTTTGTGTTCACTACCAGTCAATTCTCCTTCCATCGTCATGTTTGACCCCCTTTACCCTCCCTCCACCCCCCTACCCTCCGGTAACCACTAAACTATTGTCTGTGTCTATGAGGTTTTGTTTGTCTTGTTCCTTTGTTGTTTTTAGTTTTATATCCCACATATGAGTGAAGTCATATGGTTCTTGACTTTTTCTGTCTGACTTATTTTACTTAGCATGATAATCTCCAGATCCATCCAGGTTATTGCAAATGGCAGTATTTCATCTTTTCTTATGGCCGAGTAATATTGCACTGTGTATATGTACTACATCTTCTTTATCTAACCATCTATCTGTCAGCTCCATTTTTAACTCCTCTCTCCTCTAGAGAATTCAGGTGGGGCTGAAAATCCCAAGCTTCTAATATGGTTTGGTCTTTCTCACAATTAGCCCCCATCCAGGACCCATCCAGGAGTCCCCACAGAGTTGCCTCATTAGAACAAAAGACACTCCTATCACCCAGTGAATTCCAAGGGATTTAATATCCTGTACTAGGAACTGGAGTCAAAGACCAAATATTAGAACAAAAGATATTCCTAGTGTTCTTAGCACTTAGGAAATCACAAGTTTTAGGGAGCTCTGTGCCAAGAACTGGCAGCAGAGACCAATATATATTCTGTTACCTCACACCACGAAAAAAATGTTAGCATCACTAATTATTGGGGAAATGCAGGTCAAAACCACAATAAAATATCACCTCATAACCTATTAGGATGCCCACTATCAAAAACAAAACAAAACGAAAAACGAAAATAATGGGGCCGCCCCAGTGGCTCAGGCGATTGGAGCTCCGTGTTCCTAATGGTGAAGGTTGCTGGTTCAATTCCCACATGGGCCACTGGGCTCTCAACCACAAAGTTGCCAGTTCAAGTCCCACAAGGGATGGTGGGCTCTGCCCCCTGCAACTAACAACGGCAACTGGACCTGGAACTGAACTGCGCCCTCCACAAACGAAAATAACAAAAAGCAAGGATATGGAGAAATTGGAATCCTGGTGCACTGTTGTTGGGCATGTAAAATGGTGTAGCTGCTATGGAAAACATTATGGAAGTTTCTTAAAAAATTAAAAATAGAGCTACTATATGGTCCAGCAATCCCACTTCTGGATATGTGTATATCTAAAAGAATTGAAAACAGGATCTCAAAGAGATAGTTGCACACCCATGTTCACTGCAGCATTTTTCACAATAGTCAAGAGGTGGAAGCAACCCAAGTGCCCACTAACAGATGAATTGATAAGGAAGATATGCTACATGCATATACTGGAATGTTATTCACCCTTAAAGAAAAAAAGGACCTCCTGTCATATGCTATAACATGGATGAACCTTGAGGGCATTATGCTAAGTGAAATAAGCCAGTCACAAAAGGACAAATACTGTACGATTCTATTCATGAGGTATCTAAAGTAGCCAAAGTCTTAGAGGCAGAAAGTAAATGGTGGTTGCCATTCTGGAGGGAGGAGGAAAAGGGGTGATGCTGGTCAGTGGGTATTAAGTTTCAGGTTTTCAAGATGAAAAAGTTCAAGAGATGAAAAAGTTCGAGAGATCTGTTGCATAACAAATGTGTATATAGTTAACACTAATGTACTGTATACTTAAAAATGGTTATGATGATAAAGTTTGTTACGCTGTTTTTGATGACAAAAAACCCTTATAGTCTTAAAAAACTCAGTTTCACATCTATTTCTATTTGCATGCTATTCTTAATATTGTTATTTGTGTAGGTATAGGTACCTTCCTAGACTATATTAGGCTCCTGAAGATCAAGAATCTAGATTTCAGAGAATATTTTGCTGTATTTTACTTAGGCAAATATGTGTATCTGACAAATATAAGGGTTACTTTTAGGAATGGAACAGAATATTTGAAGTTAGAATTTTTTAGGATGTGGTTAAGCATAAACAGAGTGCTTGCTTATATTCATTCAATTTAAACAAAAAACAAAATATACTTACCAGGTGTAATTTTATCAAAATTTTTAGTATTTTATGATTTTTTTTTTTCTCAAAGGGAGATTACATTCCTGCTTTCAGGCAGCATTCTTAAATTGTAACTACTGTATCTAGATAATACTGTAAAATATAAAGCTGCTCTATAGTTACAAGCTAAATATCACTGTCATAAAATAGATAAATATAATTCAGGATTGGCATTCAAATTCCTGGATTTTTAATGATTTCTCCTAAAACCTTTTATTAAAAAATATCAAACTTCAAATTTAAAAGCATAAAGAAGACTAATTCAGAATTATGTTAAATTTAGCAGGAGCTTTTTTCTCCTCAAAATCAAAGTACTGTATGTATAAGCAAATTTCTCTTAAAATCCATGGGCTTCCTGCTCCATGTAAGGCTGCTGCACAGAGCTAAATATTACTGATTTGAAAGTCTGTTGTATTAAAAAATGACCTGTAAGTAAAGGCAGTGTGTGCCTTTGCTGAATAACTGTGTGGCTGGTCAACTAGAGGGTTCTCAGTGAACACCCCACTTTCTCTTTCTTAGGTTTCCACAAAGTTGTGCTGCTTCCAGCTCTCCTCCTGGATCTCCCAGAGTGTTTCTTCTGTGGTGTCACAGCTCCCCCAAGGAAGCAAAGCTTTGAAGGGAATTGAGCCTGGAAAAGCTCAATTAAAGCATCTCTTTGTATAATGCAGATTGCAGTTTGTTTGCCCCGCTCCCCCCATCTTTCCTTTTGCAAAAAACATTAAATCTTGACAGCCATACCAGATAAAATAAACAGTTTTGGAAGTTGCTTTTCTGAGCCATTTAATTATTTTTCCATAGCTTTCCTTGAAGCTACACTGATAAAATGAGAATTTGGGGACTTTTTAAAAAAAATGGTGCAGGGCAATTACTGGTATCTATGCTCCTATACATTGGTTACCGTATTTTGCCGTGTATAATGCATACTTTTTGGCCCAAATTTGTGAGGGAACAATAAGGATGAGCATTATACATGGATAGTACTAATTCCATATTTTTATAAATGTTTTTAATTCTTTCATTTATGCTTATGAGTTAAAAGTGTAACTCTACAAATCAATAACGATATCCATATGCAAAATAATACCCTGGAATACGATAATCAGTTTTGTTGAACTTATAACGAAGAGTTCTTGGCCTTTTATGGTACATAAATATTGTAAATTTTTTACTGATACGTAAAATTTCTTGTACCTTGTATCTATTCTGTTTTGTAATTATTTGTTACATAAAATTTCTTGCACCATAATATGTTTAAAACTGAATGCTAACATTTCTTTATAATACAAAAAACAAGTACCTAAGTGTAAACAAATAAAAATTTGAATTAAAAAGTTAAAACGAAAGATTTTTTCCCCCTGAAAATTTGGGCCAAAAATGTGGGTACGCATTTTACATGGGAGTGCATTATACATGGCAAAATACAGTATATTTGTTCAAAGCTTTGTTTTACCCTGTTGTCACAAGCTGAGTGACACTCTGCAAGTTCCTTATTCTTCCTTGGCACTGCTTCTCCCATCTGTAAAATGAGGGCGATAATACCTATATCCTAAGAATAAGTGAAAAATAACAGATACTATCTGTAAAGTGCCTAGATGAGGATGTACTTAGTAAATCAGAATTTCCTTTTCCTCTACCTGTCTGCCCTTCCTCCATTTATTTATTCATTTGTTTATTAAGCAGACATTTGACCAAGTGCCTGTTGTGTCCTAGTCACAGTGCTGGGTACAGTGCGTTTCTGACCACAGGTGCTCATTCTCTTCAAGCAGCTGAGGAAATCAGAGTTGGATGTCAGGATCAAGACTCTTGGAACCAAAGTCCCTAAAAGCAGAAAAAAAGGCACGGTTCTCTTGGTTCTCTTACGTTTCTGATAGTTGGAGGCCTGGAGGCCTTTTGTCTTTTAGTATCCACTTGTCAGAGGCTAAGGGTTAGAAACGGATGGACTTACTTCCGCTGAGTCTGTGCTGTCTAGTATAGTATCCGCTAACCACATGTTAGCAGATATTGAACATTTCTGTAATATCATCGCAGAAAGTTCTATTGGTCAGCGATGTTCTAGGTAGTGTGAGAGTTGGCTCATTAGTAGATCAATAGTTTTAAGATAGAGAGAAAAGAGATAGAAGAGCTCCAGATTATTCTGTTGTATTTGTGTGAATTGAAGCAAGTTTTAGTTGGAGCCATATGATAGAATATAAAGAATGGCAGATAATCTTTCCATTAAAATATAAACTCTATTTCTATGAATTTTTCTTTGTGAAGATTTTAGGACCTGATGCTTTTTTTTCTTAAGTCTTTTACAGACTGAGGAAGGATAAAAATATTTCAGGAATCTTTGAAAGAATCTGTTAGCTACACTATGTTTTCCGGTAGGTCTCTTTTTTTTTTTTTTAAGTTTCAGTGTGATTTACTACTCATTGTCTATACTTTATTAATTTTGTAGTCTTTTTATGAATCTGTACCAGTCAAAAAATTTTGTCCACCCCCCCCCCGACCCCACCCTTTAAAAAGTGAAATATGACTTACATACAGTAAAACAAAGATTTATGTGTACAGATTGAATTACTGTGCCCTCTGGGCCACTCTTACCCCAAGCAACCACTGTTGACTTCTGTCAGTGTAGATTAATTTTACCTCATTTTGAACTTTATGTGTCAAGAATCATACAGCATGAACTCTTTTGCTCAGCATAGTGTTTTCGAGATGCATCCATTTTATTTTGTGTATCAATATTTCATTCTTTTGCTTTTGCTGTGTGGTGTTCCATGAATATACTACAATCTGTTTATCCATTCTGTTGATGGAAATTTATGTTGTTTGCAGTTTCTGGCTATTCTAAAGCTGTTACAAATATTCATGTACAAGTCTTTTTGTAGACAACGGTTTCTCTTGAGTTTATGTACTGGGTATATATACATACTTGGGAGTTGGATGGCTGGATCATAGGGAAAGTGTATGTAACTTTGTAAGAAACTGCTAAACTTTTCCAGTATCTTAATACCATTTTACATTCCTATTAGCAGTGTTTGAGAGTTCTATTGCTCTACAGCTTCTCCAACAGTTGGTGCTGTCATTGTGATTTTAGCATCCTAGTGGCCGTGGAGTGGTATTAATTGTGGTTTTAATTTGCATTTCCCTGACTTGCATGCCTTTTTCGAGAGCTTACATGCCATTCCTATAACTTCTTTCACGAAATGCCTTCAAATCTTTTGCCCTGGTTCCCACTTTAAAAAATTTGATATGTATCCTTAATCCTTTCTTCTCTACACCATTTTCTTAAAAACTACAGTCAAATAGCATGACAATTTTTAAAGATATCCCTGAGAGGTTTCTCTATAGAAAAAATTACTTACTGATATAACTAGTGGCCTAGAATTGAGCTGTGTCCTAAACATTGTTAGGATGGCCTTGAAATACCATTGGAGAGAAAGAATGAGTATTGTGAATAAGAATTTGCTTCTAATAAAGCAATTAAATATTGAAAATATTTATTAAAATAAGTCTTTTTTATTCACTGCCAAGAAATATGAAGTGAGACAGACCCTGACTTATCTCCTCTCCCTTTGAAATGTTTATTTAGGGTAGATAAATTAGAATTTAGCAAAGTTCTTGGCTTAGGATCCTAGAAAAATCTGTTTGCTGAAGCTGACTGCTTTACTTCTGTGTGACTTCTCTTTCTGGTTCAGGTTTGTCTGACTCGCATGGTTATTATCCACGTGGTTTAGGACATGTTCATGTCAGCTCTCATCTCTGTATCACACTGATGGAAACTGCCCTGGGTCAGTCTGGCCTTGCACAGCTCTCAGGACTTTTTCATAGATAACAGTAATTGCAAGAAAACTCCAGGTAGATGGAGTTTGGCTACTCCCCCACAACCTTACTACCACGGGATTATAATGAAAGCCAGTCTCAGATAAAACAATTTTCTGTACAACAGTCATTTATTAAATATTCTTAGCAAGCAGGCACCAAATATGATGTACTTTGTCCTGTAAGCTTAGGTCCTGCTGTTTTATGTATCCAAAATTTATTTTGTTTGCACATGTGGGGGTTTTATAAGCATATGAGACCTACAGAGGCATTGGGCAGTTGAGGTTTATGAAGTTTATGTCATTCTGCACAAAGGAGAGGGAGGGCAGGTGTCTGGGATTTTCAAAGGGAGGGAGTCAGTTAACCTGTAGATACAAAGAAGAGCAAACATAATAAACAAATTCTTGCTGGGAGGACCCAGAAACAATGGGACACAGAGGAGTCCAAAAAATAGGCTTTGCTAAATTTCTTCCTGTCAAGTTTAATTGCTAAGGTTATGCTTCCTCCCTTTAAGTATGGTTTTCTATCTGAATTCCTTTAGGCTGGTAAGGGGAGAGGGTCAAAGGTTCATTCTGGGTCTTTTGTTTCTTAGTAACCAGCTTAAAATCAACATCCCAAAAAGCACATTTTGGGGTAACAAAGTGTTTGTTGCCATTAATGGAAGTTGTCCCAGTTTATATTCCTACCTACAAGCAGTGTGCCTGTTTCCCTACACCCTCACCAACACAGTGCCTTTTCAGACTCCTTTGTTTTTTTGTTTTTTTGTTCTTTGTTCCCAGTGGGAAGGAAAACTCGGACCATGTAGTTCAAATTTGCATTTGTTATTTTGCAATAACATAAAATTGAAATTGGGCATCTTCGTGAGATGAATTCAAAATATTTTCCAGTTTATCTTGACTTTGTGTCCATTGCTATCAAGACCTTTTAAACAATGGGTATCAATTTAGTAGTCAGTTCTCCTACGGCTTTTAGATTTTGTTTCATTTAGAAAGGCCTTCTCAGCATAAAAGAATTCATTTGTTTTTTACATTGGAAGTCTTTGATCGTCTGGAATTTTAGAATAAAGTTAGGCGTGCTGGTTTAATTTTGAGGCAAAAAAATGTATGTGTGATATAGAATGTTTATATTATATTGTAATTATAAATACAGTATAATTTTGGGGAAAGAGTTGTTACTGTATTGCTTGTCTGTTTTAAGGGAGAGGCATTGCAGTTTTTTTTTACGGATTATTAAAGTAACACTTTTCTGTAGGAAACTCGGAAAAATAAAGGAGGGAATGAAAATCGCCCCCAATCCCAGCACTACATGGGACCGTATTCAATCTGTATCTAATTTCTTTTTCACTTGAGACTAACATATCGTGTTTTCCCGAACATAAGACCGGGTCTTATATTAATTTTTTCTCCGATAGGCGCATTAGGTCTTGTGTTCAGGGGACGTCATCCTGAAAAATCATGCTAGGGCTTATTTTCCGGTTAGGTCTTATTTTCGGGGAAACACGGTAGGAACATAGGTTTAGAAAGTACTTTAAATGGTTGCTTAGTATGGTGTCAGAATTTTTCTTTTTGAGTCATCCTAATACTTTTCTGAAGAGAAATCTAAGGCCTTTAAAAGAATGATGACCTCAGCTTTAAGCTGACTTTACCTTTCAATCTTGAACAATTGTGAAGACCACGTCCGCTGTCAGTGAGATGCCCGCACTGGCCGCGAGCCCGACCCTCCGCGGGCCTCCCGAGCCGGAGCCGCGCCGGGCGGCTCGGGGCTGCAGCGCCCCCTGGTGGCGGCGGTCCGGCCTCGGGGGGAGGCGCCGCGAGTCGGTGTCACTGGGGGCAGGTTCACTACCTATCGCTGCTCTCCCGAGGAGTCCTCCCACTGGCTTTCGGAGCCGCTTTCCTTCACCAGGCGCACGGTTGCCGCCGTCGCTCTGTGCTGCACGTCCTGTGAGTGCAGAATCTTGGCGCGGAGGGCCTGGTGCGACAGATGACCGCGCGGCCTCCCCCGGATTCCTGAGGCGGGCGACGCTCAGCCCGGGCAGCTGGGGTGGCTTCCGCGCCCCACGCCCTCACCGCCCAGTTTGGGGCAGTTTGAGAAGTTTTGAACTTCCGGGATTGGCCCGTCGGGGTTTGCGGTGGGTTGGGTGGCCCAGGGCGCCGCTGTGCCCATTGCTTGGGCGCGGCCCTTTAAACTTTTTGTTTTTTAAACTTCGGGGG
This sequence comes from Rhinolophus hipposideros, assembly GCF_964194185.1. NCBI lineage: Eukaryota > Metazoa > Chordata > Mammalia > Chiroptera > Rhinolophidae > Rhinolophus > Rhinolophus hipposideros. Next base: position 8,669,875 of record NC_138057.1, on the reverse strand, counting down.
TGTGGTTGTGGCGCCTCCTCTCTCAGCGTCTGGTTGTTCCCTGGCTGTCCAGTCCTTCCCTCTGCCCCGCCTTCCAGATGCTTTGGAGTCATGAGCCGGGAGGGCACAGGGACCCGTCTGGTGGCCGAGGTGATCAAAGGTGAGTGCTGAGGGTGCGGGGCTGGCCTGTCCCGGGCACCCCCGGGGACACCCCGTGTTTAGAGGGCAGTGGGTTCAAGGAGGCGCTAGTGGCTGGCCAGGAGGTGCCTTTAACCTTCCGGGCTGGGGCCGATGTTGTTTCATGGGCACGGGTGGCCTCCCGGGACTCCTAGTCCCCAGGCTCCCCCCGCGTGGTCTTGCTTTGGGACGAACGGGAACAGACCTGTGTCGTGTGGAGCCCCTGGCTGGTCGGTAAGTTGTGCCTCTCCACCCACGGGTGCAAAATCCGCGGTCACCGTGCACAGGGATCAAGGGTCATTTGTGGTTGGAAAGGAATAAGCCCTGTCATCCTTTTGAGTGTTTGTGGTTGCAAGACGTTTTAGTTGAGTTTACAGGGAAATAAATACAGCAACTGCGTGAGTTGAATTGCTGGCAGTTGTTTAAATTACCATTTGGGGAAAGGATGCCAGCTGGCGTCCTTCGTTTCTTACTACTTTAAAAGCTGAACTTGATTTTGCCACAATTTGAGTATAAGTATTCTGCTAGCACTACTGGTATTGTTACTGCTAGGTTTTGCAGATGGCTTTGCTTCTCTGAGGATTTTTAGGTAACTTTTTCGGGGGTGGGGTGGGGAAAGGTGGAGCCTCTGCGCATTATTGACACTGGCTTCCATTCTTGCTAACCCTCACAGCAGCCTAACTGCGTTTGTGCAACACAAGTTCATCTCACACGCGTCATGCAGAAACCTTTCGTTGCTTCTGTTGCGATGGTAATTTGTATAATTGTAAAAATCACTATAAGAGTAGTAGTGATCCCTAAGAACAGTTGGATAAACACATGGTTCATTTAGTTGTTTGTGTTCTATAGCCATAAATGTTCATTTTGAAGCAGTTTTGAAAGCGTTCTCTATTTAAAATACGGTTTCTTACCACAGTGACTCTAGGATGTCTTGAAAACAGTGGTACATAGTAAAAGTCATCAGGTTGATGCCAAGCCGTCAAGTGCATGCTGCCAGTGACTCAGATTTCTTAGTCCAGAGAAACTAAAGTTTTGTGATGAGAGGGTCCTCCAGAAATCAAGCCATATTGCTACTTGAAAAGTCACTTATCATTATCGAAACCTATGGTTAAAGGCAATTTCCTCTTTAAAATTTTTGCTTATTTGTTATCACTCACCAAAATAGCCAGAACATTGGCAGGCACCCTTACCACTAGAAACATGCATGGAAAAAATAAAAATTTGACTTCATTTGAAAAGAGTTGCATCATGATATATGAAATGTTTTTTAATAACCTGAAGGAAGGAACATTGCAATTTTTCCATTTCAGATCGCCTTTGTTTTGCCATTCTCTACAGCAGACCAAAGAGTTCATCAAATGTACATTATTTCAGCATAGATAATGAACTTGAATATGAGAAGTAAGTATTGCTTTTTAAAAGCTTGTTAGTAACATTTTTTATTTTGAAGAATCTGAAGGTATGTTTATAAATAGGATAGCTTTGGAAAATGACAAATCTGTTGATTGATAATTGCAGGATGTTTTTTCTTTAACCCTTAGTCATAAAACAGATCCTTAGGGAAAAAATAAAAATGGATGAGCCTTCCTAAATTTTACAATTTCCATTTGAAATGCTAATAGTTTACAGTATGAGATAGAAACTAATGTACTAAAATATGTTTTTACCAGTGGAAAAATATATGTGGAAAAATAGGTTTTTTTATTCAGAAGGTGTTTTCATATGTTATTTGAGGTTAGATTTAGGTATTGAACCACTGGTCATATTTTTTTAATAGGCATTGTTTACTGGAATATCTCCTTCACTAGTTAACGCAGTACCTTTAAATTGTGTGACTGACTGATAACAATTTGGTGTGTACTTTCTGTCTTAATTTGATCTTGTAGTTCCAAAAAGGCATTTATATTCAGAGTATCTAGAATATACATACACGTTTTTGTTTTTCATTTTTAAAGCTTCTACGCAGATTTTGGACCACTCAATCTGGCAATGGTTTACAGATATTGTTGCAAGATAAATAAGAAATTAAAGGTAAAATCTTTTTTACTTAGGATTTGACTTAATTAATCATTGTTAGCCTGATCTTGGGGAGGGGAAAGTAAGGAAAGCATATCTCTGTTTTTAAAAAGGAAATGTCATGTTTTTCATTGCAGTGGTGTTTGGGACATATCTGTGATTTTTTGTTTTGTTTTATAAAAGCATAGTGTATATGTTAGTTTTCCAGAGTTTTGATTGAACAGTTTGAGTTTGGGTCATTTGGTTCTGGTTTGGATTGGTATTGCTCATATACTTGAAAAGCCAAAGTGGAAATTAGTTAATAAAGTGAACCTCTTATTGTCTGACCTAATGGGACGGAAACCCTAAGGAGAGAAACTTCCCTTGCTGTGGTCATTGTTCTACCTTCACTTTGATGATGGTAGGGAGTACTAGCAGACTAATAAAGAAAAATCGGTTCATCTTACTCTATCTCATTCAGTCTTGGATCTCCTATGATGTACTACTTGTTATTCTTCACCTTAACCTTTTACACCTACAATTAGGAGCAGGGGAAGCAAGGGCAAACAGCATATTTTTAAGGCTGTGTCACTAAGAGCTGCAAAAGTGTATTTCTGTTAGTCTGAACTTAGACCCCATGCATTTATTTAAAAAACTTTGATAACTTTTGGTTATGCACAATGAAAAGTGTTTATGTACTGCTAACAATTCAAAATTAGTCACTGTGGTGGATTCTCAAGTGGAAGATACTGGGGGCAATTAAAAAACAAAAAAAAAGCTTTATTCAATCAATTACTTACCAGGCTACTACACAGAAGAAATAAAATTTGTTTTTAATTAAAAATTAAATTATATTAAAAAATTGTGGATGAGTAGGCAGATTTTTTTCTTGAGTATCAAATCTAAAATTACACATCATAAATGTTAGAAGCACATGTTAGATGAGCTAATGATCTATAAAATGGAAGTTGTAGTAGCATTGGTTTTTATTTTGTGTTATATGTGTATTCAATACAGATTGATATAGAGATGGAGACTCTTCTTTCTGGACTTCTTTCTCTCTTGATTAGGAATATAAGCATTTATGGTCTTATGTTTTTATGTCCCCCCTCCCTTTTTCCAGTGGTCAGTGGCAGGTCTTTCGTTTCATACAGGGCTAGGAAGCTAAAAATAATTTCCTCTCCCCCTACTTCTGTTGCTTTGCTTTACTTTGGAAAGAATTTTTTTTCTGCACTCAGCCATCTGTGGACTTTTATCCTTTGGGTCAACTAAGAATATAATGGTCGTTTTCTTTCTTTAACGTTTTATTATTTACTAGCACAACTTGTAGAGTGTTGACCATCCGACCTGGTCAAAACATTACTGCCTATTTGATTAGTAGTGATAAAAGTGTGTTGAGAGTTTGAATGAAGAGTGTCTTGTGCTGTGTTGCTCTATGGCTGGTTGAGTTTTAGTTTTTTAAAATCAACTTGGATCTCTTATTCCATGTAAACAACTAAAGGAAAATATGTACACATTCATCACTGACTCAGAAGCCAAGGAATGCGAGCTTATTGAACTGAATACATCCTGTTCCTTACCCTTACCCGATTCCGTTTCTCCTTGCGTTACTGAAGTGGGTGAGGAAGTGCTAACTAAGCATGTGTTCCTCAGGTTTTTAAAATTTGATATCCCTTTCATGTTTAAGTTTGTATTGAAGTGTGATATATGTACAGAAGTAGGTACAGATCATGAGTATATAGCTCAATGGATTTTCACAAACCGAATATCCACAGGTCATGCATGGTCTTGACCATCAGATCAAGAACAGGGCATTAGCGCACCACGTAAGAGTCCGCTTATGCTCCCTGGGCCCTCTCTGCACCATTCTCACTCTGCCCCCCACCTCATTCACTCTCCTGATTTCCAACAGATTTTTGCCCGATTTTACATACCCTTTTATTTTAATGTAAAGGTTTTGGAAATAGATTTTTTAAAAAATCAAACAGTAAGAAAATGAAAGAAAAGACCCCCCTTTCCAGCTTCTTACGTATTCTTTCAAAGGTAGTCTGTACTTTTAAGTATATATCTGTTCATATCTCCTACCTTCCTCTTTAATTGTACATTCCTTGTAATCTAAGATTATGTTTTTTTATGGGAAGGTGCATGGTACTTTAGGGTATCAAAGTTAATATTTTAAAGGTCTTGCTGATATGAATGCTTATACATTGTGAGATTTGGAATTTATCTTCATCACAAAATAAAGTTTTAGAAAACTTGAAATTAATAAAAATACTAACAGCTGTGTATCTTTATGCAGTCCATTACATTGATAAGGAAGAAAATTGTTCATTTTACTGGCTCTGATCAGAGAAAACAAGCAAATGCTGCTTTCCTTGTTGGATGTTATATGGTAAGTATTTAACTACTTTTCTAATTTATTAATGAAAATGCAGACAACAGTGGTACTTTAAATTTGCTGTTGGAAATTTGAAATGACCTTTTCTAAGATAATGTCTTGATTTCTTTCCAGAAAGAACATGTTTTTCTTTTTAAAAACTGACCAATGGGGCAAGGCTCTGCATATGTTGCGGGGAGGGGATGTATGGAAGATCTCTGTACCTTCTGCTCCTTTGCTGTGAACCTAAAACTGCTCTAAAGACCAACTAGTGTGAAAACCTTTATGTGTATGGCACTTTAGGTTAGAAATTAATGCCCCCAAAGCTGCGTTGTTATTAACTCATGATCCATTTAGTGAAGTTGTAGAAGTGGAGTCAGGACCAGTAAGTGATTTTTTTTTTTTAAACATGAAAGTGTACCACATGAGGTAAGAGTGCTTTATAATATGAATAGAAGCAATTTTTTCCTAACTAAGATGAGACTCTAAGATCATCTTCTTTCTCACCAAAACATCTAGCAGAGAACGTGGTGTGTCAGTGTTATAAGGAAACAGGTAATACACTACGTAGATTACGTATGATGTTGAGTGGTTGGTCTACTCGGGTTACTGGAAGTATGCTTTGGAATAGCCAGTATTTGCACAAGAGTGATGAATTTTCATTTACTTGTAAATATCATGAAAGATATTTGTGTTTTTTTTAGTTTGTTTTTGTTTAGATATTTGTTTTTTTAGAGTCAAATTTTATCTAGTGCCTAGTGCATTCATGGGCAGGAGTGTTTCAGAGAGCAGTGTGCCTCATTGTTTTGGTATGGAAACTAGATACTCCATTCAGTGGAGAAGAGTGGCGAGTGGGTATTTCTTCCAGTCCTACCCACCATAGTTGTAATAGTTACTCTCCTAGATTTGAAAATAAAAAGGAGTGTTTTTGTTCCTGACATAAATTCTTTCTTCCCTTAGCTTGCTACTTGCTTCTGTCATACTTCCTCCCTTTTAAGATTCTTTTCTGATTAATAGTTTGATAATCTGGGATTTACAGTGATTGGACCAAAAGTTGGTGGTACTAGTTAAAATTTTACCTCCAAATTTAATAACTTCTTTTTCTGTGTTTAAGGCATATAGTTAATGATCATTAAGGATTTTTTTGTTTTGTTTTGTTTCCTATTTGTGCTCACAAAAGTAGTTGAGAAATATTTCTGAGATATCTTTTATCATCTCTCAATGTATGAAACACAGGTTATAGGGTATGTCTGTTAAATTTTGTTCTTAAGCCTGCCCTGATGTGGTGTTTTTGTTGTTTCCCCATCTTTCCTGCTGTTTATTGTGCTTAGCAAAAATCCTTAGTGGGAAAAAGAGCCTAGGCAAGGTCCCAAGAAAAAGAGTATGGAGAAGTGGCTGTTTTAACTAGGGTGTTTGTTTGGTCCCATACTTGGCTAGTCACTGGGGAGGGGAACCCTGTGATTAGAGTAAATCCTGACAGAAAAAGGGATTCAGCCAGAATTCTTCGGGTTTATTATTGAACAGAACCCTGGAGAAATGGCCCTTTGTATGACAGCAAAAGTCCTTACACTACCCTGGAGCAAGTCTGCATAGCTGAAGTGGTTCCATCTAAGAGAGCAGAACACACAGAGCTTGTGCCTGGGCTGCTTTTAGCGCAGCAGTTTACCTCTGGTCAGATGAGATGTCCTCAGGATGGGTCTTGAGGAACCAGACCTGGTGACTTCTGTGTGAGGAATCCCTTAGAGGGTGGCTGTGGGCATGGTGGGAGCCATCGGTTGTCTTAAAAGCAAAACACTTAATAATTATTTTATAAATAAGATATCTCTTTTTAAATCTTGTTGCTTGTTGTTTACTGCAGGTTAAAAAAAATAACCCCTTGGCACTTTTATTGAAAATTTGTTGGCATATTCTCCATTGGTGTTGGCCTTTTCACTTTGCTTAAGGGTGTATTTTGGCATTGTTAAAGAATAAAAATTCAGCCAATAAAATTTAAAGATCTAATTGGCTTTATTCAACAATTCATGAATTGGGCAGCATCCCATCCAGTACATAGAAAGGTGCCCTGAGGAGCTGTACAAAGTGGAAGGTTTTTATAAGTAGAAAGAGTGGGGGACAAGGAAGTTACAAGAGTGGGTTATTTCAGGCAAGGTCACCTCCCCTTAGGGGAAGGCAGTGGGTTTTATGATGCAGATTACCTTATTAAGTGTTGAGCTTGAAATTCCAGATTAATTGGTTTAAAATCCCATTCCTGGGATGGCTGAAACTGCAGTTCGGTTAGGTATTATATTAAGTCTCGGTGGGGCTTAGCAAAAGTGACTCCATTTTGAGCCTGTTTCTATTTAACAGCAGGCAGAAGTTAATTTTTTTTTTAAGGGGAACAGGACTTTATTGGGGAACAGTGTGTACTTCCAGAACTTTTTTCCAAGTCAAGTTGTTGTCCTTTCAATCTTAGCTGTGGAGGGTGCCATTCAGCTTCAAGTTGTCCTTTCAGTCTTAGTTGTGGAGGGCACAGCTCAGCTCCAGGTCCACTTGCCATTGCTAGTTGCAGGGGGTGCAGCCCACCATCCCTTGCCAGAGTCGAACCGGCAACCTTTGTGGTTGACAGGACGTGTTCCAACCAACTGAGCCATTCGGGAGCTCAGCGGCAGCTCAGCTCAAGGTACCCTGTTCAATTTAGTTGCAGGGGGCGCTGCCCACCATCCCTTGAGGGTCTCGAGGAATTGAACTGGCAACCTTGTGGTTGACCCATGTGGTAATCAAACCGGCAGCCTTCGGAGTTAAGAGCACGGAGCTCTAACCGCCTGAGCAACCGGGCCGGCCACAGTTAATTTTTTTTTGTATTTAATATATTTCAGGTTAAATCCTTTCAGGATTTTACAACTCTTAGCTTAGCACTGATTTGATTGGTTAGGAAAGTACCGGGTAAGCAATTTGAACATCCACTTGAGTTCATTCCTCTGCTCAGCCAGCTCGGCAGGTGGGATTGCAGTTCTTGGCTGTGGCAGAAGTCTTCGCAGCCATGACTGGCTGGCTGAAGTAGAAGCTGGGAGATGAATAATGCGAAGTGGAGAAACAGGACAAAAACTTCCAAGAAAAGGAAGTTTTTAAAATAGTAGCAAAGGAATGTCAAAATATAATATGGATACCTCAAAAGATTAAACATCAAAGTAAGTAAGTGAAGGTTTGATCTGGTTGAAAAGTCCATTGAATGCTCTGATTAAAGATTTGTAGAGATGAGTGAAAATGCCCTAAAAAATTGGTCTTCAGCCTTGATAACCTTTTCTGGAATTGTTGAGGAATTTTGCTGTTAGTAAGGCTTTTTAATGATTGACTTGAAGTGTGGTGTGGTAATGTTAAAACGAAAACAAAATATCTGGAGGAAGGACTGTTGGGAAGGAAGTATTGTTCCAAATGAACTGACTCTGTTTAGCTCTCTCTGTCCTTTTAAATTCTGCGCCTCTGAAAGGAATCACATTCCCTTCATCCTTGGGTACTCAGAAGGACCTGATGGGGTGTGGAGGGGGTGTGAGAATAAAGTGCTAGTACTTCTGTTTATTTATATCTTAAAAACAGAAGAGGTTAGGCTTTACAAAGACTTAAAATAGGATTGACATGCCCATGCCCCTTTAGTGCTTTTGTCAGATGGTCAGGTGCCATGTGTGGTGTGGGAAAAGCAGCTTGACTATTCATTCGTCTTCAGTGTTTCCAAGGATTGCACTTTATGTGGCCTGGTAAATGGATTTACCAACTATCCCAAATGGTAGAATCTTTGATAACAAATTAGCATGAAACTAAAAATTTGTGCCAATCACTGTAAAAGAGTTAAAGAACATAAAAGATAACTGAATTTTTCTTTTACAAAAACATGAGTGAACTATGTCATTCTACAAAATGGTAAGTTTGCTACCCTGTTGTAGTAAGTCAGTGGCTGTTAACCCAACTAGATTTTGAGATGGTAGTACTTGACGTGTCATTTCAAATATGAAATTTTATCACTTTTTTTGTAAAAAAAAAGAAAGAAAGAAAAAAAGATGTAATATACAAAACCCTTGAGAAACTGAGAATATTTTGCTTTAAAAATGCTTTTATAATTATAGAAGCAGGACATGTGCATATATATGTGTGTATACTATATTTTATGTTCACTAGTGTAGCTTTATCACCTGCTTTTTTCTGTCAGTGATCAGTTCTTCCATTTAATACATGTTTTTATCATCTTTATTCCCAAGTTATATTCATATTTCCCCAATTGATCTAAAATGTTCAAACCAACATCTAATCCAGGACCATACTTTGCATGTAATTGTTTGCCCTTAGTCTCTCTCACATGTGGTCCGTTTTTGCTAACTGATTTATTGAAGAGACCTGTTATCTTGTAGAATGTTCCATCTTTTGAATTTCTCTGCTTTCTTCCTTGTGGTATTTTAAAATTTGTCGCTCCATTCTCTGTTTCTTGTGAACTAGACTTTAATATCCGTAGACTTGTGTATGAGGTAGCATATGTTGCATTGTGTCAGAAAATGTATAGTACCTCAGTTACCATTAATGATGCTACAAATGACCACTGGACTGGGTGCTGCCCATCAGACCCCTTCGGTGTGTGCTTTTCGCTTTATGACTTAAAAGTAGTCTGTGTGGTGTTATTTTGGAACTACATGTGTGTGTTAAGTTTAGTTCCCCATCAACCATGCATCTAGTGTTTTAAACAGTTGATAATAAATACTTGCTTGAATCAGTAATTATGTTAGGGTTTCAGTGTAATATTTTTTAATTATTTCATTGGTCCTTCATTTATTAGCTGGCTTTCATGGGAACTGAGCTTTCTCTCATCTAGTTGGGGTTCTTTTATTACCCTCAAACTAAATTTTCTACTAAAAAGACAATGATTGGTCATCTCTCTTTAATTACCAGTTTTCACAGTAAAGTATTACACAGTAAAGTGTAGCCACAAAACAAAAATTTATAACCTGCTTTAAAATCATCCAAACAAAGCATCAGTGGGTTTTGTACTCATTTGCTAAACATTTTTAAATGCACAGCACTTATCCATTGGTTTTAATAACCGCTGATTAGCATTTTGGAAGTTGGAAATTTACTAACCAAATGTGCATTATTTCTGGATGGAATTAAAAAATGAGTGTGATCATTCCTGCATTTGTATTTACATGTCATGGTAAAGTATCTTTTTGTTACAGCACACATTAAAATCAGGAATTGAAATAGCTGAACTTATAACTAGGCTTTTAAATCAAAATTTAAAAGTGAAGCATATCTGTTACATTTATTAATATTTAATGAGCAGAGGGGTTTTTTAGCACAATTACAATATATTATAATTCATGTTAGAAATAATTGTCACTTTATCTTTTTCTTTTAAACTTTTTGTTTATACTTTAAATGGAGATGGTTTGCTGTTTTACTAGTAGGTGCAAATGTTAATTTCTAGTTTCAAAACAATTATTTGGAAGAGGCCATTGTATAGTGAATGAAGTTTAGAGGTTTAGGTTCAGACTGACCTGGCTTTTAAGTTCAATTTACGTAGAGTAGCTGGCACAAATTAAGCATTCACTGAGTATCTGTCTCTTTCTCTTTTTCTCTGGTTCTGCCCACCATTATTACTCCTTAATCTGATTTTTGTATTAAAAAACAGGAAAGTTACCATTCTTACCAGTTATCAGCTTTGGTTCCATCTAACTGCCCTAGCATTTGTATTTTCCTGCAGGTAACAATACAGTATTCACCTCTTCCTTAGGTTAAATGTACTTTTTTGAGGGCTAGCCTGGGAAATTAACCATTGTTTCTGACATTTTTCTGTGGTTAAAGTGTTCTCAGTGTAAAAAAATAAATGACACAAGCAAACTGTTTGCAAATTTGCTTTCCTCTGATGTTTACTAGGTGACTTTGGTAGAGCTAATTGTAGTAACATGTAGAGTCCCTATTCAAAGTGTTTCACTCTATATTATTATTTTTTATTTTTGAGCAATTATTATAGCCTTTAGAATGGCTTGCCTTTTAAAACATTGATATTGAAAATTATGATACTAATTAAATGCTAGGGATATATTAATTCAGTAGTCTGTCAGTAGAATCCTAAGTTGTACTGAATTTGAGATTGCTTCAACAGTTGTGATAAGGACCTAGTTGTGATAAGGACTTAATTTAATATATAATGATGATCTTTTGAGCCTGTGGGCCACTTTTTCTTAATGATTCGATTATTTTGGACCCAGAGTTGTCACGCTGGGTCAAGATGGCTGGCGGCTGAAGGGCTCATTTGAGAAGTTAAGACAAGGGGAGCAGAGGGGGTAGGATCTGGAAGCAGTGGGTAAGAATCCAGTTCAGCAAACAGCTGTCTAGACGGGCAGCCGAGACAGGAGGACAGACCCAGGTAGGACAGCCAAAGCTTTTTCAACACCCATCCCCAGGCAAATGTTCCTGTGTGTGAAAGGCGGGGCAAACAACCACTGGGCAGCTGTAAATAGGACCAGGCACCAGGTGGCTTGAGGTGTGCTCGAGCTGCAGAGAGGGGAGAGCGTGGGCCCTGCCACAAGAAGGCCCTGTGGTGGAAGCAGCTGGGGTAGTCATCACTGCTCATCACAACTCTACTTCTCTCTTCACCCTGGTGAGCCTAACTTATGTTTCCACTTCCTGCCATAGCTAGGTGCTATTAACTTTGAGAAAGAGTAAAGTGAAATGTATGATACTAGATTGCACTTTTAAGCTCTGTGGAATTTTGGATCCCATCCTTGTTTCAGTACTTCTTTTAGATCGACAGTATGGCTTCTTCTCTACACACAAGGCCTGAGTAGTAGGCCCTCTTCCTCACTAACAAGCAGCGTGATCTTGCGTGAGGAGTTAACAACACCGGTTGGAAAGTAGTAGCCTGCCAATTTTATGTAACTCGGTATTTATAAATCGCAGTATGTTTTTGCCAATGTTTAAAAATTAGGAGGTCTCATTAGAAATATCAAGTTTTTTGCTTTGTCTTAAAACAAATGTCCCTACTGCCAATGGAGTATGTCCACGTGCACTTTTACAGGGCATTCCCTCACATTGTTAGCTGTCTGGCCTTGGTATTTGTATTTGAAACTGGATGTCCAGTATTTGTATTTGAAACTGGACGTCTAGTTTAGGAAATCCTAAAAAGTGATTTAGGATTTTTTTTCTTACTAGTATTTGTGCAGAAACTGAAAGTGATTTTATCTTATTTACTTTTTTTATCATATAAAATTGTTTATTATATATAGTCTTTTCCTTCTCACCCTTTTTATTCAGTAGTTGGATCTTTAAGCTTATTTTCAACTTGCATTGATTCATGAACATTCTGTGTTAATCTAGAGAGAGAGATTTTTTAAAAAATGATGAATTGCCTTCTTGGCATAGAAAAAAACTATATCATCCGGCTGATGTTGAATACTGGAAACATTGTGACATTTCTCAATGAAGAATATTTTAAAATAGTTCACTAGTTTACCAGGCTGCCACATTTGTTGTGGTATTTAAATACCCTTTGTTCTTGTCTCAGATATGATGACTTATGTGATGTTTTTGGTTTTTAAAACTGTACCAAAGGCTTTCTAAGTACATAGGCTTCAAAATGTTCCATATCAGGATAGAATAAAAGAAGCACATGTCTAAATAATTGGATTTTATTGTTTGAGGACTGGATTGTCAGGATTGGCAATATAAATGATTGAGTTGTGATCCTTTTGTTTAAGTCCACTAGTTCAGCCGTTGTTAACACAGTCCCTCCCAGGTTTTGAAACGGGTCAGTAATCCAGAGTCAGGAGTTTTCACAGGGGTGGGGGCAGACAGATGGTAGTTTAAGAAGTGGAAGTGGTGCAAGTCATAGAAATGGCTACAGTACTGTTCAGCAAAAAAGAACCTTGTACTGCGACTTTCAAAAGCACTAATAACTTCACAGGTATTTTCTACCCCAATATTTCAGTCTTGTGAGATTGCTATTTGCTCCCTGAGAGAAAGGGAGGGAGGGAAGGAGGGGAGGGAGGGAGAGACACAGACAGAGAGAGACAGGACGATACCCTCCTTACTGATGTTTCCTAAGCCATGGGGCTAAGCTTCTTTACCTTAACATCTTGGCCTTGTCACGTTTTTGGGTTTTTTTTAATCCACTTTTAACAAACCAAAATGATCATTTCCTTACTGTTTATGCCACTGTATTATCTATTGCTGCCTTGCAAATTACCCCAACACTTAGTGACTTAAAACCATAATTAACATTCTTTTAAACAGTTTCTATGGGGAAGGTATCTGGGCCCTGCTAGTTTGGGTGGGTCTGCTTCTGGATCCAACAGGACTCTCGTCATCTGAAGGCTTGCCTGGGGCTGCCGGGTCCACTGCTAAGACTGCCCATTCACGTGCTGGCAGATGAGTGCTGGGCATTGGCAAGAGACCATCGGTTCCTTGCCACATGGGCTGGCTGTGTGCCCTCGCAAAATGACAGCTTGATTTCCTTGGGGTGAGGAATCCAAGAGAAAGCAAGACAGAAGCACATGTCTTTTATGAGCTAGCCTCAGAAGTCATACTTTGCCATTACTGCAATGTCCTGTTGCTTACATTAGGGCGCCCTATTTGTTGTGGAAGGGGCACATGAGGGTGGAAACACCAGGAGGTGAGCATCATTGGGGCTGTATGAAAGCTGGCTACCACAGCTGTTCAGTGTCTCTTTTGTTCATCATGTCTTCCTCCCTATTTTTGGACAGCAATGTGGAATTAGAGTGGGCATTCTATATACATAGCTTCTCATGAAAATATACCAAAAGGATGTGAGAAGCCACCTAGCTTCCAAACTGCCGGGAACACAGTGATGGGTCATAAAATTGCATTGATTTAGACTTTACTGATAGGAGGATTTGTGTTAATAGAGGAGCCATTTATAGGATTCTTTTTAAGTAACAAATTCAGAATAATTTCTTTTGGAGAGGTCTTTTGACTAGGAAAGGTGAATGGGTGAGAATTAATAATTATAGATTGTTAGCAAGCATTTCTTTGATAGTTGTGTCTTAGCCCTTTGGGGCTACTGTAACAAAATACGAGTCTGGGAGACTTGTAAATAACAGAAATGTGTTTCTCACAGTTCTAAAGGGTGGGAATCTGAGATCTGGGTGACAGTAGGGCCTGGTGAGGGCTCTCACCTTGTGGAAGGGGCAAGGGAGCTCTCTGGAGCCTCTTTTATCAGTGCTCCATCTGATTTCTGAGTGCTCCACCCTTACCGTTGACCACCTCTCAGAGGCCCCATTTACTAATAACCATCACCTTTTGGAATTCAGGATTTCAACATATGAATGGGGGGGCATTCAGACCATTGTATAAATAGACTTATTTTGAATCTGTAAATTTCCTTTAGCTTATCTCATTAGATAATGAGATGTCTCATTATCTAATTATGTATTCACATACAGGCATTCCCAACTAGATTTTGTTCTGTTGTTATTTTTTACTTTTTTCCTTTCTCTTCTTCTTTCTTGTTTTTTATTTTTCTTTGGTTGTATTTGTCCCAACTGGATTTAAAAATGACATTTAAAAAAAATTTATCACTAGGAATTTAGGTTTTGTTTCCTCCCCCACCCCAAGGAAAAAAAGGTTACATTGTTCTTGTGATTTTTGAGTTGAACTTGAGTTCCAAGACTAACCCACCATTATTTAATGTATTAGAGACTATTTTTCTTTTGAAAGTTAGAAGGAAATAATACCATTGCAATTTTAGTAATTAATGAAACCAGAGAAGTTTGGGCTTGAACAGGAGGAGGAATTATCATTAATATGGTGCTTAAGGAAAAATTTATATAATTTGAGAAAAGTCTTATTAGAAATTTAGGGAAAATCTGAAAGAGGTCGCTGGATTTCATTTAACTAATTTACTTAAATTGTGTATATCTGCACATATACATGTACATATACACAAATGAATCAAACCCTATTCTCACCCTCATTGGCCCCAAGCTTTTCTTTTATTTGGTTTGGTTTTTCTTTGGTTTAAGGGATGGTTTTTTTGGAGGGGGTGTACTAGGAAGTCCTAAAATAGAATGAAGAATAGTGTTATCTAGTAAGTCTTAGAAGAGAAGTGAAACATGTTGGAGACTAGAAGAGAATGAGGAAATTTGGGGTGGGAGGAAAGGGCTAGATTTAAAAACACTCTTAATTTTTCATAAAAGAATTGCTATACTGTTTCTCCAAATAAATAGTAACAAAATAGAAAGTCAATTCATAGGTTGATACTTAAAAGGTTGTGTGTATTAAGTAATATATAGGCAAATATAATATGAGGAGTGAGGTTATAGATGACCTGGTGGTTAATTTGTGATAAATTGTCGTCTTATATGAGTCAGTAGTAGTGTACTCTAAAATTTGATACTAGATAACAAAGCATTCCTTTATTCTTGAAATTAATTGTTCTTTGTTAAATGCCTTTTTTGGTTTGTATGCAGCTGTAGACAAATAAATGGTATACAATTCTGTATAGTTAATTCTAGTTTTGTATTTTTAGAGTAAATGGGATGAAATCATACTGAGAAATAGGCTAGACATTGGGGGAAAAGTCCATTTATTAGTCTTAAAACAAAATTGGTAAAATGCCTTCTGGACTGCTTTAGGACATGTCCTTCTCTATATTTTTAAAGATCCTGCTAGATGTTGGATTTTTATAATTTCTCTTAATCCAATGATATATTTATATCAACTTTTATCAACTTTTAATCAATTATTTAAAAATTTCCTATTATAAATAGATTTAGATTCAGTGAATTAAACCGTGAATCAGAGTCCATATATAATGTATGAACCAGGGGTTACAAGGAAACTTAAGATACGGGTATTCACTTCAGAATGCTCAGCATTTGCTTGAAGGAAACAGCTCATATGTAATAAGAAATGGAGATAAAACATTTGTAACTTTTGCAATGACTTCTTTTTACTGCTCAAAATTTAAAGTGTATTATCCCAAAGTAAGCTTTAGCCTTGAGTCTAATTTTGGTAATGATACGTGTGCCACATTTAATGCTTGCGGCCTCCTCCCTGCCCCTCCATGCATGAATTGAAAGTGCCCTGCCCTGCAGGGAGATTCTAGTTAGAAAAAGTCTTGTGCCTTCAGATAGAATGAGGTTCAGAAAGTCCCAGGCAAACTTAATGGGAGTGGAATGACTCATTTACAAGGATGCCAGTGAAATGCTAGAACTCTCAAGTTTCTAGAACCGGTTACTTAGAAGGAGGAGGAGGAGAGAATGCGGTAAAATACTTCTGCAACACTAGAAATGAGAAGACAATGGAACAACATCTATAAACTATTGAGAGAAAAGGACTGTAGACCAAAAATTGTATGCATAGTCAAAAAATGTCAGGGCAGAAAACAACACATTTTTAGAAATGCAAGAAATACCAACTATGGACCTCAAATGCTAAAGAATCTACTTGCAGTATTCTACCAGATAAAAATTAAAGCATAACGTACTTCTGAAAATAAAGGAGAGCAAATGGAAATAAGAAACAAATGCAGTTTTATAGGAAACCTGTACAGTATTATAAGTAGTTCAAGCTAAATGGATGGAGTTAATCAAAATCGTTGTTCTGCTTTTGTGTCACTTTCCACCTCATCCCAATCCCATTCCATTCTCCAACCCCATGCCCTCCCACACTTGACTCTCATTTTAGTGGATTTTTAGGAAAAAGGTGTGGCAAAAGCATGTGCTCAGTCTAACATCTTGATTTAGAAAATCTGTTTTTAAATTACTATATATTTTCTACCACAAAAGGTTGTTGTGAAAAGTTGTTGGTCACAGATGTTATTGCAAGCAACACATTCGAGCTATGGCAGATTTAAACACAAAAGGAATTCACTGACAGGATGCTGGGTGACTCATAGGATCCTTGGGAAGGCTCAGTTGACTGGGTAGAAATCGTACAAAACTCCGCAGTGACAGCACTGTGTCTTCATTTAGAAGTAAATTGCCTTTTTCTTCTCTTTTGAAATGTAGGTTATATATTTGGGGAGAACTCCAGAAGAAGCATATAGAAAATTAATGTTTGGAGATACATCCTATATTCCTTTCAGGTAAATATAAGAATGATATGGTAGATTCGTTTAATCAGGCCCTTGCCAGAAATACCTACGCGTAGTTGTTTCTGAAAAAACAAGACCGGGTAAATAGTCATTTTAGGGTGGGTGCAAATATTACCCTTTATCTAGGTTACTCGGCAGTAATAGTATTGATATTTTGTTGTGGGGGGCTGTCGTGTGGATTGTAGCGTGTTTAGCAGTATCCCTGGATGCCAGTAACACCTTCATCCCCACAACAGTTGTCGAAACCAAAAATATCTCCAGACATTGTTATACGTCCCTGGTGGCGGTAGGGGTGGTGATGGAATCGCTCATACTTGAGAACCATTGTCCTAAATGGAACAATCAGGTGAGAATCCTGGACTTAACCATTACTCAAAACTACCGAGAAGTCTAGTTCTGAAGAGTGAAGAAATAAGTTTTCCCCATAGTCAGGAGTTAGTTTCTGGAGTAAAAACGAACTCTTTTTTCCCTAGGGACACAGCCAGCAGAGAATGGGTGAGGTTGCTAATGTAACATCACTACTAGAAAAACCAGATTCTCTGTCATAGAGGTGGTTGATAAGAAATTCTTTACATGAAGGGATGGCATCTCATTCTTCTCTCAAACTTACTATACGATCGTGTTGAAGATATTTTGAAAAAAAACCGTGTTTTTTTTTCTTTAAATCAAATTAAGTTCTAAAAGATTCTCTGCCAAAATACTTGATTTAGCTATATAATCTAAATACTTATATGGTGCTGAATGTGTAATAAATTTGTGAAATAATTTTACTTGTTGAGTGCTGTGTGGACAATTTCAAATATTGCATCATTCTTCCATCCAAAAATCAGTAGCTAGAGGGTCGTTGTATATACCTTGAATGCCTGATTTTGAAGGGATGGTTTTTCCTTCTTTGGGATAGGTCTTCCTATCCGTAGGCAGAATGTCCCCCTTAAATAACTTTGTAGGACTGTCCAGGGACTTAACACTATGACATAGAGATTTGTTAGGACAATCTGTAGAGCTCAGTTATATATTGCACTCCAGACTGTATATTAGTGATTTAGCAAATGAGAGAATTTCTTTGAAACCGGTATCACACCATTTCTTCCTAGTACATGGATCATCTCAAATATTCTGTTATTTCAGGTGGGTAGGAAGGGGTTTTTCCTAAACTGAAGAATGCTACATTTTCTCAACCTAAAATATAATGGCAACCATTATATTCCTTTAGCAGAAATGCTTGTGTTTGTGGTCCCTTAGTGACAGGCATGCTGATATACAGTGATAATTTTGTTCTACGGAACTTTTCAGTATATTGGTAATCCTTTATAGTGCTGCCATTCTTAAAGTTTATACCACAAGGTCCTGAAATATGAATAAACTCACGTTATTTTACCTAATTTAAGCGAAGATCTGTGAAACACTGCTGATGTAAAATAAAGTTTATGTTAATTTAAATACAGGGGCCAAAAATAGAATAAATGTTGCTTACTATTTGCTAAAACTGTGTTTAAAATTATTGAAGGAAGTTTGGCACTGAGAAGTGAAGTTAGTTACTGCTGGTCCCAGTAGTGGAAGTAATTCCCTAATAAACAGGGCATAGCTAGGTTTGTGAAATTTGAATCTCTTCAGTCCCAGGTGCCAGGTACTTGATTTATCTAAAGCATTGTTTCTCAAAGTGGGACCTGTGAAATGGGGCTAGACTGAGCTTTTTGTTACCAGCCTACGTACAGGGATTGAGAGTCAGATTTTGAGACTTTTATAGTAATTTATAAATACATAGACTATATTTATGTCTGTGGAATCAAATAATAGAAGGATTTGAGCTCATATTTTTTTCCTTCCATTTTTCTAGTAATTCATTTTTATTTACAAAAATAAGATAATTGCATATGTAGTAGTATAGTATTGTATTTTATATTTATTGTGTTTTACAAAAGCATCCACCTCTGACAGGTTTAAAATTCTGGTGCTTTACCACATTTTACACTGTTCTGTAGAACTTACTGATTAGAAAGTAGGCCAATCGGAATTAATAAAGTCTGATAATATTTTGAAAGAAATTGCATTGTAGACTTCTATCTTTGCCAGTTCAAGTGCATAGAGTAAATACAACTGCTAACAAAGTATTGTTAACAAGGGATTGTGCAAGAATAGCATTTATTTATTTATAGTTAATAACTTTTATGCTCCATAGCAATATTTAATTAGATTTAACTCAACTTAGATATTATTCTTTAACCACTGAGTTCACATATGTATATATACACGCATGGTTTCTTAATGAATTATATTAACTATTTCTCTGCCTGTCTAAATGAAAAATGGTATATAGTTCGGCATTTTCTATGGGTTTTTGTTATGAAGAGCATATAGTACTTTTATTCTTTTATATTACCTACACTACCCCTTTGCTGCTTAATTTTTTTTTTTTGTCTCTGCTCTTTTTTCTTGAGAGGTGATATTACTTAGCTGTTAATAGCTTAGCTATTGACTTCAGATAGATGGGAGTTTGACACTGGCTGTGCCACTGATCTCTGTGGTTCTTCACAAATGTGAGCCTTGGTCTCCTAGTCTGTCAGTGGGAATGATAGTTGTATCTGTCTAATGCTGTTATGAGGATTAAGTAATATCGTGCGTCTAAGACACTTGGTATAGTGCCTAGTCCTTAGCTAACATTTGTTGAACATTCTTTTTTTTTCTTTTTTAGATGTATATCTTACATACAATTAAAAATCCCACTAATCTTATTTGTATAACTCAGTAACACATGTATATATACTGGGCATTTACCACCCAGTTCAAGATACAGACGTTGCCAGCACCCCTGAAGATTCCTTGCACCCTTTCTAGTCAGTAACCTACCCCCAACCCCCCTAAGTAACCGCTACTATGACTTCTGCCACCATCAGTTAGTTTTTCTTGCCTTCGAACTTTATGTAAATGGATTCATACAGTATGCATTTTAGAGAGCTGGGATCTCTCTTGTTAGACACATACTATCTATGAGATTAACCATGTTGTGGTAGGTATCAATAATTCTTTTTTTTTAAATTGTTTTCGTAGCATTCCATTCTATGAATAGATCACAATTTATTTGCTCATTGTCGTTTTGATGAGTACTTGGGTTATTTGTAGTTTTGGGCTATTATGAATACAATCTCCTGTGAAAGCTGTTATTTTTAAAAACTGGTATTTGATATTGTTTTGCAGTTTCTAAGCAGTACTCCATTGATTCTCATCTGGTTTTCTAAGTTTGTTAAAGGATCATGGTGCCAAGCCCACCCCTTCCCCCAGAGGCTTATGTCCAGAGTCATAGATGCTACTCTTGGTTTCAAGAAGCCTGATGGCTTGGGTGGGAGAAAGGAAGTGTTAATGAAATAAACATGGAGGGATAAAGAGAGATTCTTGTTGTCTCTTCAGCTAGTGTGATGACTGAGGCAGAACTGTAGCCACGCTCAGATCAGAGCTTGTTGAATCATCACTGACTAGAGCAGGGCTTGCACACAGTAGGTTCTCAAAAAATATGCATTAAATAAATGTATCAAGTCGTCACAGATTGAGTCGACATGCCTTAACTTGATTAGAAAGGAATTATCAGTAGGTTAAGAAGATAATAATCGTAGCTAACTGAGGAGATACAGTTAAGAACATTGAGATGTAACTTGAGAGTTCACCCTATTTCCACTAATGCTTTTGGTTTAGACCAGGGGTGTCCAAACTTTTTTCAACGTTTTTTACCAAGGGCCATAGGCGGTAAAATACACAAACAGCCGGGCCACTCCCTCGAGGTGAGGTACGTATTGCCTCACCTGGTTTATTTAAGTAAACTAAATATATTTTTGGAATTTGCTGCAGGCCAATTAAAAATGGATTGCGGGCCACAGTTTGGACACCCCTGGTTTAGACTAAACTAATTCATTTTATTAACTTAGCTTCTCTTTCTAAAAACATTCCTTATGTCATCAAAACATTATTTCTACAAAACAAGTATTTGTGTTGATTCTGTAGTTCAGTGATTCTTAAACGGAACACATCCCGATCCCCTGGAGGACCTATTAGGACAAAACTTTCCTGGCCCCACCCCTAGAACTTCTGCTCTGCTGCTCTGCAGTGGAGCCTGAGAACTGGCCTTTCTATGAACAGTTTGGGTGATGCCCATGCTGCTGTCCCAGGTACCCCACTCTGAGAGCCACTGCTGCACGTCATCATGCTTTTCTCCTTCCTGAATATTGTCAATCAGCTCTTGGTAAAATAGAGACTGTTTCCAGCTTGCAGGAGAACAGCTTTTAAATTCAGAAACTTGTAGAAGAAAACAAGCTTGTAGTCAGGTCTTGTGTGCAGTCCTCAGAGGCCACCATACAGCGTGCCTCAGTAATTCTAACCAGTTCAGGGGAGAGCAAGACTATTTTAGCGAGACGGGTGCCCTTACTTTTCCTCATTGTTAGCTTAATGTTGCTATAATCGTCTGCATTCTTAAGGGTTGTTCTAGACTTAAGAATTTTAGATGGGCAGTTTAATTGTTCAGGTAAGTAGTGTTACCATGTGAAAACCCAACCAAGGCAAGCAGTGGATGGCTTCAGGTCCACCTAGGGATCAAATAGTTACCATTCAGGTAGGCACCGTTATTTGGTATGTGTAGAATGATCATAATTAAATTAATTTTTATTTTGCCTAATTCCAAGAATTTTTGCTTTGTAATGGCTCAAGATAGTCAAAAACGAGAAGCAGGTGGGAGTGGAGGAATGTCTTATTTTTCTGGACGAAATCTTAACTGATATTAAGAGGTGTAGTAAGATTATTGATAAGTGGTGCGGAGTTATCTGAAAACTAACTTAACGTTTCCCAAGAGTAGAGCGATTTCTACTAAAGGCAGTTGACACCTTAGTTCTTTTGGTTTTATTGGCACAGTTGTCCTTGAAGAATCAGAAAGAAGTTATCAGTTAAATTGTTAAAAATTGTAAAAGCACAATGAGAGTAGCAAAATGCTTTTTAGCTTGCACCTAGAATTTCAAATACTACCTTTTTTTCCTACTTGATGGAGATATACACAAAGACACATGTTTACACACACGTGTGTCACACACACACACACACACAGATATACGTATATACAGAATCAAAAAGCAGCCTTTCCTGGTAACAGTTTGATATGGTATTTTCCAGTATGAAGAGGAAATTCAAATGCCTTGCCTTTTTGGGGGCAGGGTCCATATTATTGATTAGTTGAACCAAAGAAGTAACTCTTGAAGCTCAGCCATCAAAGCCAGAAATCATCCAGCGAGATCATTTAAAATTTAGGAAGTGGTCATTATTGATCCACATTTATAAAACATTATATACTGGAGTAGGTAGAAACTGCAGTAAAATTTATAACAGTGACTTATCTTTTGTTTAAAAGCCAAACAGCAAGTACCTTCCTCCCCCTTCTTTTTTTGAGGCTTGATCTGAGTGTGTGTTTCATTGTAAATTCTAGTCAGCTTCGTCTTAAGCTAAGTGTCCTGCAGAAAATTAAATTAACTGAGCTATGTATTTCAATACTTTTGGGATTTCAGAGATGCTGCCTATGGGAGCTGCAGTTTCTACATTACACTTCTCGACTGTTTTCATGCAGTGAAGAAGGTAAGTGACTTGCAGGAAGTATGTGCCCACTGTTGTGTTGGAGAACTAAAGTACAAACATCTTCCAAGCTATGCGTGTGAGGGGTATCTCATTTTCCCACTAATACCAGAGTGATGCCAAACCACAAAACAGTTTATTCTGAATCCAAGTGCTTCTCTGCATGAGTTGGGGGAAAAGGCATTTGAGCAACAGGAGACAGAGTTGTGTAATTAGAACTGGTTTTGAGTGTGTTGTGATTTCAAGAGAAAAACAGAAAGAAAACATTACTGATTTCCAAGTTCTCTTTAGGTATTTTATGGGTCTGCTTCCCACCAATCCTATTTACAACAGACAAATTTTTAACACAGTAACTGTCAAACACAGTTTTTGTGTCTTCAAGCCATCAATTTCTAATTCAACAGAATTTGTATAGCCTATTAGTTTGTTACTCGGTTTTATATAAAACTAAGTATAAAACTAAAAAAGTAAGTAGGTCACTCCTGCTTTGTCAAAGCTGTTTTAAAATAATGCCTGTGTTTTGTAACGAGGGCTGCTTGCTGTCTTTGACTCCAGAGGCCACCTTTCCCATCACATTCCAGATGAACGGGTCCCCTGGAGTTAGGTGCTGCAGCAGACCGGGGTTATAACTCTCATTCCCTGGGGTATATTTCTTGGATGTCAGGGCTGCCCACACAAGAAACTAGAATTGTAAATCAGCAGCCCATGGGCCAATAAGCCTTCAACAACATCTCAGGTTTTTATGTTACTTCCATTTTCAGAGGTGAAAGGAACACAGGTTGGCTTGTATAATGAAACATGGTGGCTTTCTGCGAATTTTGACAGAAATTTTATGGATTAAAATGAGAGGACTAATTCATATACAGATTCAGAGATTAATTAGTATACTTTCTCCCTATATCAGGCATTGAGGTATGGAACTTAATTCCTTTGGGTTGGAGACCAGTGACTGATGTGTGGAGCTGACTAAGGTGGTCCCCACAGACTATGAGGCAGCTCCCTCAGGCCTCAGTTGGGGCAGGTAAAATGGACAGAGGAGGCCCTCAGGAGACGAGGGACAGTAGGTATAAATGATCCCTTTGGGTTGCGGTTCCAGTCCCTGTCAGATGGGCCCCACGAAACTGCTTATGTAGGCAGACATACCGTCCTGAGCCTAGGGCTTCCTTTTTTCTCCCACCACCTTTTAAAAATGAGCAGAAAAACTTTGAGGGCCTGGGACGTGGTGTACTATAACATTCTGTTATTTCTTGACTTCGGGTTTTGTTTTGTTTTTTATCAAATATTATATACAAAGTCTAATTAGCTGGAATTACAGGTCAAAGATTGCTCTTTTCACAGTATATTTAATTTTATTCAAGAGTGAACAGTTTCTGATTTTCAGTTTAAACATTTCTTATTTGTGACTGATTTAGAATATTGCATACCTGAAACATTTATAAATGTAATTGTCTTAATTTTACTGCGACTTCTAATAGGATCTCCATATGAATTTCAAAAGAGAATAGAAATTTCCTGTAAACTGCATTTTATTGTATCATTCTGTTAAGAACATCTCTAGTCCAAAAATCATGACATGTATTGAATATTTTGAATCAAGGAAACAAAATTCATCCTGGATTTGGTGTTGGAATTAGAATTTAAATGGGTGTATTTCATAAAATGAGGACGTTTTGTTGGTATTATAGGATTCATATTTTTCATTCATATTTCAGTACTTTAAAATTGAAAAATTTATTTACAGAGTCACCCCTTTTGAACCAAGATTACCTTGTTGATTAGGAATTCTAACTTAACATACTGTCTGGCTCAGAGAATACTTCTCAGAGGCCGCCAGCTCGTTCTTGTTTCCGAAAAGAGATCCTTTGCTTATTTCTCTTAGCATGCTCTGTCCACTGCAGCTCAAAGTCAGGCTACAGAAGAGAGCAGAAAATGTGTATTTTTTTCTTGTTGAAAGAAGAAGTTTTTTGTCCCTTAAAATTTTGGATTTTAGTGTTGATCTCGACTTTTTTTAGTAGAGGGAACATTCATCTCTTAATTCAAGACTGTTTAGAAGAATTTGAAAGTGGAGGTATTTATGAAGTGTAGGATTTGTTTGGGATAAACTGACATTTCTTTCCCCTTTATTATTTATTTCGGAACCATTGGGTTGTGCATTATATTTGAAGCCTGAGTGGTGTTGAGCTGATAAATTAGGTTTGCTTTGAAGACTTGATTATTTAGCTCTACACAGAAAGGATGATTGTGAAGGAAAATAAAATATCAAATCTCATTAAAATAAATACTGTTATAACTAATTTTCCAGATAATGGAAGAACTTTAGAAGACATATCCCACCTCCTTTGAAAACTATTCACTGGAACATAATCTAAATATAATAATGCTTTTGGGGGGGAGTACCTCCTGATTTTTGATGTTAGAAAATTGGATTGGAAATTGTTTACTTATTTGCACCTTTGTTCTTAAAAGCTTTCCTTTGGATTTTAGGCAATGCAGTATGGCTTCCTTAATTTCAACTCATTTAACGTTGACGAATATGAATACTATGAAGTAAGTTTTCAAGGATATTGTTTTGAACTCTTATTTATGTTTTGCTTACAGAAGTAATATTTTTGTTTTAAAAATATTGAATAATTTAGATGTGTATAGAGTTAAAAAAAAAAAGTCAAACCTTTATCATCTTACTGCAGTCCCAGTTCTTAGTGGGGGTTTCTGCATTGGATGCATCCTTCCAGAGTGATTGAGTGTGCTCCAGGCATTTTTCTTTAATGTTCCGTTTAAATTTCTTTAGTATTGATGACTTTCTTATTAAATGAGATAATGTTTGTAAAACCCTTAGCATAGCATAGGATCTGATGAGATGCCTAAATAGTCATGATACATCTAATTACCTATGGAAATTATGTTTTTGTTTTTTAAAGATTTTATTGGGGAAGGGGAACAGGACTTTATTGGGGAACAGTGTGCACTTCCAGGCCTTTCTTCCAAGTCAAGTTGTCGCCCTTTCAGTCCTAGCTGTGGAGGGCGCAGCTCAGCTGCAGGTCCACTTGCTGTTGCTAGTTGCCGTTGCTAGTTGCAGGGGGCACAGCCCACCATCCCTTGCGGGAGTTGAGGAATTGAACTGGCAACTTTGTGGTTGAGAGCCCACTGGCCCATCTGGGAATCGAACCGGCAGCCTTCGGAGTTAGGAGCATGGAGCTCCAACTGCCTGAGCCACCGGGCCGGCCCGGAAATTATGTTTTTATCATAACGTTTG
Organism: Rhinolophus hipposideros; assembly: GCF_964194185.1. NCBI lineage: Eukaryota > Metazoa > Chordata > Mammalia > Chiroptera > Rhinolophidae > Rhinolophus > Rhinolophus hipposideros. The sequence goes on along the minus strand of NC_138057.1, from coordinate 8,644,417 downwards.
TATGAAGTCAGGACCTTTCTGGTTGCAGATTACAGAAAGTAAACAAATATGACTTAAATAAAAATTGGAAAATTTATTGATTCACCTAGTAAGTAAAAAGGCCAGGAGCAAGTGTACCTTCATGCATGACCAAATTCAGGTACTCAGACACTTAACCAAATTTGGGCTGAAGCTGGCTTTGTCCACGGGCCAATCCTCAGTAGATAAAGATGGCCACCAGCAGCTATGATTCACCTGTTTGACAAACTAACCAGAAAAGTATTCATGGCTCCAGCTGAAGACTCATGAAGTCTTCTTATTGGCCTGGCTTAGATCATGTCCTTAGCCCTCAATCAGGCTGATTCCTGGTGAGGGTGGGAGTTGGGTGGGTGTAGAGGACTGGCCCTCCTAGTTGCTGGATGCTGGGGTCAACTCTCAAGCCACACAGACCAAAAAAGAAAGAAGAGAGTCCAGGCAGGCAAAACTGCAGATGTCCTCGATGCTTTTTCACGCAGTGTATTTTTTTTTTAAAGACAAATGAATTTGATTCTACCATTTATTCCTTCCTCCAAATGGATAATGAGTAGGATGCTTATACTAGAGGTCTTTTTCGGCCAAGAATGTTTGTGGAATCTTTTCCTTTTATCCTACTGTAGTTATCTTGAGCAGACATTCTCACTAATAATGGTGCGGTAAGTCTTTGTGTAACCATACCTATTGTTAAATTTGAATTTAGAATAATTGTTATGGTAACTCAACCCAAAGGACTTAATACCAGGAGGTAAAGTATTTTAACTTTCAGTTTATATATGTGTTTTTTTTTCCTAGAGATATACTGTGATCTCAGTATACTTATAATTTCAATTTTCCTGGTGGTTTAGTGAAAATTTTTCATTACTATCTTATTAAATAGCTAGCAAAATGATGGGAAGATGTCTCTCTACAAATAAAAAGTAGATATTGAGAAGCCAGGAGCCTAAATAGATAGTTTTTCTCCTTTGTTCAGTGAGTCAAGATTGTTCATATTGGAATTTACTCATATTGAGAATTTACTTGGATAAAATAACCAAAGTTCTTAGGTATATTTTGGATAGCAGTAATCAGCTCTATTTTTCAAAGTCTGGATATCCTAGCAAAGAAATGCTGTTAATAGAAAATGATTAGTACTGGGAGAAGATAACTAACTATTCCCCGGGAATACTCATAGCAGGCTAAATTTTAGTTTCCTGTCTCATGGTCATTTATAAATAACTTTTGTGATAGAGCAAATGGATTTGAAGTTCTGCAGACACTCAGTATTGAAAAAAGGGGCGTGGAGGGGAGATTAAGTCTAAAAATGAATTGTGCTATTCTTCCTATTGCAGAAAGCAGAAAATGGAGATTTAAATTGGATAATACCAGATCAATTTATTGCCTTCTGTGGACCTCATTCAAGAACCAGACTTGAAAGTGGTATGCAAAAATATGGGACAAGTATAGTTTTGCTATTAAAAGTATCCATCCTTTTTTTTCTTTTGAAACAGGCCCAAGAGTTTTAAACTAATAAGCTTGATGGTCTTAATTATTTAAGTGTATTCAATCATTTTAGCACATAGTTTTGCCTGGATTTTAGCTTTTTAAATTTTTTTACAGTTGTAATCAAATTGGTATTCAATCCCTAGACTAGACACTGTTTCGACACAATTACAGATAAAATTGTTATCTATTATTTTCTTTCTGCATTGTATAACATCTGTTAATTTCTTTATGTAGGTTACCACCAACATTCTCCTGAGGCTTATATTTCCTATTTTAAGAATCACAACGTTACTACCATTATCCGTCTGAATAAAAGGATGTATAATGCCAAACACTTTACAAATGCTGGTTTCGATCACTATGATCTTTTCTTTGCGGATGGCAGCACACCTACTGATGCCATCGTCAAAGAATTTCTGGATATTTGTGAAAATGCCGAGGGTGCCATTGCAGTACATTGTAAAGGTATGTTTCTAGGGTTGGTTAAAGCATGGTGGACATGTATATGTGTGAGTGTATATGTATATATGTGTAGAAACACCATACTCATTTACATTATATGCCAGGACACATAAAGCTACCTTTGTTTTTAAAGAATGCTCTTTTTCTTTTGTAAGTTGCTTTTAAAATCACTTTTTTGAGATGTGATTGACATTAAAAAGCTGTACCTATAAAGAATGCTTTTCAAACCGTCATTTCATATGAAAAGTATAGTAAATTAAATTGTTCTCATAGGTAACTCTACAAAGGTTTATTACATTTAATGCATTCATTTATTCATCAATTATTCAGTGCCTACTGTTTGGTAGGTTCTAGGTTCTAGGTTCTGTCAATGAGCAGAGCAAACTCCAAGTGCTTGTCTTTTGGAGTTTGTATTTTAACAAATTACTGTGTTCTTAACTGCTAGAATAATGCTTGGCATTTAATAAATATTTATTGAATGAATTAATGACTGTAATAATACATTACTTGATGAGTGTACTAGAGTTTATTTGACTTTTCTCCTCTTGTTAGATAGTTGATTCAGAAGAGAAGGAATATATTTTTGTTAAGAAATATCCAACGTTGAAAAAAGAAACCTAGCAAATCTAGGGAATAGCCAAAATCTAATGTTCAGAATTACCACATTATACGATTCAAATGTCCAGCTTTCACCAAAAAGTCACAAGGCATAGAAAGAAACAGGAAAGTATAACTCATTCAAAGGAGGGGAAAAAAAAGAATCAACAGAAACTATCCCTGAGAAAGACCAGATTGTGGATTTACTAGGCTAAGATGTTAAAACAGGTGTCTTAAAGGTACTCAGAGAGCTACAAGAAATGGACAAAGTCAAGAAAACATATGAACAAAATGGAAATATCAATGAAGAGATAGAAAATAAAAAGGAATCAAAAAGTGATTTTGGAACTGAAATGTACGGTAACTGAAATGAAACATTTACTGGTGAGATTCATAAGCAGGCAGAAAAAAGAATCAGCAAACTTGAAGACAGGACAATTGAAATGATCAAGTCTGAAGAATTGAAAAAGAAAAGATTGAAACAAAAAAAGGGACCTCTGCGATATCATAAAGTGGGCCAGTCTATAGATGGTGCGAGTCTCAAAGGGCAAAGGGAGAGAAAGGAGCTGAAAGATTATTTGAAGAAATAATTGCTGAAAGCTTCTCAAATTTCAGGAAAGGCATAAATGTAAATATCGGAGAAAACTCGGTGAACTCCACGCAGGATAAACTCAGAGATGCACACCAAGATGCATTATAATCAGTCATCTAAAGTCAGAGACAAAGAGAATCTTGAAAGCAACAAGAGAATCAACTTATCACCTACAAGGGATCCCATTAACATTGTCAGCAGATTTCTCATCAGAAACCTTGGAGGCCGGAAGGCAGTGTGGATTGATATAGTCAAAGTGCTGAAGGAAAAAAACTGTCACACACAAATCCTACATCTGGCTAAACTTTCCCTCAAAAATGAGGGAGAAATGAAGACATTAATCGATAACTAAAAGCTGCGAGAGTTTGCTGCTACCACTGAGCCTGCCCTGCAAGAAAGGTTGAAGGAAAGAACACTAGACAGTCACTCAAAGCCATATGAAGAAATACAGATCTCTGGTAAAAGTAAATACGTCTGACAGTTATAAAGGCTAATATTATTGTATCTTAAGTTGTAAACTTTCTAATCAAAAGACAAGATTGAAAGAATGACTTAAAAATAATCAACTATGTGCTAACTAAAATAGACTCAGTTTAGATCCAAAAACACAAATAGGTTGAAAGTGAAAGGATGGGAAAACATATTTCATGTAAATAGTAACCAAAAGAGAGCAGCGGTGATTATATTAACATCAGACAAAATAGACTTTAATTTAAAAAGATTTGAGACGAAAAAGGACATTATATATTAATAAAAATTTCAATACAGCAAGAAACTATAACAATTATAAACATTTTACATGTCTAATAACAGATCTTCATAATATATGAAAGAAAAATAGTAAAAATTAGTAATAAATAGTAATGGTTGCATAACAATGTGAGGTTTTTTAATGCCACTGAATTGTACACTTAGAAGTGGTTAAAATGATCTCCAGAAACTGGCCCTAAAGAAACATAGGTCTTTGAGTCTCCTGACAAAGAATTTAAAATGGCTGTCGTAAAAATGCTCAGTGAGCTATAAGAAAACATAGAGAAGGAAATGAAACCAGGAAAATTATGCATGAACAAAAATGGTTAAAATGGAAATTTTTGTTTTGTATATTTTACTGCAATTTAAAATAACGAATAATTAAAATCCAACGTTGGTTATTTCATTTCTTAAAAAAATGACAAGCACTTGAGGTTATTCTCAATAACCTGAAGTGTTCATTCAGGGAGGTGTTACATATTTGGCAATAGCTGAAGACATTTTTTGTTTTTCACAACTTGGGGGGAGAGGTGCATCTGGAGGCCAGGCGTGCTCCCTAGCACCCTAAAGTGCCCAGGACACAAGGCTACAGTAATCAAAACAACATGGTACTGGCATAAAAATAGATACATAGATCAATGGAACAGAATAGAGAGTCCAGACATAAATCCATGCCTATATGCCCATCTAATCTACGACAATGGAAGCAAGAATGTACGATGGGGTAAAGATAGTCTGTTCAATAAGTGGTGTTGGGAAACCTGGACGGACACATGCAAGAAAATGAAGCTGGACCACCTCCTTACACCATATACAAAAACAAATTCAAAATGGCTTAAAGACTTAAATGTAAGATCTGAAACCATAAAATATCTAGAAGAAAATATAGGAAGAAACTTCATGGACATTACCCGGAGTAAGATTTTCACTGATATATCCCCTCGCGCGAGCGAAGTAAGAGAAAAAATAAACATGTGGGATTACATCAAACTAAAAAGTTTTTTCACAGCAAAGGAAACCATCAATAAAACAAAAAGGGATCCTACTGTATGGGAAAAGATATTTGCCAATGATATATCTGATAAGGGATTAATATCACAAATCTATAAAAAACTTACTCAACTCAACTCCAAAAAAACAAACAACCCAATTAAAAAATGGGCAGAGGACTTGGGGAGACATTTCTCTAAGAAGGACATACAGAAGGCAAGAAGACATATGAAGAAATGCTCAACCTCACTAACCATCAGAGAAATGCAAATAAAAACCACAATGAGATACCACCTCACTCCAGTCAAAATGGCTATTATCAATAAATCAACAAACAACAAATGCTGGCGCGGATGTGGAGAAAAGGGAACGCTAGTGCACTGTTGGTGGGACTGCAGATTAGTGCAGCCACTATGGAAAACAGTATGGAGGTATCTCAGGAATCTGAAAATGGAACTACCCTATGATCCAGTAATTCCACTCCTAGGCATCTACCCGGAGAAATCCAAAACTCCAATTCAAAAATCTGTATGCACTCCTATGTTTATTGCAGCACTTTACACAATAGCCAAGATATGGAAACAACCAAAATGCCCATCGGTAGATGACTGGATTAAGAAGCTGTGGTACATTTATACAATGGAGTATTACGCAGCCATAAAGAAGAAAGAAATCTTATCATTTGCAGCAACATGGATGGATCTAGAGAACATTATGTTAAGTGAAATAAGTCAGAAAGAGAAAGACAAGTACCATATGATCTCACTTATATATGGAATCTAAAGAAAAGACTATGTGAATGAACTAATCAGAGTCAGTTTTGGGGACGCAGAGAAAAAACCGAGAGTGGTTAGATGGGTGTGTGGGAGGGGGTTGGGGATAAGGGGAAAGGTAAAGGGATTTGGAAGCAGCTGGTAACCACAAGATGGCCTCAGGGTTTTTCTTTTGAAAATTAATTTGGGGAAGGTATTCTATAATGTTGTAAAGATTTTGTTGGGTATCCGATGGACATGCGTCCTATTTGGGAGACCACCTCAGGGATACTGTGGATACCTGATCATGGCATTGTACATCAGAAGCTAAACATTAATGAATGCCAACTATAATTTTATATATATAATGTGATGGTTCAGTGTGAGGTCGGAGGGATAGTGGATGGGGGGAGGGGGGTTCACAGTATGAGGGATATAAATGATGAACGTCTAAGTATTACCTTGTTTTGTACACCTGAAACTAATAAATAAATTAATTAATAAAAAAAATAAAAAATAAAAAAAAAAAAAAAATAAAGTGCCCAGGACAGCACCCACAGCAAAGAATTGTCCTGCTCCAAATGTCAGTAGTGCTGAGGTTGAAAAACCCTGAAGTTGGCGGATAACCAGTTAAAACTTTAAGGGGATTTGATATGATTAGTTCTTTGTTTTGGGAAGAAAACTGATGTCAGTGTGAAGATGGGATTATCAAGTGAAAAGTGAGATTCCTTAGGAAGTGTACCTAACAGTACCATAAACTGTGTCGTTTAAACAATAGAAATTTGTTTTCTCACCGTTTTGGAGGCCAGAGATCCAAAGTCGGGTGGCTGGCGGATTGGTGTCTGGTGGGGCCTCTTCCGGGCTTGCAGACAGCCGCCTCGTCCTGGTCTTCTGTGTACACTCAGTTCTGGTGTCTCTTCTTCTTCTTGTGAGAACACTAGTCCTGTTGGATTAAGTGAACCCCCCCACCCCCCACCTCATTTAGCCTTAGTTTACTCCATAAAGTCCTTTTACCAGAGATTGTCATGTTGGGAGATAACACTTCAACATACGGAATTTGTTGGGGGTTGGGAGGTGGGGAGGTGGGCATAATTCAGTCAGTAACATCCCGCTCCCTGGCTGCCCAGTATTCATGTCCGCACATGTAAAATACATTCACCCCATCCCAACAGCCCCCAAAGTCTTAACCCATTGCAGCATTAGTTCCAAGTCCAAAGTGTCATTTAAATCAGATGTGGGTGACACTTCATCATGAGGCAAAATTTCTCTCCAACTGTGAACCTGTGAAAGCAGACAAGTTATTTGGTTCCAAAATACAGTAGTGGGACAGGCATAGGATAGACATTCCATCTTAAGTAGCAGCAATTGGAAATAAGAGACGGGTGACAGGTCCTAAGCAAGTCCAAAACCTACCAAGGCAAATGCCATTAGATCTCCAGGCTCGAGAATCATGTCCTTTGGTTCCATTGTCTGTTCTGCGGACCCACTGGGGAGGCAGTCCCATCTCTTTGGCCCCAGGTGACAGCCCTGCCCCTGAGGTCATGGACCGTGGTGGCCTGGTCCACTGAAGCCACGGAGGCAGCCCCCTCCTCTGAAACCTAGTAGTAGACAGCCCTGCCTCGTGGGCCAGTGGTGGTGGTGGTAGTAGCAGCGGCGGCAGCCTTCCGATCTCTGCATTGCCCTCAAGGTCATGCTTCCCACTTCTTGAAGGATGAGACATGTTTGCAGCCAGTTACCTTGGTTGTTCAGTCCTGTAGTCCAGAAACCTGAAAGCCTGCCTTTTTCTCATTCTGTGGCTGTCCCCTTTTAGTCTAAATGGACTGTTTCTGCTGATGTGATCCCATTACAATTTCTGGCTTCTGTGAATTAAATCTGTGGGTAGTATTTTCATGAAATTGCTTGTCCAGCCACACCCTTGGTTGTCTTCAGAACATGCTTTCTCACGTTTTTGCAATATGGAGAGGCCTAGAAATTTCCAAATGTTTAGTTTCTAGTTCCTTTTTGGTTAAAAATTCCTTCTTCAATTCATCTCTTTCCTCTGATAGTTTACTGTAATTAAGAAGGAGAAATGAGGCTGCACTTTCAACATTATGCTTACAGATCTCCTTTGCTGAATATCCATGGTTGTCACCCACAAGTTTTGCTTTCCACAAATCTTGAGAGCACATTCAGCCAGGGTATTTTTTTTGCCACTTTCTAAGAAGGATTGCCTTTCTTCCAGTTTCCAATAACATGTTCCTCGTTTCCATCTACATCTGCGCCAGAATCAGTGTTAATGTCCACATTCCTGCCAACGTAAGCTTTAAAACTCTTGCAGCCTTCAAAAATTCCAGTTCCAAAGCCACTTGCGCATTTTTACGAATTGTTCCAGTAGCATGCCATTTCACGGTGCCAAAATCTGTATTAGTAAGGGTTTTCTAGGGAACCGGAACCAATAGGATATGTTTTATATATAGCAGGAGATTTATAAGGAATTGGCTCACAGATGTGAAGGCTGATGAGTACAGAATCGTCAGTGTGGGCTGACCGGCTGGAGACCCAGAAGAGCCAGTGGTACCACTGAAGCCCGAAGGCAGTCTGCTGGAGAATTCCCTCCAGCTTGCGGCAGCCAGTCTTTCTGTTCTGTTCAGACCTTCAACTTACTGAGCGAGGCCCACTCACATCATTGGAGGGTAATCCTCTTATCCAAAAGTCCACCAATGTCACCCAAATACACCTGCCAGGTCGACACATAAAATTAACCACCACAGGAAATAATGATAGTAGTCTAGATGAGAGTAAAGGAGGATAGCAAGAATAGAGTTAAAAAAAAAACATGTGGAAATGGGTATAAAAGGGGAGTAGAAAAAACTGTTGGATGAGGGAGAACAATTTGCAAAATTTTAAGTCTGTGGTTTTGGTAACATAATTGTACCATTAACAGAAAACCCAGAATAGAAAGCACTGCACTTGCTGAGAATCAGGGCTTGGAAAGTGATTTTTAATCTTGGCTATACATAGAATAATCTGGGGGATTTTAGAAATCTGTGTCTCCGGCCAGCATCACACACCAATTAAATCAGAATTCTGGAGGTGAGACAGTATTTTTTAAAATTCTGCAGATGAGTGCAGTATGTATTCGAACTTGAGAACCTGTTGAGGGGAGCCGAATCATGGCAAGCCTTTTTAAAAAATTGTACCCACCCAAGAGAATTCTGGAGTACATGAGACCAGGTCTCATTGGTTTCTTTTCCCAGCTGGCCTTGGACGAACGGGTACTCTGATAGCCTGCTACATTATGAAGCATTACAGGATGGCAGCAGCTGAGACCATTGCTTGGATCAGAATCTGTAGACCTGGCTCAGTGATTGGGCCTCAGCAACAATTCCTGGTGATGTAAGTAGATGGACAGCTTTTATAATTCCTCAGGGGACACTTGGGTCTGGAAAATGATTCGAAGTAGAATTTTTCTTAGTCTCCAGTAACAATAGATAGTATCTTTCTGGCAAGGTGTATTTTGATGTTATTTGAATGCTCTAACAGGAAACAGGCAAGCCTCTGGTTGGAAGGTGACTATTTTCGTCAAAAGTTACGGGGTCAGGAGAATGGAAAACACAGAGCAGCTGTCTCAAAACTCCTCTTGGCTGTTGATGACATTTCAATCAATGGGGTCGAGAATAAAGACAAGCAAGAACCTGAACTGGTAATCGAGCCATCTTCATCACGCTGTTGTTACTGCTTTAAATGCAGCTGAGAACCTCTTAGGGCATGGAGAAAATTGTAGATAAAAGTAATAAAACACATTTTGAGGGATTATTGTCACACATTTTTTTATACTTACAGCCCTCTCTAGGAACCTTTTACTTGAAATAGTTAAAACAAAGTTATTGTCCATAAAACTGAAGGTTTTTTTTTACTCATTAGGCACTGGAGTAAGAAAGAGGTATGTGAAGTAACATGGTAGTGGACCTAGTGTCACACGTCCCACCCCCACCTGCCCATTTCATGACAGCTGATTTAGGGAACCAGTCGTTCTTAAGTGGAGACCTTTACAGAACCAAGATTTTAGGGGGTAGTTGTACGGTATTAAGTGTTGGTAAGTAGATGGTCAAATTTTAAAAAGAATGTTTTCAATATTGAAAACCCATTATGCCTCTTCACTGTCAGTACTTTTTATAACCAGAGTGCTATTGGGTTCCGTGTCTATGAAAGTCAATGTTTGGTTCACTTGATATGTGACGTGTAGCTTTATTTTGAAAGCAGCAGAATCTTTTATAGAGTTCAGCAGAAAGTTGAACTATATATTTATGTGTCTGTGGATAAATGTAGCTGCTATGCTTTACTACATTAATAAGTGCAACTTAAATCATTAGCTCAGTGTGTTTTTACTTGTACAGTATAGTGATGATGACGAAATCAGTGGAGTGACCCAAGGTGATAGACTTCGGGCCCTGAAAAGCAGAAGACAATCAAAAACAAACACTGTTCCCCTCACGTGAGTCTGGTTTCCTTTGTGGTTGATGTTATATATTTAATATGTATATGAGGTCTTTTATGAGCATTTTTCTTCCTGTACATTTTCCTCCATAGTTGCATGCCCATTATGCCACTTTGAAATGATTATCTACGTTATTTTAAATCTAGGGGTGTTGGCTGAGGAGCTTTTGGCTCTTCTTTGTTTATCTTCGTCTGCTATTATAACCTCACTAGCTTGTATAGATAGGGGAGCAATATTAGGAGTGCTGTTTCTCTGGATAACCACCATGTGACATCCTCAAGAGAGCGACAGCAGATATAAACACAGAGTAACAGATTTGTCCGTAGTTACTAAAAATTGTGAATTTCTTTCAATTCATTACCATATTATAGGTAATTTGTTTTAATATAGTAGTAGAATGTAATCCAGTGGTGACACGGTGGCTTAATGTCATTATATTATTTTAGGGAACAGTGACCTAGACTAAGCTATATTTTTGTGTTAATTTTTTTGTTCGAAGAATTATTTTAATGTTCCAGAAGAAGGTTTAACATGGGGATAGGAAGTTTTATAGTTACCGAGTATGTGTACGTTTACTTATATTTGCTTGTGTCAGTGGTCGTTTGGGTTCAATCTCATGGAACATCCAGGATTGTTTAAAAAAAAAAAAGTAGAATCAAAAACTTGGTTATGGTACTTTTTTCTAGGGTGTTCTTTAGTAGGTGATCCCATCTGTGACACTAGATTCCTTCCTTCTAGTAACCTCCCATTTCATTGTGGTACTCCATATTTCCAGCACGTGAGACAGAGAGGGAGGGAGAGGGACAGGATGAGAGATCATTTTATTCAGTAAGCATCCTGTAATATGGTAAGGAACTGATGACATCATTAGGGTTTCCAGGTGGGAATTTCAGCCCGTTCCCAGGAATTTTTTTCGCTTTCCCGTTCCCGAATCCCGAGATATAAACTGTTATCTGTTCTCAACAAGGAATCGTTTCCACAAAGTGACGGCCAATACTACCAACCACCTGGGTTCAAGAAGCCGATTTTCCCGATTTCCCAACCAACTTTTCTCGGGATTCAGGAACAGGAAAGTGAAAAAACTTCCTGAAAACAGGCGGGAATTCCCACCTGGAAACACTAGACATAATAAATGTTCGTGGCAGAGAAGTACAGGCCTTCTTTTTAATGAAAAATGGTTCTTCTCTGGGTATCCTCATAATCTTAAGTTCTAAAGGAGAATTACACAGACGGCATGTGTTGCCTGGGCTGCCGCCTTGGGAGGTTCTTAGTAGATCCAAAGAATGAAATCGAGTTTTCCAATGTCAAGTGCCGTGTGAATAGGCATTCATTAAGCATTGCCTTGGCAGTGGTGCTTCAGTCAATTAGAATGCTTTAAGACTGCTGCATATTATATAATTCATTTAACTCCAAATGCTATTTTGTTTTTAATTTCATTGTCTAGTCTTTATTTAAAGCCTGGAGGGTTATTTTTATTTAGAAACATTACAGTCCCTCCAGATAATTACCTGGAAGCCAGTTTTAGACCTGATGGAGGAAATGGGCAGTGCCCAGAAGCAGTGCTTCTTACACTTCAGCGTGCAGTTGAGTCTGAGGGCCAGGTAAAATGCAGATTGTGGTCAGTGGCTCTGGGTTACAGATGCGAGTCTGCATTTCTAGCAAGCTTCCGGGTGTTACAGATGCTGCTTGTCCAAGGACTACACTTGGAATTGTAAACCCTAGAAAATGAATGATTTTGTGGGTTCTTTTCATTGTGCCCACATTTTTTGTTTTGTTTTTAAGAATCTATAGCATCAGTTTCTCAATAACATAGCTTTCTATTCAAAAGTCAAGTTGAGAGTCGGGATGGGAATTCTGCTTAGTTAATAGTTGCTACTAGGTGGGGCTTAACAGGAAATTTCCTTGCTGAGTCTGCTACCTTGTGACTATATTTTCTAAAATTCGAATCACTGGATGCTCTTTCTAGAAAAATTGAGGCCATAAACATCTCGCTCATAGTTGATGGGTTTATGGTAATATAAAAGAAAACAATAAATGAAGACTAAAGTTCTAAATATCGTTGGAAACCAGAAGAAGGTTTAACATGGGTATAGGAAGTTTTATAGTTACAAAAAAAAAAAAATGTTCACCTTGGTATGCAGGTTCCTGGGATGAAAGTTGAATGTGATCAGTGATGGCTGAATGAAAGTAACTCCGTAGCAAAGACTGGGTGAGGCAAGGCCAGCCTCAGAGCTATCATTCAGTTATCTAGTCACACCCCTCCTTACCCCCGAAAGGAATAAAGGACACTGGCCCTTTGCTCTGAAGCACTCTTGGCATAAATTAAAACCAAGGAAAATGGTAAGTTATATAAAAAAATACTGGTTCAGAATCCCCTTTAATTGTAATTCTAATCCTAAAAATAATAGAGTAACCCCCAAACTGTCTCTCTTCTGTAAACACAATTAACAAACTTTTATGCCACACTTTTGAAGGAAAAGCAAAATGCTAAAGTTTTTAATTATGTGTAAAGACCTTGGGAGGTTATAGGTTAGTCAAAGTAGGTTTCCCTTCCTCCTTTACAACAGTTTGCTTATCCCCCTCCTTTGCTTTTTCAAACAAACCCTCCTCGCTTGTTACAATCATCTCTTTTTTGCTCTTACTTATACCGTTTCCCCAAAAATAAGACCTAGCCGGACAATTAGCTGTAATGCGTTTTGGAGCAAAAATTAATATAAGACCTGGTATTATATTTATTATGTTATATTACATGACCGGGTCATATAGTAAAATAAGACCGGGTCTTATATTAATCTTTTCTCCAAAAGATGCATTAGAACTGATTGTCCGGCTAGGCCTTATTTTCGGGGAAACATGGTAGCTCTTCTGGCCCTAAGAAAGGAGGTCAGTTGAAGATTTTCTTTCTTTCCCAAGTCTTTTTGTTATTTCAGAAACAATAGTCCCCGAGAGAGTTTTCAATAGCAGTTCAGATTAAAAAATTTAAATTCAATTCCTGCCTCCTGATTTTGACTTATCTGTCACCGCTGGCAAGTTATGTTTCTTCACCGTTGATGCTTAGAGCCCAGTGAAAATACTTGGATATAATATAATAAGGAAAGGTAGTAAAAAGTATGTAAATACTGGTGATTCTTAAGAGAAAGTTATAGTACATAAAATATCATTCCAATTATTGGTTTCTAGTTTATTAAATAGTCAATATTTGGGGAGCGTTAAAATCGTTAGAAATTATAAAATACGAGTCATTCTCTCAGAGAGCCTATCTGATCCTAATTACCATGAAGACAGTAAATCGGGGCGCTCCATGACCTTGAAGTGATCATTGGGAGTGACGGCAAGTACATTATTGTGTGTGCTCACATAGTAGATGTGGTAGGTTTTATAACGCCATCCGTGCTGCCCTTCTTTCTGCATACTCATCATGTCTGCTGGGTTTGTTATGATTAAATGAAATGCTTCAGGAAGAGGGGAAGTGCACCCAAATGGGAATAGGTGCAAATATAATAAGCCTTGGAAATCCCTCCCATCCCCCTGACCAGTACAGTATAGATGGGTGTGGTTTTCATCCTTGGGAACTAATTCTTAAGCCATGAGCAACAAATAAAAATCTGTAATGCAGACACCTGACTGTTCAAACCATTCTGCCTTTAAGATCAGTTAAACCCATAGCTGCAAATGAAAATGGGGGGTGCGTAGAGAGTTCTGTAGCATTCCTAGGTCATTTATTACATTCTGTATCAATACTAAGCACCTGTAATCTTAACATATAATAGTAGACTTGGGTTTTTTTATGCATGGTGTGAATGAGATGGTGCAGGTTGGTTTGATTTCAGGGCCGCCTTTAGTCTAATCCCTGTCACCATATAGGATGTAAGTGCGTGGCACACAGTGAGAAATGATTAAGACGACAATGATACTGACAAAGATGGCATACATAGTAAGCCAAATCAGTCATCTCTGACTTGATCATCCCAGTACTTGGCACAAAGCAAATGCTCAATAGAGCCTTTTGTATTGGATTACAGATGTGTCTGGGTGACCATTGGAAGTATAGGAGCTGGAAGGAGTTGACCACCCTTCCAAATTGAGATGGGTTGCTTTCTCACTGCTAGAAGCTAGACCAGTGGATTAAGAAACACCAAGCTGAAAGCCAAGTTTGGTTGCATGAGGAAAATGACTAAGGAAATACATAGTACAGCAGGTCCTCAAGTAACATCATTTTATTATAGCATTGATGGGATGCCACAGGAAATTCACTCTTGTTAATATCAATTACCCTGTGGTCAAATTGGTGGTGGTATACGTTGTATTGCTTCAAGTCGCGGAGCCATCATGGATGTTAAGTGAGGACTTACTGTATTAATAATACATAAGGGAAATTCCCCTCATTTTGTGTTGCCTGGGGTTGGCTATGCTTCTGTGAGCCTTGTTTTTAGAATATACAGTTTGTCTAAATTCCTGGATGATATAGTTTATGGCTCCATTGCAGTGAGATCAGTTCTGCTGTGCTATGTCCGTGTATAATTGTGCCTCCGAGGAGATGGTTGTTAGTTATCGTCAGTCCAAGGGCCTTTTTTTGCTGGGTTGGTTTTGGCTCCTTTTTTCTCTCTGGTTTGGTTTTGTTTTCTGTGCATATCTTGTGCTTTTTGAAGAATTTTAATGCTATGACAACGACTCTGATTTCTGTATCATACAATTAAATCAACTGGGGACAGTTCTCCCACTAGAGATTGGGTCTAATCTTTTGTTACCAAATATCAAATCAGTCTAATACTGAAGACAGTGTTGTTTGTTTTTTGCCCCCAACATAAAATGGCAAAACTCCATTCATGTTTCCTGCCCCTTTGCATCACAGGGTGTCTACGTGGCTTTATTTATGTATTATTTTCTTTATTTTGGCTTCCCAGTTTGAACATCTGTTCTTTCCCCTTCACCCCTTTCCAGATGTTCCCTAGCTGTGGTGACCTCTGCACTGTGTAGTGTTGTCATCTGGTGGATTGTTTGTGACTACATTCTCCCCATCCTGCTCTTGTGTCTCGATGGTTTCAGAACACAGTAGCCGTCAGGACCCTTTGACAAATAGCTGTTGTGTAAGTGTCCCCATTGCATTTCTCTGCAAGTGCTCGCTCACCTCTGGTGTCCAGTGTCTTTCTCACGATGCATGTTTTTCTTACTGTCAGCTCTCCTGGCTTTGTTTGTTTGCCCTTTTTCAAAAGTTCTTTTTCTGTAACTTGTCAGTTAATGGGGTGGTGGCGGGAGGGAGGTCTTCACTGTTCTTTTCTCTTTTTTTTAAAAGATTTTATTGGGGAAGGGGAATAGGACTTTATTGGGGAACAGTGTGTACTTCCAGGACTTTTTTCCAAGTCAAGTTGTTGTCCTTTCAATCTTTGTTATAGAGAGTGCCGTTTAGCTTCAAGTTGTTGTTTTTTCAGTCTTAGTTGTGGAGGGCACAGCTCTGCTCCAGGTCCAGTTGCCATTGCTAGTTGCAGGGGGCGCAGCCCCACCATCCCTTGTGGGAGTTGAGGTGCCGTGCTCAATCTTAGTTGCAGGGGGCGCTGCCCACCATCCCTTGCGGGATTCGAAGAATCGAACTGGCAATCTTGTGATTGAGAGGCCGCGCTCCAACCAACTAAGCCATCCGGGAGGTAGCTCAGCTCAAGGTGCTGTGTTCAATCTTAGTTACAGGGGTCGCTGCCCACCGTCCCTTGTGGGACTCGAGGAGTTGAACTGGCAACCTTGTGGTTGAGAGCCCACTGGCCCATGCCGGGAATCAAACCGGCAGCCTTCGGGGTTAGGAGCACGGAGCTCCAACCACCTGAGCCACCGGGCCGGCCCCTTCACTGTTCTTTTCATACAAGGGGTATTAAAAACAAGAAACTCTATTTTTAAGTTGTACCTACTCTTAACAGATTTTTTTTGAAATAGCAATTTAAAAAGACACCGAACTAACTCTTTTCCCCTATCAAGAATATTTAGTTTGGGATAATTGGGGTAGTTTTCTTTAATTCAATTGGCTGTACAACTTTCCTCTAGTTTTCTAGGGTGACTATCTTTAGTATATGCTTTCCAATCTAGCAAAAATGACTTTCCCGCTGCTTTTCTGGTGTTCGTAAAGATTTGGCTTTGTAGCCAGGTGGCCTAGTGAACGTGGCTTCCCATTTCACCTCTGGTTCTGCCATTATACACAGCGCGCGCTCAGCAGGTAGCTGCTCCCCGAAGAAGCCTTTTGTCTTGACTTTGCGGAATTTTCTCCTATCTCATTTTACTTCTTCCCCCTTACAGTTATGTACACTTTTCTAAACTTGATGTTCAACAAAAATAGGAAAGCAGAGAAGACTGGAGTCCTTGGTTGCTGTTTGTATTTCTGCGTGACTGACACGGTTCCTAACTTCCTCCCACTTTCCTTCTTTCCCAAAAGTAATCAGAATGCCTTTATTAGGTTGATAGAGGCAGCATTTGTATTCTCTTCATACCGTTTTTCATCCTTCATAATATCTTAACAGTGAAGAGACTTCTTTTCTATAGAAAACTGTTGTTTCCCTGTAAGAAGCTTAACTGGGGAACATCCCAGAGTTAAGGCCAAGAGCACGGAAAGGAGGGTGTAGCCTAAGAGGCTACGTTTGACTGCTGCCCTCGCATGTCTGGGCTGCATTCTTTTTTCTCTTGAGATTTTTTCTTTAGCTCATATTTCAAGACTTTCTTTTCTTGTTCCAATTTGGGCTTGGGAGTTTTAATAAAGAAATATAAAAGTTTTTCTAGGACCTCCTCTAAAGTAAAATTCCATGGCAACCAACTCTAGTTCTTTGAGTGTCTTCATGTGGCTAGAAAAGATTGTAAAATCTAGCAGACTCCCTTCATTTCAAAATCAAGGAAAAGTTGCTTAACATGTTTGTATTTATGACATTTTCTTAAATGTTAAATACAAACTTACTATTGCATAGGCAGATATGTTTTATTTCTGATGCAGATTATCCTTGTAGGTAGTTTTTGCTTTAATTCTCTTAGTAAGCTTACATTTCCACATATTCTGACTCAAGGGCGTTACGTACTGTATAGATTTATTATTTTCAAGCTATTTGCAGTGGCAAAGCTATCTCGAATAGGTGGAATTCTAAATGGATGGAGTCGTTGCTATTAATACTGAGGTGCTTCGTGGTTGTATTATTTTTCCCAGGGGAAGTTTTCAGTGGGCTCCATCAGGCTCTTTTCTTTTTACTATTCTGTGTAAGATACAACCTTTTGTTGTTGTCATTATTACTGACATGTGCCATTGCACTAGACCCAAAGCAGTGTTCAATTTAGCCTGACTGATTAATTCGTAATTTACAGAAACCAAAGCTTTCAACAGTAACAGTGATGTAAACAGGTGTACTCCTTGTAGCTGTCTTTTGAGGTGATTACTCCTGGGCACCACTGTTGGCATTCACCTCTGTCGGCCAACGATGTAGCATGCCCTGGTAGGTTGTGACAGGGTGTGCTGGAGAACTTGACTCTGAGACTTCAGATTGCTGTGTCAGACTCTTAGTGAGGAAGGCACATCTGGGCCTCAGTCCCATCATTTCGAAAGCTCGTTTTATGTCAGTGGTCAACGACCAGGGTAAATAGTGCATAGTTGCACTGATGTATTCTTTCCATGGAATTGAACATATATGTTCAAAGCATTTTGTGGCTTGACAGGTGAGAGACCTGGCTTTTCACCTTTTGCTTTGCTATATGCCTGAGGTTGCAAATAACGTTGTGTCCAAAATCTGAGAATACTAGGGCTCAGAAGATACTGCAGAGAAGAAGAGATAAAAAAGTAGGACTGAGGATTCTTCCAGGGAAAGATGGAAAGGAGAAAATCCATATGCTGACTATTGCTCTGCAAAGCCAAGTGATTGGCCTGGTTTGCAAGGTGGGAGGTGGTCGTTGCTACTTCACCAGTGGCAGAGTGGAAACTTCACACGTTGCCAGCTTATCCCACCTTACCAGGTGTTACTTGTAGGATGTCACAGGTAATACCTAAGTGTACTTGTTGGAAAATTTCCACTTTATTGATGCATAACCTACAGACGTAATGACTGCTGTTAATGCAAGTCGGTTACATGCTGTTAACTGGTGAACTGAATCTTCACTGGTGTGATTAATGCATTCCAAATGTCTTTCTTCCTTCCTTCCTTCCTTCCTTCCTTCCTTCCTTCCTTCCTTCCTTCCTTCCTTCCTTCCTTCCTTCCTTCCTTCCTTCCTTCCTTCCTTCCTTCCTTCGGGGAAGGGGAACAGGACTTTAGTAGGGAAGAATGTGTACTTCCAGGACTTTTTTTTTTTCTTCCAAGTCCTGTTGTTGTCCTTTTCAGTCTTAGTTGTGGAGGGCGCAGCTCAGCTCCAGGTCCAGTTGCCGTTGCTAGTTGCAGAGGCTGCAGCCCACCATCCCTTGCGGGACTCGAGGAATTGAACTCTCAACCTTGTGGTTGAGAGCCCACTGGCCCATGTGGGAATCAAACTGGCAGCCTTTGGAGTTAGGAGCACGGAGCTCCAATCGCCTGAGCCACCGGGCCGGCCCCTGCTCTTATTTTTAAAGTTCCATGTAAATTATTAACTATTATGTTAGCCACATTTGTATTTACACTAGTTTTATGGATCTTTAAAAAAGACGTTTCCTGTCAGTCTAAAATTTGATTTAGCATTAATTTCTTGTCTTGAGTAGTATTTAAACGTTGTAGTAATAGTTAATTGAAGAAATCATGCTTGAATTTCCTAAATAGGAAATGTGTTGATTCTTGTTTTTCCTTATGTTAATGATTTTACAATGTGGCAGTTGTCTGTCTATACTTTTGGCAGTAAGTGGCCACCCTTGAAAAGTAGGGTGGTATTTCAAAAAAAAGCCATAGGAGTCTCATTTTGTAAAAACAGAGATAAAAGCGGGAGCCTTGCCCACAAGGTGAGAAGCTTTAGGACCACAGTGGCAGCCCAGGCCCTGGACCTGGGCTTCAGAAGTGGCCGTGGAGGCATCGTGGTTGGGTTTTGTTGTTTTGTTTCACTTGATGAAAAATTCTAGTTTCAGATCCTTACCAGCACTACTAAATATTTTACCCTCACACTGTATAATCAGAATTTTAAAATAAATACTTTTTTCAGGGGCAGAAGTCACATGCCAAGGTAGTTGGTGTCTTAATCATACAACTGTGTCTGCAGTATACTCTTTCTACTGTTAGACCATTCGACATTTAGGATGATAAAACTTTATGAGAAATCCTGAATCAAGCATTGGCTCATTTATCCAGGATCAGTTTCCCTCCGTGAGATGGAAGGCCTGTTTTCTGAGGCTTCCAGAAATACTACAGGTATAAAGCAAAATAGTTGGGATAGCAGCCCCTCCCTTAACCCTCTTACCTCTCTTCCCCAAACAGATTGAAAACCACAGACCTCCACTCCAGACTTCTGCTCTGGTACAATGTAACCCACTGTTTTTGGTTTTGTTTTTTAGTGATGAGAAGTTAGCATTTTACTAAATGTTGACTGTGCTGTGCTTTGGGTAATAGTAAGATTATAGGAATTTACTAATCTGTACTATATTTTAAGGACCTGGCTTTGGTTGTTAACTAACATGATGGTAATGCAGGCATAGGAAAGAGATAGGACTCTTAGATTGTTGAGGTGGTTTCTTTTTACTCCTTACGAGCTGGGTTCGTGGCAGTTGTTATCAGCTTTCTCACCTTTATGTTTGGATATGAGAGGAGGAAGCTTTTTTAAGTCAGTGTTTTTTCTTACAGATGAATACAAGTTGAGTGTGTACATATAAATGTGTGTGCATACAGTTCATTGTTTCCTTATCTCTTGAAGAAAAGAACTGCATATAAAATCTTTTCATATCTTCTGCTGACAATTGAATGAGGCATTTAAAAACACTGTCTACTTATGAACGAGGTATTCTGTGTGGGCTTAATCTCAGGGTGTTATTTCTGATTCGTGAATTTGCCTCCTGGGTAATTTACTCCCAAGGGCATTAGTTTCTTGAGATTTTTAGAGTTGAGTTAAATCAAGTTTCACAGAATTTAAGCAGTTTCTTATTAATGGTACTTGGTGAGTTAGTAAATGGTTATAATCAAGACAAAACTCGAATGTTACTTGAACACATTTTTAAAATTTGAAATATTATATGAAATTGGTATTGACTCAGGTTTATTGCCCATACTCTTAGCTCTGAGGATTGAATATTGTATAGATATTTATATTCATATTCTTTAGAATTTGGAGTTTTAAATGATTTCTTGTTTTCATGACTGGAATTCTGAGAATCTGCTTTTACTTTGGGACACAAAGATTTGTTTTACTGATTGATTTCTTTGGTGTGGGAAATCTTTTCCCAAAAGCAAAGTACACTGATTGTCTTTGTGTGACCTTCGTAGGAAAATTAGATGCTTTATTTCAAAGGACCTTGATGTAAAAGTGTGTTTCAGGTTTTCGCAAATGTGTTTATAGAAAATCCTATTAATTCTCAATAAAATAATTTGCACTAAAGTGCAGAAATGCCTTCCTCTGTCAAGTGGTTGAAAATTGTTTCAGTGAATATAATCTTATTTTTTTCCAACTATTTTCAGAGTAATTCTTCAGTCCAGTGTTCAGAGCTGTAAAACATCTGAACCTAACATTTCTGGCAGTGCAGGCATTGCTAAAAGAACCACAAGATCTGCTTCAAGAAAAAGCAGTTTTAAAAGGTGAGAAAAGAATCCCACTCTTTGAAAAGTTCCAAGCTTTGGTTTTCTTTCCAGTTTAATCTTCTGGAGCTAGAAATGAAGATAGGAAAAAGCACAGTCCCTATGATGGGAAATTAATCCAATGTGTTTGACTTGTTCATCATCTAAGAAAATCTGGATCATTTAACATAGGCTTTTGTTTAGTTTTGTTTTTCAGAGATGATGCTCAACACTGGAAATGTGGTCTCTGGGTCATAATATGGGAAAGTTGAGAATGTTGTGTATATAAGTTCTTAATTAAGAATTTCCAAAGCTCTCTATCAGGAATTGGAGGAAATCTTTCTGTGTATCAGGTACAGCATAACTGTTGGAGAATTTGCTGCAAATAAATGTGACAGTGGAAATATGAAAACTTTAGAGAGTTTGACATCCTTCCTTACCTAGGGACTATGTTCTCAGCCACAGCCCACGCCCAGCAGGGCTTATTCTTTGACTCTGAGCCCAGTATCTTTCACTTCTTTCTTTAATACAGGCTTTGACAAGAAATGGACACGTTCTGTAACCAAATCCTTTACTCACTGTTGTCTTTGGATGTTTGTCATGAACTGCAGGCGCACATTCTGTTTTTAACATATTCTAAACACAGATCCCTTATAAAGGAAGAGCAGACAACCCACATGCAGTCATCTCAGGAGGGGAAGGCAGGCCCCCTTTTCGTGTTTGTGTGTCTTTGTCTGGAGGTGGCAACCCGTGCGGTCCTGTAGGAGGTACTGCACTCAGCACAGCGGATGTGTCACGATGGACGGCAAGCGCCTGAAGATAATGCCAACC
Source organism: Rhinolophus hipposideros (assembly GCF_964194185.1). Lineage (NCBI taxonomy): Eukaryota > Metazoa > Chordata > Mammalia > Chiroptera > Rhinolophidae > Rhinolophus > Rhinolophus hipposideros. The sequence goes on along the minus strand of NC_138057.1, from coordinate 8,622,799 downwards.
AGACTTTAAAATGTCCTTCACAGATTTCCTTGCTTCTTTTTAATTCTCCTGCCCGCATATCTTTGAGATTGGGGCCTGAGGTGCCCGTCTTCAGGGCTGAGTGGGTGTGGTGCAGTCCCACTGCAGCCTGTGTCCTGAGGGGCTGACAAACTGGAGAGGCCCTTGTGTTTTGCTTTTTTAAGGAATTATTTGGTTCTGCAGTTTTTCCTCCTTGCTGATTCTTCTGTACAATTTTACTACATAACTTTTACCTGTATGAGAATGTGATCATGCCCCAGCACAAGTATTTGAGAATTGGGCACTGACTTAGGATTTTAGGATTTAAAATGTTTCATTAGAGAGGTATCAAATATTCATACTAATTTCACTTGAGAAGAATGTCAGAGTAATTCTTCTTACCAAAAGCAAAGATTTAAGTATATTGTAACATAAAACCAGAATGTTATTTATAACAGTGAGAAAGAAGAAATGGTCTGAAGATTAAGGAATTATGCCAAATGACTCCAATCATGTTTTTAAAGATATTTTAATGATCTGGATAAATGCTCATGAAGCAATAAATGAAAAGAACTACACATGAAAATAATGAAGTATTAGTAGAATTTTTTAAAAATGTATAATGTACTTTATATATGTGTATAGAAATGTGTAGATAGATAAATATTTATGCTTATAAATATTTATAGATTATATATTCCCATATATGTATAGAAACAAGATAAAGGAAAGTATGCCATAATATTAACAGTTCTGATGGGTAGGGCAGTTGGGGATTTTTCTTTTTATTATCATTTTCTTTTTTGCCCCAACTTTCCTACAGTTAATGGGGTAAAATGGAAGTATTTTAACTTTCACACTTTTAGAGAAGTAAACTATTTAAAAATTCAAATCAAAAGCCTGCCATTAGTGATAGAAATGTTTTGAATGGGGATATTCTTTTGTAGATAATAATTAATTGATCAGGCTTCCATTACAGTCAAGTGTGTCTGGCCCATTTAACTTGCTTTCTGCTTTTCTGGATTGTGTTCTTCAGGTTTCAGAGCACTAGAGTCCAGGAACTGGGCTGGGTGTGCCCAGTCACACCCTGTTCCTCTGCAGGGTGTGACCGTGCGACAGTTTTTCCATCTAGGTTCTCTGCTTCTTGGCAGAGGTGGTTCCCGATGGCGGTGAGCATCCGCCTGAGGTCCCTGGACCAGATGCTCTGAGGGGGCTAAAGTCGAGTTCACACTGAATATGCTTGTCTAAATACTGAAACGGCCCAACGCAGTTTCCAGGCATTGGGGACGGTGCTGAAAAGGAAAAGCAAAAAGGCGTCTTAAATTTCCAAAATAGACTTTCAGAGATTGGAAGGGGCAAAGAAGTAAACCAGTGATAGTTAGCTGGGTTTCAGTGTGTTTATCCCCCAGCCACACACCCCTATAAGGGTCACCTCCTTCCAGGGTTTTGGCCTGTGTTCCCATTAGCTGATGAGCCACCTACAGTTCACGAAAGAAAGACAAGTACGTTATGTATAGGTCCCACTCCCTGCTTCTAGGAAATAATGGGAGTCAAGGCAGCCAAGCTGTAGCCTGAAGCTTTTATCTTACTGAATAGTACTCAGTTTTGGTTGGATGGTGGTGAAGGACTTGACACATTTGTACATAATCTCATTCAGAACAATAAGATACGAACTGAGATTATTGCATAATTTTAAAGTATTGAATAGAGCTGTTTTCTTTAGACAACAATACGAAAAGAAAGTATACCCTTTCAGTGTATGTTTGTAAGTACTTTCAAGGTGGCTGAGTTGCCGGTCTGCTGTTACTCCCCTTTGCGAAACCTTCTCTTTGACAGGTTTATGTTGCTCACATGGCATCGTCGTCATCTCTCTTGTGCCATAGGAACTTGACCTTTCATTTCCAAGTTCTGTTCTGTTCCTAGAGGCTTCCGGGATGAAGACTTCACCTACACTCACTTTCCACTGGCGTGGCTCTTTTGATTTTTGACAGTTTACTGAAAGGCTCTGCAACTTTGGAGAATTTTTCCACATACACATTAAAAGAACAAATATTTGGTGACTGGAAAAATACGAGTATTCTCATAAGCGTTTATTGGGGGGAAAATGCCACCATTTTTCTCTCATGGCAGATGGTTGGTCCATCATGTATCCATTGAATATAAGTCACATCAAAACCTCAGTCTTGTGTGACAAGCTCACACAAAACTGGCAACTGCAGCAGTTCTGGCTGTGGAGTGTCTTGTGGTGGATTGGATGCAGGTGACCCCCAGTGCCAGGACGGCTCATGTGGTACCTTCCTCATAACGAAAGGGGTTTCTCGTTAATTGGGAAGAAGCAAATGAACGGGGCTTCTACACCTCCTACTTTGTATTAGAGCTAGAGACCCAGTTTTCTCTTTTAAGAATTAGTAAATTCAGTGAAGAATTGGCCTGTTTTTCAGTGTTCTCTTTGAAGAGCTCTTTTAGAATAAGTCTTGAAAATGTCATCGTCGTGCCTTCGATTGAGTACATGCAGCCACCTACCTCATTTGATATCATTCTGTTCCTGTCTATACACAGCTCATCCATTGAGTACGTGTTCTGTCAGCTTATGCTCTTATTTGTGGCGGTCTTGTTTTCAATTATAACTTCATCTATTTTCTAAGAAAACTGTCATGTACAGAAGACTTTTATTGCAAGTTGCATTATTAGGAACCATCTGCTCCACCTGGCAAACCAACCAAATGTTCATTGCTTTGGGCTAATTATTCATGTTGTGAGGCTTCTTTCCTCGGCCTCTGAAACCGTCTCTTCACAAGCCCTGAAGTTGGGAGTAACTACATTTAGGACTTTTTAAAGTCTTGTCATTTGTGATTCTTGCCATCATCATCCCTGTCACTGCTTCTTGTCCCTTCATCTCAGATCTCAGTGTCTGTTCCATCACCTTTAGGGTTTAATGTTTTGTTATTGTCATTATCTCCAAAAGGGCATCAGTCTGTAGAAGCCTCAATGTTGTATCTAATTTTTTTTTTAATTCTGGTTACCTCAGATCCTTTAAAATATTAATCTCCCTTTGAAATTCCAGATATTTCCCCACTTGCCAACTGACCTGGACCTTTAAATTCAATACTCTGTTGAGGTCTCTGAAAACTACGTGATGAAGTTAGATGAGCTGTTCTGATAGAGTGTCATCACCCTCATCCACGTGAGGGCCACTTCCAGATTGGAATTGGTTTTTCTGACTCTTTTCTTTGGCTTTGGTTTTTCTCTGAAAGTTGCTATGTCACTGAAAGTGGGCTCTAATAAATTGGGGAAGGAAACGAGGGCGATAGGGCGAGGATCAGTCAAGGGCAGTTACTTAGGAATGAACAGGTGTCCTTGGGTGTCTTCGCCAGGTGCCACCTGCCCGCCTCCCTCGTTGGGTGTTGGCGGCAGGTGGCCCCTTGCAGCTGTGTGTTGAGTGTGCAGCCGGGCACCCAGGCGCGGTTGCCTTCTGCGCACTGCTAAACTGGAAACTGCTTGAGGTGCCAGAGCTTTTTCTGTGACCGACTTCTGACTTTGGAAATAATCAAGTAACACTTCTTTATCTTTTCATTCTTTCCACTTTTCCCACAGCCTGATTCCTCAGAGGGAAGGAAGGAAAAGGAATGCTTTGCAGCAAATGCCCTTAATGGCATTATGGTACTCTCATTGCTCGGCTGCTTCTCTGCCCTCCGTTCTTTTGTTTTCTTGTCTTTTATTTTTCTTTATGTTCATTTTTTGCAGAACTGAACCTTTTTCTGCTCTGCCTTTCTCTCCTGTTTGTCTTTATGGTTGACACTGTACTGTCTTTCCCCAAGTATTTGTCATTAAAGAATTATACAAAGTGTATACTTTTTAGCATGTCAGTATTTTTTATTATGTTGCCTTCCTTATCTTTGATAACTACCTATGGGACACTTGAAAGCCTTCGTGGTAAAATCCTTTTTCTTTTCCCCCATAGTCCCTCCATTTCAAGGACTAAAACAGTCTTGCGTTAAGTAAAAACCTGTGACCAGAACTGAAGGAAGACTCTAGGAACAGAAAACTACAACAGGACTTAGCACAATTTATTTGGAAACAAAACAAAATTGCAAAAGCCTTAGCTGCTTTCCACCTAAGAAGTTTATTCAATGAAGAAAATGTCCACTGGAGTTTAAATAACTACACGAGTTTGGATACCAGTGAGGACTTTGAAGTCGGCCCAACTCTCCGTTTGTAGAAATATCTCAAGTTGAACAACAAAAGAGCTGTTGTAAATTTAGTCTCAGGTGTAAATATCAAAGCCCTTTGTTCTCAGGAGGGCTGGCCACTCTGTGTGGTGCATGTGTGTCCCTGTGGTGGCAATCGTTTTAGCTGCTGGCCTTCAGAAGAATTGAGGATCTGATGGAGGTTTTTTACCTATTTATTTTCTGTTCGCCCTGTGTTGAAATTTGTAAAGCTAAAACAGGCATTACTGAAAATGGTACTTTCTGTAATTTGATACTATTTGGTGTAATCATCTTCACTTTGATATTTGTAATACTGTTGTAACGTTAACTCTGTTAAGTACCCAAGCTGCTTGTCTTCCACCAAAGAGTGCTTTATTAACACGATTCTGTGAAAACCACGTTTGAAGACTTGGATTTTGTGACAAAAAGTGGTGGGTACGCTGGTAACCTAAAACTTGCAGGAGAGTATTAAATAGTAACTTTAGAAGACTCAGGAGGAGGAACTGACTTTGGAGTTGGAAGATTGTCAGTCATTCCTTTTTGTGTCACTTAAGGACTGAAGAATTCCAAGGCTGCCCACTATTTATTTGGTTGCCCAGTCATACAAATTAAAATCATATTTCCTGCCATGCTGAAAAAACCCCCACACTTTTGGTGTTGACGCTTGGAAACAGTGGTTCCACATGATGGCTTAAAAAAACACTGCTTTTTTAGGGTCTTTCTCTGTGGACTTTTTTTATGTGACCGGCCTAAGGCCCTTCACACACCTGTTGACTTCAGTGACAGTTATCCATGTCTGATTTCAGTTGTTTGTAAATAAGACACTCACTGTTGCCTTTGGTTAGGGAATAAACTCCTTGTAGAGTGCCTTCTCCCTTCCCCCCTAGAGAAACACAGCAGAGTCTGTGTCTGTGATGTAAAGCAATCATAAAAACAGTTTATTTGCTGCTAAAAAACAAACAAACATGGGACCCAAAATAAAATATTTTGCAACCACCTTGGTGGCTTTTATAAGAAGTGAATGGTTTTAGTTATTGTTAAGCAGTGTTGGCCTATCCTGGTTAGTTGAATGGGGAGGGGGGGATACAGTATTGAAAGGCAAAAGGCTTTCACATTACAGGATCAATAAATCGGGTCAGTACACAATTCCATTTTGAAAAGCTGCCTTTAAAACAAAACTGAGGAATAAGAAGTGCTTGGAGCAAACAGATTAAGGTCTGTTAATGCAAAAATAATTGGAGACCTTGACTCCATTTTGGTATCTATTCTCTTGGAGTAATTGTAAGTTTGACTAGCTTTGAGGGGAGATGGAAGATGCCGTTGTTTTGGCCGGAAGAATAGCTTTCCCCATCAGGCACTAAGGGGGTGGGGCCTGCCAGCCTCTACACACTGGGGACTAGATCTCAGAAAAACGTTGCTTTTCTGTCCCTGAAAGTTCATAGTTACCAGTTCTTGTACCTGATGGGAAGACAGCTTTTCAGTAAGCTTTGGGTGGGAGGAGAAACATTCCTTTGGCTGCGTTGTGCTGGGAGACAGTACTAAATATTCAAACTGCCCAGGCATAAACTATTGAATTCTCAGGGCAACTCTTCTCCCTTTATACTTTTAAAGGCCATCTCCTGCATAAATAATCCAGGTAGCTGTGAAAATCACATTTCCATCTGAACCCTCCTTGCTTTGGCTTTCTATTATGTCAGAACAAGTAAATATGCTGTCCACTCCTAGCAAATAAGCCATTTGGTGTCTTGGCCAAGAGTGAAAAATTTGGGCTTCAGTGGGTTAACCACAGTACTTTTTTTTTTTTTTTGACAAATTGCCTTTCTGTGTTGGCTGCTCACATTTCCAGCTATAATTGCTGTCACTGTGGCTTTTTATAAGAATCCCTGTATGTAGCAGACTTGTTACTGAAATTAGTTGTAGGGAACTAGTGATTTGATAAAGAATCATTTCTTAGGATACACAAAGGACATAGCACAGTGTTAAACGTATGGGGGACATATCTAGAATCCAGGAAGTCTCTGGATCAAACTGATGGAAAGTTCTTCCTGCTGTGAATAAGAGGGACTCTTCCCCTCCCTCCCCTCAGCTGAACCTTCAACACACCCAGAATCTTCTGAAATTCTAATTTCGAGTCTTTGTTGTAGAAGACCTTGTTGCTGTGGAATATGAAACAGGGCATGTCAAGTGGGGAGCTTTCTTTAACTTAAGAGCCTTAAATAGCTTTGAAAGTACACCAGGACAGTTTCCATTGGAATTAAAGTTAGAAATAAATATTTTTAGGTGTCCTTGAAACTTTCTGGGGACTCAGGTCAAGAGTCAGGGGCAGTCCAATGGAAGGCTGTCTGCAAAACTGGGTACCTAGAGGTGTAGACAGACTGCTGCGTTGTGTTGCTAAAGAAAAACTAGGAACCTCTGACCTGTCGGCAAACAAGGCTGGCCTTGAGCAGTGCCTCACTGAAACAAGTAGCCTTACTTGTCACGTGGCGTTTCGTCTTGGCACATGCTGCTCTTCTAGTCTCCCCAATTGTTCTGTTCCAAACTTGACTCCCTCAGCCCGTCATCCATTGCTTCCTTCCCTGCCCTCCTCCCCTTCTCAGGGGGTGATTTCTACCTCTTTTCCTGGGCCCAGACAAGTTTTAGACGATTTCCCCAGAATTGTCACCTGGCGAAGGTGTTTCCCTTGGGCGCCTGATCCCCGGCCCCGCGGGCTGTACGGACCGTCCCTCTGTTGTCTGGCCGGTGTTGTGCCAAGAACTCCAGGAGCTTTTCCTTGGCTTGAATCAACTTCATGACAAAGGAGCGATGCACCCCTCTGATGTTTGGTATAAAAGTAGCTTAACTGCTTCTCTTCATGCATTTTTAAAAATAATTATTGCATTTTGGAAAGCAGTGCTCATCACAAACAACTTTTAAAATGTATTTTAATTCTTTAATCGCTATCCCACACTGAAACTGTCCATGAGAGGCTAGCTGCTGCTTTTCCATTTCTCCTAAATCTGAGTATTCTCCGTGTCACTCCGTGGAAATACTACAGATGTGTTTAGAAGACTGGACAATTCACCCATACTGTGTAGGAAATTACCTCCTTAATTGCCTAGTAGGATTAAATGTCAGCAGACATGTTCATCTGATTATAGTACTGCAGTTTTATATTAATGATTTGCAGGCTTTTATCTACCCTGCACTCATGTACAGATTATTAAAAAGTTTTTAAATGTAACCGATTAATCGATATTTGATCAATCATTGTCTTGATTTTTTAAAATTAAAATGTATATTTCTAATCATATTTTATAATGCTGAAAGAACTGGTTGAATGAATGTTTATTTTCCTGAAGGTATTTTTAAGATAAAGCTTCACAATGGCCTGTAAACTTTGCATATCTATGTAGTTTGATACGTATTGTTGCATTCGAAAATCGTGCGTTGTACCTGGTTTTATACAAAATATTGAATAATGGAAGTTGTATAATTATTATCATATAATTAAAAGTATTAACCAAATGACCTTTTTGGTTTACTGTGTTCACTTATCATTCTGAACTGTGGGAGACAGTAGTTAAAATGTAAAGCAGGTGTAATCCTCAGTATTCGTTTGCTAGGGTTACAAAAGTCCATGGTGTCTCTCTCTCTGACCATCCTCAGCTCCTTTTCTTACAAGGTCAGACAGTTAAGTTTGTGAACTCGGCCTAGAAAAAATGCTGCATACCTCATTGCTGAATATCACCTTCAAAGTACTCCCCTTGGGAAGCTATGCACCGACCTCAGTGCCTAGTCCACCCTTCAAAGCAGTTTTGGAACTCTTTCTGGAATGGCCTTCAGAGCTGTCGTCGTCTTACTCTTGATGTCCTGAATGTCATCAAAATGTCTTCCTTTCAATATTTCCTTTATCTTTGGGTAAAGAAAGAAGTTATTGGGGGCCAGATCAGGTGAGTAAGAGGGTGTTCCGATACAGTTATTTGTTTACTGGCTAAAAACTCCCTCACAGACAGTGCCGTGTGAGCTGGTGCATTGTCATGACGTAAGAGCCATGAATTGTTGGGGAAAAGTTCAGGTCGTCTAACTTGTTCACGCAGCCTTTTCAGCACTTCCAAATAGTAAACTTGGTTAACTGTGTGTCCATTTGGTACAAATTCATAATCCCTCTAATAATCCCTCTGATACCTAAAAAGGTATCATCATCATTGCAACAAGACCGTGAACTTAATTGTCAGTCCAGTCAGATTGAACGAGGGCCCACCTAACGGCCTCATTTTAACTTAATCACCTCTTTAAAGGCCCTGTTTCCAAATACAGTCACACGCTGAGGTATTGGGTGTTAGGGCTTCAGTTTAAGAATCGGGGATACACAGGTCAGTCCATAACGCTTGCCCCAGGATAACATGGTGAGCAAGTGAGAAGGCTCCTGTTACAAAGTCGTTCTGTACCCATCCACCGCCAGCTCCAACGACGCAAACTAAGACACAGCAATTAGGCCCTCGGAGTCTTCTAGGTCATAGGCAGTAGTCCCTTCATTTTACCTGCCAAAGTGAATATCAAAGTGCTGGGTGAAAGGCAGGACCGGTGCTTGAGCACTCCACATCCTCATGTGTCTGAACTTAGGCTGCCATCCGCAGTGCTGTTTACCTGCCTTCCCTCATGATGGTCTCCACAGGGCAAAATCCTGAAGACTCAAGGCCCAGGACATCATGCAGAGGTTATGTCTAGGACATAGGAGCTTGTTTTTAAGACGTGCTGTCCAGTCCCCAAAGGAACTTTGCTTTGATTCACGCTTGGATATGAGTTTTCAAAACACAAAGCAAAGGGACCTGTCTTCTCACCTGTATCCAAACTTCTCCCACCAGATTGGGATTTGCAGGCTCTGTTGAAAGCTGCGGCGTCTCCCTGCCCCAACATGGTTTACTTTGAGGCCAGTGCTGGGTTGTGTACCATCCTGAGACGCACTGGAGCTCGCTTGGTTGGTGTGGGCCAAACAGCTCGAAGTCCATGAATGCTGTGAAGGGGGCAGGCTTGGTGGCAAGGCCCTGAGGCTTACCAGGCTTCAGATGAAATCATGAAGTGCGTCTGTTTCTCCTGGGAGTAGCTATATCTTCCAGGGCTGTGCAGTGTAGGTCATGAGCCTCTGAGACCCCTGGCCCTGTAGATACTTGCTTTCCTGTGTTATCTACCACACTGTCCAATGCCCATCTGCCACATGGACAATTTCTAAACCCCTCTCCTTCCATTTAAGTAAAATGGGAATAAAAATAATTCCTATCTTAACAGTAAGTCTGAGAATTAAATTAGATAATACACGCAAAGTGCTTAAAACTATCTGGTATATACCATGTTTCCCCAAAAATAAGACCTTGCAGGACCATCAGCTCTAATGCTACTTTTGGAGCAAAAATTAATATGACCCAGTATTATACCCGGTCTTATATAAGACTGGATCTTATATTACATTAAAATAAGGCCAGATCTTATATTAATTTTTGCTCCAAAAGATGCATTAAAGCTGATGGTCCGGTTAGGTTTTATTTTCGGGGAAACATGGTAGCTTTTAATAATATGTTAAGTTTTTCATACATTTAAGATAATTTTTTTTAGATAATTAGGTAAAGGCTGGTTTATTTTTTTTAAAATTATATTTATGGGGGTGACAATTGTTAGTAAATTTACATAGATTTCAGGTGTACAATTCTGTATTACATCATCTATAAATCCCATTGTCTGTTCACCACCCAGAGTCAGTTCTCCTTCCATCACCATATATTTGACCCCCTTCCCCTCATCACCCACCCCCCACCCCCTTACCCTCTGGTAACCACTAAATTATTGTCTGTGTCTATGAGTTTTTCTTTCTCATTTGTTTGTCTTGTTCTTTTTGGTTTATATACCACATATCAGTGAAATCATAGGGTTCTCTGCTTTGTCTGTCTGATTTATTTCACTTAGCATTATACTCTCAAGATCCATCCATGTTGTCACAAATGCTCCTATATCATCTTTCCTTAACGCGGAATAGTATTCCATTGTGTATATGTACCACAACTTCTTTATCCATTCATCTATTGAAGGGCATTTTGGTTGTTTCCATGTCTTGGCCACTCTGCACAGCAAAAGAAACTATTGACAAAATAATGAGGCAACCAACTGAATGGGAGAAGATTTTTGCAAACAGTGCCTCTGATAAGGGGCTAATATCCAAAATATACAAGGCTGGTTTATTTTTAATTAATTAATTTATTTTTTAACTTTTATTTATTTTAAGTGTTTTTGCAGGACCTATCACCTCCAAGTCAAGTAATTGTTTCAATCTTGTGGGGGGTGCAGCTCACAGTGACCCATGTGGGGATCGAACCGGCAACCTTGTTAAGAGCACCGCACTCTAACCAACTGAACTAACAGGCCATCCCCTATTTTTTATTTTGTTTTTTAGTTTCAGGTGTACAAAACAATGTAATAGTTAGACATTTACACCCTTCACAAAGTGATAACTCCCCTCCCCCAATCTACTACCCCTCTGACATCGTATATAGTTATTACAATTCCATTGACTCTAGTCCTTATACTGTACTCCACATCCTCTGACTATATGTATACTAAATTATAGTTGACAGGTAAAGGCTGATTTTGATACCCAACTATGGTCCCTCAGTATCTGATATTTTTCGTACCTGAAGCATAATATCATATGAGTGTTTAAAAACAGATCAAATTATTTTGAGTTTTGAAGGGAGAAATTCATGTACTGAAGGTAAGTCTTGAAAGTGGTTTGTTCAGAGGCAGGGCAGGGCGTGCTTAAGTAGAAAAGGCCCCTTCCTGAGTTTATTGAGGTAGGAAATTAATATGGAAAGAACGATCAGTGATGTGGATTCTAAAATGAGCTCTGCAACTTACTCTATGACTGGGGATCCTTTATCTGCCTCCTGGCCCTCACTTTGTTCATCTGTAAAATGGGACTAGTAAAACAGTGTTTGGATTAAAAGATCTAAGTGCGTGATTGTGTCTTAGCACGGTACCGGTGCCAGCCTGTCTCTTCTTTTTCTCCTGTGTGTCTGAGTGCAGTTGCGGGTGTGTTGGAAGATAGCGTGGTAGGAGGAGTTCACAAACGTTTTTTGTCTGCATTGTAGTGTGCTATGATGTCTAAATCGTTCTCACATCATGGTTGGTCATGTAGGTGTTTTCCAGCTTTTACCATTCTCATCTGTAAATTCTTCCTGGGTGATGCTGGATTGCCTTAAGACAAATTCTTACAGAAGGCAGTTCTAGGTGAAGGATATGCAGAATTTTAAAGTTTTTGTTACCTACCATATCGAAAAGCAACATGGATGGGGTCATTGTTCAGAGTATGGATTCTGGACCCGGACTGTGTGGGTGCAAACCTTTGCTCTGCCTCTTACTATCTGTGTTCTTTGGGCAGGGTGACAATCTCTGACATGGCTGTATGAGGGTTAAATGAGTTAATATGTGTTAATTGCTTAGAACAAGTGCCTGGCACATTACCAAGAGCTATACGTATTGTTTAATGAGAAAATGAAAAAACACGGTCTTAATGCTCTCCAAAAGGACTGTGACGGTACTGTCCCCTACTCCCCACCTCCCCCATCAGCAGCTGTCGTGACGTGGCTCAGCTGGTTAATTAATAGCAGAACACTGGCCCCAGTGTTACTTCCTACTATATATAGTCCTATCTTTTAGCTGCCCCATTATTCAGATTTGGGGCATTAGTCTGAAGTAGTTGGCACAGTATGCCCTGTATTACAGTCTTACCGTTTTCCCAGCTCCCTCATGGGGGAGCTGGCCCAGCCCATGTGGGAATGAAGACCCTCCACGCCACCCCTCTAGTACGTCTGGCTGCCTTGCCGTGTCTGTAACTGTGTCTCATCTCTTTGCTAGCAAGGCTGCGTGGCTTTGACATGCCTCTGGATGACGGGTGCTCCATCCACACACACATGTCCAGGTAAGAAGCCGTCCTGCTCAGCAGGGCCAGGCCCACCAGGGCGCTGGCCTTGGCCCCTCAGATTCTTTATGGCCAAATATATCTAAGCAGGGCTCTAGAGGCTTTGTGGGAGAAAAGAAAGGGTGAAGGGGGTGGTATGGTTTGTGCTTTGTTTTACTTGGAGAAAGACAGTCCGTGTTTTTTCTCAACACGGATGTGCTGCTCTGCGTAAAATATGATGACTTTTCGGGCGGGACAATCCCGCCTTGTGTAGGGCTCTTGGAGAATGCAGCCAGTCTGGCAACTCCATCCTACCCCCCACCCCCTGCCCCACCTACTAAATACCAGTCATGTTCCCAGCCATTGGACAATCCAAACACCCCCACACATTTCTCAACCACCTTCGGGTTGGGAACCGCTGATGAGCTTCCAATGCAGCTTAGTGGGCAGTGTCGTGAAAACAGCAACAGATACCCGTGGGACCCTGCCCAAGTGAATATTGTTCTCCCACCTTGTCCTGCTCTGGCCTCCGCCCCAGCGGGCAGAAGAAGGGGTGGGAGAAAGGTTTCATTTATAGTGGAGGCAGCAGTATAGCTCAACCCTGGGAATGGTGCTCAGGAGTATTCATGAAACTGGGGGGCGGGGGCCTGAGACTTAGGGTTGGGCCTTGGGGCGTGGAGCTAATGCTGCCCGCCTGGCCCTGGCTTCTCCCCTACAGTGTAGCCGCCACAGAGAGGTTGCCAGACCTGTTGTCTCCACCCCTGGGAGTGACAGCTGGGCCATACACAGCCGCACCACAGTGATTGGCAAGTCCTTAAGTAGCAGTTGAGGGTTCACTCAGCATCGTTGGGTAGGAAAAGACAGGTGGGCCGCCTGGTGGCTGCCCTGGCCCACTCTCGTTCAGAGTGATTCTGGCAAACCCCAGATTTGCCTTGCAGTTAACCGAACAGTTTACATCGTACACGTTGGGGTCTTTTCTCCAACCGGCATGTTAAACTAGTCGTTGCCATCCCCAGTAACTCTGTATGACAGATTCTGGCATTGTAAATACAACTCTGTCTGCCTCCTCCCTTTTCCAGCGATGGTTGGCTGTCGTGGGCTGTCGACTTTCTAAACCAGCTTTTAATCTGGCTCGGGGTCCACAGGGACTAGACCAAAGAAGGTCTCTCCTGGACAGCACAGCGTTCACCAACAGAAATTCTCTCAAGGTGTAATGAAAACCTGTTTCCTCAGACCCGTGCCTCAGCCTCTCAGCAAGAGTTCTGTGCCTCGTTCTTCCAGTTGGTACTGAGATTTCAACCCAGGGCCCGAGCGGGACCTTCCTGTAGGTGACCTGGGGGGATGCCTGGGTTGGGGGAAGGGGCCAGGCAGACACCTCTTTGGTAGCAGTTCAGTCCAAAGTCCCAGTAGACAGCGTTTCTTGAACTTTTTTGTGTTAGGGCCCCTGTGACCATCTGGTGGAAGGTGAAGTCTCTCTCTCCCCAGAAGAGTTCATGCATAATTTTTGAAGAGTTCCAGAAACGGGTCCTCTGTGGTCTCACTGCACTGTCCACCCCTATGGGTGGTGTTCATACAGATGCAATGTGAAGAGCGCCCCCTGGAGGTGTGCTGTGAAGGAGCCTATTTGACAGTCATCCCAAGACCCTTACAAGGCATTCGAGGGGTCCTCAGTGAAAATCCCTGAGCAGTGCCTTTCCACCCTGGTCAGTTCCCTGGGTTGGGATGGAGCCGGGAGAGGTAACCACCGCCCTCACTGCCCCCTTCAACCCCGCCTCAGCATTTCTCCTGCTTCCTTTCTACCCACCTTTCTTTCCCGCTTTCTGAAAACCGCCAGGGTGCCTGCTTGTTCCCACTCTCGTTTTACCTCACCACCAGAACACGCAAGTTCTGATAATTTTGCATTGCCGAGAATTTAGGTCTTACCTCCGACACTTTAAAATATTTCCTCCCTGTTGCTCTAATGCTGCCAGTATTGGGGGAGGGGGTGGTGGTAAGTGCAGAACAGGGCCACCAGCATGGTTGTGGGTTGTTCACTGATGTGCATGAGGTCCTCTTGGGCTAGAAAAGCACACATCTGGCGGGGGGGGAGGCATGGGCAGGGTATCTTCATTGCCTCTGGCAGGGTGGCTGTTCACCAGGAAATAAGTTTTCTCTGCCTCTGTGTTTGGAGAGCTTTTGAGAACTCTGAGCCTCCTGAGGGACTTACATGCAAGTGATGCCACTCCATTGTCACATGACAGGCACTTCCCAGCTTTCACGTGATTTTGTGCTCCTGAGTCAGCTCTCTGAAATTGGGCACATTTCTGCAAAGAAACAATGCTTAGAAGACAGTTCTGTGCTGCCCTGGCTTGACCTGCTTTCCACACATGGGGCCTGCTGTGGCCATAGTAGAGCTGTGATGGGTTTGAGAGCCATTGTGATTTGGTTGGGGCAAGTCCTGTTGCCTTGTCACAGGAAACCTTGTGGCCAAGGACAAGGGCTGAGGGGAGGCCCTGTGGCCACGGGCCAAGGGCCCAGGCTCTGTGAGGCCCCAGGAGGGTCACGCTTCTGCTTCTGTCTCCACCAGTGCCTTGCTGGCCACCTTGACCCTAGTCTCCGTGGCCTCTTGAGTCTGTCATCTCCACCTGAGTAAAAGAGCTAATAGTTTTCTGAGAACACAGCTAATCCCTTCATGCTTTGGGGCAGACTCACTTAGGCTACCACTGCAAGTGGTCCTGGTGTTTCAGGGTTACCATGTCTTGCTCCTTTTCTGCAGGGAGTGGCCGAGCACAGCAGCACACAGCACATCCTGTGTGGCTCCTTTGGTCCCTGGGGTATGTGTCCTCTGGCCTTTCCCTGTCCCTCTCCTACCAGCTTTGTCCAAAGGATTGGTCATTTAACCGGAAATTCCCGGAGTGTGTAGAAAGAACTGGGCTGGGGGACTGAATCTTCTTTTTGCCTCATCTCCTCATCCCCATCCTTGCCCAGATACTAGCAGGGGAGCTTCTTCGTGGGAAGACGGATGTCCTTCCCTGTTCTCTGACTGTAACGTGATGAGACGATTACAAGACAGCACACAGTAGCCCCTCAAGAAATGCTCGTTTCCTCAGGTTCTGCAATACGGGCAGACGGGCATCCTTCAGACTTAAAAAGATGTCCAAATAAATGGCAAAGCTGTGATGTTAGGGGTGCCCCCTGTTGCAGTGACTCCTGTCGGTCGGGATACTGGCTCCTTTCAGAGGGGAGGGAGGCCATGGTGGGCTCGGTCACAACTGACAGGCCTCTGGGGACATCGTTTTCCTCACTGGTGGTGGTTACATACGTATTGTAGTTTACAATAGAGTTCTTTTAAGTACCTGCTTTTTTTCCTTCCTCGTTCCCTTTACCACATAACTAACTACAGGCCCATCTGGGACAGAGAGCCAGGCAAAGCCTCACACTCTTGGCTGGAGGCAGTGGTGCCAGCTGCCCAAGGGCTGGCCTTCTGGCTGCTTCAGGGAGGGACCTGGAAGGGGGGCCAGCCTCTGGGTGGCTGTTCACACAGCATGATCCTCACAGAGGCTGAGGGGAGGGGACAGCAGCAGCAGCGAAAGGAAATTGGGATCTTTTCTCAAAGTGAAACTGCTTATCCAGCTGGGTGTTGCTGGGAGGAAGGGCTCCTTGTGGAATAACTTAGAAGAGGACAGTTCCCGTTTTTATTTTTAGGGCTGACCTTTCCCAGCTCAGCCCCAGACCCGGGTCCAGGTGCTCCACAGGATTTGCCAACATGGTGTGGTTTCAAAGGAAAAGCAATGCCTTCACCTCGGAATTACCTATGCACTGGGATGGCTTGGAGCAGCTAGTGACCAGAAGAAAAAAGACCTGAACCAGTGATCAACACTAGAAAAGGGGGTGCCTATTATGGGTTCTCTGGCCTTGCATGGGATGAAAATGTCAAATGCGTATCATTAGGCTAAAGCTGTCCTGGCCAGATGTGACGACCACCCACTGCATGGTTTTCGCCCTCCTGAACCCGTTCCAGCTGGCAGCAGCTTTGGGAGCAAGTTCACATCTTCCCAGACCGTGTCAGGTATGCAGAGATGACAGCTGTCAGGGGTCAAACCTCCGTTTATGGGACTCTCCCAGCTGCAGGCTCTGGAACATCCCACCCCCGCTCTGTGGCGGCTGCCCTGGCAGCCTGAGATCCAGCAGGGAGCTGGTTGAGAAAGGATCCAAGTCCGGCTTGGGGCTGGCACATGTGCCCCTGGAATTCAGACATGCTTGACCTCCACTTTCCAAGAAGTGTTTCAGGCCTCCAAGTTTTCTTTTGTGGGCTTAATTTGCTTAGTATTGTTACCAGCCAGAAACGTGCCCTGCCTTGTGACAACACGTCAACACACAAGTCCCTCAAAGGAGTCTGGGAGGGAAACTCTGATCTGGAAGGTCTTGCCTTGTGTATAGGTCCGAGGACGTAACCCTTCTGCCTCTTCTGCTTTTCCGTACAGCACGTTAGCCCTTTGCTTCTGCTCTGTGTTCCTGGGGCACTGGACTGCCGACAACCACATAACAAAAACCCACATTGGCGAGGTAGCACTGGTGCACACATGAAACCCTCTACAGGTTTAGAAACTACCTAGCCCCCCAAAACTTCAGCCCCAGGACCCGAGACTGCTCCAGGGTTCAGGAATCTTCGGTGTGTTTGGGAAGGCTGCAGTGTTGGCAAATATAACATTAAATCTAGCGTCATAGGCTTTTTCAAGTGTTACAACATGGGAATTTTCTTGAAAGGGATCTCTGTTTAGCCAATCCTCAAAGCCAAGACAAGGCAAAATGACTTAGTGTGACAGCTTCACGCCTGCTGAGTAATGACACAGCTTCATGTTGCAGCAGCTGATTATTATGCTGAACTTGACATTCACCCTCACAAGACTTCTTAACTTAGATCAGGGCACTCCATTGTCTTTTCCATGGAGAGGGAATAAAACCATCAGTTAATATGGGATATTAATAACAAGACCAAAATTAGGCTGTCACTCAGTGGAAGTCCCATGGCTAAGGGTTCAGTTCTGATTTTTCAACAAAATGTGACTCTTAACTTGGGGCCTTTTCCCACATTCTTATCTCTGGACCCAGATGTGACCAAAAGATTCATCTTCCTATACACGAAGTTAGGAGGAAATACCAACCTTTATTTACACTTGGGTTCAAGTTCAGAGCCATCTTAGACAGTATAACAAAGTAGGGGAAAATCCCACTCCTGGGACCAAGGTTCAAATTCTAACAAGCATATTAACTGTGACAACAGGCAAATGTTCCCCGCAGTTTCATCAGCCAAGTGGGGAAAGCATTACCCCAGCTTCCAGCAGCTGTTACAGCTACCTCTGCCCCAGCCCCCATTCTGGGCACTAAACTTTCCCAGCTGAGAGTGCGTGGGCTCTGCAGGTCTCAGCTCTGCTGGTTAGGGCGGCACTTGGGGAGTCACTGAGCCTCTGAGGTAGCCCTTAACACCAAACATTCACCAAAGGCAAGAAATAGGAACTCAGAACTGGTGCAAGGACTGAGCGAGAAAAACCGCATGTAGGTGTTCAATAAATATTATTTACAAGTCTTGCCCAGGACAAGGACAGAGGGCCTCTGTACATAGATGCTGAATTCCCACACTCGGTTTTTTTTTTTTTAATTATTATTATTGGGGAAGGGGAACAGGGCTTTATTGGGGAACAGTGTGTCAATCTTAGTTGTGGAAGGTGCCGTTCAGCTTCAAGTTGTCCTTTCAATCTTAGTTGTGGAGGGTGCAGCTCACCTCCAGGTCTAGTTACCATTGCTAGTTCCAGGGGGCGCAGCCCACCATCCTTTGTGGGAGTCGAGGAATCGAACTGGCAACCTTGTGGTTGAGAGTCCACTGGCCCATGTGGGAATCGAACCTGGCAGCCTTTGGAGTTAGGAGCACGGAGCTCCAACCGCCTGAGCCACCCAGCTGGCCCCCACACTCGTTTTTGATGGAGAAAAGGATATGTTGTTAAGCTCCAATGCTCTTTTCGCCTTTTTTATTTGATGGGTTAAAGAATATGATTTTAAAAATCATATACTTAATGTGCATCCTAAAAACCACTCAAACACTAAGTATCACATTAATACTAAGCGTGTATGTGTGTGTATTGTGTGTACATACACAGAATCCACGAGGTAGTTTAAGTCACCATTAAAACAAGAAAATCAAAACTCCTTAATTCTCTGTCACAGAGTGGTAACCAGTGGCTGCACAATAGTTCTTTAAAATTATTGGTTAAAAGAAAAACTAGAATTTAAAAAAATCCCAGGAAGAGTATAACATTTACACTAAATAGTGAATACAATTATATTTTAATTTCTTGGTCTCTGAAAACTAGGCTGTGACTGCTTTAAATTCACGGTCTGAGTTACGTGTATTTCCTCTAATACTAAAGGACAGACTTCCTATTAATATCTATACAACTTACTAAGCAGACTCAACAGATTGTAGTTTAGAATCTCTGTACACATTTTAAACATTATTTCTGAACTTCATTTGGAATTTCTTAAATAAAAAAATAATCCCCATTCTGCACCTTCTTGGGAAAGTGCCAGACTAACCCCTGCCCTGACTGGAACTGCTGCTCAGAGTATCTGGAGAAATGCTATCCCACCATCCCCGCCAGCCAAAAAAGTACAATGGATTCACACCACACGGGGAAAAAGCAACATCTATTGTTCTTACAGTCTGACTCTTCCCCACAGCAAGGAAAGTCTCTCCATAGGGATGCCAGTGCTGTTCTAAGTTGCCAGGGAAATAGGGCTCAAGCCAGAGCAGGAAAGTCTTCAGGGTCATCCGGGTTTGGAACAACATCTTGAGTCTGAAAAAGAAAAGTTTTGAAACCAACTGTCATTTCATCCATTACTACTTGGGAAGAGCACGGTGTGAAACATGGTGCCTGCTCTCACCTAGGGGAGGGTGGTCCAAACACCGAGGGACAGACAGGCCCAGTAGAAGAGGAGAGTTGCAGGGTCATGTAGGTGAGGAGCTGCCTCGAGGCTGCAACGGGGAGCGGGGCCTCCCCCTCTTCCTCTCACAAACCCTTGCTGAGTGACCCTTTTTGTATCTGGACTTCCTTCACCCAATAAATATGACAGAATGTTTACTATATGAAGATATAAGGATGGTTACAGACAGTTCTCAACCTCGAGGAGCTCACAGTGAGGGGGAAACACACTGAGAAAGTTACAGTGTGGTGACGTCAGTAACAGATGCCCTGGGAATGGGGCCCAGAGTACGGGTGTCCAAAGCAGTTTGGTGGCAAAGTACACATTGCATACGGTCAGGAAGGCTTTTCAGGAAGAGTGGGTTCTCCCAGAGGTAAGCATCAGTGAATGAGGAAAGAGAACAGATTCTGAAACAGTGCAACGTGACCATGGAGGGGTGGGGGCAGTTCTGAGCCGGAAGAGCGCAGGTGGGCTTTTGCTCTTGCTTAATACAGCAATCTGGAGGCACCTCCGCCAGGGGCTGCCCCTGGGAGCGAGGGAATCGGGCAGCCACAGAGGAGGGCGGCTCCGGCTGCATCGGCACAGGGACGCCGCTGCGGCCCACACTGGCCACAGAGCCTGGTGTCCAACTCCCACGATAAACAGGCATTCATGTATTTGTTCGTAAGACACTCAGGAAGCACCTACTACACGCTTACATTGTGCTAGGCCCTGAGGAAACGGACAATGAGCCAAAGCAGCCGTGTCTGCTGTCGTCCACCGCAGACAGCAGACACGATCAATAATCACACCAGTGAGAACAATTACAAGCGGAGATAATGCTTCAAAGAGAAGAACTAAACATCCTGGCTCACGGACTCTGACCTGGTCTGGAAGGAAACGTGAGCAATGAAGCCCGTGAGGAGGTGAGGTTGGAGGAGCTGTTCTAGGGAAGCAGGCAGGGTCCGTGCGCTAAGGAGCGGCTTGTCTGCAGAAGGAGAGGGACAGCAGAGCTGCTGAGGAGTGGGGAAGAACGGTGTGAGAGGAGAAGTGAGCGTGGAGGATTCTGTCTGTGCTAAACGCGCCCTACGTGGACAGGGCATACAAGCAGACCGTGCTGAGTAAGCAACCTTCAGGTGCCCTGATTCTAGCTCAAGCCTGGGGATCATGTCTGATTCAGATGAGTGAGTGTTCTCCGGGCCTGAGTGCGCCTTCAGGGCAGACACTGGCCCTCCCTGGGGATCCTGGAGGCCAGGTTACAGAATGGTCTGTACCCAGCTGAGGTCCATGATGCTGACTTCACCGTTCCAAACACCTCAACCTCAGACCCACACTAAAGAGGAGGAATCCACGACAGAACCTGGTGACCCTCCAAAATTAGACTGTCGGCCCAGGGCACCCTCTCGCATCCTTCAGAAAACTACCCAGGATTTAGACGACAAACACTTACCACCACTTCTGCTCTGGGTCCATAGTTCTCTGCCCGTCTGATCCTTCCCCGGCCTCCCCGTGTGCCACCTCTGGCTCCGCGCCCGGGACGAGGGAGGTTACCAAAATTAATCTCCAGCTGGGATGTGATGTCATTGGCTGCTTTCCGGAATACGTGGGCATCATCCTCATAGTCATCCTTTACCATCTGAAACACAGTTATAGCATCAAACACACAGCCGTCTCCATGGACACTCCTTCTGCTCAGTGTCCTAGCCGTGTGCTGTGAGGGAGCTGAGATGGTGTCACAGCCAGAAGGTGGCCCTCCTGATGTGTCCCTGGCACTGGGCTACAGGGCTAGGCACAGGAGATGACACTGCTGCTCTTGTTCCAGTGCAGGGGGTTCTGCACACTTCACAGCGTCAAATTCTCACATTCATAGTTTTTTTTTTTTTTTAATTTATTGCAGTGACAATTGTTAGTCAAGTTACATAGATTTCAGGTGTAGAATTCTGTGTTACATCACCTATAAATCCCATTGTGTGTTCACCACCCAGAGTCAGTTCTCCTTCCATCACCATATAGTTGATTCATAGTCTTAATCCAAACATCTTTGACCTTAATATTTCAAGTGAGACCAACTATCTACCAGGTTAGCAGGTTAACATGTAAGACTTGACATGACTAATAGTAATAGAGATAAATGTTTTATATCTGAGTGTTTTGCTGAGAGTAAAAAGTTTTAATTTCTACTTTTTTTATTTGTTTACAAATGCTATTTGACAAATAAGGAAATATACTCTTCCTAGAATAGAACTTGATGGAGAAACTCCTGTCGACGTGGGTAGACTGTACATATACGGAATGTTAAAAAGTGCATGATTTGCAGAAGACAATTCTGAATCAAAAATATATAGCAATAGTAAAACAACAGAATGTGGTTATCTGAGGGTTGCTACCAACGCCACGTAAAGAACTCTAGCTGCTTTAAACTTTTTTGAGAAAGTACATTTTATTGTAAGATGTCAAATTCTATCTCTTATTAAAACTGTATTTTAAAAACATCTCCAAATTTGATTTGTTTCAATTCTTAATAATAGATTAAACAAAACCCTCACTTTTAAGTAAAATACAAACCGACAGAAAACATGCCAGTGATCTTGGATGAGAATCTCCAAAGTGCTGTAGGGTTAAGCGTTCCTACAACTTGTCCAGGAAATGGAATCAAACTTCCGGGAGCACATCAACCCCTTTATGTTCATTACAGGTTTTATACTTGACATTCGTGTCCCCTTCAAAGTTTCTGATTAAAATAAAGCAGAGGCCTTAGGTAGATGAACTCTTGAAGCTAAAAAGGTGAAGGAAAGAACAATTCAGGAGCACTGGCACTCCAGTAAAGATACCCGTAAAAAAACAGTAAGAGACAGAGTAAGAAACCACTGCCTCCCAGTTTAGAAAACAAGGGCAGCAGGGCAGAGGCAGCGCCTTCCCAGTAAGAAGGGGCAGTGGGTGACGGATGCTGAATGAGCTAACAGTCAGAGGCCAAAGTGCTGTAAGGGCCCAGCTCTATTCACAGTCTACTGTTAGGTCTGAACTTTGCAACAAACAGAGCTCCAAGTGAACGAGAGGTATTATTTTAGTGCTTCTGTCTCTTAAGGTGCCCAGAACAAAGTAGTGACCCCAAGATTTGGCTTACGTTGCTTTAAAACCATTCCTGGCTAAAATCTTCAATGCCATAAGATTAACAAGGATCAAAGATGTGTGCTTTGCTGAGATTAAGCTCAATGACTCAGCTAACCCAGTTGCTCCAAATATTCCAGGAGACCTCTCTCTGGAGCCAGGGAAGATGAATCTGGTGTGGATTAAGGAAGAGCAGTTTCTATTTTTACCTAACATGTCAGCTGCACATTTCACATCCTGACAGCACATTTGTTTTTGGCAAGGCTTTATTTACAGCTCCCCAGGATGAAAAAGAACAAAGAAAGTGGGTAGGAAAAGAACCAGTCCAACTAGCTAACTGACGGACTCATACAAAAACCAAAAACTTCTCAGAGATTTCCAAGAGAATAAGGCTCTGGCGTCCCCTGTGTACAAAAAGCCATTTCTAGTGGAATAATTCAGAAATGAGTCGTAAGGCCTCTAAGAGCTTGGACTGACCAAAACAGGGAGGTGGGAGGGGATCCTGTATCATAAATGAAACTCTAATGAGAGTATTCGTTCAAAGAATACAACTGACCAAAGTGTAAATGGGAGCAAAGACAAACTACATAGTACAAAATTCCTGCGTTTCAAACAGAAAGTCAGTGAATGATATCCAGCAGAGAGGATGCGTTTGCTCATCGCCATGACTGACTCAGAGACTGGGATCAAGATAAACAGCTGTGACCGAATGATGCACATTCCAGATTTTAAAATCAGAATGCTTCATTGTACCCTTAAGTTCAGTAATTTCAACAGAATGTAATTAAATGACTTCTGACCATCCTTGTCAATATATGCTGGCAGATATTTTCAGAGCTGAGGCATCCAATAACGAGGGCGTGAACCACGAACGTAAGTAAGGGCCTCACGAGGCGCTGTAAGCCGTCCTGACTGGACCGCAGGCTGCTCTAGCGGCCCCTGCCTGTGCTGCCAGTCTCTTCCGTGCTCCTCCTCTGAATCTCAGCACTAGTTATGCAAAGGGAGCAAAGCTGCTACAGTTAACATGAGAAAGGCATCACAGAGCACTACTGGTTTAAAATGCTCCACCCCCACCAAGCAAATGCTCTAAGAATTAGAGCTGACGGCGATCTAATCAGGGAATGCAGAGTACTCATCCTTTGAAATGGCATCATTCATAAAACATTCTGTACATCTCTTTTGAGACAAAAATGAAGTGCAATTAACATACAGTATTTGCAGTCTCCGCACAGTTCTGGGGTGAACAGAAAATTCAGTCACTATTACTGCTTTGTATTAAGTGTCAACAGGTCAAGATTCAATTATTTCACAATAAAGATACAGTAAAATTAGGCAAATATCATCTTGATTACTCTAGGTAGAAATTATTAATAGAATGCCAACTACTAACGTTCCATTTTCAAGATGCAAGTGGGAAGGCCCATTTTGTTTCCAATAAGGTAACAGTGACGATTACCTCCAGATACAAAACATCATACTTACATCATCTCTATATTTAGACTTGTGTATCACCACTGCTTTGGAAGGGACAGTGGACTCAGGTTTCCGGATGTTAAATTCAGGCTTTGGTCTGGTCTGTTCTTGAAGATTTTTCCATTCATCAAGGGTCATCTCTTGAACTTGAGTTTCTTCTTCTATTTCCAATTCAGGAACTCTATAAAGTATAATCACAAAGAATAATTTTTGATGGGTCTGAAATGTCTATTTTCTCAAATAAAAAGTAATAACCATTAGCTCAACATACTTTCATGGTACTGCATCTCAAATCTAAATAAGGTATGAAAATCTTTGCACCATAAGCTTCTTTATTTTATTATTATTTTATGCCATCACTGCTAACTGAAGATACTTCCTATCTGTGTTCAAAGCAGTCTTCAAAAAACAGTAACACCACCATCCCAGTGACACTGACATTACACTTTACCACCAGGCACTCCCTTCTCAGATGGCATTACACATAAAATGAGATAATTGCAGAAGAAAATGGGAGAAGCTATTGAGACAGAATATAGCAAACCATGAACAGAGGTTATAAAACAACGGGTCACAAATACGTACTTTTGTAAGTATCCTCTTTAAATTCATAAGTCTTAAAAAGAAAACAGAAGATAGACATACAGATCAATGGAATAGAATTCAAAGTCCATAAACAAACCCTCTCACTTATGATCAATTTATTTTTTTTTTTGGACCAGTGTGCCAAAGACAAAAGGGGAAAGAATAGTCTCTTCAAGAAATGGTGCTGGGGAAACTAGATATCCATATGCAAAAGAATGAAGCTCGATCCCTACCTCACACCACAAACATAAGAGCCAGAAGTATAAAACTGTAGAAAACATAGGCATAAACCTTTGTGACTCTGGATTAGGCAATGGTTTCTTATGTATGACCAAAAGCACAAGCAACAACAACAAAAAAGCAAATAAAATGGATATCACCAAAGTGCAAACTTTTGTGCTGCAAAGGATACCATCAGGAAAGTAAAAAGACAACCCACAGAACGGTAGAAAATATTTGCAAATCCTGTATCTGTAAAGGGACTTACATCTAGAATACATAAAGGACTCTTACAATTCAATAAAAAGAAATGACCCAACTACACAGCAGGCAAGGTTCTTAATTTTTCAAAAAAAAAAAAAAAAGTCTATAAATATCCAATAAGATGCTCAACATCATTAGCCATCAGGGAAATGCAAATCAAAACCACAACAACTTACTCCACTCCATACTCAGTGGGATGGTTAAAATCAAAGGGTCATATAAAAAGTTTTGGCGAGAATGTGAAAAAATCGGAACTTCATACATTGCTGTGGGAATATGAAATGGTGTGTCCATTCTGGAAAACAGTCTGACAGCTCCTCAGAAGTATAAACACAAATCTACAATGTGACCTAGCAATGTGACTCCTAAGCATATACCCAAGAGAAATGAAAACATATGTCCATGTGAAAACTTAAATAAGAATCACATTAGCATTCAATGATGCTGTTTATAGCAGCATTATTTATAATAGCCAAAAAGCAGAAACAGCCCAAATGTCCATCAGCTGATAAATGGTAAATAAAATATGGTATACCTATTATAGAATATTATTCGGCTATGGGAAGAAATAAAGTACTGACAAAAGTTACAATATGAATAATCTTAAAAACATTATGTTAAGTAAAATAAGTCAGGAACAAAAAGCTTACATAGGATTCCATTTATATGAACTATCCAGAAAGGGCAAATTCATAGAGACAGAAAGCAGATTAATGGTAGCCTGGGACTGGAGGGAGGATAGGAAGTGACTGGGGAAGGGAAAGGGAAATTATTATTTCATGGGTACAGAGTTTCTGTTTGCAACGATGAAAAGTTCTGGAGATGGATGGTGATGATGGTTATACACAATGTGAATGCAGTTAACGGCACTACGCTGTACATTTGAAAATGGTTAAAATGGCAATTTTTGTGTTATATATACTTTACCACAATTTAAAAAAAATCAGTAATATACCAAAAACCATTGAACTGTATAGTTTAAATGGCTGAATTGTATAGTGCAGGAATTACATCTCAATAAGGTTTAAAAGAAAGAAATCATTAGGTGTTGAGCAGGAAGGGAATCAAATCTAGAATAGCTTCACTGAAGAGCTAGTGTAATTTAAGGCTCTAGATTACTGATTAATGATACGAAAAATATAAGCAGCATCAGGAGAAAAACCTAGTCATAGAGGATCCCAAACAGACACATTTGTAAAGTGACTTTAAAATACCAAACCAAAATAAAAATTAAATTAAATTAAATTAAAATTTAAAAAAATAAAATAACAATTTGATGGCAGAACAAACATCCAAGTAGTGGTTGCCTCTAGATAATCATGAGGGAACTCTCTAGGATAATGATAACATTCTACATCTGGACAGGAGTTTGGGTCCCACAAGTATATGCATCTTCAAACAATGACTGTACACTTCTTTTTGTACATTTCACAATAAATAAATTTTATATCAGCTTAGCTAGTAGGCATAAGTATTTATTGTAAAATTCTTTAAACTTTGCTATTTTTGAAATTTTTCATAATGAAATGTTGGAATATACTAATATTAAAACATATCCCAAACTAATACTGGCAAAAATCTGAAAAGACATTAAAACTTGTAATAGCAAAACACTGGAAACAACCCAAACTCATCTAGAGAGAAATTTGATGTAAAAATTACAGATATTAAACAGTTTTGAAAAGGAATGAGGAATATCTAAGCATTGCTATGAAACACTTCCTTCCGGGATATACCGATGAAAAAGCAAGGTGGAATGTATGTTACTATTCACCTAAGAAATAGAGAAATGTTTACAAATATATATATAGTTTTTTATAATCGTAATAATAAACCGGGAAGAGAACAGGGATAAAAGCTAGTTGGAAAGTATCATGTTTTATCAGATTGCACTTCGGAAACATGTAAATATTTTATGTAAGTTAAAACAGATTTGAATTAAAACTCAGTCTCTCAAATTTGAAAGCAAAATTAATCAAATTAATCTGTTTATCAAGTTGGGGATATATAACCAATAGAAAAACCTAGCATGCCTTTGAAACATGGATGTGCTCATTACTCTATACATAAATTTTTAGTAATCAAATTATTGAAGGTAGTGTTGGTAATGCTACGTGTGAGTGCTGTGTGTGTCACAAATGGGTAACAGTAGGATGGATGTTACCAACAACTGGGACTTTCAGCATGGAAGAAACAGATATAAGAAAACATAGCTAAAATCTTGCAATTCTAAATTTCAAATGGGAACACTGAATGAACTCATAAGGTATTTTATCTTAAAAATATGTGTGTGTGTGTCTATTTCCAAGCTCTGTCCAGTTACATGTCCTAGAAACCGTCAAGAAGCTAACAGCAGTGGGCACCCCTAGTGCCCTGACTATGGTCTCTAAATGCTACATTCTATTAAAGACTATGGCTCCTTAAAAAATGGCTCAGGATGAGGCATGAGGCATGAAGTACGGGGTAGGAAGTATAGATGATGAGTCTGGAATAGGTTTTACCAGAAAGCAAGGAAGCTATCAAAGACCACTGAATGTGTGTCAAAAGGATCAAGAACCAAATTGACGAGGTTTCCTCTAGTAAAGAAATGTGTCAGGGTAAGCACCCATAAGAATAAAAACTCAGTGGATTGAAACACATCAAATATGTTTACATCTCTAAGTTCGTAATGACACGTCAGTAAGCCTTTGGCACCTTAGAAGGATGCTAGGGTACCAACCCATTATTCTGAAAATGGATTAAAAAAAGGTACTTGTAACCTTGTATTTATCCTGCATTTCCTTAACAAACTTATACCTCAGTGTAATCAACTAGTTCAGGGTAAGTTTCTCTTTACCTATCATTCCAGCTAGTAAATGAAGAAAGAATGACAAAATTAGACTATCAGCAATGTGCAGGCCTAAAGTATTAATGGATAAAGACAAGGATAGTCAGCAACCTTCCGTAAACAATGAAACAATTTTGCCAAGAGGTTAAAACTGAATTTGACTAGACCTCTGTCTTTATTAATTTTCTGGAAATGTATAAAATACAGGGGACAGAGAAACATGTTCAGCTACTTTGTACAAGCAATGCTGTGCTGGAACTGGCTTGCACCAAGTCATGAAGCCAACTGCTAAAATTGTCAGGAATTTTTGCGTGCCAGCTATTAAACACAGTCATTGTTAAAAATTATATAAACTTATAATTAACTATATTTTAAAAAAGATAATACACATAACTCACTGTTCCCTAATTGTTTCCCTACATTTTACCTTCATCTGTGCTCTTGTTTACACCTATTGTATGTGTATAGTGGAAATACTACATAATGATGTACTATTGCACATCTCTTCCCAACTCTGTGTGCAGTGACGTCATGTTGTTAGTTTTAAATCAGCCATGGTGGGAATAGTTACACCACAGAAACCAGCAGATGCGATAATGTTCGTTTTTTCATCCCAGAGAACCAGGTGTTAGGTATTTACCAGTACAACACTGCCCACAGGGATGCAATCAGTAAAATTCTGACTCTGGGAAACTCTTTGGACACATGACCTGGTTTTTTCAACAAATATATTGCAAAGGAAAGAAAACAGAAAACACATAGGTTAAAAGTGACTTAGGGGTATTCAAGATAGTGTGATATTAGTGTAATAAAGACAGACCAATAGAACAAAATAGAGAATACAGAAATAGGCAACTGGTTTTCAACAATGGTGGTCAGTGTGCTGGAATAACTGGATATGCATATGCTAAAAGGGGGGAACGTCTATCCATACATACCCCACACCATAGTCAACAATCAACTCAAAATGGATCAAATAAATACATATCACTTAAAAAAAATAGGTCACAGACCTAAGTATAAAACCCCAAATTATAAAACTTATGCATTAAATTCATCTATCAAGAAGTTCTAAACCAAGAGGTGCACTGAATATACTCTTTGGCTGAATGCTGAAAGCGGGAGTGTTAGATCAATATTCAGCCAAAGCCAAGATCAGAGAGCATCACCATTCTCCAGCGTCTTTCTCACATACAAGCCCAATTTTGAAATCACCAAAAAATTAGAAGTGCATTAGAAATTTTACTAATAATTTTCACGTTTGACAAGGCAGTGCAAAAACAAGAATTTCTCAGCACAGTCTTATCCTAACCAGATACCGTCAGCAGAAAAGGGAGAGGATGTGCTGGCCGGCTCTGTCGGCTTATTACAGACAATGTGATGGCCACCAATCATTAAGTATCATTTTGTCTTTTAGAATGACTGATAAATTGAAAGAATTATTTGGTCTAATATTATCAATGCTACCTCAAATCTACCTCAATCAATTCTATAGATTACAATAATGCTATAATTTATGCTCTATTATTCTGCCTTATGTTATCTGAATTGGTACAAATGCTTTATTGGCTCAAAAAGGATGTAATTTTTCCTGAAAGTATCCACATAGTTAACTCACTTTCTCAACATTTATATACACTCTTAACCCATTTCCTTAGTTAATGCACTATCTAAATATTCATATTAACTGTTAATTTATGTCTTTAATTAAATGCATTTCTTAGTTGTTTTGAAAGGTAAATTAACAGCTTTAATAATCATCAATCATTGTAGCATTTTATTCTTGCAACAAGTAACAATAATGACAGCAGATGTTTATATAGCACTAACTACATGCCAGGCCCCACTCTACATGACACACATACACCCCCCTGAAACAATCCTTACAAGAACCCTCTGATGTAGGTTCTATTATTATTCCCATTTTATAGATGAAGAAAGCCGAAAAACAGAAAGATTAAATAACTTGCCCAAGCTACTAAGTGGCAGAGCTGGGATTTGAACCCAACATACTGGCTTGAAATCCATGCTCTTAACCATCAGACACCCTGCCTCTTGACAGTTGAAGGATGAGTAAGAGTTAAATAGGTGAAGGGTGGAAGGGGTTTGGAGGAGAGGTACAGGTAAAAAAGGAAGTACTTGCAAAAGTTCTATGGCAAGTGTGGGGGTAGGGGCAGAAGAAGGGTACCTGGAAACATAAAATAAAGGCCACCAGAGAAGGCACAGGAGCTCTGCAGGGGCCAGACCACGCAGGACCATGTAGGTCAAAACAAGGAACAAAAAACGAACAGGAAGCCACCGAGGGTCTAACCCAATGCGTCAGGGCATGGCAATTAGATTGCCAGTATGAAAGCCACTTTGTTACGACAACGGGTTGGGTAACGGTAAGAATGCAGGGAGCCCTGTTAGGAGCTACGGTGACAGATCAGATGACACTAGCTGAGACTATGGTGGTGAGGTGAGGTGGTGGATATTAGAAGGTCCAAATCACCAAGGCAGGATGACAGATTGGATTTGGGGGAGGGAGGAAGGGGATCAGGAAGAAGGACGTCTCAGGGATGGCTCCTAGGTTTCTGGGTCATGCAGCAGGATGGGTGGCAAGGCTGCTCCACAAGCTGGAAACACCTCATGAGGATGGCAGGTGTGTGGATCTCAGGCCTGGACATGCTGTGCGGGGAGAGCGTTTGGGATGTCCAAGGGCAGGTGTCCACCAGGCAGGTAGGCATATGGGCCTGGAGTCCGTGTTGAACTTTGGAGCCAAAGGCTGGAGTCAGTGTATAAAGAACAATTTAAGCTACATGGTGCATAATATCCTATAAAGAGATGCTAGAAAAAGAGAAGACAGCCTAAGGCAGAGCCATGAAGAACTCAATATTTTAAAAGACCAGAAAGACAAGGATGAGTCTGCAAAGAAATAGCTGAGAGGCAGAAAGAAAGCCAGAAGAGTGTAGGAAATGAAGTAGCCAAAGGTAGGGTACGCTTAAGAATAAATCAATAAAGTCAGATGCTCTGAGAGGTCAAGAATGACACAGACCAAAAATCCATTAGGCCTGGGGACATGTGGTGACTGTTTCAGAAGGGCAATGAGGACAGAGCTGGACCTGGAACGAAGTGAGGATTAAATGAGAGGGGAGGAAATGAAGAAACGGTACACAACTATGAAAAAGGTGGCTATAATATTTAACCATGTGGGGCAAGAGGAGAAGGTTTAAAATAGGAGAAATTGAGCATGTTTAACATCTTGATTGGAAGACCAGAGTTAGAAGGAAGGTGAGTGTATCTAAAAAGGGAGAAGCTAAGTACAGTCTGAGGTTTCTGTGAAGTCAGCAGAAAGCAGGATCCAAAGCCTGCATGGTGAGAAGAGAGGTGACACCTCCATTTTACCACAAGGGAAGGAGGCTAGGAGACATACAGGTATAGGCAGGTTGGCACCTTTGGGAGTGGGAAGGTGATGAAGTTCCCATCTGTGGTACTAATTTCTCTGTGTCACAGGGAGCAAATTTGTATC
Source organism: Rhinolophus hipposideros (assembly GCF_964194185.1). Lineage (NCBI taxonomy): Eukaryota > Metazoa > Chordata > Mammalia > Chiroptera > Rhinolophidae > Rhinolophus > Rhinolophus hipposideros. Next base: position 8,591,750 of record NC_138057.1, on the reverse strand, counting down.
TAGAAAATGAAAGAGGAGGTGTGGGCAAATATGGGGTGGGGGAAGAGTTAGGACTCTAAGGAGACAAGAAGGATTAAATCAATCATTATAGTGGGGGAGAGAAAGAGTGAACCCAAGAAATGGGGACTGCCGGGCAGTGTTGAGGTACCATTTCAGAATGCTGGTGGTCAGGCATTTACAGGGGTTCTCATCGGCCTTGCTGTGTGACTGAGTGCTCAGCTTGTGTGTGCAAGCAGAGAGAAAGCAGATAGCTAGTCACCATCCAGGAGGCCGACTCTACTAGCAAGACACAACAAAAAATCCAAGTGGTAAGGGAATTTAAAGACTTGGCAAGAGTGCTAGAGATGGACCAGGGACCTTAGCTCCATGAAAAAAAGAGGGAGGATAGACTGGGAGAGAATAAAGGGATATGAGAAGGGGGTCCTGACTAGAGAAAATAGTCACAGTACAGGTTGCTGATGGAAAAGAGGTTGTGAGCAGAAGACAGATGACTTCAACCCATTAATTAGCATTAATAATCATTAGATTATTTGAATCAATTATTAATTAATTTGATTATTTGTTAATGCATTAAGTAGATCAACCCTCTGCAATATGACAAAAGGCCGAGTTTCCTGCTCTGTGAAGAGCTCTTAGAAATCAGCAAGAAAAAGACCAACCCAATGGAGAAAATGAATGAAACACCTACTTGGCTGGAGACCCCTCCTCCAAGGGACCTGGGGGCTCCTCCACCACCGAAGTCTCCTCCATCGGCACAGTTGGCTCCACGTCACTGAAAAACAGTAAGAACCACTCTAGTCACACAAACTTGTTCACATCAGTGCTCTTAGATATTCAAGGTACAATAAAACATATTTCAATGTCCTTTTTCTTAAGTAAATATCCTTCAAGGAATTATATACACATACAGGTAACCCACATCAAAATGAAAAAGATAAAATGCTCTTAATTGCTAACCCATATAAATGACTTCCACAAATGTGAAAAGTACTTTGAGAAATAAAAGTTTCTATGAATGCCCTAAAATAAAAACTAGATTGTAAAGGACCAGAAGAATTATTCAAAACTCTTATTACCTTAGGAAATTCCCAATATTAACAGGGGCCATAAAAATTATCAATCTAAAAATGTTAAATAACTTATAATAGATAATATGCCATATCTAACTTTTAGAAAATAAGTAAAAACATTCCACAAAAATAAGTGTGTAGAATTACAAACAAACTATACCAGAAAAATAAGAATTTAAGACATCAATTGATATACCATCATACCTAAATGCACAATCTACAGATTAGAAAATTACAACGCAATAAACAATTTGAATCTTAATATATATGATCTTAATTCTTCCTTTTTATGTTAATATTAATCCTATCTGAACTTACTTAAAAAAAAACAAAACCCAGCAGGCCAGCTCCAAGATGATGGAGTAGATAAATGCTGTGCTTGCCTCATTCCGTGAACACATTAAAATGACAACTAAATTATAGAACAATCAATCTGGAGAACCACCTGAAGTCTAGCTGAACAGAAGTTTTATAACTAAGGCTATAAAGAAGAAGGCACATGGAGACTGGTAGGAGGGGCAGAGACACAGAACAGGCCGGTCCCCAACCTCAGTGTAATGGTTGAGAATTGGGAGCGATATCTCGGTTGCAGAGGTTCCACTCTGAGGAGTGAGGAATCCCCCAGTTCTACACCAGTCTCCCCAGCCCAGAGTATTGGTGCCGGAAAGAAGAGCCCCCATAACATCTGGCTGTGAAAAATAGTGGGGATTCCAACTGTCCAGGTGGGATTGAAGGCTGCGGGAAACCCAGACATCTTCTAAAGGGCCCACACAGACTCACTTGCAGGCACTCACCCTGAGGTCTGGCAGAGGGACAGTGAGTGTGTGTGTGGGGGGGTGAGAAACAGTGGACAGACTGAGTTTGAGGCGAGGACTGAAGGGACAGTTGCCATTTTCCCTGTGTGGGGTCCTCCTCCCATACAGCCAGCAGACCTGTGTCATCTTTCCTCTGTTGGGCCCCCACCCCTGCCCCAGGCCATGGCCAAATCTGAATCTGAATTGGTCTGGTGAACTCAGCTTGCTCCACCCTGACGACTCCCTGAGACCCCACCTCACCCAACTTATGAACAGTACAAGGTTTTACCATCAGCTGAAACTTCAGGGCTAGCCCAGGCCCGGTACTGGTGGCAGATGTCCTCAGTTCACAGTGTGGCCTCTCCCATGCACCGCCAGGTTTAGCAAAGGCAGCGAACAACGGCAGATCACTTTGTAGCTCCTACCATGTAGTCACTGGGAAGTCACAGGTAATGGGTAACCTGGGCCTGCACTGGAGCTCCTCCCAAGAGGTCCCAGAATCAACATACTTGGAGGTTGGCTTCAGTCCAATTAGCCCCACAAGCAGCACACACAAAGGGCAGTCTCAATAGACACCAAAGCTTACTGGGATAAATCCCACTTTGGAAAGTAAGTCTCTGCACAGCAGCCCATAAGTTGTGGACGGGCCAAACCCCACAGCCAATCAGCCTGAGGGTCAGTCCTACCCACTGATGTGCCAATAGTAATCAAGGTTCAACTTTAACAGGAGGGCACACACAACCCACACAAGGGACACTCCTGGAGCACCAGAGCAGGTGACCAGGGAGACTGTGCTAGGGCCCCACAGGGCACCTACCACATAAGGTCACTTGGCCAAGACTGGGAGACACAGAAGATCTACCTAATACACAGAAACAAACAGAGAGGCAGCCAAAGATGAGGAAACAAAAACATGTGTCCCAAATAAAACAACAGGAGAAAACTCCAGAAAAAGAACTAAACAAAATGGAGGCAAGCAACATACCAGATACAGAGTTCAAAACAATGGTTATAAGGATACTCAAGGAACTTATTAGGAACTTCAACAAAGAGAGAGCAAACATAAAAAAGGACATAGAAACCACAAAAAAGAACCAGTCGGAAGTGAAGAATACAATAACTGATATGAAGAATGAACTAAAAGGAATCACCAGCAGACTAGATGAAGCAGAGGATCAAATCAATGATTTGGAAGATAAAGTAGCAGAGAACACCCAATCAGAACAGCAAAAGGAAAAAAGAATTTTAAAAAACGAGGATAGTTTAAGAGACCTTTGGGACAACATCCATCATAACAACATTCGCATCATAGGGGTACCAGAAGGAAAAGAGAGAAAGCAAGGGATTGAGAACCTATTTGAAGAAATAATGACTTAAAACTTTCCTAGCCTGGTGAAGGAAATAGATATACAAGCCCAGGAAGCACAGAGTTCCAAACAAGATGAATTCAAACAGGCCCACATCAAGACACATCATAATTAAAAGGGCAAAGGTTAAAGACAAAAAGAGAATCCTAAAGGCAACAAGAGAAAGGCAACTAGTAACTTATAAGGGAGCTCCCATAAGATTGTCAGTTGATTTCTCAACAAAAACTTTGCAGCTCAGAAGCGGGTGGCATGAAATATTCAATGTGATGAAAAGCCAGGAACTACAATCAAGGACCTACAACCAATGGTATTCTACCTAGCAAGGCTAGCATTTAAAATTGAGGGACAGATAAAGAGGATCCCAGATAAGAAAAAACTAAAGGAGTTTATCACCACCAAACCAGTATTACAAGGAATGTTAGAGGGACTCCTTTAAGATGGAAAAAAAAAATCAAAATTATGTATAATAAAATGGCAATAGCTATGTATCTATCAACAATTACTTTCAATGTAAATGGATTAAATGCTTCACTCAAAAGACATAGAGGAGTGAATGAATAAGAAAACAAAAACCCTACAATATGCTTGTTACAAGAGACTCACTTCAGATTAAAAGACACACACAGAGGGAAAGTAAAGGGATGGAAGAAGATATTTCATCAAAGTGGAAATGAAAAAAACAAACAAAGCTGGGGCAGCAATAGTTATATGACACAAAATACACTTTAAAACAAAGGCTATATAAGAGAGACAGAAGTAAGTACTTCCTGGTATTTATCTGAAAAAACCCAAAACGCTACTTTGAGGGGACCTGTGCATCCATATGTCCATTGCAGCATTGTTTACAACGGCCAGCCTGGAGGCAGCCTGGGTGTCCCTTGATGGAAGAATGGATAAAGAGGAGGTGGTACATAAATACAATGGAATATTGCTCAGCCATGGAAGGGAATGGGTTCTTGCCATCTATGGCAGCGTGTATGAACCTGGATGGTATTATGCTGAGTGGAGTGTTAGACAGAGAAAGACAGATGCAATGTAATTTTGCTTATATATGGAATCTAAAGAACAAAATAAACAAAACAGAAAGAAACCCATAGATACACAAAACACTTTGATGACTGCCAGATGGGAGGGGGTTGGGGGTGTGGATGAAAAAAGGGAAAGGGATTGTTGTTACAATTGGTTGTTACAAATTGGTTGTTACAAAGTAGTCATGGGGATATAGGGTATAGCATAAGGAATATAGTCAATAATGTGATAACTATGTATGATGTCAGATGGGTACTATATTTATTGTATATTAGGGTGTTAGATGGGAGGGGGCTGGGGAGCAGGGTGAAAAAGATGAAGGGATCAAGAAGTACAAATTGGTAGTTCAAAATAGTCATGGGGATGTAAAGTAAAACACAGGGAATATAGTCAATAATATGGTAATAACTATGTATAGTGCCAAGAGAGTACTTAACTAGTCAGGGGGATCATTTCTTAAATTATATAAATGTCTAACCACTATGTACCCCTGAAATTAATATAAAATAATATTGACTGTCAACTGTAATTGAAAAATTTAAAAAGGGGGGGAAAAGGTGAAGGGGAATAAGAGGTCCAAATTTCCAGGTATAAAACAAATAAGTCTTGGGGATGTGATGTACAACATAAAGAATATAGTCAATAATATTGTGATAGCGTGGTACGGTATCAGATGGTTGCTGGACTTATCATGGTGATCACTTCTTTAGGTAAATAGATGTTGAACAATTATGGTGTACACCTGAAACTGATACTATGTTGTTTGTTAGCCATATATTTTTTTAAAAAGTCTTTTTTAAAAGTCCCAGCGAAAGAAATATCATCTTCAGGAAAAAGCTAAAATTAGTCACTATAATTGAGTATATAATGGATATATAATGTCAACATAATGGGTATTATATTTCCATTAGAAATATTTTACACTCTACATACAGAGCCCAGCTTCAGAAAACAAGCTATTTTTAAAAAAGTAAACATAAACTGAGCTGCAGTAGCAGAATGGACTTTTTACATTCATATTTTTTTATTCTCAACTCAAAGCTGTTGTAATCAACTTTAAAAAAAACTCAGTTTTTCAAGACAAAATTTGAATAATTAATTTTTACTTTTGGAAAAAGTCCTAAATCAAACGCACTCGTGTTTGGAAGGGCATCGCTGCTGCTCTGCTCAGCAGAGGCCACCCGCTTCGACCATCAGCCTGACCTGGCAGGGTCCCGGGATGTTTGGCATCCAGCAGCAGCTGTGACACTGAATTATGCCAACTTTCTCTGTATTCCTCTAGCAACGTTATACACCAAGGGGATCAAAAGCGTAAGTGTACTGATAGTTCATAGCTTTCAACAATTAAAATTCATAAAAGGGCTACAAAGATAAGAGAAGGAAAAAAAAAGAATATGAAACAAAGAGATTACGTATTATAAAAAAATCAGGATTTTGAAACTTGATCAATTGATTTTAAAGAAAAGAAAAATCACAGATCTCCCCCCTGTATTGACCTAAATGATTTTATGAATAAACATAAAACTAATGTACTTACAGTTCTCATAGAACCATGGTGACCAAAACTACAAAACAATGAAGTTTCAAAATGAGCTACAATTTTTTTTTTAATTTATTGGGGTGACAATTGTTAGTAAAATTACATAGATTTCAGGTGTACAATTCTGTATTACATCATTTATAAATCCCATTGTGTGTTCACCACCCAGAGTCAGTTCTCCTTCCATCACCATATATTTGATAAAATGAGCTACAATTTATTTTGGCAGATTTTGTTATTTTGTTTAAAGTAAATCACTAATGTATTAATTAGAAGAGAGCTGTAGCTCCCAAGTCTACCTTTTGACTTCAGTTATTCTAACACAGAAAATGCCTCTTTGCGCAAGTCTGTTCCACAAAACAATGTGAAACACGTCAAGGCTTTGTTTCAATTGGACTTCACACTTAACCAATCTTGACAGGGAACAGATTTTAACCAAATGTTGCTTGACTACTACATAAAACTGTCTTGCTCTTCACAATAGAAGTTGGAAGGCAGCATTATTGAAAACTGCATTCATAGGTGCCTATTCCTATCGATAAAAAGAAAATAATTATGTGACACTGTACTTTTAAAATTACTGCCGATGGAGAAAATTCTGTTTTCAGTACAGGCTCTCAGGGTCAAACTGTCCTGAAAACCAGTAAGGAAATGGCTCAGTGACGCCATTCTGAAAGCAGCCTAGTTATGTCCACAGATCTGGTTATACCGCCAGTGTCTTCAAACAGGACTACCAAACTGTAGCAAACCCTCCCCCCTGCATTGCACTGGGCTGCATCTGGCCTTGCCGGCCATGGACACGTCGCTTACTGTGACAGGCTCATCTCTGTTCTTTTCTCATTAATCAAAAGTAGCACATACACACAAATAACGGAGCACCTAACTCTACAACATGGTTTTCATGATGGCAAATGCAAATCTCAATTTATTAAATAAGCAATTAAAGTCTTTCTCTTTGAAATAAAAATCTCTCAATTACAGATGACCACCACCTAAGAGCTCTGATTTTATAACTCTCAAACTAATCCACAATGAGTGCCATGGGGCACCTGTCATCTTCACACCGGACAGGCCAGCCCGCCAGGAACACATGCCGGCTCCTCTTCATGTCCGAAGGCCAACACTGACCCCTTGGGGTAAGTCATCACTTGGAGCCAAAGTGATTTTAAGTCCAAATGCACACTGAAAAGTAGTGGTAGTATTAGATAAAGTAGTAACTCATATGATTCAGAAGGTGCCTATATTACCCTTTTAAAATATAGTATCATGTTAAAATAAAACAAAATGAAAAGATTTATAATTGAGATCCTATGGAACCTCAGACTGAGAACATTCACCAAGTTTCTCTTCCTTTCAAGGACAACACAGCTGTGCAGTAGAAGTCTGGATTGCCCTGAAGCGTTCACACTTGTGGAAAGCCTGCCCTGCAATATGTCCTGGGGCGAACCATTCCTCACCCTGCACTGCCCTGAAGTACTTCATGCCTGTTCCTTTTCCAGCAACAGGAAGGCACTGGCGCTGTAGCCGTGAAACGACAGGAACTGCAGAACCAATCGCCTCCTCTAACGGGCAAAACTGGCACAGATCTGAGACACCGTTGACACCTCAGAGAAATGTCAAATTTGAACCTCAGGTGAAACTTGTCACTGAGGTTCAATCTGCAAATGATTTCAGGAACTCAAGAAGCAATGTATACAAGAACTTTGGATGGTCACAAAAAAACTAAAGCATAGAATATCCAGGAATTTGAAGCATATGCAAATGTAGTGTCATGTACTTGGGCTATCAGCAAATACACAAATTTGTTTGGCTAAAATATGATACAAATGAAAGATTTTAAAAGCAATTTTCAAATCTCATTGCAACATAGCAAACCCATTTTAAAAAGTTATCTCACTAAACAAAAGCCTAAATCAATCTCTACTTAGGGCATACAAGTATAAAGACACTGCAAGCATAACGCGGAGCACGCAATTTCACAAAAGGCAAAGATGCAGCAATGTCTACTTAACTGTAGGCTCACAGAAGGCACACATTCACACCGTACCTGGTTTCTTTACCTGCTCCCCAGGTGCGAACTCCATATCCACCCATGTTGTTGTCTTCAGTTCTGATTGCTCTGGAGAAAGAAAAAATATTCCCTTAAACTCTCCAACTCAGTAAAGTTGATCATAAAAGCTGTCCCAGGATCGGCTCCCTCAGAAATAACAGCACACTAATATAAAGTCAACTAAATATTGACACGTAACAGGTTCATACTATGTATGACTAAGGCCTTAAAGTGAAAATAGTATTTACAAAGAAACTTACATTTTATCATTCCCACCATATCTCTCATACTCCCGTTTCCCTCTCTGGTCAAAACCGTCAAAAGCTCTGTTCCCAGGACCACCTCTGCCTCTGCTCCGCAGGCCTCCTCTTGGGCCTCCACGTCCTCTCAGGGGTCTGTCTCGATCAAACCTGTCAACTGGTCTAAGAAAAGATGGGTGTAATAACAAATGGTGAGTTAGACTAAGAGCTAAGGGTTTTTTTTTGAGATAAAAAATTCTAGGACATCACGGTTACAGTATATTAGAAAGATGGTAGCTTTAATAATGAATAGTTAACTAGTACTGAACGCATACTATCCCTGGCATTGTTCTGAGCACTTCACATACAGTCATTCAGTTCTCACAAACAAATCTATAATATATAACTATTGCCCACAGATGATGAAACTGAGGCACAGAGGTAACTTGCCCAAGGTCATACAGCTGCTAAGTGGGGGAGTCAGTGAGAAAAAACAGGTCCTGTGTAGGTCTTACATTAATTTGTAGAGGGCCATTCCTTTTTCTTTGGGATTTGGTTTTCTCATTTATAGAATGAGGAGGTTAGATAAAGAAACTCTAAGGTCCATTCCAGTTCTAATACTAAATACTTAAGTTAAATTTGGAATTTTTTGTACAATAAGAAAAATGGTTAAACTTCAAATCTCCCCATGCTCCTCAGCAGCTTTTTTCCACTTCTCAGAGTCAGGCACTTCCAGAGTCACATAAAGGGAACAATTCTGCACCATGCCTTTTTCAGCTAACGTTTTGGTGCTCTGCACACAGCTGCTCCCTCGTTCTTCTGGATACCGATTCGTTCTTATGAGGTCTGTCTGTAGTACATACTTTTCATCTGTAAACTTCTCAGGTGTAAAGTCCGCCTGCCTCTCGGTCTCACAGAGTTGATATTCCCTGTAGGATCTCCGCTCTGCTCTATCCAGCATCCCCTCTGTCCCCCGGCTGTCATTCCATCCTTGCTGCTCCCCTCTTCTAGGAGTTCGCTTCTGACCTACCCGTGAAAAATCAAAGGGGAGAGCTGGAACACAGGATCTGCGACAGCACATTATTTACAGGCACTTTTAAAATTCACTTTTCTAGAAATCAACAGTCATAGGAAAATTCAAATCATTTGGAAAAGTTCAGAGAAAAAAATAGTTGCTGGTAGGGGCGGCTGGATGGCTCAGTTGGTTAGAGCTTGAGCTCTCAAGAAGGTTGCCAGTTCAATTCCCACAGGGGATAGTGGGCTGTGCCCTCTGCAACTAAGATTTAAAACGGGGACTGGACTTGGAGCTGAGCTGCGCCATCCAACACTAGATTAAAGGACAACGAGTTGGAGCTGATGGGCCCTGGAGAAACACACTGTTCCTCAATATTCCCCAATAAAATTAAAAAAAAAAAAAAAGTTGCTGGTACCTACTACTGCTCAGCATCAACTACTTTTTAATAAAACTTTTAAGTTACTATTGAATCACATGCTTTTCCTTATGCCCCTGAAAGCATGATTACGGTAAACAAACCATATCAACTAACCCATTACAGGTATCTCATAGTGACTCTGGGATAGCTATGGATATATATAATTGCTACATCAACTACATTTCATAAAAGCAGCTTTATCAAAACATGGATGCTAACCGACACGCAGAAAATTTTAGGATACTCTATACTTTAGATTGTACTTTTAGAACCCCAACTATGGTTTATAATTGGCTACTAAGATATTTGTTTTTAAATACAGCTTATACCTCTATTATTTTTTCATTTGGAAACCGATTTCCCTGCTCTTTGAAGGGCTTTATGCATTTATGATCATACTTCTCAAATATGAGGCCAAACTGGTACTGCCAAATCATACAAGGGCCAGTCAGCACGTGAAGGGGCATCTCTCATCCATGGAGCCAGCACTCATCTGGGGTGGGGCCCGGGCCATTCCAGTCTTTTCCTCTCTCCTCTCACCTTACTTTACTCCCCACTTCAATTTTTTATATTTTTAAGCCTTTAAAAAAAATTTTAATTGGGGAATATTGGGGAACAGTGTGTTTCTCCAGGGACCATCAGCTCCAACTTGTGTCCTTCAATCAAGTTGTGGAGGGCACAGCTCGCTGGTCCATGTGGGAATCAAACTGGCTCGCGCTCTAACCAACTGACCCATCTGGTTGCCCCGCCCCCCAATTTTGACAGTTTAAAAATTGTAAGCAGAGTCTATGTCTGAAGGCGTCTAATACTTGGTAAATATGTTGTGAAAAACTTTGTCACTTCTTAAATCATCTTCCAAAAATGTTTATCTTTTCTTTGCCCATATTTAAAAGGTCTCCATCTCAAACACTATGTACAATTTTTATTACAGTAGCTTCAATTTTTCTTGGTATAAATTACCCTTCATGTTGGTTGTGTGGTTATAAAAAATATTAAATATATTTGAATTAATGGGTACCTTTTAATTGCTGGTTTCTGTTCCTACTTAGACAAATAACCATGACTTAAGGAATATGTTTATACATATTTTTCCATTTTCCCACTTAATATTTTCTATCTAAACTTTATAAATTGGGCATATGTAAATATTAACATAGTTTCGATAACTTACTGATCTTATTTTAAAGCAAAAGTCATGTCTGTGACACTACTAACAAAACTGTGCTATTTATTACCTGTTAGTTAACATAAAGTACTTTTTTCAATTGTAAAAAGTTGCTCAACAGATCTAAATTCAAGCTTAAGTTAACGGCCCATAACCTAGAAATGCTTACATCCGATTTACATCCTGTACTGAATCCACAATCTGAGCTTGTGACATGCTCAGAATACAGGAAAAATGTTATTATAAATACAGCATTATGCTTTCACTGCGAAACAAAAGAAAGACAGTCATGCCCAGTTGCCCAGGAGTATGAAATGCTAGGTCTGAAGGCACGGACATTCTAACGAAGATCAGATTGGAAGAGGTATTTGAAATGTAAAATAGAAAATGTTATTATGAAAGTCAATTATCTAACAAATTGAAAACTATAATAGACTATGACTAATAGTCACGAACAAATATGTCAACAGTAACAATATTTTTCAATACTTTTCCCTCAATGTAAAAAGTTATTTTAATACATTTATAACGTATAATTTTAAAAAAATCTTAATATCGCCACTCAACTACAGAATTACTTAGGAACTTATCTCGCCTTCTCCTTTCTCAAAGTTATTTTTAAATTGTATCAACTAAATTTGGCATTCACCATTCAAAACTTAAAATGCCACCTACTGTATAATTTATATTAAAACTTCTTCCAAAGTTTCTGTGTATAAATTGAAAACCATTCAATATGACTGGTTGCTTATAAAAATAATTATTAATACCCTGCAAACATTTTATTCTCCCTCCAAAATCCAAAAAAAACCGAAGATAATAGGAGTATAATTGTTTTTCCCCAATTTACTATTAAGAAATCAGGATTGCAACTGAAACGAGTTTGTTTTTCTGTGCTGGATCAGCAGCTCCAAGTGGATAATGCAAACACTGAATTTCTCTAGCTCTTTCCAATAAAAGGCTGGCACACTCAGTCTGTTCAATACACCCCTATAAGGGACAGAAAACAGTAAAATTTACAATGAGGTTTCCTAGGAAAAGTAAATATGAAACACCCTCTTAAGACATCAAGAATGAATTTAGTGAGCCAGAATCTATGTTCAGTTGACACTGAAACAACTCGGGTACACTGAAAACTCCACATAATAGTGGACCTGCGAAGTTCAAACCCATATTATTCAACGGTCAACTCTATGTTGTTAAATAGTGAAGAACATTAAAACTCTCCTTTTCCATGGGAAAATCTTGTAATTTCCACATCCTTTTGAGATTAATAAACGTTTCCATTATATGTTAAATATGTTTTGACTTTGAGTCTTTACACCAAGCATTCATTCACAATATTCTAAATAGATTAAATTTTTGAGTGCCAGAAAAGTACAGACCATATCAATCAGGGCTACAAAAACCTCAAGAGAGTAGCTCCCAAACACTCATTACAGTTTACTATCCTAACCACATAAATGGGAATTACTGAACTGTTTGCTCCCGAAATAACGCATACTTGAAAAAGAACTAGAATGACAAAATTTCCTTTCTAACTACAAGATAACTAAAGATCTTCAATATAGATCTCAAAAGCCAGGTCTCCTGTACCCTGAGCAACTGACAGAAAAAGTTACAATCTTACTAGATTAAAACGCTAAGAAGCAGATTGCAACCTAATTTATATTGTTTAAATTCAGAAAAAAAACAGCTCTGTGCATTTATGTATGTAAATGCAAGATGTTAACAGTAGGAAAATTGGGGATTTTTACTTTATATCATTTCTAAGTTGTTTCAAATCTTGGTAACAAAAATGCATGACTTTTTTAATTTTAAAAAGTTTAAAAAGTGATATTAACAGCACTAAATGCAGTTTCACACTATTCCAAAGGATAAAATACATATTTACATTTGTTAAAAAAAATAAAGGGAGAGGAAAAGCTTAGCCTTCCTCATTTCTTTTATTACTACTATATGTATCCAAATAGATTTAAGAGGAAAAAATAGAAAAAACACAAAATGTACATCATATCAAAAGTCACACTCACGTTTACATAGGCTCATAAACTTACTGGTCTACCAAGAGGTCTTGAGATAGCATTTTAAATAATTTTCAACATCTGTATTATAGTGACTTGATTTTCTGATTCTCAAGTGATATTGCTGGACTATACTTTTCACAGATAAAGATAAACATTACCTAGTTGCAGGAGTCAAAGCCCCAATACTTAAATCATTTGTTCTCTCAGGGTTGGGAGGCACAATTCTTTTTAATAATTTTTTTCCAATTACAGTTGACATTCAATATTACATTAGTTTCAGGTGTACAGCATAGAGGTTAGACATTTATGTAACTAATTCCCCCCATAAGTCTAGTACCCACCTGGCACCATACATAGTTATTACAATATTATTGACTATATTCCCTAGGCTGTACTTTACATCCCCCTGACTACTTTGTAACTGCCAATTTGTGGGATGCACAATTTTTATCAAGGAAAGAACTAGCCCATAAAGTCCAGTCGAATACACTACCAAACAATGGCTGCAGTGGTGGAACTGCACAGCTTAATCTTAACACTCTTCTCAGGCAAACCGTAAGACTACAGCCTTTAGAAACACAGGAAACACAGGTGGAGTCTTCCTGACTCTACCACTGATTCAGTTCTTGTGAGAAACGAACTCTGAAGCACCCTCCATCCCTCTTTGCAGTACAATAGTGCACCAAGTTTTACGCTAGGCGTTCTGACTAAACAAGGAGTGGGAGAACTTTGCCTATCCTTGTTGAAAAGGTTAAAGAAAGCAGCCTGAGTTAATGACAAGTTACACATCCCATCAACACGAGATGCGTTATTGAAAAATGACGCCGGCATTCCACTGGAAGCTACGCTATGGGGATCGGGTGGAGGCACAGGGCTTGGAAGGCGCCGGGGACCCCGCGGTCACCCTGCCGCGTTCCGCGCGCGGCCTACGTCAGAGCCCGACTCCGCGGTCACCCAGGCCTGCGCTCCATCACAGAGGCCCGCACCTCTCACCCCGGCGATTCTTCACAGCGGGGCTCTGCCACCACTCCCCAGGGCCGGGGGGCCCCACCTCCCGCACTCTCCCTCAGAGGGGCTCTTCTCCCAGGACGCCTCTTTTTGCGCCCGACTTGAATCTTGCAGAGGTTGGGCTGGAGGATGGAGACGGTCCCTGCTAGCTCTAGATTGGGGAATCCCGAAGTGGCGAACCCAGTTTTTGCCTGACACCCCACCCAGCAATATCCCTCAACTCTGCCCAACTTGTACGGGCTCAGTTTTGATACCCCTTGTCCAAGCCTGCACACCCACTCTCCCAGAAGGGACGTGACAACCCCCGCCCCATCCTCGTCCTCTTTTCCTACCTTATTCCGCCACAAGGACCCTCAACCCACTGAACTCTTCCCAGAGCCCCCTGCCCTGCCCATAACAGGTTCCAGGGAGCCCTTTCTCAGAGCGGGCGTCGTGGGGCGGCCGAGGAAGGGTGACCTCCGTGAACCCATCTTCCTTCCCCTCCCGTCCACCACGCCCACCCAGGGGCGCCCAGGTGCCAGGTGGGGCGCGCGTACCGGGTGGTGGCGGGACGCCCGCAGGGCTGTCCGGCTGCTGCGCGCCGGGCGCCGGGAGTCCCTTGCGTTCCTTCTGGGACTCCCTCCGGCCACTGCCCGCGCCGGGTCTGTGGCCCGAGGCCCCGGCCGGACTCCTGCCGCCGCGACTGCCGACCCCAACCGTCGCCTCATCGCGCCTCTTGCGCTGCAGCTGCTGCTGGCGCCGGCGCTCGGCCTCGCGCAGGATGTCGAACGGGTCCGACTCGTCGTCCAGCAGCTGGTGGAAGCGGTTGGCCACCACGCAGCCGAAACTCTCCTGCATCGCAGCCCCTACGGCGGCCGCGGCTACGGGGCTCCCCAGAGCGCCCTTCATGCCGCGGCGGCCACCGAGGGCCCACCGCGGAGCCCACGCAAGCGAGTCTCAGCGAAGCCGGCAGCGAGGCCCCATCCCACCCGCGGTTGCAGCCCTCCCCCCGCCCTGCCGGCTCCCCACCCTCCTGGCGCCAGCCCCCGCGCCGCCGCCCGACAGCCAATCAGAGCATGCGGACACGCCTTTTTTCCTAGCCGGCCCGCCTGAAAGCCCAATCAGTTGCAGGCTGCTGTCACGTCACCCGACCTCTATGCCCCTCCCCCGACTCACAAGGAGGGGCGGAGTCCAAGAGGCGGGGCTACTGGGAGGAGCAACGAGTCCTCTGGTCCAGGCTGGTTGGCCTGCGTGGGTAGGTCACGGTGATTGTGTTTTCTCTAAATCTGAATCCACATTCATGATGGTCACTCCTCTTTGAAGTTTATACATTCATTTAGCCATTGAACAACTATATATTGAGCACTTACTATGTGCCAGGCATATTGTAGAAGATACTTGCTTCGTATTTTCATGGATCTTACAGAAGAGTGTCCTGAAGGAAGGGCACAGACTTCTTTATGAGATAGCGAAGGAACCTGACCTAATTAGGAAGCTTTTCCCAGTTAAGCTGAGATCTGAAGGATGATAAGGAGCAGGAGCAATGGCAAGTGCAGAAGTCTTAAGATCCGGTGTAGCACAACCCACTCACAGGTTCCAAGAAAACCACTGAACTGGATTGCAAAGAGTAGGGTGAGGGCCTTATTTGATCTTTCTTCTAGGACCAGTGGGAGGAAAACATTAAGCGTGAGCATGTATTTGAAAGGCTACTGTGGCTGCAATGTAAAGGACTTGAAGGGAGGTCAAAAGGGATGTAGGGAGACCAGTAGAAGATTGTTGCAGAGCTCCAGGGAAAAGCTGATGACAATCACTTGGACTAGAATGGTGGCAGTGGAGGTGAAGAGATAGTAAATTTAAGAGCTATTTTGCAGGTTTTATCAACAGGACTTGGTGATGCACTAGATAAGGATGAAGAGGAGGAAAAGGAGGAGAGTTATGAGAACTCTTATTTTTCTGGCTGGTGCGGATGGAATGAATGGTGCTGCTATTCACAGAGAATTAGAGCACTAGTAGAGACTGCTTTGATAAGAATCATGAGTTCAGTTTTGGAGATGTTGAGGTTTGAGGTTTTGTTTTTCTTTTTTTCTTTTGAGATATCCAATTGAGGTCTTGAGCTCAGAACTTGTTTCCCCAGAACCTGTATTTTGTTAGGGTATCAGGTGTCTTTATGCCCCAGGGGAATCTGGGCCCCCTTCCAGCTTCAACGGTGATTAATCTTAAATCGTGCATTGTAATTCCATTTTCTTGCCAACGATTGGTGTAGGAATAGGCTTGTGGTGCAAATCTGGCAGAACAGATCTCAGGGGAAGTATTCTAGAGCATTTCTGGGAACGTTTTTCTTGTACCTAAAAAGGGAATCGGCCATCTTCTCACTTCTGTTCTTTGGTCCTTCTTAGGTGAGGAGGACCTGATGCTTCGAGCTTAATGTGACTATAAGGATGACAGAGCAGAGGGATGGAGAAAACCTAGGTTCTTGATGTTGAGCTGCTGACTTACCCCACTCGGGAACCTCCCTACCTCAGACTTCTTATTATGTAAGATGATAAACACCATTATTGTTTAAGCTACGCTTAGTGCTTGCTTCTTGCATTCAGAATCATCTTACTCAGGTGCGTCATTGCCAACTTTTACTTTAATAGCAAATGGAAAAGGAACCCTTACTCCTAACTGTTGCCTGGCCTGTGTTTTACTCACTTATTCAATGTTCTGTCTGTCATTCCTGAGGAGGACAGTCTATCTTATTCATTGCAATTTATATTCCCGTTGCTTAGCATTCTACGTGGCTGCACAGCAGGTTCTCAAATATGTGTTGACTATCTGAAGATTTTAAGATATATGATCATCTCCTGGGAGTCAGCAGAGGTTTGTGATTAAAAGCCTATCTTTTTAGTCAAAAGAATTGAGAGCAGATGTTTGAACAAAAACTTGTATCTGAATGTTTATAACAGCACTGCTCACAATACCCAAAAGGTGGGAAAACCCCAAATGTGCATCAACTGATGAATGCATAAACAAAATATGGTACAATGGATTAATATTTGGCTCTAAACAGGAATGAAGTGTTTACTGATACCTGCCACAATATGGATGAACCTTGAAAACATTATGCTAAGTGAAAGAAGACAGACACAAATATTGTATGATGCCATTTATATGAACTGTCCAGAAGAGGCAAATCCATAGAGACAGAAAGCAGATTAGTGGTTATAGGGGTTCAGGGGAAAAGGGAATGGGGAGTGAGTGACTGCTTAATGGGCATGAGGTTGCCTTTTGGGGTGATGAAAATTTTCTGGAACTAGATAGTAGTGATGGTTGCACACAGTGTGAATGTACTAAATACTACTGAATTGTACACTTTAAAATAATAATTAAAATAGTAAATTTTGTGTATTTTACCGCAGTTTTAAAAGTAAACCATATATTTTAGAGTTAGACCATGATTTGAATCCTGGCTCAGCCACTAATTAACTTCATGGCCGTGGACATGTTCCTTATTTCTGCGTCCCAGTTTTCTCTTCTGTAAAATGAAAAAACTAATAGCACCTGCTTCAGAGGGTTATTGTGAGGACTGGGTCAGATAATGCATATGTAGTGTTCACCACCATGCCTGGCACAGAGTAAATCCTCAGTAAAAGTCATTATCAACATTACTAATATCATCCTCATCATTTTGAATCAGACCTAAGACTAGGTAGAGTTACAACAAGGCCTCATCATTATGATGTAAATGAAATTTTCAGACTCTTCATGCACCAGAATCACCAGGTGTACCAAAGACCATAATTTGAGAAGCACTGCTTCAAGCCAAAGTTCTCTCTGGCCTTTTAAACTGCCACAACACCAAGGAACCATTACTACTTAAGAAGAGCGTGTCATCTCCCTACTGGATATCTGGAGACATCTTACTCCCCCCATTTTCCTCCTGTCCTTTCTGACAACCAACTATAGCAAGTTCTTAAGGCATGCCCTATGAGTACTCCACCCTAATTTCCAAACATAACTGCCTGAAACAGTTGTAAGTCAACCAATCCAGGTTGCTTCAGGATTAAGAACACCTTTAGAACCACTGGAATAGAGATGAGTAGCCTCTAACAGGTATTAGCTCTTGTGGGGCTATTGATTAATGTCGAACTTACTGATAGTAACTTATTAAGCAGCCTCACATTTTTTTCCTGACCATTTTTCTGCTGGGAGATTGCATACATAAATGCAATCTTAAAATATAAGTTCACCATGTTAGCATAAGTTACTTGCAACATTATGTTTAATGTGATCAGTTTAATAGACTGATCTTCCTAATAATCCAAGATATAAAATTACCTCGAGTAATTATAATACCAAATAGGAAAAAATGAAAACCACACGTGCATATCCATATAGCTTATATAATAAGGTATACCAAAAAACCAGTGAGATGTGGATGCTAAATACTACCACCAGCCCTTCCATAGTCGTTATTTATTGGCACCAGTGGAAATGTAGTGAAGTTTAACTACATACAAAATGTAAGTTTCCTTGAATTGCTTAATATATGAATTCCATTAAGAATAATAAAATAAAATACACTGAAATCTCCTAGATGGACTTAAATGTAGCTTTATTACTTTTAATTACACGCAGGGAGCAACACGTGGGTGATGACCAAGGGGCCAGTCAGGCTGTAAAAGGTATGAGTTTTTGTGAATCACCAGAGTTACATTCCATATACTGTTTTTTGCAACTGGATTACTGTTATCTCTTTGCTTGTGTTTTCTCCTCCATAAAATTAGGATGATTATAATCAGTCCTGGGCTCCTCATATGTTTGATGGGAAGATAAAACCAAAGAAGCAAATTGAAAAAGTTAAAAAAAATTGCACTTCTTACAATTGTTTCTACTTGCATAATATATGCAAAAACAAAAATGTTTTTCTTACATCTAAAAGAATCTCATCTGTCCTTTATGTCAGCTGAGTCAATTGTGATAAGATCAACAAAAATATAGTTTTCAGTTTAGTAGTTATAAGGTTGATACATGAATTCAAATTCAGTTTCCCACAGCAAATGAATAAAGCAAGTTCATAATCTCAAAGTTAGGGGTTGTAGAACCATAAGCCTTTAACAGCCAAGATACTATAGGAAAACTTGTAGCAAGCCCAAATCCATTTATGATGACCAAAACCAGAATATTTAAATCTGTACCCAGCCTACTACTATTTGTCATTGAGGTTCTTTCCCATTTTTTTTCTGGTGGTGAGATGTTACTGGTTAGCGCAGTGCTTTGTATCCTCAGAGCACTGTGCCAACAGTACAGTTTTTTTATTCTCTCAAAGTTCCTATTATTAACATTTTGGTCTTGGTTATAACTTTCATCAAGGCTGAATAAAATAATTTGGAATTTAGAACTTTTTAGTTCCACATTTATTCTGGATTCTTCCAGTTGTGAGCAACAGAAAACTCACCTGGAATAAGTAAACAAAGGATGTTGTTGGCTCAAGAAAAAAGTCCAAAAATGAATCAGGCGTTGCTGGATTGGGCATAAACCATATCCGGACCTGATCTCTCTCTGCCCCGCCCCCCACCAGCTTGATTTTCTTCTGTATTTGCTTCCCTTTTACCTGTTTCTCACCACAGATGGTCCCAGTAGCGCCGTGTTTAAAGGCTTACAGTTGTAAGCCCAGCAGGAAAAGAAAGAAGACTTTTCTGTCAACACTGGCACAGGTGTCCCAGAATTGAATCACAGGTGTGTCTGGGGTCATGTGTACACCTTGAATTAGTTGCTATAGTGAAGGGTATTTAATTCTCTGATCAACCAAGCCCAGATCACCAGGCCAAGCTGTAGTCTGATTGGGTCAACCCCCTGAACCCTGGGAATGAGTGAAAGGGGGGTGATTCCCCAGAAAATAAGTTTTCCAATATCAGCAAGTAGGAATAGAGGGCTGGGCAGGTAACACACAGAATTCCCTGATTAGTATGAGTGTGTTATTGGTACACCTCTTGCAACATTGGACTGCTGTGCTCTGCATTATAATTCTTCCTCCTTATTTCTCTTCCTGAAGGCCAGAAATTATATCTAATTCATTTGGTATCCCGTCCTTCCCTTTTTCTGGTCTCATCTCCAGTGCCTGGAAAGGTACCTTTCATTCAGGAAATATTTGTTGTGTTAATGAATGAGTTTCTTGTTTGTATACATAGGCTCCTGATAAATAATTTTGCATGTGTTAAAAAATAAAGTAGGGGCCGTCCCGGTGGCTCAGGTGGTTGGAGCTCCATGCTCCTAACTCTGAAGGCTGCCAGTTTGATTCCCACATGGGCCAGTGGGCTCTCAACCACAAGGTTGCTGGTTCAACTCCTCTAGTACCGCAAGGGATGGTGGGCAGCGCCCCCTGCAACTAAGATTGAACATGAGCTGAGCTGCAGCTGAGCTCCTGGAAGGCTCAGTTGGTTGAAGTGCGTCCTCTCAACCACAAGGTTGCCGGTTCAATTCCTTGACTCCCACAAGGGATGGTGGGCTGCGCCCCCTGCAACTAGCAATAGCAACTGGACCTGGAGCTGAGCTGCACCCTCCACAACTAAGACCGAAAAGGACAACAACTTGACTTGGTAAAAAGTCCTGGAAGTACACACTCTTCCCCAATAAAGTCGTGTTCCCCTTCCCCAATGAAATCTTTAAAAAAATAATAAAAAAATAAAGTAAAAATGCAACAGATTAATGTGTGAAAATTAATTAATTAATACATGTTATATGAATCAATGTGATATCATTTCTTTTTTTCTGAAAGTTTCATTATTCTACACATTTACTAATAATCATAGCTGAATTTTATACAGTGTTTACTCAGTACTAACCAGTTTTCTAAGCATTATCTGTTCTCTTTCTAAGCATTATCTGTTCATTTAACTCCTACAATAACTGAGGAGATAGATGTGTCTGCTGTCTCCTTTATTTATTTATTATTATTTTTAATATTTCTTTTTTTAAAATTTTAGTGGGGAACAGTGTGTTTCCCCAGGGCCCATTAGCTCCAAGTCGTTGTCCTTCAATCTAGTGGTGGAGGGCGCAACCTCACTGGCCCATGTGGGAATTGAACCGACAACCCTGTTGTTTAGAGCTCGTACTATAATTACTATAATCAACCGAGCCATCCGGCCACCCCTGCTGTATCCATTTTACAGTGAGATGAGTGCCTCAGTAAGTGGTAGAGCTGGGATCATGAATGTAGGCAGTCTGGCTTGAGTCTGCACTCCTAACCTTTATGCTCCTGCTAAGCATTGAGCTAACGACTTGGATGTGAGCAGGACATCATCTCTCTCCTTAAAGAGCTAAGTAAGCAGGGGGACGATGTAATTCTGCAGATAAATGCTACAAGGGAGCTGAGTGGGAGTCCCTAATTATATCACTAATAGAAATTATATGCGGGAATGCTCACTACAGTGCTAGTGAGAGGAAATGATATACTTAAACACCCCCAATCCCCTACTGTTTTGAGGGCTAAAAGCTATATTGTGTTGTAGTGCTGGAGACCCTGCTCGCTGCGCCATTTGTCGTATGGGGTGGCCTGCGGGGCCTCTGCTCCCGCTCCCCACATAAGAATGCAGGATATGGCGAGGCCAAAAAGGAACACCCACGGAGCCATAGATAGGGGAGTCATACCATTATATTCTCTCTGGTGACCGGGTGAGACACACGCAGTAGTAGCCACACAATCTGCAGTCCACCATTCACTTTTCTGCCTGCCAACCAACCAATCAACGCAGCCCTGCAGTTACATCAGTAGCCAATTGGCTAACTGGTTACAGCTGGTGGCCAACCAATCACAGTTGATGGTCATTCACTCCCCAAGCCAGCACCTCCCAACGTGAGGCCTAGAGCCTGGAAACTGCTCTCTGGGACTCTGTCCCCACAGTGTACATGCTAAGGTTGAATTGACTAAAATGTTGAAATAGGGCTGCTCTTCTGCTTGGATTATATTTCAGAAATGTATTAAAAAATAAGCTAACACCTCACTCTCTAAGGATGGTCTGGGACTAGCAGCTCCTTGTTAGACATGCACAATCTCAGGCCTACCTGGAGCTACTGAATCAGAATCTGCACTTGACAACATCCCTAAGGGATGTCTGTGCGTAGTAAAATTTGAGAAGCATTAAGCTAAAGTAAAAATACGAACCAGCAACTGGATCTGTCAGGATCATCTGAGGGAAGCCTGGTCATCTTTTGTCACTGACATGTTTAAAGCTGTGTAGCAGTTGGTCCATTTGAAGTGCTCAGCCTGGGACCAAGGCACGCAGTGATGAAGATTGCCTGACTCCCAAGGAAGGAAAGAGATCCTGCACCAGCAGGGGCTCTGGCCACTTCTTCCACTGCCAAGTCCTCTAGCCACGTGTCCTTTGATGAACTCACACTTAAAAACAAGGTTACATGGAATGAGTTGGGAAAGCCTCCAGAAAGGAGGGAAGCCCAGGCCAGGGCTTTGATGAATGACTGAGCCATTGCAGGGAGAATGCCATGTGTCCATAGATAAGATATTTGGAGTTTGGGATTAGCTAGAATTTCTGTGTAGAATGGCAAAATATGGGGCTACACCAATAGGTAGGAGTCAGACCTTGGATTAATTTGTGGGCATGGTAAGGAGTTCAGAGTTTTCCTTTTAAACCCAGAGTATGTCCCCAGTTTTTTGAAGGCTGGGTGGAATTATACATACTCGTTGAAAGAAATTACAACTGTAAAAAGCACAAAGAAAGTAAAACTCATCTGATATCTCACCACCCAGAAATGATACTGCTGACATTTCCTGAGCATCCTTCTAGTCTTCTTCATGCATGTAGACACACATATAATTCTACATATCTACTTTTTTTGCTCAACAATGTCATAGACATAGTTCTATGTCAAGAAAGCACTGGGAAAGCAGGAGCAGCCATCCAGGGCTCAGGCAAGTCAAGGCTGATGGAGAGGAGAATGCACAAAGGGAGTTGGGGGCCTCTTTTGACACTGCTGGAACCAGAAGGTGGGGTGATCCCAGTCTGCCGGAACCTAGTATATTTCTGTGTGACTTGGGCTGGGGAGACTCCAGACGCTGCATGGATCAAAATTCAAGTGGTTGGCCCACTAGATGGCTAGTCCCACGGGGGCCCTGGTATGTGAACACAAGGGGCAGAGGAGAGGGTGCCAGGAGCAGCACCTCGGCTGGGACACAGGCCCATGCATTCTGAGGCTCTTGGCTATCCTGCCAGTGCCCATGTTAACAGCTGAAAACAGCAGAATCCTGGCAGGCAGTAGAGCAATAAACCACTTGGAGTTAGGCAGTGGAGAAAAACACATGCTCTGCAGTAGCCTGGTATAATCTACCGCTGACCTAGAAAGAGAAAACTCTTTCTCTTCCAGTGTCCTTCCAGCAGCCACTATGGCCAGAGCTTAACATCTGCTGGCAATGGAAAATGATTTAAAGAGCCCAGATCCATTTTTGCAGAGCAGGCAATAAAGGATGATTTGGAGATGTGAGACAATAAATAACTGGCACACTATAGTGTACTTAATGATGCATATTTTGGTGTTTCACCATGTTTCACCATTTTCAACAATGCTGGCATGTGTGACTCTAGATATATATATTCTCATATTTGATTTTAAGAAGAGAGTTTTAAATTGAAGAGGTGAACATGAGATTTACATCCCGTTCTTGGGTTGGTCAAGCAAAGCCATGGTTGGCTTAGGGAAATGCTGTGGAAATCGCCAGCTGCCTCGGTCACTCAGAGGTGGCCAACGGCTTCCTCTAGAGTTGGCCACGGTCACTTTTCTAAGAATCACTAGCTACCAGGGACAACGTTTACTTAAGGAGTCTTCGTACACCCAGGCCTCATCTCACCTCTGAATGGTCATCAAAGCCCAAGCTCAGAGCCATTCAGGTCTCTCTCAATGTAACAGACCTCTGCCTGGCCACTCTGTGAACCAGAGCTCTTCCTGCTCCTTCTTTACTTGGCTCCTGAGTCCATCCCCACATGCTTAGGAGATTTGCTTATTCTTCTTGGGAAACATTTTTAAATTTGTTAGATCAGACTTCACATTTGTAGATGTTTGTGAATAGAACTAAAAGCCCTCTAGCATCCAGTCTATTGCATGGAAATCTTGTCCTATGTTTTCCCCATCCCTCGAACCCCAGTTCCTACCTTGAAATCCCTCAAATTAACCCTGTTAGTATTCATTTCTTGCAAACATATCTCAATCCATTAATGAGCTGAGCATTCACATTATACCAGGGAATCCTTAGAGGATCCTCAAAGATAAGTGCTATTATCACTATTTTATCCATGAGGAAATTATAGTAAAGAAATCTAAAGGGTTTGTCTAAGGTCATAGAGGTAACAAGTAATAAAGCTGGAATTTGAAACCAGGTCCCAAGCCTAAGGTCTAAGAGTGATACTAATTCCAACAAAGTAAAAACTGAATTCCAAAAAAAGACACAGGACACAATAAACGAAAAAGAAATAGACAACTGTATCATGGAATAGAATAGACCCATGCTCAATGTGATTTAGCATATAACAATTACAACAACATTGAGAATAACTAACATTTATTGAGAGCTCACTATAGAGAATAAAACGGGGTCATATTCTCATTGACCCCGTTTTACTTATTGGGAAAACGAGACTTAGAGAGGTTAAATAATATACAATGCCTAAGTTCACAAAATAATGCCATGGCTGTGTTCTTAACCATTTGACTATTCTACGATAAAGGTAAAAGCATCTCAAGTCAGTGGGGAAACGGATACACTTTTCAATAAATTGTATTGGAAGATGTAGCTTTTACATTAGTGAACACTAGCTGCTGTAACTTCAGTAGTTTAACAATATAGGAAATTATTTATCTCTCACTTAAAGTCCAAAATGGGTGGTCCTGATTGGTGATGGCCCTTTTGGAAATAGTGATTCAGGGATCAAGACTTCTTCCATCTTAAGATAGTTCTACTTCAAAACATGGTTTCCAAGGGTCTGTGCTCGACTGCATCAGCCAGAGGGGAAAGAGCACAGAGGATGAGAATGGGAAGTGTTTATGGGCCAGGCCTAAATAGGGGTTCATAATTTCTACCTACATTTCCTCCCTAGAGCTTAGTCAAATGGTCACACTTAACTGCAAAGAAGGTTAAGAAAGACAGGTTGCTGTATGCGCAGGAAGAAGAAGAAATGTTTTTTGGTGAGCATCTAATCATCTTTGCCACAGTTATCCATTGAGATTTAAAAGCTAAGCTAGATTTGTACTTCATATCATATCCACAACAACAAATTTAAGGTGAGTTAATAAGCTAACACCAAAATCAACTATGAAAGTATCAGAACAAAGTATTTGTTTATAATGTTGGGTTGAAAAGACCTTTAACAAATCACAGAACCCAGAAGCTTTAAAGGAAAAGATTGTCAGATTTAACTGTAGGAAGACTAAAAACATCTGAACAACAAAAGATACTGTAAACAATGTAAAGAAAGTAACAGATCAGAAGAGGGGGAGGACGGATGACTCAATTGGTTAGAGCGCCAACTCTGGGCAACGGAGCTGCCCGTTTAATTCCCACATAGGCCAGCGAGCTGTGCCCTCCACAAGCTCAGCTCCCGGGTGGCCAGATGTCTCAGTTGGTTGGAGCACCAGCTCTCAACCACAAGGTTGCCGTTTGGACTCCTCGACTCCTGGAAGGGATGGTGGGCTGCATCCCCTGCAACTGACATTCAACACAGCAGCAGCCTTCTGCAACTAACATTGAACAGGGCACCTTGAGCTGGGCTGCCGCTGAGCTCCCAGATGTCTCAGTTGGTTGGAACACGTCCTCCCACCAAGGGATGGTGGGCTGTGGCCCCTGCAACTAATAACTGGCAACTGGACCCGGAGCTGAGCTGCGCCCTCCACATCTAAGATTCAAAGGACAACAGCTTGACTTGGAAAAGTCCTGGAAGTACACACTGTTCCCCAATAAAATCCTGCTCCTCTTCCCCAATAAAATCTTAAAAAAACAAAAACAGATCAGAAGAAAATATTTACATCATATGTAATTGACACTAGATAAATAAGTAGAATATATAAATATTTATACAAATCACAAATACTTATACAAATCATCGAGAAAAAGACAACTCAGTGGAAAATATGAACAGGACTTTTCTGAAGAAAAAATCAAATAGCTAGCAAACATATAAAAGGCTGCTCAAATGCAACATAATCAAGGAAATCTAAATTGAAATAATAAATGACTTACCATCCGATTTGCAGCCATAAAAATATGTTCAGGATTAAAGTGAATGTGAGGAAATAGGAATTCTTTTATACTATTGGCAGGAATATAAATTGTCCCAGCATTTTAGAAAGGCAATTTGGCTATATCTATCAGTTAAATATTTCCATAGCTTTCAACCCAGTAATTTTCGAACCCAGCATCATTTTTGCACATGTACCTAAGGAGGGACAACTAAGAATACTCTCCGCATTATTGCTTAAAATATTAGTAAAAAATTAAACAATCTAAATGTCCATCAGTAGAATAATAATATGGAATGATATTATTAAATAAACTGTACGTACCGTGGAATACTAGGCAGTGAATATAAAGAATGAGGCAAAGCTCAGTGTAAAACAGACAGAGATCTCCAGGGCATCATTTTCTAAGTGAAAAAGATAGCCACAGAGCAAAAGGAACAGTTTAATCTCTGTGTTTTTAAGAAAAGTCACAAAATATGCCATGCATTTTTGTATGAGCACGCTTATAAGTGCATTTAAAAAGGTCTGGGAAGATACTACTAAACCAACAATGGTGATGCCTGGGGATGGGCATGAGAACTGAATTTAAAGAAAGCCATTGAATTTTGCTATTCGTTCTTCATTGACTTTTGAAGATCAAGCCTCATGAGAGTTGTAAGACCAGAAACAAAACTGAAGAAGTGAATGAATGGAGGGAGATGGGAAGGAGAAGTGAGCATAGAAAGAACCAAGATGCAAAGTCCAGAGAAAATGAAATAGAAACGTACAATGAACCCAAGGCACAGAAAGAAAGGGCTTGGTGGTGCAGATGAGCTCAGAGGACCAGCAGGTGATGTCTGAAGATAAAGGGATTCCTGAACACAATCGCAGTCAAAATTGAGGTGAGATGGCTTCAAAGATCTCATCAGCATTAGCTGTTTTCCAAAGCATGAAAAAAATCATGATAATAAGTTTATTCTATAGGCGCTTTAACAACATATTATACATATAGTTAAGGACCCTTCTGTATTATAGATATTTCACAACCAATTGCAAAACTGGGTATGACTTTATTTCTTTATTTAAAAATTGATGTATTTTATGGTATTTTCAGTTAAGTCATCAATTTGGCACTTCAACTGGAATGCTCAGGAATTATTTGTTTCTTAATTTCTTCTCTGATTGAAGGCCAGGCAGTACATAGCATGCATGTTCATATGAGAGTTTCTTTGGTAATATGAGGGTTTTAAATAAGTATTTTTTTAACTGAAAAGGGCAATTTGGGATTTTGTTTAAAAGCTTTATTGAAGTCTAAATTACATATCACAAAATTAAGCTGTTTTAAAGGCATGATTCAGTTAAATAAATTTACAAAGTTCTGCACCCATCACCACAGTCCAATTTTAGAACTTTTCTTTCACCCCCAGAAGACTCCTCTGCCGTCCATCCCATTTCCACCTTTAGTCCAGGGCAATCACTGATTTATTTTCCATCTCTGTAGATTTGTAGAAAGGGCAATTTCATACAACAAAATTTTTGTAGCCTATGGAGCCCTCGCAATGTCTTTATCTACCAATAATGTCCAATTTCACGTGTGAGAGAGAATAACGTCTCTCTTAGCAGCTGAAGTCCTCAAGTATGAGTTATTCAGTTTAGATGAGAATAACACCCCACAAAAGGGAGCCTGGAGAGCAAGAGTTGGTGGTTTCCAAGTCCCACCGAATAGTTGGGGATGGGAGTGAGGGAAGACATCAGCGTTCCAAGTTTCAAGAAGCAGTTTAGGGTATCTGTGGGTCACTTAAAATCTGATTCTCTTGATATGTGTAGGAGTTGAACATGTGTTATTCTCTGGATTGTCCAGGCTAACTACTGAGTAAAACATAAGTACATAATCATGTTCATCCTACCATCTCCCATGGACAAATTTTAATTTTCATAAGTAGTGCAGTAAACCCACGAGGAGGAAGAGAAGTATTTTCCTGCTGACTCATAATTTATAAGCCACTTCTCTATCAATGAAATCTGTCCTGTACATTACTTACTGGACATTATAATGCGAGCAGTATTGGTTTTTCCCCCCTTGCCTCCCCACTACCCTTCTCCACTCTCTGTTTTCAAATTATGACTTTTCAGGTCTTCTAGGAAAACAAAGCAATCCTATTGTTATTCCATAAGATTTGCCTTTTTCTGGCTGCCTCCTTGACCTAGATGAGGCTGTAAAATCAGTAATTGTAAATTGTTGATTAAATTCTTGGCCAAGGTCATACTCAGGGAGGATGGGAGGTCGCAACCTCATTCTTCTAGTTACAAGGACATAAATTATTATATTCTCTCAATCTACATGATTTCTGCTTGCCCTTATTTACTAAAAGCAACTCACAGATATGGTGGTGTTTTGTTAGGCCTGTTGAGTGATGGCTCCTAAATGTCACCAACACAATCTGTTGCTAAGACCAAGCTGAGTTTATTGTTGGCATTGGTAAGGGGGATCCACACCTTACAGCTCGGGCAGTGTCTCAAAGAGGGAAAGGTCAGGTTAAAATTTATTGAGAATCTGAAGTTTGGCTTAAGGTAGGTTTTTTAATGCAGAGACTTGATTAGAATTGGGTAAGGATCAGATAACACAGATTGAGATTGGTGGAAGGAAGCACATTTATAGAGAGAGGAACTGAGGCCAGAAACCATGTGTTCCCAGAGGGTTCTGATGATAAGTTCCAGGTTCTAATTTGAGTCCAGTAGACACCCGTTTCCTTTTAATAATTCCATCTTTGTTCTTTGTTCTCTAACCTGGATTGACAGGCTTACTTTTCCTTGTATCTCAAGTTAGATCTTGAAACCAAAAGAACTATTTCTAAGAAAAGTAGCAATACCATCATTGCTCATTATGAGATATTTCGGTATTTATGACAGTAGATACTGCAAATTGATGCTAAAAATTGTTTCCTTATTCTCCTGACTTGATGAAACTCTCAACGGGTAAGATTCTTGGAAAATATTTTGGGGAAGGCTCTTTTGGATGAAAAATGTACCTGGTCTGTGCAGATGTTTTTCCATTATCAGAGCTTAAAAATTCCATTGAAATACTATGGGAAACCATTTCCCCCTAGATTTTTGTCTTTTGTAAGAGGATTTTTTGGAACTCAAGTTTGAGTCTGTTGCCAAATAAAACATTGAGAAAATTATTTTGGAGAATTTATATGGTAAAATGTATTCTTGTTAACCTCAAAACAAGAGATCAGATATTTTTATCCTATTTCATCTACAACTATTAGGTTGGTGCAAAAGTAATTGCGGTTTTTGCAATTATTTTTAACCTTTTAAACCGCAATTACTTTTGCACCAACCTAATATTTGCAAAGCTGTTTTATCTGCACTTTTAGCGGTGGAGACAAATCATTGAAAAAGATTTATGTTATGGTCAGTCTTCCACACTAACTAGGATAAAAAATTTTGTAGCAACCAAGCAGCCTCAAATGCTCTTATTGATATTGTTTTCAAAGTGAAAACAATTTGGCTTTGTTTTTCAGATTTTATCTTGAAATTTTACACTTAAAAAAGAGGGTCTGAGGTATAGTTTTCTCAGAAGAGACCTACATTTTTAACAGTTGGAAGACTACTGTAATAATATAGTAAGTATTCTGAGATGGGTTTTAGTATTTTTCAGTTAGTATACACGATGGGCTGTTGACCATGTCTGGGGCAGAACAAAGACACTGGGGATGTGATGACCCACACACATCAGTTTTCTAGTTGCATTAAAATGGAGCCAAACAAGTAGGTCTTGCATGACCTCAGCTTTGCTCCTGGAATCACCTTCTGCCCTCTTCACACATTCCTGGCATGTCTTTCATTCTCTTGTGGCAAAGAGCAAGTGGAGTTGCCAGGTTACTGTTGGTGAAAAGTAATTTTTAGAAACAAAGTCAGTGTCTTGGTTCTCAGTCATTCATCTTGCATTCAGGGGCATGTTGTGAATGTTAAACAGTTAACCATCGGTTGGTGCTTAATCTGTTAAATCTTGCTCAACCCATAATTTGAGTTCCCACCTTTTTGTTTTCACTTTCTTTCAAGTATAAAATAGATGGGTTACATTTCTTTTCCAACTGATTCAGAAGTATATGGCGCAATCCTTGGGTATTAAATTGTAAAAACAAAATACATGTTAACTAAGTTAAGTGAAATGAGAGGTGAACTTTTAGCTTTCCGCATCAATTATTTTTTTTTCCCCGCATCAATTATTTATGAAAATATCAAATTGGATTTAACCCCTAAAACCTGAATGTTTTGGAATATGAGAAATGTGACTCAGACATTTGGGGGCCTCGTTTTTCAGTTTCTTTTCCCTTTTGTTCAGCAGATCTGAGGTATAATCCATAGGCAGTTTTCAGAGCCATCCTTCCAAAGGATTTATTTATCTATCCAGTTATGTGACTTTGAACAAGCCTCAAGTTTTCTTATCTGTAAAATGGGAACATCTACCTCACAGAATTGTTGATAGTAGTAGAATGTAAGTGAAGCGTCCATTCATATTATTGTATAACAGTAGATATACATTATTACAATAGGCCTCCAGGAAATGGTAGTTATATGCTCTTTTATTGAAAAGATACTTTTACTTGTTCAAAGTTCAAGAGATACAAAATTTTATGTTGTATCTTTTGAAATCTTTTCACTTGTTTCTCAGCCACATAATTCTTCTCCTTGGAGTCAACTGATGTATGTAAGTTTCTTGTGTATCTTGCTAGAGATATTCTTTGCCTTTTTAAAAAACATGAAATCATACTATTTCATGTTTTCCTTTTTATCATTTAAAAATGTATCCTAGAAGTTGTTCATATCAGTTAAATTTGTTTTTAAACAATTATGGCTAAATTAACTTAGGCATAGCCTGTATAATTATGTATGTGTGTGCTAGCTGGCATGTTCTAATTTAATTACCAATTCTAACCTTTAATTACTGAATATTCATCCAACCATTCATTTTATTCACTCATTCAACAAATATTTAAGGCCTACCGTGAGTCACGCTAGGCTCTGGCAACATAGCCAAGAACAAAACCGTCACTTCCTTCCCATTCTACTGAATATGAGACTGGACATTGCGTTTTGCCCCATTCTCGGCTGTGTGATGCTTCAGAGCCCCACGCTGGCCCTGGGCGGCTGGCTGACGGCGCCGACTCGCCAGACTGTCCAGCATCCCTGTGGTGAGGGGTGGGGTCCCTGCGGCGAGGGCGGGCAGACACTGGAGTCTGGAATGACAGGAATCCTGCGGAAAGTCCGGAGCCCCACGCAGGTCCAGACGCGGGGATGCACGGGAGGCTCTGGGACAGTGTGTGTGTGGGGGGGCGGACCGCCGGGAGAGGCGGGTCCTCGGGGCGACTTTGAGGCAGTGGTCCTGGGTGTGAGAGCGTACACACGCCTGCATTCGTGTCCCCACGCCTGCATTCGAGTCCCCTCCGCGCCGCAAGCAGCACAAGGGTACATTGGAGATCATTTCCTTAACTACCCAACTTGGCACAGATGGGAAACCAAGGCCCGGGATGGCGAAGGTCCGGGCTGATGCCCACCTTAACCTGGAGTAAGCGCTGACAGAGTTAATTCACAGCGAGTTCAACAGCTGGGCATACGAAAGCCTGTTAAGAAACTGGGCACCTTTGGGCATCTACTGGAAACTTGTGCAGTGGGAAGGCCTCGGACTCGCAGAGCCGGTGGCGGGAGCCGAACGTCCAGTGTGCGGGCGGGGCCCCAGCCCTTTAAACTCCGGACGCGCGGGAACCGCAGTCTAACAGCCACAGGCGGGAGGGCCCTGGCGGCAGGACGCGCGGGCCAGACGCGGACCAACGACCGCCCTGGCCCCGCCCTCTCTCCGGCGCCGGTCCAATCAGCAACTGTCGTGCGGCCCGCCCCTGTCACTCCCCCCCCCGCGCGCCTCCGCTCCTGACAACCCGAGCTGAAGGATGGCGGGGGCGGGGCTACGGGCAGAGAGTCTGGGCTAGTGCCGAAGTCGCGCGCTCCCCCGGAGTTTCGAACGCAGTTGGCCCTCCAGGGAGAAAAAAATACAAGAGCGGAGCCAATCGCTCAGCAGAAAGGACCCGCGCGCTGTCGTGGCCCCACCCCGCTCTGCTAGAAAGAAGTTCAGGCCCGGTCATTGGCTCACGCTGCCTGTCACTCGCCGCTGCGGCCAGCCGGCAGGGGCCTCGCAGTGATTGGTTCCGCCCAGGCGCGAAATGTAACGCGGGAAAAGCGGAGTAGGGACCCCGGTGGCAGGTTGTTACTTTCGGGGGTTCGGCGCCGTGAGTCCTGTTTTTCTGTCACGGCAAGCCAGGCCGCTCGCTGCTTCCCGCCGCTGGAGCCTGCGTGGGGGAGTACAAAGAGCGGAGGGCGGGCTTGACCAGAGGTTGGGGTCCGGCCCTGGACGCCCGGTACCCGCCGAGCTGCTCCGCTCCTTCACTGGCGGCCGCGCAGGAGGATTCGGGGAAGCGTCCGCCTGCCATGAGCCCGCGGGACTGAAAGCCAGCGACTCGGTGCAGCGCGGGCGAGGGGAGCGAAGGGCCAGACCCGAGCTCAGAGACTGCTGCCCGCGGCCGCCGGAGCTGCGATCGGGGCCGGGCGATGATCCGGGGCGCGGAGGCGCCGATGGCGGACAACCCGCCACAGCCGCCACCGGTGATCTTCTGCCACGACTCCCCGAAGAGGGTGCTGGTGTCGGTCATCAGGACGACCCCGATCAAGCCCACGTGCAGCGGCGGAGGGGAGCCGGAGCCGCCGCCGCCGCTCATCCCCACTAGTCCCGGCTTCAGCGACTTCATGGTGTACCCGTGGCGCTGGGGCGAGAACGCGCACAACGTGACGCTCAGCCCCGGGGTTGCGGGGGCCGCCGCCTCCACTGCCTTGCCTGCCGCCGCCGCCGCCCCGCACCCGGGGCTTCGGGGCCGGGGCGCGCCTCCGCCCGCCGCCTCTGGGGGCGAGGACGAAGAGGAGGCGAGCAGCCCGGACAGCGGCCACCTCAAGGTGAACGGCGCGGGCGGGCGGGCGGGCGGGCGGGCGCGGGGCAGCCGGACGGTTAACGGCGCAGCCGGGGAGCCGGCAGCGCCAGCGGACGCGGCGGGCGGGGCGGGGCCGAGTTTAAAACGCGAGGTCGCCGGGGCCGCGGCGGGGGCGGTAGCGAGTGACAGGACACTTACGTCACTGCCGCGCGCCAAAAAACGGGCCCCCGCGGGGGAAGCGGGCCGGCCGCCACGTGACGCCGGCTGGGAGCGGACGGGCGGACCCCGGAGCCCGGCCGGCAGGTGCAGGGGGCAGGGGCGCAGCCTGGGGTTGCGGAGGAGGCGGCTCCACCCCCCCGTGAGTCGCTGCGCAGACCGCCGAGTTCTCCCTGGAGGCAGAGGGGGGAGGGGCCGCCTTCCGGAGCGGTTCCTCCGGGTGCGGGAAGCGAGGGCGCTGCGCAGTGGGCGCTCCATTGCCGCGTGGGTCCCGCCCGTCCCCGCTGTGCATGCCCTGCAGATAGAGCGGAAGGTGACAAGGGACGTCGGGGAATCTTGGGCAGCGGAAGCTGGGCCCTCGCTGCCTTTCATTAATCCAGCTTACTACTTTGCCAGGTGCTGAACAAACAGCACATGGAACGGGATGCTGTTGTCGCTAACCTCGAATTGCTCGCACTCAGACTGTGTATAGAGCTGGGAAGGACGTGACTACCTGATTCAAACCTACATTTTACGGATCAGGCAACTGAGGCTTAGAGGGCATTGGTGAAGACCTCCCCGAGGTCACACAGCTAGGTAGTGGGGGAGCTGGGACTGTGGTTGAATTTCTGTGGCTACTAGTCCTGAAGCGTGTGTTCCGGGTGCTTCTGCTGACAAATACTTGCCTCTATAAACTGTAAACTCCAGGACGGCTTTTCGACTATTCAAGACTATTCGACTTTAATACCTTGTACACTGTAAATGCTGAATAAAGGTGTTCAATACATAGTTGTGTAGTGAATGAATGGTGCTAATATAAGGTTACTATTCAGGTTCTAGTGGCTGTATAATATAAGCAGTTTGCCAAAGATAAAACAACTAAATCACCTAGTGGATAAGTGCATCTGTATTGGCAAATACTGTTTTTATTAATTGAAACAAGTTTGGTCATTTTACACACAGTAGCAAAAGTGTTGAAATTCTGTGTTGTTTGAGCCGGAGGAAATTGATACACTTTATGTTACTAATAGCGTCGTAATTAAAGAACTATAAAGTTGTAAAACTATGTGCTTTAACCCACTTCAACTCTTGAAACTGCACTAAAGTAAAAATTTGAAAGAACAAGCAGTACAAATACTCATAATAGTGCCGAGTGAGTTTGTGAAGGGACCAATCACTTGTTGGCTATCTTTAGGTAGCCCTTACTTAGCCACTACTTGGGTGGGTATCCTAGATATTTTTCTGTGTTAACGAATTTAATCTTTAGTCCTTTTTTAAAACTAGAAAACACATATATTAGGTTATAGTACATAGTTGATCAACATAAAGGCACACATGCACAAATACTTGTGAAAGACTTTTCATTTATTATTGATTATAACTTAATCTAACTTTGGATTATCCAAAAAAAAATTAATGTTATTATAGACAAATGAAATCTGCAGGTATGTTCTTTTTGGCCTAAAACAGACTTACCGTCACACAAAGCTTTATAAAAGTCGCTTACACAATGCATAGATTTGAATTTTATTTCCACTTTGTCCACCTCTTTTCAGAGGTGAAATATACCAGAAGTGATGGAGAACATGTACAAATAAAAAGGCTGCTTTATATTTCATTTTTTCCCTCCTCACAGCATTTCCTATTGTAACGTTAATAAACTGATTCTAACTTGTCCTTTTATCAATGAAACAATCCCAAGTACAACTCCAAAAGTTCACTCATTTAGCTTTCCCATCTTGGGGGAGAGGGGAGCCTGGAATATACCTTTAAGGAAGTTACCTAGTTTGATTTGTGATCAGTACTTTCTAGACTAAAAATAGGGAGTCCCAGTCCCCTTGTTTTGCTTCTGGGAAGTGCTGGTAGTTCTTTATCTCCACGTGTATCATGGTTGAATCATGTTGACTGATTTTGTTCACTTTTTGGGAAGATGGGAGACAAGTTTCCAATAAAGGTGGTGCCAGTAACATGCTCCTCTATACCCCCTTCTCAGTATGCAGATGAGAGGCAATAACAGCTGTGGGTTTGAGAACATTTGTGTTCATTTGCTTTCTATTTGTTGCCACTGCTCCCAAGGGAGACATTAACATCTGAGTCCTGTACCCTCCTCCCCTTTCCCCAGCTCTTGCTCCTCTGGTTTGTTCCTGTCCAACACTGCCTCCCCTGCCTGTGTGGGAGAACACCCATCATCTAACCACTTATTTTGGCCCCTCATCGCAAGATTGCTTAGCACTCTTGGGTATAATTGTATATTAGCACTATCTTTTCCTAGGTTGTAGAATTTGGGGAAGGAAGGGAACAGGTCTAATTTCTCTCTGCCCTTGGCATATCTCTCACAGGATATCCCAAGCCTCCCCATCTTGTGCCCTTGTGCCCTCTACTCAGACTGCATTCTTGAGGTTACTTCACCACTGTGAGACCTGCATGGTTTGTCTTTGTGCTTAGCCTCAGATACCATTTACCCTTCACGACTGGCCAGCTGCCTATCCTGCTTCCCCTTTCTATCACCTGAACATTTCAACCATCTATACTGCACACAGCTTTACAAATAACTGATTAGTACATAGCAATTACCACATTAAACATAACTTGTTAACATAGTAGCCACCATTTATTGCCTGGCACCGCAAACTGCCATGCTTTGTGTTGAGTGTTGTGAATTCCTTACTTAATTTACCTTGTTTACTCAATGAAGAAGGAGGAATTTGAGAAAAGAGTCCTCAAGATTAAGTCCCAAGATTAAGTGTATTTAGCATATGGTAAGTGGCAGAACTGATGGAACCTTCCAGAGCCCTTGTTCTTAATCCCTCCATGATAATGCTCCTGTGTATATTATGTGTGAATTGACTTTAGGGGTTCGTTATATATATATTAAAGACTTTTATTGGGAAGGAGAACAGGATTTTTATTAGGGAACAGTGTGTACTTCCAGGACTTTTTCCAAGTCAAGTTGTTGTCCTTTCTGTCTTAGTTGTGGAGGGTGCAGCTCAGCTCCAGGTCCAGTTGCTGTTGCTAGTTGCAGGAGGCGCAGCCCACCATCCCTTGCAGGAGTCAACCTTGTGGTTGAGAGCCCACTGGCCCACGTAGGAATCGAACCAGCAGCCTTCGGAGTTAGGAGCACTGGAGCTCCAACTGCCTGGACCACTGGGCTGGCCCCTCCTTATATTTTTAACATCAAGCTAATGCAAGTAGACTTCTGACATACACACTATTTATATTTACCCATATGTCAATTGAGATGCTTTATGAGGGTATACACAATATACTAGATAAATTCAAATTAAGACTTGGAAAGTTTTGCAGATAGGTCAAAGTGGAGGACAGAGTTAGGATGCAGATATGGGAGCCATAGGAAATTTGGATCTAAATATGATTTCAGAAAGGGAAATAAGATAAATTACATTTTCTCATTTTCTTTTCAAGGTACACACACCACCCTCTGAGACCTGTTTTTTTTTTTTTCTTCTAGGTTGTGTTTGAGCACTTTATTTGAATTTTGCTTTGTATAAAAGTAATTGAAGGACTTTTAGTTTCTTAACTTTTTCTAAAGCCTAGGTAAATGTGTACATTATGCTAAGTGGCTTGAGAAATAACCCAAATTTTATTAAACAATTATGAAATATTTTAGAAAACACTTTCAAAATCACCAGTCTACCTTCTGGAGGTATGGAAATTCTATTTTAAAAATTAAATTTACTGATGTATGCCAACATTTTTTGGCAGTTTAATCATTTTGCTTCTTTCTAGTAGCTTATTTTGCAACAGTTGCCACATATATAGCAATGGGATGTCTTAGAATTTCTTCTTAACTTTTTCTTGCAAATCAGTCTCAACCAGATTTTTCTCTTAGGCTAATGTATACTTGGTTGATGATGAGTTAAAATCATCGTCAAAATGTACCTAGAAACATTTTCTTATTGCTAAGATCAAAATGAAAATGGTCCTTTTTAAGTAGTACTGCTTATTTATATATTATGGTTAAAAGAGACTCTATTCATTGATTTAGGGCATTAGATGATTACTTGCCTTGCCTTATTTTTTTAGTTCAAAGAATGCACGTGGTAAAGCCTAGTTGTATATGGCTAAAATATATTTTTTAGCTCTCTGTTTCTCATCTGGAAAATATAAATGTGTGGTTTGTAGCTGAAACAAGATCTTAGAGTTGCTGAGAAACAGCCAAATGGTTAACATTTTTAAAAATATATCTCCCTCTCTATTACACGTCTGTTTATTTTTTTACCAGAAACATAGAAAATAGTAATGGGTAATCTTAAAATTTTGATACTAATTAACTAATCAGTTATTTCAAACTGTAATAGTCAACAATATGTTTTTATGTATTTAAAAGTATTAGGGGAAAGATTCTTTTATGGCAGAGAAGCTGTATCACTAAGGTTTTTAATTAACCTTATTTCATGTTCAATTATTTTCTTAACAAAGTCACCTGGTATTTTTATGGATCATAGATGCTGTGTTTATTTGTTTAGCATTTTTAAAAACATTTAAAATAATTATATGACCATAACCAGTAACAATCCATACTTGTACTGTGACTCAATAAATGATGGCAACGGAATCTCTATTTTTACTCGTGGTTAGATCCCTCTCTTTGCTGATGCTGCATGAACAATTTTAGCTACTGTATAGGAATGTTAATATACTATAGAGAGTTCCCATGAACCATATACCCAGTTTCCCCTGTTGCTAACATCTTACATTAGTATGGTACATTTATTTCAATTAATGAACTTAGTTGATACATTGTTATTAACTAAAATCCATAGTATATTCAGATTTCCTTAGTTATTTTTGATTGAGCTGTAATTCACATAACAAAATTAACAATTTTGAAGTATAATTCAGTGACATTTAGTAATTCACAGTATTATGCAACCACCGCCTAATTCAAATTCCAAACATTTTCATTACCCCAAAAGAAAGCCCTGTCTCCATCCATTAAGTGGTCACTCCCTATTCTCTCTACAGTTAGTCTCTGGAAAACACCAATCTGTTTTCTGTCTCTGTGGACTTATTCTGGATGTTTCATTACATGGAATCATACAATATGTGGCCTTTTCTGTCTGGCTTTTTTCACTTGGCATAATGTTTTTTAGCTTCATCCACCTTTTAGCATGTATCATTTCTGTGGCTTATGTAATAACATTTTGTTGTATATGTATATGTACATTGTACCACACTGTCAGACTTTTCCAGTGATTGAACTACTTTACAATCCTAGCAGCAATGTATGAATGTTCCAATTTCTCCACATTCTTACCAAAGAGCACTTTTATTTTCTACTTATCCTGTTTTTAAAAATGTAACTTAGTTGATATGAAATAGTATCTCTTTTTGTTTTTTGAGACTTATTGAGGTATAATTGACCTCATTGTGGTTTTGATTTGCATTCCCCTAATGACTAATGGTGTTGAGCATCTTTTCAGGGACTGGCTGGCCCTTTGTATAACTACTATGGAGAAATGTCTATTCAATTCCTTTACCAAAAGTTGAATTGGATTGTCTTTTTGTTCTTGAGCTGTATATGTTACATATCCTGGATGCTAGCTAGACCCTTATCAGATACATGATTTGCAAATATCTCCCATTATTTGTTTTGTTGCTTATGTTTTTGGTGCCATATCAGAATCCATTGCCAAATACAAGGTCAAGAAGACTTAGGCCTGTTTTCTTTTAAGAGTATTATGCTTTTAGCTCTGACATTTTCATGTATGATGCATTTGGAGTTCATTTTTTAAATATATTATGTGAGATAGGGGTCCAACTTCATTCTTTTATATATAAAAATCCAGTTATTTCAGAACCTTTTTTTTTTTTTTTTTTTTTTTTTTTTTTTTTTGGTTGTTGAGAGCCCACTGGCCCATGTGGGAATCGAACCGGCAGCCTTCGGAGTTAGGAGCATGGAGCTCTAACCGCCTGCGCCACTCGGCCGGCCCCAGAACCATTTTTTGAATAGAGTATTCTTTCCCCATTGAGTGTTCGTGGCACCCTTCTTGAAAATCAATTGGCCATAGATAGAAGGGTTTGTTCGTTGACTCAGTTCTATTTCATTGGTCTATATGTCTTTTCTTATGCCAGTATCACAGTGTCTCGATTGCTGTTGCTTTGTGGTAATTTTCTAATAGGGAAATGTGAATCATCCTGCTTTGTTCTTTTTAAATATTGTTTTGGCTATTTGGATCCTCTTGCAATTCCATATAAGTGGAGGATTGTTTTTTTCATTTCTGCAAAAAAGGCCTTTGGAATTATAATAGGGATTGCATTGAATCTGCAGGTCACTTGGAGTAGCACTGCTGTCTTTTATTGTCTTCCAATCCAAGAACTATGTCCTACAAATTTTGATATGTTGTTTTTGTTTTCATCCATGTTGAAGTATTTTCCAGTTTTCCTTGTGCTTTCTTCTTTGACACATTGGCTGTTTAAGAGTGTGTTATCTAATTTCCATATATTTGTGAATTTCCCAGTTTTCTTTCTGTTATTAATTTTAGTTTCATTCCATATGTGTCAGGGAAGATACTTTGGATGATTTCAATTTTTTAAAAATTTATTGATATTTGATTTGTGGCCTAACATATGGTCTATCCTGGGCAATGTTCCATGTCCACTTGAGAAAAAAAAAAAGTATATTTTGCTGTTTTTGTGTGGAATGTTCTATATATATCTGTTAGGTGTAGTTGATTTATAGTGTTGTTGAAGTCTTCCATATTTTTGTTGACCTTCTATCTAGCTGTCCTGTCCATTACATAGAACTGAAAGTCTCCAGCTATTTTTTTTTTTTAAAGATTTTATTGGGGTAGGGGAACACGACTTTATTGGGAAACAGTGTGTACTTCCGGGACTTTTCCAAGTCAAGTTGGTGTCCTTTCAGTCTTGGTTGTGGAGGGCGCAGCTCAGCTCCAGGTCCAGTTGCCGTTGCTAGTTGCAGGGGGCGCAGCCCACCATCCCTTGCGGGAGTTGAACTGGCAACCTTGTGGTTGAGAGCCCATGCTTTAACCAACTGAGCCACCCGTCCACCCCAAGTCTCCAGCTATTTTTGAACTGTCTCTTTCTCCCTTCAGTTCTGCCACTTTTGCTTCATGTTGTTTGGGGGCTCTGTTGTTAGGTATGTATGTGTGGATAATTGCCTCTTTTTCTATCCTTTCACTTTTAACCTATTTGTGTTTTGTTTTGTTTTTTAGTTTTTATTGGGGAATATTGGGGAACAGTGTGTTTTTCCAGGCCCCATCAGCTCCAAGTCAAGTCATTTCAATCTAGTTGTGGGGGGTGCAGCTCAGCTTCAGGTCACATTGCTGTGGAGGTCGCAGCTCACTGGCCCATGTGGTAATCGAACTGGTGACCTTGGTGTTATGAGCACTGTGCTCTAACCATTGAGCCAACCGGCTACCCCTATTTGTGTTTTTGGATCTACAGTGAGTCTCTTATAGACAGCATATAGTTGGATCATAGTTTGTTTTGTTTTTAAAATTCATTCTGCCCATCTCTACCTTTTAATTAGAGAATTTAATCTATTTACATTTAAAGTGATTACTCATAAGGAAGAATTTACTTCAGCCAGTTTGCTATCTGTTTTCTACATGTCATATACTTGTTTTGTTTCTCAATTCCTACATCATTATCTTCTTTTTTGTTTAACTGTTTTTTTTTTGTAGTGTACCATTTTCATTCCTTTTGTTTATTTTTAATGGTTAACCTGGGAATTGCAATTAACCTCTTAAATGTAAACA
This sequence comes from Rhinolophus hipposideros, assembly GCF_964194185.1. Taxonomy (NCBI): domain Eukaryota; kingdom Metazoa; phylum Chordata; class Mammalia; order Chiroptera; family Rhinolophidae; genus Rhinolophus; species Rhinolophus hipposideros. Next base: position 8,550,925 of record NC_138057.1, on the reverse strand, counting down.
AATCTATTTTGAATCAATACAACCGTAGCTTCAATAGTATACAAAAGCTCTGTCCCTCCCCCTTTTTGTTATTGATGTCACAAACTACACTTTCTTGTATTGTGTTACTGTTAATATAGATTTAGAATTTTTTTTTACATTTGGCATGTCTTTTATATAGGAAAGAAAAGCGTTACAAGCCAAAAATACAATAATTTTGGCTTGTGTAGTTACCTTGACTGGTTTTCTTTATTTCTTTGTATGACTTTGAGTTACTGTCTAGTTATTGAGTTATTATCCTTTCATTTCTGCCTGAAGAACTCCCTTTAGATTTATTGTAGGGCAGTTCTTCGAGCAATGAACTCTCTTAGCTTTCGTTTATGTGGAAATGCTTAATTTCTTCATTTTGAAGGGTAATTTTGTTGAGTATAAGATTATTGGTTGACTTGTTTTTCCTTTCAGCTCTTTAAACATGTCATCCCACTGCTTTCTATAGTTTCTCCTGGGAAATCAGCTGTTAATTTTATTTGTGGACTCATATGTGATGAAGTACTTCTCTTGCTGCTTTCAAGATTCTCTTTTTGTCCTTTGATAGTTTGATTTAATGTGTCAGTGTGTATCTCTCTGTGTTTATTCTTTTTGGAGTTCATTGAGCTTCTTGGATGTTTAGACTTATGTCTTATCAAATTTGGGAAATTTGCAGCCATTATTTCTTCAGATATTCTTTTTTTTTTTTTTTTTTTTTTTTTTTTTTTTTGTTGAGAGCCCACTGGCCCATGTGGGAATTGAACCGGCAGCCTTCTGAGTAAGGAGCACGGAGCTCTAACCGCCTGCGCCACCGGGCCGGCCCCAGATATTTTTTCTGCCCCTTTCTCTCTTGCCTTCTGGGTATCCAGTTATGTGTATGTTGTTATACTTGGTGTTGTGTCCCCCTTAAAAATTCATGTATTGAGATCCTGACCTCCAAAGATGATGATGTTAGGAGGTGCTTTGGGAAATGCTTAGGTCATGGGAGCTGTCATAAATGTAAATTAGTGCCTTTATCAAAGAGGTTCTGGAGGGATCCTTTTCCCCTTCTACCGTGTGAGGACACAGTGAGAAGGCACTGGCTGTGAACCAGGAACAGCGCCTTTTTCTGATCGTGCTGGCACCTTAATCTTGGACTTTCCAGCCTCCAGATCTATGAGAAATAAATTTCTGTTGTTTATAAGTTAGCCAGTCTGTTGTATTTTGTTATAGCAGCCTGAAGACTGAAACATTTGATGTCCTATAGGCATTCTAGGGTCCGTTCATTCTTTCTGTTTCTTTTCCTCAGACTGGATAATTTTAGTTGACTTCAAATTTGCTGATTCTTTTTTTCCTGCCAGTTCAAATCTGCCATTAAAACGCTTTGGTGAAGTTTTTCATTTCAGTTATTGTACTTTTTAGCTCCAGGATTTTTAGCTGTTAAAAAATAATTTCTGTTTCTTTATTGGTATTCTCTATTTGTTGAAACAGTGTTCTCCTAGTTTCCTTTTTTCTTTGTCCATGGTTTCCATGACCTCTTTTAGCATATTTAAGACAGTTTACTTAAAGTCTTTGTCTAGTAACTCCAATGTCTGCTTCCTCGTGATCTGTTTCTATTAGTTTTTCTTCTGTATGGACTGTACTATTGTTGCTTTGCATGCTTTGTAATATTTTGTTGAAATCTGGATGGTTTGAATATTATAATGTAGTAACTTTGGAAATCAGATTCTTCTCCTCAGAGTTTGTTTTTTGTGTGTGCTGTGGGTTCCAGTTGTTTGTTTAGTGACTTTCCTTGACTATTTTTGTAAACTCTATTCTTCGTTGTGTTTGTTCTCTAAAGTCTGTTTCTTTAGTTTGTAGGCAGCTCATATTTTGAGAGAGATCTCCTTGAATTCCTGGACCCAAAAAAAGAAAGGGGAAAAACTTCTAATTTTTGAAGAATGGCTCTGTGCTGTAGCTCTCCTTCAGTGCTTAGCCAGACTGTACAGCTCTGCCTTAGCCTCACTTCCTGCTTGTGCTGAGCCTAAGATCAGCCAGGGGTGAAAGCTTAGGGTCTTTGCAGGTCTTTTCTGAGCATGCTTTCTGCCCTGGGAAAGGGTTTGGCTTTCTAAATTTCTGTCTTTAGGATTTATGGGCACTTTTCAGTGTCCTAATTTCCCAAAGAAATTCTCTTCCAAGCTTATTCTCTCAGCTTTTGGCACATCTGCTTGCCTCAGTTGAATTCTTTTGTCCCAGGTGGCAGCAAGTTGTCATTTGCCTTACAAGTGTTTTGAGCAGTGCCCTCTGTGTAGCGGCCTTTCTACCCTGAGAGTTCTAAGTTAGGGAAAACAGAGAAGGACCTTGCCTCAGATCTTTAGGAAGCTCTAGACAGGTCAAAACAGACAAACACAATTTTTTCATAATAAGGTCAACTCTTCCCTCTCTGGAACCAGGGACCGGGTTCCTACACTGAGAATGAAAGCTGCTATTTTTAAGACCACTGTGGGGGAAGGGGAGGGGTAAGAGCAAGTTAAAAAAAAAAATGCTGCAAAACTTTCCTACTGTTTTAAGTTGCTTTTTTCTTGGTTCAGTGTTCGCTGAGTTGCTGTAAAGCTCTATTTTCTGGAGTTGTGACAAAACTGATTCTGGCAGCCTGATTTTTCAGTGATCTGTGGAGAGATGGATGCTTGGAACTACATATTCTATCATTTTTGGTGATGTCACTCAAGAAATATTTGGATGTGAGGGCTATCTGGCTACGACATCTGTCACTCCATTGATCGCCAGGGTTGATTTGGCTGATCTGGCTGGCTGGGCAGGTGGCTCCTTCCTCCTTCACTGCTCCATGTGCATCCCTTCCCAAGGTGCGTGCTGGGTTGAAGAGGACGACCTTCGCCAATAGGGGAGAGAACCATTCTTCGGTCAAGTGTATATGAGTGTATATGGGCTCCCTTGCTAGAACCTCCAAACAAGCTCTCAAGAAAGATTTAAAAAATTATTTGCTACGATACTTTGCTTTAATGAGTGGAGTCCATGAAATTATATTAATGTTTATGCAATTGTTAGCAGGATGGAATCCGACGTGGTAGACCCAGAGCAGACACCGTCCGGGATTTAATAAATGAAGGAGAGCATTCGTCCAGCAGAATCCGTTGTAACATCTGTAATAGGGTGTTTCCACGAGAGAAATCACTCCAGGCTCACAAAAGAACTCATACAGGTAAGTTGAGCAAATTTAGAGAATGCCAAAAATAATATTTACCTGAAAGCTGATTTAATATTCAGGCTTATAAATTAATTTTTTAGTTGCCTTATATTTATATATTGTAAAGTTTTTAAAAACAGACACTGTGTAGTCAGTTTCTTTTTTGGTGGAGAAGGATGGCTTCCTGAACATTGATACCATGTGACTTTCAGTTATCACGGTAATCTAGTTGTCATGGGAATGTTATTGCTATATTCAGTTCTATTCTTCTACTATCTGATTTTTACTTGATACACCCTTAAGTTGTATGTATACTTGTTTAAACTGATTTGTAGGCCAAATATTCAAATAGTGATTGTCAAGTTTTTAATAGAATTTCTAGAGTCTTCAGTGTGCCATTAAATCTAAGGTGAAGTATAATTTTTCAGAATTAAATGCATCCCAAATGTATCATACATCTTTATCTGTGTAGAGAAATTATACTTGCATTTTAAATACCATATGGAGAGCGAAAAAAATAATACAGAGAGAGCCCTTGTTCTTTCCACAGAGAAAGGTGGCCTCAGAAGGAATCTTATGGTTCTAATAATGGTATCCAGTAATTTACAGATGAAGAAAATGTTAGGTCTCTGAATGTTAGAGACCTTGACTTCATGTTAGGTCTCTGAATGTTAGGTCTCAGAGACCTTGACTTGCAGACAGAGCCATGTCTGCAAGAAAACAACAAAATGTCTGTTGGCCTGCACCTGCAGACAGAGCCAAACTTGAGATAACAGAAAATGCCACAAAACATCTACTGGCTTACAGGCAGTATTTTCTGTTTAAACAATGCTACCCTGTCAGCACAGCCCCTATAAAACCCTCCTCACCCCCTCCTGTAGGGCTGCAAGTCTCCTTTAGACATGCAGCCCGGGCTGTAGCCGTCTTTGTTCAGCCAGATAGACTTTCTCTTAATAAAATAGACTTCTCTTAATAAACTTTCTTAACTTGCCTGACCATACACGTTCCTTTATTGGCCAACCTACGTATATCAGGAACCCGTTCACCAAAAACCAAATACCACTGCCTATAACCTCTCATACTCTGAAGTCTAGAACTATGCTGGCCATCACAGTAGCACGTGGGGCTCTCCAATTACCTGAAATGTGCCTAGTCTAAACTGAGATGGGCAGGCCGTTGCCACACGTTGCCAGTCTAGATAAGATTAAAGACCATGTGGCATGAGGAAAAGATCCCTGAGCCCCAGTCCTGACCTACCCTAACCCACTGATACTGCTAGGCCTTGGCCTACTATGCCAGATGCCAGGGAACTGACCCCAAGATTTCCATGGTGTAGTTAAACTCTAATAGTATATGCTTTATAAAAAACTTTTCTCTTACTATTTTAAATAACCTCCCTATCTCCTGTGTTTTATTAACTTGTGTCCAACTGTCACAACCATTTGGTACATTTCTAAGTAATGAGAAATTTAAGGAGCACGAGTTACTGTTCTTTGAGTCGTGTTGGAAGAACCAGTATATAATTGTTGATCAAAGAACATTTTTTAAAGAAACAAGTTTAATTGGGAGCACTTTCTTGAGCTGGCATTGTGTTAAGTATAGGAAATGAAGTGGAGTACAAGGTATTCTGCATCTTTGTATAAGGAGAGTACCATGATACATGAACAATCGAGGATGCAGAGCTCAATTATTTGGAGGTAGGGGGAGGTAGGAGGAGTTTCACTGAAAGCCTACAGGATTGAGATTTGAATGCGTAGAGAAGATAGGATTTTCAAGGAATAGAACAAGATGAGGAACTACCTCCTGGCTGGAATGAATCTCAGCCCCCTAACTCAGTAGCTACAGTGCAGACCTTAGGGGACCATTTAGAAGTCAGCAGATAATTTTCTTTTGTCCAAGGAGTATAGTAGGGTTTGGGGGTGATTAGGGGGTAGTTGGCATGACAAAAGCAAGAGTTCTGTGCCAGCTATGTTGTAAGGGCTGTGCAGGGGGATTGACTAGAGCCCAGCCAGGGTTTGTCTAGGTGGGAGGGGCTGCCAGTCTGACAGGGAAAGTTAACAGCAAATTTAGAGAATGGGGGATGGAGGAAGTAGGAGTGAGCAGCATTTTAAAGAACCAGCAAACACTAGTGATTTGGATTATGGGGAGAAAAAATATGGGAGAAGCCGAAGATGATAGCTTCAAGGATTCGAACCTGGGTACTTAAAAACTCAAGGCCTAAAGAAAATGTGCTTCCAGGTGGATAGCTGCTTGCTATCATGCAAGCGCTGTTCTTTGCATTTCCACTTTCAGCTCTCTAGAGGCTGTAACGTTTTATTGTTTGGAGTCAAGATCTATAGAAAGGTTGATTCTCTCCCCCTGCCCCTTCCTCCTTTCACCTTATTGTCTCGGAAATAATAGGTAACATCCACTCTGTCTACTTAGGTGAGAGACCCTATCTGTGTGACTATCCAGACTGTGGAAAAGCCTTTGTTCAAAGTGGACAGCTTAAAACACATCAGCGCCTTCACACCGGAGAGAAACCTTTTGTTTGTTCGGAAAATGGTATGGTTTAGGAGTTAAGTTTATGTAATAACTAGTTGTGAGTTGGTAGTTAAAATATCTTTGGCTTGAATTTTTTGGGAGGAGAGATTTTTTGATCCAGATTTTATAAAACATCATAAACTTTCTTCCTTGCGAATTTTGATCCATGTTCAATTTCTGGGAAAAAAATTGATTTTTAAATATTCTTTTTAGATGTAAATCTTAAAGGGCAATTAAAAATACTCTATCCAGTTACATGTGGTAGAAAAATCTATAAAAGTATATACAGCCTTTAGAGTGGGTATTTACTTGGGTTTTAAACTTTTTTAACTATTAAACTGAAGGAAACACATTATCGTCTAGATTTCTCATCATCTTAATTTACTTTTCTCGGTTACCAGTGAAACTGAACGTTTTCCATGTCTGCTGGATATCCAGGTTCTGATGAGTGTTTCCCTCTGTGTTTTGAAGGCTGCCTGAGCAGATTCACTCATGCAAACCGCCACTGTCCGAAGCACCCTTACGCCAGGCTGAAGCGGGAGGAGCCCACCGACGCTCTCAGTAAGCACCAGGCTGTGGACAACCAGGCTGCCGCTGAGTGGTTGGCAAAGTAAGACTTTCCTGGGCGTCCCCTGCAGAACACGACCCAGCAGGAGGGCTGATGCTGGGACTTAGACAGTTCTCTCATTTTAAATAAGTTGATATACATTTTATAGAATAACTTGAAATGGCACTTTATTTCCTTCAACCATAGAATTGTCAGGAATGTTGTTAGGATCTGAGTGTGGTTGAAAACTACTATATGATATTAGTCTTGAGTGCCCAGACCACAGTTTATTTTAAAAGCAAGAGTTTTCTCCATTTTAAAAGAGTGTTTTATAGGTATTGTGTTTCACTTGTTAGCTCAAACCCTCTTCATTTTCTTTATATCAGAATTAGATATGTGCTGATTATTGTAGGGATATATATCCATATGCCCCCCTACCTATACAGAAGGTGCCAAAAAACATGTATACACATTTTAAGAAAGGAAAAAACTGTATTAAAATTGTAATACTCAATATATATTGATAACAAAAGATGAATACAAGTCACGTTTGACTTCTGCAATGATGAGGTGCTCACAGTGGTTACCGTCAGCGTACACACTCCTGATTACTACAAACTACTGCTTGAGCAACGTTGACCAAAGCATCCACTTGTATCTCTGTGCATGCTGTTTCAATTTCTTCACATAGTAAGTACCATGCGTCTCAAACTTATCACAAATGAGTGTAATTGTTGCGCATATTGGAGATTCTGTTGCACACTCACGCCTCCATTGTCGTTGTACTTCCACAACATTCTCGAATTTCAAATACCACTTCAAAATGGTCTTGCGTTCCTCAAATGACAACTGTGCTTCTGCCATTTTCTTTGACTGTCCTGCCTGTCTCATGGTGACACTAGCATTCATTTGATTAACACCATCTTTTGAGCGAATGTCATACTACACATTGCTGCTGTAATTCAATTCAACTTTGAAACGTAATACATAGATAACATCTCTTAAAAGGTGTATACATTTTTTTTGGCACCCCTGTATATGTAGACCTAGATATAGATATATACAGAAAGATGTTCTAGACTACCAAAAAGCACCCATTTTTTTTAACGGCAACATGGGAGTTAGTATAAAAGCGTTCTCTAAGGATGTTTTGATTTAAGAAGTCACCTCTTGCATAGAAACCAGCAGCAGCTGGTCACCCCCCTCCCTAGCTTCATCAGCTTTCTCTGCACTTGGGGTCAAGTCTAGACCACCTGGTTGTGCTGCTGAAGCTCTGCCTCCCTCCGGCAACCCAACTGTTTCCCACCATCTGGGCTCCTGGTTTCTCAACACAAGCCCACTGTCCCTGTGGTTTCCAGACCTTTGTGGTCACTATTGCCTCCGTGGGACATGCTCGCTTCCCTCTTCACTTAGCCACTTGGTTCTTTCTTCATTTCTTACTTAGGTTTAACAACACTTCAGGAAGTTCTTCTCTAACTTGCTGCCCAACCCCCAAAACAAACAAGGTCAGACTCACCTAATAGATGCTTTTATAACACACTGTATTTTCCCTTTCAAAATCTTCATCACACTCTCATTTGTTCGTTCCGTGTCTATCTTCCCTGCTTGACCGTCAAGTCAGCTCCACCAGGCAGGGATTACATTTGTGTTGCTCACTGCATCACTTCCCCCTCGCTCTTCCTCCTGGCTGGCCTCCACTGCCCCATACCTCTGATTTCGCCCAAGCCAGAAACTGTTGGTCATCCTTGCCTTTGTCCTCTCTTTCTCCCATCTACGCAGTGACCAGCTTATGGATTCTACTTCCTTAATACTCTAAAATTCAGCTACTTCAACCCTCTCCATCCATTGTCCATGCTGTTGCCAGAGGGATCTTTCTAGAATGTTCATGTGATCCCCAGTATGAAGTCTAAGCCCTTTACTATGGCACTCACAGCCCTCCATTACCTGGTCCCTGCTGACCTAGCTAAACTTACCTTTTGCCATTTTCTTTAAGTCATCCTGAAGTATTAATATTTGCCTTTTTTAATACCTGAGTATTGCCAACACTTTTCCAGTTTAAGTCGTCTAGATTTCCTGAAATCTAATAGTGTTTGTATTTTTTTGTATGTAATTTTAAAAACAGCTTTCCGGGGATATAATTCATACACAATAAACTATGCACATTTAAAGTGTACAATCTGGACATGTATACATCTGTGAAATCATCACCCACATCAAGATGTGAGCATACCCATCACTTCCAACAGTTTCCTTGGGCCCCTTTGGAATCCATCACCCCCACCCCTTCCGGCCCTTCTTCCCCAAACAACACTGATCTGCTTTCTGTCACCATAAATTAGTTTGTATTTTCTAGAGTTTTATACGAATGGAGTCAAACAGTATGTTCTCCTGTTTGTTTGACTTCTTTCACACATTATTTTGAGATTCATCCATGTTGTTGAATATATCATGTGTTCATTCCTTTTTATTGCTGGGTAGTAATCCATATGGATACACCTCGACTTGCTTATTCATCTACTGACAAGCATTGGGTTGTTTTTGGCTATTACAAGTAAAGCTATTATGAACATTAATATAAAAGTCTTTGTATGGACATCTTTGGATGTAATGGTATTGACATTTAAATATGCATTTCTTTAGTTACCAAAAAGGTGTGATATTTGCATTTTCTCTTGTGAATTGCCATTTGGCTATGTAATAGAATAATGGTGGTGCTCCTAAATTTTTGAATAAGCTCTGTGTAGTACAGATATTAATCTGTATGTCATATTTTATGGGCTTAAAATTTCTCCTAGTTAACTCTGCCAGAAGTGACCATTCCTCTGTGGATAGGGTGAATAGGTTTCTAAATTATTTGTTCTCCTATTTCTATACTTTAGTGCATTTCACATAATGATTTTTAAGGCAGCTATAGTTTAATGGCAAAAATATGTGATTAGAGAGTTGAGAATGAGACTCTGAACTGCCAGTTTTTGAATTTGGAAATCTGAGCAAGTTCCTCAACTTCTTGAACTTGAATTGTTTCCTTAGTAATGGGAAATATATGTAATATATGTGAAATCACTTTATAACTTTTTAAACTGAAGCACATGTAATACTGTGGTAGAGAACCTTTTTTATTAAGAAAGAAATATCATGCGTACCCTATAATTAATGCAGATGCATTTCCCATAGGTATTGGGAAACAAGAGAGCAGCGCACGCCCACCTTGAAAGGAAAGCTTGTTCAGAAGGCAGATCAGGAACAGCAGGACCCTCTGGAATACCTTCAGTCTGATGAGGAGGACGATGAGAAGAGTGGTGCCCAGCGCCGGCTCCAGGAGCAGCGGGAGCGCCTGCACGGAGCCCTTGCGCTCATAGAGCTGGCCAACCTGACCGGAGCACCACTGCGCCAGTAGCTGCACACGGACCTCTCCCACTGTACAAAATGTACTGCCCGGCGTACTTCTAAAGTAGATCCTTGGGCATAAGCTAAGCACCTTATTTGCTTATTATAGGCTGCTATTCTGTAGAAACTTATGAAGAATGTCATTGCCCCAGAATACGGGGTGAGAGAGAATTGCACTTTTTTTTATATGGTAATGGATTGTTGTAAAGTTTAAAATATTTTGTAAATATGGGACGTATAGTACAGGGTAGGAAACTACATATTGTGGGAAGCTAGATTTTGCAAGTTTAATGCATTCATTGGAAGCAGTTCTCACAGGAAGCACTTTCTGAATAAGACACTCATGAAAAAACAGAAACATGTAGCCAAAGAAGGTTGAAATAGATTATTTATAACATCATTTTTTAACAATGTATATTAGTATGTTTAATAATACTGTAAACACTGAAGCCAGCAAGAAAGTATAAGATATGTGTGTAACATATATATGTTTTAATTGCAAAATAGTGTGACTAACAAGACTAGAGAAATGGAAAACTGACTTTCGGAAGATGTTCTAAGTTATGGACTTTGGAAGAAAAGTAGATATTTGAGGATCTCGATAGGATGCACAATAGTTTAGAATTTTCAAAATTGGAATAAAATCAGTCTTATTCTATCTTTCCAAGGCTTTACAACTTACTATGGTGTTCAGGTTTGAAAAGCACTTGTCATCCCTCACTTGTTAACTTGGGAACTTTTGCACATTTCATATTTCTCATTTGCTGACATTGAGTGATTAATCTTGCAAAGTCTGGTAGCCTAATAATTGGGTGTTTTGTTTTTTTTAAATATTATGGGCCCTGTATGGAGATTTGGCACTTGGATTTTTATGGATAAAAGGGCACCTACAGGGTTGTTGTGTAGTAAACTGTTTTAGATCTTTTGTTAGCAAACACTAAATTTTAATTGTACTGCTTGTTTAGAATTATTAGCAAATGGAAGCCTTCTATTTATATTTTCAGTGCATAAAGCCACCTTCTTGCTTTTCAGAATAACATGCCAAGCTATTTTGTGCTCACTAAATTTAGCTATCAGTTAAACACTGCAGAAAATATTAGCTATTCAAATAAGTAGGCTTCTGGGATAGTTTTAACTGCAAGTGTGTTAACTTGTGTGGTGGTTTGAAACCATTTTTCCAAATAGATGAAGTTCTGAAACACCACTTGATGTACTGAGGCATGAACAGAAAAATCAAGAGCTGAGCGGTTCACCTCCTTATGTAGGCATAAACCTCCGTCATTTTAGCTTTTGTTTTAAGCACAAACTAAAAACATGCATAGCATGCTAATTTTATAGATTGCTTAATTGGAGTAAACCTCGGAATAACAGAGGGAAATATGGGCTCTTCAGCGCCTTTGTTTTTTTTGAAGTAGTAGCCTACAGATGTAGTTTAAACATTATCTAAAATGTAGGCTTCTTTCTCCCCAAATCCCCACATGTTGCAGTACACCAATAGTTTAACATACGTAGCCATGACAAAGGGGAGGGATGTAAATGTCTTGAAAAGGAGCAGAAGTGTGAAAGATGATAGTAACAAATGATGTGTATGATGAGGACATACCTTACAAATGTAATCCTCTGTGTAGTAAATTACAAATCTTGAAGGATTTTTTTAATAAGAAAATTTATATTTGTAATGGTCTAAGAATTTTTGTTTGTAATCTGATATATAGAACTTGGAGCACTTATAAAGACAGTTAGAGACACTATAGCATTGAATTTTCTTGGTATAGGTGTCAATATTTTCTCTAGAAGTTTTCTTCTCAAGTATGATTTAAAGAACTATAGAAAGCAATACTCATCAGTCTTGGGAAGTTTAAAATTTGATGAAATTACATAAGGAAGGGCAGTAAGAATTTAAAAAATCCTTGCCAAGTCAAAGATAATAAAATTTAAGGCCTTAAAAAGTAAAGGTTTTTATTTCTCTGGTCAGCTTTTGTCAGCTATAATAGTTATATTCATAAACACTTTTTATTTGTATGATTGAAAGTTTAAGAAATTATTACAACTATTTACTATAGAAATATTTAAAATGTTCTTTTTTTGGTATAAGCTATATACTTGGACAAAATACATTGGCATTTAAAATTTGAGGTGTGTTAAGACTGCTTTTTGTTTTAAAAATGTGGTTTACATTCAAAATTTTGAAGTGTTTTATGCTTCTATGGCTAAGTTGTAGTTTGGCAGAGTTAACAGCATAAGAATAAACATGCTGTAATTTTAAAAGATGCTTTGAATAAAATTTTATTTTAATTTACAGTTTAAAGTACATGTTCATTCTTGAACCCTTGATAATGTTTTCCTATCAAATATACAACAACTTGATATAAAAAATTAAAAAGAAATGTCACCCACTGCCCTACTTTCTTCCATCATTAGTTTGGTAAGTTCTGTATTTCATTCCAGTCTCATCCCAGGCATCTTTTTAGCCTACTTGGAACCATAGTGTGAATTGCTTTTTCTTAACTTTAAAATCCTGGCCTTTTAGATTATAGATATTCATCTAACTTCCTCATCTGGTTCATTGTTACAGTATTAAAAATACACAGGTGTAGATAGTATTGTAAGCCCATTGCAGGCTTTACATTAGCGTAATCAGGAATGGGATTTCATTGTACTTATACTCAGGATATGTTGAGCCTGGGGTCACCTGAAGAATCCACTCAGGACTTATTTACTTTTCTGAGTTAAGCAAATCGGTGTAAGTTTTTCATTAGTTATTTTTGGTATATCTTTAGTCTTGTACTGGAATTGGCAAGGTTCAGCCCATCCAGGCTTTGTATGATTTCACAAGCAACTCTTTAGTTGTGAGTTGTCATTTAAAAAGTAAAGATGAGACTTTGACAGTGACCTAAGGTCTTGGAAGTGTGTACACAGAAGCAAATTAAAGGCAAATATGATTAAGGCTGTCATTAAAAGTGACTATTCTTTTGCAGTCAAAACTTATTTGGAGACTCACTGGAAACTTAGTTGATCTTTTTGAGGAAATTAACCAAAATGACTTCAAAGTTCAGATTTTTGGGTTCAGCTTGCATAAGAATTCATTTTCTATTTTAAAACCATCTTATGTGTGTTTGTTTTCTTGTTTGGGGTAATGTGGACTCCTTTCTGGCTTTTTTAGTTTTAGTTATTTATCAAAAGTCAGATCTGCTTTAGTTCTTATCAGTGCTGAAAATATTGGGTCAATGCTTACAACAGAAAAACAGTTCTATGGCATGGATTTAATTAGTCTCAAACATCTATTTAACTTGAAATCTTTAGCTTTTCTAAAAAGCTAAAGATTTCGGATTTTTAAAGTTAATAATTTAGAATGAAAATATGGGAAACTTGAAAACAATGCTAAAACAGGTGGACTCTGGTCAGAGTAGGCAGCCCTGGGAGGCTCTCCTTCAATTAAGGAGAACACACACGGATGCTCGGATGTTACCCCAGCATGTGGTAAATGGGCCCCCCGGGGAAGGAGAGAACCTGCTAGAAAGCACCCAGAGGGAAGGAAAGCCTCGAGACTGCACTCACCTTACCCCAGCCATTCCACTCATCGCTACTTGCGGAAGGAAAATGAAAACACGTTCAGTTCTCGCAAGAATTCGTACACGAATGTTTATGGGACGTTTTTTATGATATCCCTAAAGTGGAGACAACCAACATGCCCATTAACTAGAGGATGGATAAACAAATTGTGGTACTACTCATTAATTAAAAGAAACAACATGGACGAATGGCAAAAGTAAGAAAAATGGAGCGAAAAAAGCCTTAAAAAATATAATCTTTTATATGAAATTCTAGAAAGGGCAAATCTAACCAACCGCAATAGAATCAGAATGAGTTGGGATTGACTTCTTTGGGGCACAAAGGGCACTTTCTGGGGTAATGAAAACCTGTTTTGATTTGGGTGGTCACATGGGTGTATGCATTTGTCAGAATTACACTGAGGACTCCGCAAACCTGCATTTTATTGTATGTAAATTATGCGTTACAAAAAGTAGAAAACAAAAGCAAAACCAACTCTTAAGACGTAACCGAAGCGTTTCTTCCCAAGTGAGCAGCCTAGAAGAAGGTAGGGCTTTTTAACTCCCAAATCGGTTTCTGGTCCCCCTTTCCCTTCCGTTTCGGCCGCGCCCTCTCAGGGCAGCCGGGGGCGGGGACGGAACCGGGGCGGGGCGGGGCCCCTGGGGCGGGGCGGGGCCACTGGGGCGGGGCCACTGGGGCGGGGCGGGGCCCCCGGAGCGCAGCCCCGGCGGACGGCGGGCGGCGGGCGGCGGGCGCGGGCCATGACCCGCCCGGACGCCGGCGCGGGCGCCGACACTGCCTCCGCCCGGCTGCCCTCCGGGATGGCCCAGCCGCTGTCGGCGCTCTTCTACGGAGCGTGCTCCTTCCTCATCGTGCTGGTCAACAAGGCGCTGCTGACTACCTACGGGTGAGGAGGGCACCAGGGGTCCGCGGGGGGTCCGCGGGGGGCGCCTGGCAGCTCGGCGGCGACCTGACCCGGCACCTTCCTGCTCCCGGCGCCACGCGGGCCCGCGGGGGCTGGCTGGACTCGCGAGGCCCCCGGGGTCGGGGGCGCAGGGCGAGGTGGGGCTGCCCCTGCCATCTGTGCACCAAGGCCGCGCGCCCGGCCCAGCGGGCGGCGGGGGCCGGTAGGCAGGAGGCCCTGCGCTAACGTGCACGGCTGCGAGCTCCACACCTTGGCCACGTTTTCGTTGGGCCTGGACCTTCGTAGTTCTATAAAAACCCAGCCACAACCTAACAAAGTCATTCTGCTCCGATACTTCCGCAGGACACCGCGTAGTTGTGCTTCTGTAGTGCCACCTCCCAACGCTTTCAAACGCACCGATGTGCTGCAACAAGTGAATGTTTCTTTAGACACATCGAGACCTTCGACAGACGAGTCCTGAGCGAGAAGTTTATTTGTATTGAATGATCATTCTCACATTACCAGCGTTCGTGGAAAACTGGGGAAAACAATGAGACGTTCACATTATGCAGTTTTTTTTTTTTGATGATTGTACAGTAAACTAGCACATTTGTGGTTCCTTGAACCTATTGGTAAGGACGAGAAAATCTTTTTAAATTATGCTCTTAGCAGCATCGAAAGCGTTGTGGATTTAGACCCAGTTTCACCATTTAATAAATGTGCCTCCTGGGTCAGTCCCATAGTCAGCAGTTTTATCAGATGCAAAAGCTGAATAATTACACCTTGTTAATTACCTCCCAGAGCTTTGGAGGAGCTGTCATAAGGGAGGGCTGTGAACAAGACTGTAAAATCAGCATTTTATGAAGAGTGCAAAGAGACCTCAGTATCTTCAGCCTTCTTATTTTATACTTGAGAAAGCGGAGACCCTTAACCTGTGACCCTTAACATGAGCTAGGCTAGTTACACCTGCAGCATTACGATAACCCCTGTGTAACACGGCACGTCTATAACACGGTTTCACTCTAACCAGTTCTAGAATTGGGAGAAACCCGTGTACAACACAGCATCCTAGAACATGGTTTCACTCTAACGCGGTTTGAGAATTAGAGAATTACAGAAATTAGAGAATTAGAGAAAACCCCGAACAACACGGAGCATAATAAGAGCTTTTAAGAGCAAAAGATATCTCATTCGAAATTAGGGAAATCCCAGAACAACAGAGCAAAGGATATCTCATTTGAAATTTTTCATTTGAACGTGGTTGGCGTATTCAGATTTGACTGCAGAATTTTAAAATTTATTAGAATTTTAAATCCCATTTTGTTTGTGGTGTGTTAAGTTCAGAGGATGAAGGTATCTTGTCAAAAAGAAAACGTCCTTGGTGAATGGTGCTTAGTAGTGATGACGAAGAAAACATTTAATACATATTAATATGTTATACTTTTGATGAAAATTGCTTTAATAAAGATATTTCTCTTAATTATATAATATTATATAATATAATTATGTAAAATAATATAAATATAAAAATAAATATAAAAAATAATAATTACATAACATAATATAAAAATTATAATAGTATTTTTTTTAAATTTTGGGAACCTAACCCCCGTTTTTGTACTAGTTCTTTGTTTCATATTACACGGATTCACATATTACGGCATTTTAGGAACCTAACAACTGTGTTATACGGGGGTTACCCGTACTTACTGAGTACCTACTATGTGCCAAGCCTGTCACAGGCACCAGGGAAGCGGCTGTGAACAACACAAAGCCCCTGCTCTGGAGAGCCCATGTCAGTGGTGGACACAGAAAATAAGTGAGTTCATGAATAATTGAGGTGATTTCAGGTATGAAATGTGACAGCCTGGGATGGAGTGATTGGCACTACAGCATTCCAGACAGAAGGGAATGTGCCAAAGGGGGCATGAGCTCTGCTTGCTGGAGGAACAGAGAGAAGGTCCCTGTGACTGGAACTGAATGAGCAAGTGGGAGAAGGTAGGAGAGACAGGGAAGGCAGGATCAGGTCCTTCGGTCATTCAGTAATATTTACTAAACATCTATTATGTGCCAGACGTTGTTCTGGGCACTTGGGATGCAGAAGGGAATAAAGCAGATCAAAATGCCAAATGGCATGAAGCATACATCCATCCTCCTGGAGCTTACATAACGCTCTCTAGTGGATTAAGAAATAAACTGATAAAATTTTTGTTATGGCAGATGTGGCTGTGTGGTCATCAGAAAAAGAAAGTAGGAAAGGGAGTGAGGTAGGGAGTATGGGACTGGGAAAGAATTGTATCTCAGTGTGATCAGTGAGGCCTCACTGAGGAGGTGACATTTGAACCAAGACATAAGTGAGGTGAAGGAGATGGGAGGTGAACATTTCCGGCATAGAAGAATAAGGAGTTTGGGTGGGAATAGTACCAGGTGGGTCCCCGGTAATGGATTGGTAGATTGCGTAGGGCCTTCGTGGCCACCATGGAGCTACTGAAGGAGATGGGAGCCCCTGGAAGGAGCAGAAGAGTCACATGATCTAAATCACTCTGGCTGCTGTGTTGAGAACAAATTTGGGGGGACCAGGATGGAAGTAGGGAGACCATCAAACCAAACAAATCACTTTAATTTTAGTCAAAATGCGGTTGGAAGTCCCTTGGAAGGTTTTAGCATGGGAGTGATATGACATAATATGTGTGATTAAAAAGATTTTTTTGGCTGGTGGGTGGATGGTATTGGAAGCAGGAAGAGGAGCTAGGAAGCAATTGCAGTTTTCCAGATAATTCTAAGAGATGGCTTGGACTGGGGGGGCGGAGGTAGCAGAGGATATAGAGGGAAGGGATAGATTTAGGATAATTTTTGTTGAGTCTATGGCTGTTGATATTGTCTACAAGGTCTCCACCCGTGTGTTGCAGCATTCTTGCTGGTGTCCGGGGGAAAGTCAAACCCCGCCTTAAAAAGAAAATAGAATAACTATATGCCTAAACCTGGATCATTCAACACATACAATGCAAGTGAATGGAAGAAAAAGAAAAGTTGAACACCTAGGATAAAAAACAAGAGAATACTATTAATAGGCTTATTTGGGAGTGGTTGCAAGTTACATCAGCTGAAGTTTGAAGCTCAGTCCCCACTATCTGCACTTGAATGTGCTCTCTGGCCATGGTAGTCAGTGCCTCCAAAACACATGTCTTCTTGTTGGAAGCAGGGAGCAGTAAACACAGGTTAAGCGCTTCGAAGATGAAGGGCAGTGTCCAACCAGGAAGAATTATATGAGACTTTTCATGCTCTAGACTTTCCATCTTTAAAATTTTGAGTTCCATGATTAAAGGAGGAAATTGAGTTTTTGTCTCTATAACCCTTTTAAGTAAACATTTCACATTTCCATAATGGAATATACAATTGGAGAATCCTGTTCAAATAACATTGTTCATTCTCTCATCTCAAAATGCTTTAGAAGCACAGTTTTGAAGGGAGGAGGACTGATGCGATAACAATAAACCATAGAAATCTGATCTGAGCACTAAGTGTTTGGAGATAGTGTTGTGTTGTAGGTTGGAAGAAAGGACCTTGATGATTACCTTATTCATAAGGTCATGGGAATGTAGCTCAAAGGACGTTTTTTCTCTTCCATTTTGAGTAGATTGTTTCTGATTGGGGAACAAGACTGATGGGTGCTCTTAGTTATTTGTTTTAATTATTTTATTTAGCTTTAGTTCAATATAATGCAAGATTTTCCTGGTTGGACAGAGAGGTCCTTCATGATGTGAACTCGCAGACCATTTTGGGGTGAGAGGGAAAAGCGAGGTCATCTAAGAATCCGTGGCTAGTTGGTCACAAAAGTGCTTCTTGGGAATCAGTTCATGATAGTTGTGCAGGTGGTCTGGAGTTGTTTTTTTGTTGTCGTCTTATATTCTCTGTGGCATGCAAGCATTGATGAATGATGCTTAAAAAATATAGAACTTAGTTGTATTAAGTTCACAAATATTTGCTCAGTATTTGTTGTGTGTCTTCTTTCTACATCCCTGGGCTTTGAGATCATTTAACACAGTGGTTTCCAAACCTGCCTGGTAATGTGACTCACGTGGAGAGAATGTCCACTGGTGGGAACTGAAAGTCTATGTTAAAAAACAAAACCAATTCTTAACTCTCTTTTATTTTGATGAAAACCTACTCTCTCCTGAAGACGCTGCTCTTTTCGGCACCTGGGATGGAGCTGGATCCTGGTCTCACCCAGGTGTGGGCAGGTGCTGGGGTTGGAGGTAGGGATGGGGGGAAGTAGGGAGAGGCGGATGAGGGGGATCTGCGAATGCTTTGTGGAGACGTCGGCTTTCCCGCGCCCTTTCAGTCCTCTCTGTGATGGCTCCTGTGACTCATTGAGTGAAAAGGCCTGGTCTTCTTTTCAACCTGGACTGGTGTGTCAGCCTTGGAAACTTCAGGATGCACATGCTGAACCATGGCAGCTGGTCTCGGCCCACTGCCAGGGTCCCTCCCAGGGCCGCGTGCTCCAGGCCCCAGGGGGTGGCCACCACCTCCGTGCGCTGGGAAGCCCTTCCCACTGGATCCCATGGAACGCAGCTCTGGAAGCCACATGACTCCCTTCTGGCATCACCTTGGCTGTCATTCATTGGGCACAGCCTGTCGTCTGCCTCCTTCCTCAGTACTGGAGCCCCACTGACTGTCCTGCAAGAAAAACCACTCTGGGCTGGCTGGTTTGACTTTACATTGTTGATCACAAACCTCAACTAGCTCTCCTTGTCCCAGAAATGCCTCTTTCTGGCTTTCTCCTTCATGGTGAAGCTTCCCACACCCCCATTCTCCAGACTCCTAGGATACATCATTGAGAAAATAGAAACTGTCGAAGGAGTCCCCTCCCTGTCCTTCTGCTAAAATAGAGGGAGCCTATTGTTGCTGTGGAAGGGTCTGTTCCCCACTTCTGGGCTGCGCTGCCCACCCCCTCCTTCCGTGATCCTCCTTGTTTTGGCATCAGCAACCTGTTGGCATCAGCAAATAAAAACCTCTGGATTCCAGTGGACCTTCGTTTCTAGTTCTTTCAGTCAGACTCCTCAAAGAGTGTGTACACAGACTGTCTTACTTCCTTGCACTCACTCCTACAAGAATTCAGTTAAAAAATTGGGGGTTATTTAAATATAGAAATGTACAAAGAAGAATAATAATTATCCTTATTCCCACAACCTAGAATCAATATCTTGAAATATTTATTTTTTAAAAAGAAAAGTCATTCGGTTGTGATCATTATAAAGAATTCAAACAAAAGAAAAATTAGATATATGGATGGATTGGAGACATATGAGGTCTGACTATTAAGTTCGTGAACTTGCACCGATGTTGCTAGCCTTTTTTGATATCAGAAGGATTATTCATTATGAATTTTTACCAACTGAACAAACAGTTAACCAAGTTTACAATTTGGAAGTGCTGAAAAGGCTGCATGAAAAAGTTAGATGACCTGCATCACGGCTCTTGCATCACGACAATGTACCAGCTCACACAGCACTGTCTGTGAGGGAGTTTTTAGCCAGGTAACAAATAACTGTATTGGAACACCCTCCCTACTCACCTGATCTGGCCCCCAATGACTTCTTTCTTTACCCAAAGATAAAGGAAATATTGAAAGGAAGACATTTTGATGACATTCAGGACATCAAGGGTAATACGACGACAGCTCTGAGGGCCATTCCAGAAAAAGAGTTCCAAAATTGCTTTGAAGGGTGGACTAGGCACTGAGGTTGGTGCATAGCTTCCCAAGGGGAATACTTCAAAGGTGACCATAGTGATATTCAGCAATGAGGTATGCAGCACTTTTTCTAGGATGAGTTCACGAACTTAATTGTCAGACCTCGTACATGCATAGATTGAAATACTTTTAAAATAAATGGGATATTATACATGCTACATGTTGACTCATCTATTTATAAGTTGTTTTATTTCATCCAAAATGGAGTTGGGAAACGGGCTTTTATTTAATTAATTTTTTTGAGGATCCCCTATGTCCCCCATCCCTTTTTATTATGAAAAGCATCAAGCACACAGAAAAATGGAAAGCAAAGTACAATGAACACCCATATACACACCACTGAGATGCAGTAATTAACATTTTGCTATTTGCATTTTTCCCCCAGGCCCATTGAAAGTAAATTGCAAACATCATGGTTCTTCACTCTGAAATACTTCAACATGCCTCTCTTGAAATATGGGTATTCTACATAGTAACATTTTTGCTCTTAACAAACCTAATAGTAATTTCCTAAAATAATCTAATGCCAAATTTATAATCATCCCTATAGTCCCCGAGATGTTTTTATATAAAGGTGTTTCTTGGAAATCTTTTATTAAATTTGTATCAGGTATGTTATTTGAAAAACAAAACAAATGATATAATGAATCACCATGTAGCTATCACCCAGTATCAACTTTGTTACATTTATATCCCTCCTTCACTGAACCCCACCATTTCCCCCCAGATTATTTTAAAGCAAATTAAAAATACATTATTATAGGCATTTCAATATGTATTTCTAAAAGGTAAGAAGGACTCTTGTTTTAAAAAACACCACCCAATATCATTTCATACCTGGAAAAGTAAAAATAATTCCTTAATACCATAAAATATCCAGTTAGTTGTTGTTTTTTGGTGCTATTGTAAATGATGTTTTTAAATTTTTCATTTTCTTTGTGTCTTTCTGGTATATAGATATTTTTCAAATGTTCATCTTGTATCCAGTAATCTTGCTAAAGTTATTTATTAACTCTAATAATTTATCTCCAGATTACTTTAGCTTTCTACATACACAGTCACGTGGTTTGTTAATATAATGACAGGCCACCTCAAGGGGCAATAGAAGTTTGCCCGATTTAGCAATCAGCAGTGTAAAAATGAAAAAGAAATGAACAAATGAAAAGTGAACAGATTTGATGTTAAGATTTCATTCAGAGTGAAAAAAAAGTCAAAGACTTTTTAATAACTCCTATCACTGTGTATTGTAGACTGTCTTCAAATTTTTATGAGTTGCTAAAATTTTTTGTTATTCTATGTTTTTTCTAGTTTCCCATCACCAATTGTCCTTGGAATTGGACAGGTAAGTGGAAGAAAAATTGACCTCTTAATTGGTTGACAATATACATGATGAAATTTTAAGTATTTTGTTTAAGACCGTGGTTTACGGATTTTTTTTCATCTAGTCATGGTACTCTTGGTTAAACAATATGAAATATTAACACATTTTATTTCATTCTGCAGTTTAGGAACAGCTGTATTTGTAGGAAAGACAAGTACTTATTTGAATTTCCTTAATGGAATTTATATACTTTAAAGACGGGGGCCAAAAGACAGAAAGCCTCCGAGGCCTGGTGGGTAACAAAGGAATAGGATGGGGACCAGGGTGGCCCCGGGAACGACTTGGGGTGTGCGTTTGCTACTCAGGTAAGCCACTGTGCCTGAGAGGAAAAGGGTTGGGGAGAAGAGGTGGGACCCTATAGAACCTTATTATCAGAGCTCCAGAGTTTTTTTGAGGGAATTTTAATTTTTACATCAGGTCTTCCATTTTGTAAATACTGGTAAGGGATTCCAGTTTTTATGAAACTCTCTATGGGCCAAACAAAACATGTTTGCTTCCTGTGGTTTGTGATTTTTGTTCTCAGGTATAGACTTGAGCTTGGATAAGCTTTCAGACTAACCTGTTTGACTGTTTCTGAAATTTCTTACTACTATTAATTTGTGGCTTGTTTATTCTTTTGGTCATGCTGGTGATTTCCAGAAGGGATTTTTTTGTCTTGGTTTGCTTTAATTTATAGAAAGAAAAAATTAAAATTATGAAAATTATATCTATTAATTAAATGTCTAATTGTGAATCTGGAAAAAACTTATGTGATTAAACATTATTCTGGTTAAATATTTTGCTACTAAGGTACTCTTTGCAACATCATTTGAGGAAGAAAAGAAAAATAACAATAACAAGGAAATAATCTTTTTCCTTAAAGTCAAAAAATATATTTTCTTTACGTTTCAATGTGAAAATATGTGGAAAAAAGCACTATAAAAGATCAGTGAATGTGTAATAATAAGTCCTTTGTAATCGTCAAGGCAAATAAAAATCACTGGCTCGTACTCAGTTAAAGTAAAGCCTTTTTGATTTGTAATTTGTTGAGGGACGAGGCCAGCAGACCTAATTTTAAAAGTCTGAATTACAGAATATGTTAAATAAGTGTTAGTATATTTCTGTAACAATTATAAAGTATGTCATAAATACAAACCACAATTATAATTTAGGATAGGTTCCAGTTATATAAATCTATCATAAGTATTAAGTTTGTAAACTCATTAGGATCAAGGTTTAGGATTGTAATCATGTTGCAGGAGATCTTAAGTTTTTGTATCCTAATGTGGAGAAATTAAGTAAGTTCTAAAATTTGCAGAGGAAGATGATATTAAAATTTTATATTTCATAATAATAAGCTGGAATATTAAAAGTATACCCGGTGTGCTCTAGGTTAATAGGATTTGAATGAGACATTTTTTTTTATTATTACTGGGGAAGGGGAACAGGACTTTATTGGGGAACAGTGTGTACTTCCAGGACTTTTTTCCAAGTCAAGTTGTTGTCCTTTCAGTCTTAGTTGTGGAGGGCGCAGCTCAGCTCCAGGTCCAGTTGCCGTTGCTAGTTGCAGAGGCGCAGCCCACCATCCCTTGTGGGAGTCGAGGAATCGAACCGGCAACCTTGTGGTTGAGAGCCCACTGGCCCGTGTGAGAATCAAACCGGCAGCCTTCGTTCGGAATTAGGAGCACGGAGCTCCAACGGCCACCGGACCGGCTCCATGAATGAGACATTTTTGCTAAACTGAAGAAAATAAATCCCCTTTGAGATTTGTTTTTCTCTTAATTTGCCTTCTGTGTTGTAGAAATATTAGACTTTATAAAAAGTGTGTTTATACCCCTGATGCTATGCCCACGCTCACTTTATGGGGGAAGGTGACCATATGCTTAGTACCTGGGAAGTAAGGACCAGGACCCCTGCGTGGCCTCACTGACAGTGGTTATTGGCTACTTTTAGGGACACTGTTCCTTTTTCCCCCTCTGTCACTGGTTGCTTAAACCTCTTGTGATAAATGTATATGTGTGAGTCTAACTGAGGTTACAGTTTTTGCCTGTAGTTCTGATGGAATCCGCAGAGTGGTAAGAAAAACAATTTTAATATAAGAAACAGTTATTTTTTGGGAATCTAAAAAATGGATTTTGGATATATTTCTTTTTAATGAATCTGCTTTCTTCTGATGATCTCTTTGTACCTCAAACAGTCCAGATATTTTGCTGAAGTTTCTTTTCTCCCCTTTTCTTTAGATGGCAGCTACCATAATGATACTGTATGTGTCCAAGCTAAATAAAATAATTCATTTCCCTGATTTTGACAAGAAAATTCCTATAAAGGTATGAAAAGTCTGTATAACTATGGTGGAAGATGTGAAAATACTATTAAAATTACAAGTTGATCTTAGAGTACAGGTCCATTTTTATTAGATTGGTGCAAAAGTAATTGTGGTTTCAAAGGTTAAAAATAATTGCAAAAACCGCAATTACTTTTGCACCAACCTAATATATACACTGTGCTTCTTGCTTGCACTAGTACAAATTTTTAATTAAGATTTTATATCTTTCAGTTGTCCATTAATGTAACATAATAATAGTAAAAGTGTGTGTGTGTTCGTGTGTGTGTGTGTCTGTGTGTATGCTTAGCAGTTGACATTAAATAAATACTGTGTGTCTTCTATAATGGCAAAGTCCCGTATCAGGGATTAGCAAACTTTTATGATAAAGGACCAGATAATAAATATTTAGGCTTTGTGGGCCAGACCATTTGTGTTGCAACTGTTCAGCTCTGCCATTGTCCCATGAAGGCAGCCATAAATGCTATGCATAAAATAATTAGTGCAGTTGTGTTCTAATAAACTTTGTTTATGTCAACAAGAGGTGGTGGACCAGATTTGGCTCTTGCGTCTTAGTTTGCTGATCCCTGGTTCAAGTTTTCATTTTTCGCTTGGATTGATAAAAGCTATGAGTGGAATGAAGGATGCAATTTGATATACGTAAAAATGTGTATTTTTCTCCCGTGGTGGGGTTAGAAACATGAGACCTGCCATTCCTTCCTGGGAATGTGGAATGGAACTAACTTACAGTTGCTGGGTGTCAGGCATTAGGCCAGACATTGAATTCTTAGAGCAAGTCTGTAGAACAGGTGGTATGAAAAGGATTATGATGACAGTTTTGGATTTAGGGAGGTTAAATCAGACTGTCAGTTCCTTGACAGTGAGAACCTCCCAAGGCTTGTTTATTGCTGTATGTCTAAGACCTGGAAAAATGCTGGCTACTATGTGGCACTGGAATATTCATCGGACTGACTTACAGCATCAGTAATCAGGGACATCCACAAAAAGAGAAAAACAAAATATTGAAGTATATGAAAGATATTAACTTAATCATCACAGGAAAAATCAGAATATTGTTGGGCTTACTAACACTTTATTTAGGATATACTATAATTTTTAAACACTTTAAATATTTAAAAATTGTGTAATATGATCCATACACTGGGGAAAAGGCATTATACATGAATGTATAGTTGCATGAATAATTACCCTTGTAATCGTTACTTACGTCATGAGATGGGATCACAAAATCCTCCTTACCCAAAGGAGGATTTTTTGGTAATTTTTTGGTAATTTTTCTAAATGTGTTTGTATTCCTGATTTATATAGTTTAGTTTTGCCCATTTTTGGACATTATATAAAGGAATTAAACTCTATATTCTTTGGTATCTTGGTGTTTCACTTAACATTAGGATGGTAAGATTCATCCACATTGTGTGTAACTGTATTCTTTATTTCATTATATGAATATAGTACTACAATTTACTTATCTGTTTTACTTTTTCTGGTAATTTGGGTTGTTTCTAGTTTGGGCGCTAGAAAAATAAAAACGTGTTTTGGATTCTGGACAATTCATAGCCATTTGCTTACTCCTGGGAGGTGAATGTCACCATTTTTATATATGAAGGAAAATATGTTATTGGAGTTCTAACCAAATATTCTTTCTTTTTTATTGAAGCTGTTTCCCCTACCTCTCCTCTACGTTGGAAACCACATAAGTGGATTATCAAGCACAAGTAAATTAAGGTAGAGTGCAGGATAATGGTTGATGGGAGGTTCTTCACTCATTTGCTTCTAATGGTACAAAGACCAAGTTTGATTTTTCAAGATGTTGCTTAGACTACATATAGAACACACAGATACAATAATTTCAGAAAATAACAGAATTTTTAGTTTAATTTGATAATGCTTTTAGACATGTTAAAAGGCTAATATTTTTTTCTCATTATGGTTTTGATTTGCGTTTCCCTTATAAACAGTGATTTTGAGCATCTTTTCACATGTCTGTTGGCCATCTGTATGTCTTCCTTGTAAAAGTGTCCATTCAGGTTCTCTGCCCATTTTAAAAATCAGACTGTTTGTTGTTGAGTTGTATGAGTTCTTTATATACGTATGTTGGATATTAGTCCCTTATCGGAGGTATCCTTTTCATTATCTACTCCCATTCGATTGGCTGCCTCTTTGTTTTGTTCATGGTTTCTTTTGCTGTGCAGAAGCTTTTTAGTTTGATGTAGTCCCATTCACTAATTTTTGCTTTTACTTCCCTTAACTTTGGGGTTAAGTTCACAAAAGCCCCTCTGAAACCAAGGTTCATAAGTTTAATGCTTATGTTTTCTTCTGTGTATTTTATTGTTTCAGGTCTTATATTCAAGTCTTTAATCCATTTTAAGTTAATTTTTGTGTGTGGTGTCAGCAGTCTAATTTTATTCTTTTGCATGTGGCTTTCCAGTTTTCTCAATACCATTTATTGAAGGGATTTTCCTTTCTCCATTATATGTTTTGGCTCCTTTATCAAAAATTAGTTGCCCATATATGTGTAGGTTTATTTGTGGGCCTTCAGTTCTGGTCTATTGGTCTGTTTATCGTTTTTTTCTGCCAATACCATGCTGTTTTAAATACTGTAGCTTTGTAGTATAGTTTGAAGTCAAGGCATATGATACCTCCAGCTTTGTTATTTTTTCTCAGAATTGCTTAGGCTATTCATGGTCTTTTGTGGTCCCATCCAAGTTTGCATCTTTGGTTTTATTTCTGTGAAATATGTCATTAGAGATTAGATGGGGATTGCATTAAATCTGTATACTGCTGCTTTAAGTAATATGGCCATTTTAACAAAGTTAATTCTATGAGTCTGTGAACACAGAATATCTTTCCATTTCTTTAGGTCTTTTTCAATTTCTTTCAACAGTGTCTTGTAGTTTTCAGTGTACAGGTCCTTCACCAACTTTGTTAAGTTTTGTTCCTAGGTATTTTTTTTTTTTTTGGAGATTATAAATGGGATTGTTTTCTTCACTTACTTCTCTTTTTAATATTTTGTTGTTAGTATATAGGAATGGAACAGATTTTTGTATATTTTGTATCCTGCAACTTTACTATATTTGTTTATTATTTCTAATAGTTTTTTGGTTGATGTCTTTAGGGTTTTCTATATATAGAATCATGTCATGTGCAAATAGTGACAGTTTTACTTATGCATTTCCAATTTGGATGCCTTTTATTTCTTTTTCTGGCCTGATTGCTCTAGTAATATGTTGAATAACAGTGGCAAGAGTAGACATCCTTATCTTATTTCTGATCTTTGAGGAAAAGCTTTTAGTTTTTCACCATTGAATATGGCATTAATTGAAGGTTTGTCATATATGGTCTTTATTATTTTGAGGTATAATACTTTCTTTCTATACCCATTTTATTGAGTGTTTTTATTATAAATGGATGTTGTATCTTGTCAAATGCTTTTTCTGCATCTATGGACATGATTATATAATTTTTATCTTTTATTTTGTTAATGTGGTGTATCACATTGATTCTTTTGTGGATGTTGAACCATCCTTGTATCCCTAGAATGAACCCCACTTGATCATCATATATGATCCTTTTAATGTATTGTATTTGATTTGATAGTATTTTGTAGAAATGTCTTTATCACAGGTATTCATCAACACTTCTCTACATGCACTGTAGATTGGGTATAACTTCCATTTACCTCTATAAAACTTTCCTCAAGGTAACATGCAAATGGGTTCTTAGTAACATCTTTTTTTTTTTTTCTTAAATTTATTGGGGTGACAATTGTTAGTAAATTTACATAGATTTCAGGTGTACAATTCTGTATTAGTTCGTCTATAAATCCCATTGTGTGTTCACCACCCAGAGTCAGTTCTCCTTCCATCACCATATATTTGATCCCCTTTACCCTCATCACCCACCCCCCACCCCCTTACCCTCTGGTAACCACTAAATTATTGTCTGTGTCTATGAGTTTTTGTTTCTCATTTGTTTGTCTTGTTCTTTTTGGTTTATATACCACATATCAGTGAAATCATAGGGTTCTCTGGTTTTTCTGTCTGACTTATTTCACTTAGTATTATACTCTCAAGATCCATCCATGTTGTCACAAATGCTCCTATATCATCTTTCCTTACCGCCGAATAGTATTCCATTGTGTATATGTACCACAACTTCTTTATCCATTCATCTATCGAAGGACATTTTGGTTGTTTCCATGTCTTGGCCACCGTAAACAAAGCTGCAATGAACAGTGGAGTACACGTGTCTCTATAAAGAAATGCTTTTATATTTTGGGGGTAGATACCCAGGAGAGCGATTGCTGGGTCATATGGTAATTCTATTCGTAATTTCTTGAGGAACCTCCACACTGCCTTCCATAGTGGCTGCACCAGTCTGCATTCCCACCAACAGTGTATGAGAGTTCCTTTTTCTCCACAGCCTCTCCAGCACTTGAGTAACATCTTTATTACACGTGTTCTTAAGCACTTCTTTACATGTGCTGCAGAACAGGTAAGATGAGGGCCTCTTGGGTGCCATGGGGGCTTCCTGGGAGAAGAGGGGGAACTAGTAAATGAGACTGAGGAGGAAGGAAGAAAGATTGCTTATACGTGGTGCCATGTAATCTGTTACTGTATCCCTCATATTTTCTATAAACTGGTAGTTGTTTCTAGAAGCTTGATCAGATTCAGGTTTAATTTTTCAGGCAAGATCAGTTTATTGGTGATGTTGGGTTCCTTCTACTGTGTCACCTCATGGGTCACATAATGTTTTATCCCACTTTTCACGATATGAAATTGATCAGTTCCACTTTTAATGATTTTTAAGCCGTCAGTCTGATCCCTTTATTAGAAACTTCCCCATCAATTTTTCACTTAATGGTTTTAGAAACCATTGATGATCATTGTCTAGATCCATTATTTCACTGCAGATTGCAAAATAGTGATTTTCTAACTGTATCACCCTCTTCTGTGTTTATTGTCTAAACTTCTTCAGTAAATGCAAACTTTCACTGTTTCACACAGAAAGGGCAGGATAAAAGCTTTATTTATAGATGTTCAGAGTAATAAGTGTTCTGTCACCTTCACTGGTGACCAATGAGAGTTGTTTTTGTTTTTTGCTATCATTATGAACTCATGAATTTTCATTTACTTGATACAAATCCTTTATCAGGTACGTGTTTTCCAAATATTTTCTCTCAGTCTGTGGCTTGTCTGTTAATTCTCTTAACGCTGTGTTTTAGAGTAGGTATTTTAAATTTTAATGAAGTTCTGCTTTCATTTTTTTTCTTTCATGGATTATGCTTTTGGTGTTGTATCTAAAAGCACATTGCCAACCCTAAGGTCATCTAGATTTTCTCCTAACTTATCTTCCAGAAGTTATAGTTTTCATTTTACATTTAGCTGTATGATCATTTTGAAGTTAATTTTTGTGAAAGGTGTAAGACCTGTGTCTAGATTCAGTTTTTTGCATGTGCAAGTCCAGTTTGAGCACTCTTTGTTGAAAAAACTATCTTTTCTCCATTGAATTATGTTTGTTCCATTTACCAGATGTTTCAATTTGTTATAGAAATAAGTCTTTTGATACTTAAATTGTACCATTTTGCACCAGTGAGATCCCCTTTGAGTTGGCTCCTACGTTCTATGGCCACAAGTAGTCTTTGATTACTTCCTTGCTTTCTGGCACATAATATCCCAGGCTAATCTTGGACTTCTCCTGTTGTTTCTCCAAGGATCTGATTATTTTAGTGTTAGGTTGAGGCCGCAATCTGGGTGCTCCATGTATTTTGAACGAAGAGCTAGCTAACATGATATCCTAATGAATACCATGTGGCGTCTGAGAAAGAAAGGAGACAAAGATGATTTCATGATTTTTGGCCTGATGAAGTGGAATAATGGGATTGCCATTGATTTGATCTATACTTAGAAGTAGGATTGCTGGGTCATATGGCAATTCTGTGTTTGACATTTTGAGGAACTGCCAAACTGTTTCAAAGGTGACTACACCAATTTACATTCCCATTATCGCTATATGAGGGTTTCAATTTCTCTGCATTCTTGCTAAATCTGTTACTGTCTGTTTGATTATAGCAATTATGGTGATTGTGATGTGTATTTCACTGTGGTTTTGATTTATACTTCCCTGATGACTATGATATTGAATGTCTTTTCATGCACTTTTTGGACATTTATACAGCTTCTTTGTAGGAATGTATATTCAAATCCTTTGCCTATTTTTAAAAATAAGTTTATTATTTTTTTATTATTGAGTTGTAAGTTTTATTTATATAGTCTAGATACAGTTCCCTCATTATATATATGATTGCAAAATTTTGTCCCATTCTGTGGATTGTCTTTTTACTTTCTTAATAGTGAACTTTGGAGCACAAAAGTTTTAAGTTTTAAAAAACAATTAAGGTAAAATATCTATAACAAAATTTACCATTTCAACCTTTTAGACATATTTTTAAATTGTGGTATACATATTCATAACATGAAATTCAACATTTTAACCATTTTTAAGTGTACAGGTCAGAGGCATTAAATATATTCACAATGTTGAGCAGCCATCACCACTATCTATTCTAGAACTTTTTCATCTTTCCAAAAAGAAACTCTGTTCCCTTTAAACAGTAACTCCCCATTCCCCTCCCCCCAGCCCCTGGTAACCTGTATTTTACTCTGTCTCTATGAAGTTGCTTATTCTAGATATTTCATACAAGTGGAATATCATACAATATTTATCATTTTATAAGTCTAGTTTATTTCAATTAGTATAGTGTTTGCAAACTTCATTCATGTAGCATGAGTCAGAATTTCATACTAAATTTTTAAGGCTGAATAATATTCTATTGTATGTATATATCACACGTTGTTTATCCTTTATAAAAGTTTTACATTTTGATGAATTCTAATGTATCTATTTTTTCTTTCATTGCTTATGCTTCTGGTAATGTACCTAAGAATGCTTTGCCTAACTCAGGGTCATGAAGATTTACTTTAATGCTTTCTTCTAAGAGTTTTAGTTTTAGCTCCTACCTTTAGTCTTTGATATATTTGGAGATAAATTTTTGTGTATGATGTAGGAGTCCAAATTCATTCTTTTGCATTTAGATGTTCAGTTGTCCCAGCATCATTTGTTGAAAAGACTGTTCTTTCCCTGTTGTATTGTCTTGACGCACTTGTTGAAAACAGTTGACCATAATTGTAAGGATTTATTTCCTGATTATTAATCCTATTCCTTTGATTATACGTCTCTCCTTAAACCAGTATTGATTATTGTAGCTTTGTAGTAAGTTTTGAAATTGAGTCCACCAACTTTGTTCGTTTTAAACTTTGTTTTGACTCTCTGGTTTTCTTGCATTTCCATATTAATTTTAGAATCAGTTTGTCAATTTCTGGGGGCAAAAATCCAGCTGAGATTTTGATAAGGGATTATGTTGAATCTATAGATCCATTTGGGGAGTATTTCCATTTTAACAACATTCTGATCCATAAACATGCATTGTCTTCCTATTGAATCATCTTTAATCTTTTAACAACATTTTGTAGTTTTTAATGTACAAGTCTTACACTTTTGTTAAATTTGTTCCTAAGAATTTTGGTTTTTTTTGATGCTATCATACATGGAATTGTTTTAATTTCCTTTCATATTGTTCATTGCTAGTGTATATAAGTACAATTAATTTTTGTGTATTCATTTTGTTTCCTGCACACTTGCTTAACTCATTTGTTATAATAGTTTTTAATGGGTTCCTTAGGAATATATATATATGTATATTTATATATATATATGATCTGCAAATAAAGATAACTTTATTTTTTCCTTTCCAAAATATGCTTTTTTGGGGGGTCAAGTACAATGGGGAATAGACCTAGTGGTGAGCGAGAACCTCCTGTTCTTATTCCTGATCTCAGGGGAAAACCATTTAGCTTTAGATCATTAAGTATACCTTACCTGCCTTTAAAAGGTAGTATCTAAAAATACTTTTTAAAGTTGATTGAAATTAATAAGACTTTTTTTTTTTGCTTGCTTTGGTAAAGGCAGTTCAAACCAGTCTCATGAGATATCTTTAAATATGGATATAAAATTCCTGAAAACTTTTCATACTTAGCTTCTGGTTGTAGTGTCACTGTTAATGTGAAACCTCTCCTCAGGTCTGGTTGGGAGGAGCTGGCCACTTTCCCCCTTGGTTGTGGTTCGGACTTTCCTTTCCAAGGTCACCATCTTCTCAGGGTCACGTCTGCAAACAGATGGAGGTGGGGTGTTCCAGCCCTGACAATCTGTTGGCCATCCATTGAGCTGAGTGAAAGGTTCTTAAGTGTTTTCTTAAGCCATTGGATGTAACCTTATTACATAAAGTTTTCGGGGGAATAAAACCAGTGGTAATTCTGTTCTCTAACACACTATTTTCAATACTAGTTTTCAGTCTTTTTTCATATACAGAATGTACCTTGTTACAGTTATAGACTCTCCATAGTTTTGTATCCTCCTTGTTTCATTTCATACTTATTTTCCAGTAGTGGTAAAGTTTTATATTATAGAGTTATACATACAATGTTTCCCCAACTGGATTTGTCATAATTTATTTAATCATTGCCTTGTTCTCTGACATTTGGTTGTTTCTGATGTTTTTCCCAAAGACACTGCAGTAAACATGTTTGTGCATGTGGTTTTTTCTTTCCTTTGGATTTTACCTAGGATAAGTTTCCCAACAAGAAATAATTAGGTCCAAGGTTAGAACCATTTGATGATTCGACACATAGTTCCAATTTGATTTGCCAAAGGTATATAGGTTCACACTGTGTACTAGTTTAAGCAAAATCTTTGTAGTAGTTGGATAGGATGATGTTTTAAATAGCTGATAAATGAAAGTAGCATGAAATTATTTAATCTCCGTTTTTTAATTATTTAATGTGATTCGTTAGTAGTATATGTGAGAACTAACATTAATTTCTTATATTTAATATGGACAGGGAGTGTGTTAATTAAAAATGTAAAATGTGTTAAAAAATTTTTTTTGGAGTCTTACATTATTTTACTTAAATCTTTTCCTGACAGCTTGCCGATGTTCACTGTGCTCAGGAAATTTACCATTCCACTTACTTTACTCCTGGAAACCATCATACTTGGGTGATTTTTGTTTTTCTTCTATTCCTCTGGTGCCCTCTTTCCCCTTCCCTGCATTATTTTTATGTACCAAGTTCTCAATATCTAGTCCTATTTCCATATAGTTGATTTGAATTGTTAGTATCAGTATTTTATGGATAAATAGTTTATTAACTTAAGAGCAATCTTCTGTTTCCATGATTGCCTACACACTTAATGGGCGATTTTTTAAATTGTAGTTTTACATTAGTCAAATAATACATGTTTGTGTCAGAATATTATTAAAAATAAACCCCAAAACAGATAAAAATCTGTTTCCTAAGCCAGGTGGAATATACACTGATTTTAGAATACAGAGGAAAAATTGTTCACGTATATATATATATAGGATAGATAGTGTAGAAAATCAGGGAGATCCATTCTGATGCTGTGATTTTGATGTAACATCAGAATAAATTAATTTTTATAATGTTGGTTTAAAATTTTTTCATAAGAATACTCAGGCTGACATCCAAAAAGATCATTCCTGATTGTGCTGTGAAGATTATTTAGCAATGAAATTTGGGTGATGGCCCAATGTTTTAAGTCCTGCTATTGAATTTTATCTTAATCTTTGGATGCTCGATATAAGTATATACCAACTAGACCTACCAGCAAGAGCTGTTCTGCATTTTGTCCCTGTGTTTCTCTAGATGAGAACAGAAATATGCTTATAATTAGGTTAAGATAACTGCTTGAGAATGCAGTAAATTTGGTTTAAGTTACTAATTCACTTACAGATACTTTGAGTACTTTTTCTAACTAAAGCATTACCCGTTAGATTTTAGCTATAAAACTGTTAACAATGTCTGTTTTCAGTTTGTTTTACAAATTTAATCCATATTTTTTTCCTCTCCTCCTCCTTTCCTTTATCTACCTACTTCCCTGTCTGTCCACCCTCCCCCCCCCCCCACGCACCCATCTATGTGTTACAGGAAACAGTATTCCTTGAACATCATTGCCAGTGTCATTGCCATCATTCTTGGTGCTTTCCTAGCAGCGGGGTAAGACTTTGGACAGTTTGTGCTCAATAACTTCTTTGTGTCTTTGACAATAGGCTCAACCCCATCTTTGTTTTTCATTTTCCATCTGGCTACAGTTGAGTAGAGCAGCCTGGAGACAAATCTGTTGATGTTAGTGGAATCCCCAAGTGTTCCTATGAAAGTCAAACTGGATTCTAAGAACATTTCTGAGAATATATAAGGAGAGTGTTTTAAGATATGAATGTTGCTTTTCTTCATAAAAAGGAGTGAACTGTTTACTTTTATTAGTGGATGTTTGTCTTTCATATAAAAATTTACTTGCAAAGTTCTTAGGCATTTGATCCAGAAGGATAACAGATTTATGAAGCTCTTGTATGCTGATTTGGTTTGTCATCCTGTGATGCCTTCAGTATTTCCGAGGGCAGAATACTCCCGTTGAATATATTTGTGTGTTTGGGACATGAGCCAACACTAGTGCATGACTACTGTCTTATTCACTAAATGCAAGACCCGGAATGAGGACTCTGAGTTTCCATCTGAAAGCAGGCGTTCAGACTCCTATCTTTTATTGCATGGTGGTTGCAGCATGTGTGCAGTTACATTGCCTGGATTCAAAACTTAGCCTTGTCCCTGTCTGCTGTTTCTTAGCCTCTCTGTGCCTCAGTTTCCTCATCTATAAAGTTAAGATGATGACAGAAAAGAAAAACCTACTTGAATGATGGGAAGAAAGAAAAGGTTGGAGGAATTCCAGTTAAACTAGTTCCCTTAATGCGTTTAGAAACAAGTTCTGGATCATTAATTGCAAATTAAATACGGGGGTATGCTACAGAGCCAGGATGCCTGGGATCTTATTCAGGTCTCCTCACTTACAAGCTGTATAACCAGGGACAAGCTATTCAACTTCCCCGTGCCCCAGTTATTTCAACTGTATAGTAGAGATTAGAATAGCATTCACCTAATAGGGTCCTTGTGAGTAATAAACTAGTGTTCACACTAGTGTGTGACCAAGGTCAACAAAAACATATAGAGTGTCTCCTATATGCCAGACAGACAAGAATCTAAGCCTTCATGGAGCTTCCATTCTAGTTGGTGAACAGACAATAACCAAAAGAAATAGACTTAAAAATATAGCACACCAAATGGTGACAGACAATAATAACTGTTTCATTATTATAAATGTGTTTAGGCCCCTGCCTAGACCAAGGATTATTATCGATATTTTCATCTGTACCTAAGACCCAGTCCTAGCTGGGGCTGAGTTCAGCTCCTTGAAAGCTGGCCTCTTTGGTTTCAGCACTGTGTTTTATGCCTCCGGTATGGCACTTACAGCCCCTTTTGCTCATGAAGACTTTTGCTCAAACAAAATCATGGGAGTAAAATAGCTAAGAAAGGGAGGTGCTCTGTTGAAAGTGCCTCCCCCACCACACAGTGCTTTGGGGTCTCCTCTGGGCAGGCTCTCCCTTCTAGCTTCCTTAGAGCTCAATATGAAAACCACTGACTTAGAGCCAGTTGAAGACTGGCTTATAAAATGGTTTATAAAAATGCCTGTAAGTCTTTGGTGAGGAATGGCACTTCAGATACTATCTGTGTGGAGGCACATTTTCAGAACCAGTTATAGAAATTCAACTCGTATTTAACATATGTTATAGTCTAACGAGCTGGAAGGACAACTGGTGTTTCCCAAAGCTTCTAACTTTCACTCAAGAGCAAATTTGGAATAGTAATTCTCGGCTTTTCCCTTCCTGAACACCTACAGAGTGGATGGCATCCTGGTGGGTGACAGATATAGTTCTTAGCTAGAGGACAGCTGTGACCCACCCTTCTCTCCCCTCACCGAAACTCATCCAAATGCCTGTAATTGTAGAATGGACTCAGTTGGATGAGCCAGTTTATGCTGCTGTAACAAACAGCCCCCACATCTTGGTGGTTTAACATGCCACATATGTTCTGCTCATACTAGAATGCAAACCAACACCAGTTAAAGCTGTGTGAGTGCTCTGCTCAGTGTAGCTACTCAGGGATCCAGGTTGATGAGACCCCTGCCTCCTGGGGGCTTCCTTACTCATCCAGTGCATGTGGGGAATTGTGCACTGGCTTTGCAGGCTGTTGCCCAGAAGTGACAAGTGTTACTTCCTCTTACATTTTATTTGCCAAAGCAAGTCACATATCCAGAAAAAGTTGAAATAGAGTGTCTGTGAATAGCCCTGAATGACAACGACAAGGGTTAATCGTGAACCTGCTTATTTATAAACAAGTAAATGCCTCCCAAACTTCTGTGCTTTCACTACTGGCCTAAACAAATGATGGTAGGAACTCCTGCACCACTCTTTCCCAGTGGGAGACCTGAGAACTCTGGGAATTTCCCTCAGGCTTTCTGAGGAAGTGAGTAATGTCTCCTTTCTATTCCTCTAGAAGCCTGGCTTGTTTGCTCATTCAACTCTTTGCCATTTTAGGGAACTGCCAAGTTTTAAGCTCTGAGCCAAATGTGCGCAGGCAAGAGATTTGGAGAACTCTTATTTTGAGAGATTCTATTTTTGTGAGTGAGCCAGAGAATTCTGGTCTATGATGGTCTAAAATTAATTTACATTCTCACACATATATTTGTAGATAATAATGCCAGTGGAATCACGTAGAATCTGGTTTAGATTCTGATTTTGATGCAGTTATTGCCTCTCTCCTACATCCTTCTCTTTGGCTAGAAATAATCTGATTTTGATATTGAGGAGGATTGGGATATGCTGCTCCCAAATATGCTGCTTTGGCACAAGCATCCTTCTGAGCTGATTGAGAATCAACAGATGTAAGAATTCTCTGTTTTCCCGTTTCTGCCTAAAAGCAGACCATACATTTCCTTTTGTGAAGGTGTTCCACACTCCTGTACCACGAACAGGAAGGCAGTTCTTAACACTAGGTGGAGAGTCAGCACCAAGATGAATCAGCATCAGCAGACCTTCCGAAAATCACCCTCACCTTCCATTCGTTTTCCCCAGATACTTCATAGTCCCTTTCCTGTCATTTATTTGTTCCTTAAAACTCCAACCCTCTTCTTTGTTAAAATGGTATATAAGCCCCAGAGATTAATAGTTTATTTGAGTATCACTTCTCTGTGAACTCCTTCCTACAATTTGTGTACCTTGTTTCCTATTAGTCTGCCTATTGTCAGTTAAATTTGCAGGACCCCAGTCACTGAACCTAAGAGGGCCGAGGAAACCTCCCTGACAATGTCTATTTATGAATTATGACATGGGTACTGTCTGCAAGGTCAACTGCAGGTGGATGAATCATATCCTGCCTTAGCTGTTATTCTCTCTCTCCTCCCTGTGCCTTATCCCCCCATACATTTTTATATGAGTGTTATTTATTTAGAGTGGAAATTAACGAGAAGATGTTTCAAAAGAAGGGGAATCAGGGAGCCTTAGAGGAGTTGCAGAGAAGTAAGGATCCCTGCTTTGCCTTTTTGCTGGATAAGGTATTGGGGGTGCTGGTGGATGTGACTGGGCAGCAGATGGAAGTGTCAAAACCTCAAATCACCCCTCTTCCTCCAGTCACTGCCCAGCTTTCCCCCCAGGGCTGGACCCTCGGGATGGCTCTGTTTACCACAATAAGCAAAGCCACTGGCTGTGTTGGACAAATCACTCCCCTTAGAAAAGCAGGGCACACCAGTTATTACCCCAATTTATCAGTTAGTGAAAGAAATGGCTTTGTAGTTAAATGAAGATGGTTAATGTCCCTCTGGTTTTAAGCCATTCATGATTGAGCTGAAGCCACCTGATGGCCTGGTTTTCTTTTTCTCTGGAGGCAAAGCAGAGGAATTAACCATTCACCACCACTGAGGAGGAAAACACGCCAGAGCAAGGTCGTTACTAGCATCACAAACCGATTTGATTAGGGAAAGATGAAACAGGCAGACTTGAAGGCCAAGTTGTGAGTTTCTGAATAATCATCCTCTTTTGTGTTCTCCCTCCCAGTTCTGACCTTGCTTTTAACCTGGAAGGCTATATTTTTGTATTCCTGAATGATATCTTCACAGCAGCAAATGGAGTTTATACCAAACAGAAAATTGACCCAAAGGTACCAGATCTTCACACTTGTCTATGGCTTTTAGGCTTTTTCATCTGGTCCCCTGAAATAACAGGAAAAAATAAAATGCATTTGTAATGTTGGCATGTAATTTAATTTACATAGTATGATCTACAAATCACTAATTTCTATTCAATGATCTTGTCTTTATAATTTCTTATTACTCCTTGTCTAGTGAAGTTTTGGGTGAAAACTAGATAGGAAGAGAAAAGATGCCACTATTTTTGGTACAAAGTCAATATATAAAAAGGGGATTATTTTGAAAGGCAAATTAAAATGAAAAGTTTTTTTTTTTAACTGTCATCATCAGTGACCAAGGACATGTCAGGGGTATTCTGAGAGCACCTCCAGCTTGAGAGTCTGGAGATGTGGGTTACAGATCAAAGCTTGCTCTTTGCTGGTCATTGTGACTTTGAGCCTTCACGTCTCCAAATCTCAGTTTCCTCATCTGTGGAAAGAGATGACTGGAGTAGATTAATTTATAAGATCCTGTCATGCAGTAACTGCCTCTCACTGTCCTGAGGGGCTGGTGGGCAGATGAGCTTTTCTTCTGAGTTGCTGCCTGCAAGTGGAGCCCCCCTCAACCCTCACCCCCACCCCAGCTGTTCTGGAAGCTCCCAAGGATGAGCTAGACATACGTTTCTTTGTTTCAAGTTCTTTGTGTGGCGTGACCGGTTCGCTCTGATGGACAGGCTTATTTCTATGAGCTGTTTTATAACAGCACCGTTTTTTTTTTCCTTTTTTCTGTGCAGCCATTTGTTTTTTAATAGTGGCAGTTTTACAAAAACAGGTTTGTTGCCTTTTGAGAATCACAATATGTCACTTTCCTTTATGGAAAGTGGTGGAGAAGTGGTGCAGCCACTTTAATGAAAAGTAAATTTATGCAAGATTAGAAAATGAGATACCTGGTGTTTTAACCCTGCTGTTCTTTAATAGAAAGAACAGATGTTTTTAAGGAGTTCTGTTTATATTAACATTTTTAATGTTCTTTATTTTGTTCCAGATTTCCCATTTTGAATGGCATGCTTTCAAAAAAAATTAGGATGTTAAAGATGGGTGGGACCTCGGTGGCCATCCATCTCCACACATTTTATCTGTCGTTTTTATGTAAAACAAATGTTTTTTTCTGAGGTCACAGTATACTTGAAATGAAGCATTTTACATCAGAAATGTGCTAAAATATTCCATACAGAGTTGGTCAGAATGCATAGTCTAACTCTGCATACATACAGGGTTGTATAAATGGCTCCAGGGAATCTGATGCTTCATGTTTCTAGAATCAAATGGAGTTTTCATTGTTTTTGCAGGAGCTAGGGAAATATGGAGTGCTTTTTTACAATGCCTGCTTCATGATTATCCCAACCCTTATCCTTAGTGTCTTCACCGGAGACTTTCAACAGGTGAGCGGATGACAGTTATTACGTAGCAGTCTTTTACAATTTTAATATTAACCTTTGGTACTCACTGAAATAAAAAGTGTAAAGGTAACTAGGATTCCATGAAAGCAAGATGTTTGATATCCCCAGCAATACCTTTGGAGCTCTCCTTTCATTGGCATTTACCGTTAGACATGTGGGAAGTGGCAGGAAGTTGTCACAAGAACTCTGGACTGGAACCTCTTTGGAAAGCAACAATAAAAATCTGAGTTTGAGTCTCACTAACCTTGGCTGATGTGGAGAGCCTGGGAAAACTACTTAATGTAGAAGGGGATTTATTTATTTATTTATTTTTTTATAAAGAACTTTTTATTTTTAAAGATTTAATTGGGGAAGGGGAACAGGACTTTATTGGGGAACAGTGTTTACTTCCAGGACTTTTTCCAAGTCAAGTTGTTGTCCTTTCAATCTTAGTTGTGGAGGGTGCCGTTCAGCTGCAAGTTGTCCTTTTCAGTCTTAGTTGTGGAGGGCGCAGCTCAGCTCCAGGTCCAGTTGCTGTTGCTAGTTGCAGGGGGCCAAAGGATGCGCTCCAACCAACTGAGCCATCCCGGAGGCAGCTTAGCTCAAGGTGCCATGTTCAATTTTAGTTGTAGGGGGCGCTGCCCACCATCCCTTGCGGGACTCCAGGAATTGAACTGGCAACTTTGTGGTTGAGAGCCCACTGGCCCATCAGGGAATCGAACCTGCAGCCTTACGGTGTTAGGAGCATGGAGCTCCAACCGCCTGAGCCACCGCGCTGGCCCCCACCTGCTCCTCTTATCATCCTCCAATGACCATTTGAAGCTCAAGGCACATTACCTCATCTCTAGCTCAGAATATCTTATATATCTAATCCCTCTTTCTATCTCTGAACCTCTCATGTATGTGGGATCTCAGACTCTCTCATATGTGGGGTGCCCATATATACAGATGTATGAAATATAGTTATTTTATCTTGCTAACCTTGTTTCATGTCTATTTGATTATCAGACCAGCCAAAAGAACCTTGAGGGTAGAGGAAAATTTTTTCCTTCCCCACTACTGAATTAGGACAAACTTCTTCCAGTTTGTCACTTTTAACCATGGCTGCCTCCATCTTAGATTGTTAACCAGATACAATAAAGATGAAAATTTCTGTACATAGGTGTGTTAATCTGCAATACAAAATTGCATTTTACTTGCCAAGTTTGGTTTGGTTGTACTGGAAGTTCACGGATGAATTAGAGAGAGATGTTAACTTCTCTTATCAGTGGAAGGAGCATTTTGATGAGTCACTGGAGAGGGTCAAAGATTATGTTGACTGACAAGGGTCAGAGATTATGTTAGAACTCAGTGTGTGAGTCACTGCACTGGGGGTTTTACTCCTGGACCTTGGACTTGCAGTCAGTAGGTCTGCTCACAGCACCTCGACTCTATCTCTGATTAACAGCCAGTGACTGTTAACAAATTTGGCCCCTGGAAAGCACTCAGTGGGTGAACTTTCTTTAATCATTTGAATCATTGAATCATAGGTTCAAAGGACATTTTTTTAAATTATTTTTTTTAATTTATTAAACTTAAAACATTTTTTCAGTTACAGTTGACATACAATATTGTGTTAATTTCAGGTATACAATATAGTGATTAGGCATTTATATAATTTATAAGTCTAGTACACACCTGACACCATACATAGTTATTATAGCATTATTGACTATATTCCCTACACTGTACTTTACATCCCCGTGACTGTTTTTATAACTGGCAATTTGCCAAAGTACATTTAGAGTATTACTGTTGATGAACAGGGATAAATAATAGGACTTTTTTCTGATTAAAAAATCCATAAATGCAAAAATGAAAAAGATTCACACTCCAACATATTTTTATAATAATAAAAGTAAAGGAAGAAGTATTTGATTATTTTCTATGTTTTAAAATAAATATCGTGCTATGTTATTTTTTAAAATGTCACCTGCACAGCCTTATCATTATTAAAGAAACAAAATAAAACTAAAATCTGTCAAAATTTAAGTTGGCAAAGAATCCAAATGTTTTTATGAAAATTATTCTGTTCCCCTCAATGGTTTATGTGGTATCAGGAATATATAGCTTTCATTTACTGTTTTCATAAATACTTGCAGTTCTTTGAGTGCATAAATGTTTTCCTACCCTTGCTTTAAAGTTTGGGGCATATGGTTTTCACCTATTCCCATTTTTATTTGACTTTCAGACACAGAGTGTTTACCAGAGTTTTTGTTTGGTTTTGATCTTTGGCCCTGGTATCAACTGTCAGATGGTTTCTGCCTCTTTGATTGGCTTGGGGCTTAGCAATATGACAGATTTATACTCATATTTTTTCTTTCACAAGCATTTAAAAAAAAAGTTTTAAGATGGAACCTTTCAAGCCTATGCAGAAGGAGAGAGAATAGTATAGCAAACCCCAGGTATCCAGCAACCAGTTACAGCAATAAATCAACGTTTAATATGTATCTTTTTGATAAGAGAGGTGGGTAAAGTATTACTAATGAAACAAGTATAATAAAGTGTGACAAGGTTATACTAATCAGACAAGAGAATTCCATTTTAATTGGTTTAAAAAATTTGAAGTATAAACTTAAGATTTAAATAACTTTAAACATATTGAGTTACTAAAACTTGGCTAACAAAGTATTGCTTAACAGAAAGCAAATAGAACTTATATTTAATCACATTTTGCAGCACATTCTTATGTGTAATCTTGAATCACCTTAAAATCAGTTTTGGAGGCAGCAAGAAACACATCATGAACAAAAGACTCCTTTATATTATTACCTATCATTTCAAGAGGAATAATTTTATTTTCTCAGCTAGGGACTAAGAGCAGAAACTGAGTCTTAAACTTCTCTGTCTACCAACACCCCTACTGAATTACTTTATGGCTTTGTAAATAGCAAATAACTACTTATTTGTTCCCGATACTTCCTAAGCATTTATACGTTCTTGAAAGCATTTTATGAATTTAAAGTTTTTCTTAGTCTTGCCAACATTATTAATTTTATAATAAACTTTTTTTTTTTTTATATAATAAACTTTTTTCTAACCTAACCCTGAATTGTGTCTACAATTTTAGTAAAGATTTAATGATAGCCACAGGAACAATAGCTCTCATTTGACTCTTGCCACCCACAGGGCTCGAAACAATTTCATTAAATCCTCACATTGGTCTTTTGAGGAAGTTTAAAAAAATAATCCTCACCTTCTAAAATGAACCTGAGGTTCACAGAGGAAAAATAATTTGCCCAACAAAGCACAACTGATATTACCTTCAATTTTTTAAATTGTATTTTTTGTTTGGGAGAGTAGTTCCTGTACTAAATAAAATACACAATTTGGTTAAACCAATAGATTTAAATTGCAATATTACTAATCTAACCATTTGTTTTCTTTCTTTTTGATAATAGGCTACTGAATTTAACCAATGGAAGGATGTTCTATTTATCATGCAGTTTCTTCTTTCCTGTTTTTTGGGGTAAGAAACCATAAATAAGTACAAGCTTTGGTTTATGGTATCTCCTAACAAGTGAAATC
Source organism: Rhinolophus hipposideros (assembly GCF_964194185.1). Lineage (NCBI taxonomy): Eukaryota > Metazoa > Chordata > Mammalia > Chiroptera > Rhinolophidae > Rhinolophus > Rhinolophus hipposideros. The sequence continues at coordinate 8,508,231 of NC_138057.1, read as the reverse complement.
AGAATATACGATCTGTCTGCTCTGCTCTGTCAAAATCCCTTTGTTTGTGCTTCTCCAGTTTTCTTTGGAAAGAATCCCTGCAGAGGAGAGGACTATGACCGTTGCTGAATGTCACATTCTACTTCAAAATGATGTTGCCTATTGATTCCTGAAAGTTAGTTTGAGGTCAGCTGACATGTCAAATTCAGTACCATGTTGTCTTTCTCACAATTACCCAAGTTTCCCAAGATCCCCACCTCACATAAATATGTGAAAATGACAATCGTTTTCTGTAGTGCTGCACCTGCTATATTTAGGGAAATTTCTGAGGAGAGATGTTGAGGCCATTTATACTGTCCGATAATTTTAGGCTTTTGATATTAAAATTTTCCTTAGGTCTGTCTTCCTGTCAGAGACCTTGCAGCTTGTGTTTTCTTTTTTTTTTGTGTTCCCCAAACTTTGTGTTCCCCAAACTTCATGAATAGATAATATACATGCAAATAGTAAATTATCTAAAAGCTGCAAAAGAATGCACAGGGAACACAAGCCACCCTCATTCCTCCCTCCCTCTTTCCCCTTTATCTCCCTTCCTCCCTTCCTTTTTCCCTTTCTTTATTTTTTCACTGTTCCTTCTTTCCTTCCCTGCAGCACTGCAGTTTTCCTCTCCAGAGACAATCACTGTTTGAAGTCTTTGGACTGTCCTTTCTGGGCTGGGCTCCAGGTTTGCACAAGCACCTGTCTTATTCCATACAAAAGGGTCTTTGAATAATTGTCTCATGGAATTACTTATCAAAAGATTTTTCCTGTGAAGAAAGGTGAATTTCCCCCTCATTTTTTAAAACCATGAATGCTACAATTTTAATTATGTGTAAATGAACTAAGACAACTCATGATTTCTTTGATCAACACTTAAATCTCAAACTGGATAATAATTATAGTAATGTAGTCACATACAGTAAAAAATATTATGTATATCCTCCAATTCAGTAATTCTGTCTTTAGCTGTGTCTGATTTCATGTTTAACCTGTTGATGCAGTTTTTGATTTTAATAATTTTATATTTTATTTGTAAAAGTTTCGCAATTTTTTTCAAACGTATTTGCTTATTCTTAACATTCTTTTATTGGTGATCTTTGTGACTGTAGCTTTTATTTTTTTAAATGGTACATGCATAGCTATTCTATATTTTGTGTCTGATGATTCCAGTATCTGCAGTTCTTGAGAATCTAAATATGTACTTTTTTGACTACATATGTAGTTTGTGACTGTCATTATGGTTTGTTTTCTTGTGTGTTTGGTGACTTGTGATTGTGAGCATATTGCGTAATCTTAATCAGTCCTGTGGGCTAAAATTGGGAATTTGAGAAACTTTCCTATAGGAACAAATTGATTTTGCTCTAGCTGATAGCTAGGTGTTAGTCCTGACCCGGACAATGTCCGGCCTTTTTGGGAGCCTGCGATCTTCGGCTACCGTGGTCTTTTCCACCTGGAGTTTGACTGAAGGCCCAGGTTCCAGGGAGTGCTGTTCTGCCACGGCCTCTGCTCAGAGGTAACCTGAGCCTGCTCCAACTGCCTGCTGCTCTGACCCTTGCCTGGCCCTGAATTCTTACTACTCTGTATCCAGTTCCCCCTCTTCCAAAAGGGGGATTTTGGACCACTATTGGTGCCTTTTTCAAGACTAACAATCTCTCAAATAATGTGTCCTTTCCAGGCATTGGCTATTCTGCAGTGGGAGAGTACTAAGCACTAAAAGTACTTAGGCAGCCATTGTTGGAAGCACAAGTTTAGTAAGAGATTTGTAGTCTTCCCATTTGTTGACTGAGAACATTTGACTTTGAAAAGAAAAATAATCTAAGCCATGTTTGTGAGTTACCCTTTGTCAAACTATCTTTTTTCCTTCTTCAATTAAAAAAAAAAGAAAAATTCAACCCATAGCACACAAACTCAAACCAGCACCTTTCCCTGCATAAGCCCTGTGACAGCAGAGCCAAGTTTTAAAGTCTTTTCTCATGTTGTTATAACTTGATGAGATACTGATTTTGTTTTCTTTTTTTTCTTTCTTTTTTTTTTTTGCTTGTACTTTACCCTTTAACCACTCCATGAAGGAAATCAAGAAGTAAACCCTCTGCTACCAGCTGTTTTCAATGAATGATGTAGTGAGGGCAGCGCCTCGATGTGAGCTGCCACTCTCTGGGGCTTGGCTGTGAGAGGCTTGGCTTCATCTGTGTACAACTTCATGCATTGTTTTCCATTTAATGATGTGCTTTCTAGAAAACAAATGCTATCTTGCTGAAAGTTCATAATATATTATTTTATCAGTAGTCACTTTGCCAATGAAAGTGTCCTAAAGGCATAGAAATTATAAAGAAATCAATAAAAATGATGAAATCAGTAACATTAAATTTAAGGATGAAAACTTGGTAGGTCTCTGTTTTTTAAGTGGGTCTATTGAGGACACTAAAACCATGGCACTCCAACAGTTAAGTGCCTGAACTCTGGAATCAGGTGGTCTGGGTTGAATCCTGGCTTTGCCACTTATTAGCTCTGGGTCCTTGGACAAGTTATTTAACCTCTCTGAGCCTCAATCTCCTTACCTGTAAAATGGGAACGACTAGCTAAAGTATCTGATCTATAAGGTGGGGTTATATGAATTGATTGAGTAAAGAGCTCTTAGATGAGTGCTAGACACATAGAAAATGCTCAATAAGTGTTAACTGTTATTTTTGTTATTATTATTAATATTTATGTTTCTTGATGTCTCTTTGGCTGTCCTCTTTTTACCTCAGACAGATTTGGTTCTACCTATAGCCATGGTTTCAACATTTTTTCTTCTGTTTTGTGTACTTTTACCTTCAGTGGTCAAGTTTTAATTCTGAAACTGCTGTAGAAAGAAGCTTTAATTTGGGCATGGCGGATTTTTCAGAATACTGCTTTCTTGCATTTTCTCACTCAAAGGACACTATGAGTATCCTTCGTGGTAATAGACGCCATTGAAAGCTTCTGAGCAAATCCTTCGTTTTCAGAATGGCTGGTTCTGGGCTCAGGCTGTCCCTTCTCTCAGGGAGGTCTCAGGACTAATGCATAGTCCTAATGCACATCCAACCCTTGACTGCAGAGGACTCTGACGCTCAGCTTTATCCTTATTTTCACTGCTTTCAAGTTTGTATTTCAAACTTGCTTTTTCCAACCACCAAACCTCTATTTCAAATTGAAAATATAATTAAAGATTATAACACTTTAAAAATGTATGTTAAAAGTCAATAGAATGGTGAAAAGGAGAGACTTTTAATTATTATTATTATTTTTTTGAGAAAGCCTCAGCTTTAAGAAATGCTATGCATTTGTAATCAGGAGTTCGTAAATAAAGCATATGATGGCGTCAGATTGTCTCAGGAAGGTAACTGGATTGTGGGAGTTAAGATAATTTAATGCAGGCAAAGGTAAAATATAGATGGGAATTTAAGTTGACGAGCTGGAGTTTTAAAAAACTAGCTCTATATCTTTTGTAATCTTGCCAAGAAATGACAGGTTCTGGTTCCTTCATACCAGTGGCCGGCACCAGCCCCCAGGCCTCAGAGGCCATTATCCTAGACTGTGTCTGCGCCAGTAACGACCCTTTAATCCCACTGAAGCAGTAATACATTCTTTAATAAAAACACAAAGGTATCAAATTTCCCTACTCAGAGGATAAAAACGTCCCATTCTTTGAACTTTCACTGATACTGCTGAGATGTAGCTTACAAGAGAAAACAGGATTCTGTGGCTGTCTGGGCAGAGGTGTGATAGGACCTTTATAGACGGCAGGTATTCCCGTTATTTCCCAGCAAACCAAGTCTTAGTGTAATAATCAGTGCTCTAGGAAGATTGACTGTATTTATAGCATGACTTCAGCATCCTTGCATACTATTGAGGCCCGGGCTGGTGTGAGTTCTCACCAGAGATGGATAAGACGAGAATTCTGGAAATTCTTTGAAACCTGGAATTATAAGAGTAATGTGCTGGGGTACTATTGTGGATGGTGGAAGGAGTGTAAAAGTGGCCTTTTATTATTTGAACATTTGTGTTGAATTTCTGTATATGTACGTGCATGGATTGGAAACCAGGAACAGCTTGTAAATGAGGTCATTTGAATTCTGTTTGTGACTGCCACAAGTGTGCCAGGCCAGTTTGGGTAAATCAGGTTTTCTGGTGTGTCATTTTCAGAAACAGGAAGAAAGTTTGAGCAGGGGCTCTGATCCGGGGGTTTCCGTATGGGCACCTCCATCCCTTGGGCCCTATAATCCAAAATGTGTAGCTGGCATCTGCTATCTGAATGTGATACACATTTGTGTATCACATGTATGTGCTATTATTTTTCAAATGTACACAGGTGATATATGATTTAAAAATGCAGAATGGCATAAAGCTACTGAGTATTTGCAATGCGTTTAAATTATCTTTTCATTTTATTAATCCACAGGTGCTAAAATCAAAACTGTCACGTGAAAGTTGAGATTTTTGGTGTTAAAAGTGATGTGGTTTCCTTTGTGCTGAGTTAATGGAGGTTCTTTTAGTTCCGAACCTTGGTTTTCGCTAAAGGACTGCATTGGTACTTATTTGCATATAGAAATACACTATATTTCTTAGGAAAAAAATTTTAATACATACTTTGATCTTCGTGGTTTTATATTTACCCTCTTTGGGGACACCTAGTGGTTATACTAAGAAGTGCAGCCTTTCTGTCTGGACGCCATGTGTTTATTACCTAGGAGGACTGCTGCTATTTCAGACACACCCAGGACGTTAGCGAGCAGGGCTTCTCCCCTGCTCAGCCCAGCTAGCTGGTGAGTGAATGTCCTAGTCGCCCACACTCATAGGTATTGGTATCTTAGATCCAAGTTATCTGCAAATTCTGAATGCAGGCCAAGGTGTTTTCACTAAAATGTAGTAAAATGTTGCATTATTGGAACCCCAGAGTAAGAATTTTTAAGCAAAAATGAAGAACATCCATGATTGTCCTGAGTTTAAGGCTCTACTCCAGCTGAGGAAGCCTGCTGGCAGCTTCTTTGTGTCCCCTAATTTGGGTTGGTCCTCTCCCCTGAGCTGTAATTTCCATTATTGTATTAAACTCTGAGCTCCAGAGTAGCTGCTGTAGGTAATGTACTCTTACAACCCAGGCCAAGCAGAGCGGGCACTCAGTAATATCATGCTGAGTTTGGTAATCTTTTCATTTTATGCATGAATGGGATTATTTATAGTTCCTCAGGGCTCTAAATTAATATTGAATTTATTAAAATTGTAAAAATTAAGAAAAAAAGATTTTCTTAAGCCTTAATATATAAATACTGTTGCTCTGTTTATAAAGCCAGTAATTTTTGCATATACATGAGAATATTTACTTTCATTATTTGATTAATGGTTTAACTCAAATTTAACTGATTAAAATCTCCTAAACAATTTACTGTAAATTAGTCCCATTTACAACTTAGGGAATTAAAAAAAATTTAAACATTTTAAGCCGTATTTACAAATGTGATTTGCATGATCTTTTCCCCCAGTAATTCTAAGCTCTAATGAGGCCCTAGCAAAGCTAATGAGCCAGAGTGTTTTACACACTTAGGGAGCTCTTTGAAATCTAATAAACCAAACTTGGAAATGTGGTAAATCAGATTCTTTTAAACATTCAAGTACTGTATAGCAACTTACTCAGACTCATACTCCTTTCAAATGAAGATTGCAAGTCTAATATCAATTGCACATTTCACATTAAAACCACAAAGGCTGAGATGTTGGGTTCTCTAACTTATCAAATTGTGGTAATTACCTTAATAACAAAGACACATTATTCTGAAGATTACAAAATTTAGGATTGTAATTGAATTTATCCTTCAATTTTACAGTAAAGCTTGATGTACTTTATCTCTAATTTTTTTTTCTATACCATTCCTGGTAATAAACACACTCAGGCCAAAAGCAGTTACTGTGTTGATTTATGATTGTGATTTTGTTACTAACAATGAGAGATTTGGGCCTAGACCACAAACTGAGCACTAAATTCCCACGGGATTTGTCTACCTAAGGCCAGGTGCACAGGCTAAGCCCTTTCTTGGCCTCTGGTTCCCTCTGCTCTGTCAGTGGGGGCGTCCATGCTCCTGCCTGCTAACTGCTGCTTTAAAATTCAACACACCTTATGCTCTCTCTGTACCTTTCCCATTTCATCCTCAACAAGTTTTGATTGTTACCTCTTTCCATATTTAATCACTGATTTGGGTAGATTGTACTTTGTGCCCCACTTAGGTTGAAGCTAATTTTCTTCACTACTTGATTGAAAGGAACATATTTCTTTATCTCTGATTGGATTCTATATTTTTTCCTGGGTGTGTATATTTTTTTGTCTGGTGCTTGGTCACAATTCTGTAGTCATTTTGTTGACAAATAAGTGTCAAAATACTGGTCAGTATTGAATCCTGTTGAATTCACTGTTAATAGGGTTCAGGAGTATTAGTGACACGGGCAGTCTATTCATTTCAGTCTCCTTTGTCCAAAGGCAGCAATCACTCAGTTGCTTTTCCTTTCGGAGACACCAGAGGTTCTCAGCGCTGGCGGCACAGCACAGTCATCTGTGGAGCTTTGATGCTGCCGACAGCTGGGGCCCCACCTCAGACCAGTTGAAAGACAGACTGTTCTGGGCATCATTGTATTCAAAGTGCACTCGCTGGTTCTGATGCCCAGAGAGGATCACAAACCAGTGTTGTGACATAGCTGTTAAATGAAAGGTTTCGGATGATTTTAAAAACCTCATTGTCCTTACCACCTTTCCAAGGAAACACGAGTGGGAAAGGGGCAGGCACAATGGAAGGGACACCTAAGGTAGAAAGTTTGGCGAATGCACGACTAGACCATTTTCCTGAAAAAAGTCAGAGTTAAAAAGGAGATGTGTTAAGATGCAGGTTACAGAATCTTCATGGTTTGTTTTTCTTTCTTATTTGTTTAAAGTACTCCTGCATGGGTCACTCACTGACTCTTCATGAGAGGTCTGTTGTTATTACCCAGCCCTGTAAGGCACGCACTCCAGTGTTTGCTTCCTCGCCCAGGTTTCTGTTGATGTACTCCACGGTGCTGTGCAGTTACTACAACTCGGCCCTGACGACGGCGGTGGTTGGAGCCATCAAGGTAAGTGGGTCAGGCCTTGGGCTGCACAGTCCCACTGGGGAGTTGACTGTGAATCCAGTTTGTACGAAAGAAGCTGAGTTTCATTTTATTGTTAGCAGTGCTGGTAAGGATGGAGGCATGGGACAGTTGTCAGCTGCATCTCAGTGACTCTTTTGTACATCTGATCTAATCTGTAAGACAGAGAGGACTAGTTAATTTAAAAAGGAGAACAAATTATGACTTTTAAATTGGGGGTGGTGGGAGGGGATGGGCTGGGAAAAGGAAGTGGCAAAGATGAAAAAAATTCCAAATTTCAGCAATTTGGTTCTCTGAGAGAATCTGCCAACTAAGAAAGGGAATACTTGTGAAGAACTGTTTCAATTTAGACATATGCTCAATTATAAGGTAATAAATTCATGGATTGGTGTGTGTGTGTGTGTGTGTGTGTGTGTGTATTTAAATTCACACAAGGAGTGAATAGGCGGGTAGGGTGTTCTGAGTTCTCTTCTACAGTTGCTCTGTTTTTCTATTCACATGAACTCTTCAAGTGAGTAAGAAAAACTACGAGCTTCCACTGTGGGCTGGTCTGTTGGCTGCCCAGAGGCCTCAGAACACACTGGACGGAGTACTGCTTGGAATTTATTGGATGTCTCTAATCTGTTCAAGTTTAGGATCAATATGACTAAAATGCACTACCTAGTGATGGTAAAGAGATGGGATCTGGAAAGCTGATTATAGCTCAGCTCTTACATCTTTTTCCTGTGTATGAACTGGAAGGGGGCATGAATAATGCAGTTTTCTGTGATTATCATGCTATAGTTTACTTCATTTCTTACAAAGCCTTATGTAATTTTTTTTACTCATTCATTCAACATCCTGTGAACAGTTACTATGTACAAGTCTGTGCAAAGTAACCCAAATATTTAGTTTCAGATTTCATCTTATACATGTATTTCCTCCCTAAATCCTTTACTTTTAAAATGATGAATCCTCTCTTTTTCTACAGAATGTATCCATTGCCTACATTGGGATGTTAGTTGGTGGAGACTACATTTTCTCTGTGTTGAACTTTGTAGGGTTAAATATTTGGTAAGTGGGATTTTTAAATGAACTCGTTTTCACAAAATATGAATTTTTAGAAGTCTGATTAACATGTTATAAGTGAAAGAACAGTTGTTTTGACATTACAGTTTCTAAGATAGTTTTCCTTGAATCACTCAGTTCATCGATCATGGGAAGGTGAGTAATGCAAATGCAAGCAACTGAGATCGGAATTTAATTCCTGTGTCTTCCTCACAGAAAAGTCCCTTAAGTTCTCTGTCTTCCTCTTGGGAAATGGACCTCATTAAACTTGTGCTCCATCAAAGTGCCATATGCTAAGGATATTGAGAGGAGTGACTAAGATATATTTAAAAGGCGTTTTGGGGTCCCAGACACGGGACACTACTTTTAAGATAATAATGTATAGTTTATTCAGTAATAACCAAGTGCTTATTTTCTAAGTTTCTGTATTAGATTTGCTCTACTCTTCTTTCTGCTCCAAAAGATTTGTAAAATGAGAGGGGTAATTTTTATCAAATAATCCACAAAGTTGAGAAAAAGGGGGGCTCAGTAATTCCCGATAAATTAAGTTGACTGTATTTATAAAGATGGCAGCAATTGCTGGTGGTACCACCTATGGGGTTTCTTTATTTTCACTCTTTTTTTCCTTCCTTTCAGCATGGCAGGGGGCTTGAGATATTCCTTTTTAACGCTGAGCAGCCAGTTAAAACCTAAACAACCTGTGGACGAAGAAAACATCCCTCCAGATTCGAAGAGTTAGACTCTGGGGCAGAATTGCAGACTGACCTGCAGTCGGGGGGTGAAGGGGGATATTCCCAGAATGAAGAATGGGACACGGGACCACCCCTCCTGGTTAAGGCAGGCACAGGAGTGTCTGCACAATGCAAAGAGAATCTACCTCACATGTCACTACACATCGGAGCCATCGTCGCCCTGAGAAATGTCTTCGGGCAGAGCCTTACCAGCCGGAAGGGAATCTTCTCAACATAAGCCATTGGTTCAAAGGATTGTTTCCAGGGCTCCTGAGCGGTCGGTTGTGCCTCCGAGTCTGCGCTGCTGTTCACTGGTACTGCGTGTGCTTAAGACGGGGTACAAGGTCGATGCTGTGAGGGAGATTATTTTTGTATCAGCACCTTCGCCTTGCTTTCAAAGGTCCCAGCCAAAGCAAAGTGCCAGTAAGAACACTTTTGCAGTTTAAACAGACATATCTTTATTTTCAATAAAATTAGCCAGTTAACTGCCAGTAGTTATCTGTTAGCTTTTATTTTGTCTGACATGTTGGTATCTTTTCCTAATCATCAGAGGAAAATAAAAATAATTTGTATGCCTGCCTCCTACTGTGATATTATTATAGACAGGGAGAAAAACAGCAAGTCAGTTTTTCACTCTGCTCTCAAGGGTGATAATCTTTTGAAGGCTAGTGTTGGGAAACATTACAAAATAATTCAGTGGAACATCAAGACAGTGTGCCCTGTCAAAATAGGTCATATTGCTCTCCTCATCTCCGTACAGGTTGTTCAGGGGGCTATGGAATTCAGATCAGGTGGACTTTAACCAAAGGTGTGTTTCCTTCTAAGCCTGCCTAACCTCCCAGACCTGTGGTGTATGGGGCAGGAGCCTGGGTGATGGGAGTTATATTACTCTCCCAATCAAGAACTGGGCTGTTCCCATCCAGGTGGTGGTGCAGGGTAGGCCCCCAGTCTGGGAGGTAAGAGCTTTCCTTCTAGTCCTGTATTCACTGCTAACCCCCTGAGACCTTCACAGGTCACCGTGCATTGGGGCCTCCATTATTTTAAGCTGTAACATTGAACTAGATCTTCAAATCCCTGCCAACTCTAACTTCTAAACTTTTGAGGCTGAGCCAGTGTGGGCAGAGCACTAAATGAGGGAATGATTGTGTTGATGTGCTGTTTCAATTTACTTAAAACAAATTTTAAAAAAATAAATTTTATTGGGGAATATTGGGGAACAGTGTGTTTCTCCAGGGCCCATCAGCTCCAAGTCGTTGTCCTTCAATCTAGTTGTGGAGGGCGCAGCTCAGCTCCAAGTCCAGTCCCCGTTTTTAATCTAGTTGCAGGGGGCGCAGCCCACCATCCCATGTGGAAATTGAACCGGCAACCTTGTTGTTCAGACCAGCTGAGTCATCCTGCTGCCCCCAAAATAATGTTGTTAAATTCTAAAATATACATATAATTTACCATCTTAATCATTTCTGAATGTACAGTTGAATAGTGTTAAATATATTCACATTGCTGTGCAAGCAATTTCCAGAACTTTTTCATCTTGCAAAACTGAAGCTCTATACCCATTAAACCATAATAATTCCCCCCTATAGCCGCTGGTAACCACCATTCTACTTTCCATTTCTATGAATTTCACAATTCTAGATATTTGATGTAGGTGGAATCACACAGTATTTGTCTTTCTGTGGCTGGCTTTCACTTAGGATAATGTCCTGTCTTTCTTTCACTTAGGATAATGTCCTGTCTTTCTTTAACTTAGGATAATGTCTTGTCTTTCTTTCACTTAGGATAATGTCCTCAAGGTTCACCCAAGTTGCAGCATGTGTCAGAATTTCCTTCCTTGTTAAGGCTGAATAATGTACCACCATGGATAGACCACACTTTGTTTATCCGTTCAATGGACAGGATGTCAGTGGACCCTTGGGTTGCTTCCACTTCTTGGCCATTTGTGAATAGTGCTGCTGTGTACATGGCTGTACAACTATGTCTTTGAGATCCTGCTTTCAAATTCTTTGGGGATATTAAAATAAAACTTGTTTCCTCTATGCACAGAGCACTTCTGACCCCAAATGTGTGAGGTCTTTTGTTTTTTTACATTAAACAGTTCTTTAACTCTCTGGACTCCAAGTGGGTGTCTGCAGTTTAATTCTGACACTAACCACAGTTAGCACAGACATCAAAAGTCAAGGGCTCAGTGGCCCAAAGACTGCCCCCTACTTCAGATGCCAATCCCAAGTCCCAGGTTGTGACTGGTGCGTCTGACCAAACAGCCATAAGTCAGGGGTTTCCCCTTCCTCAGGTTCAATAATCTGCTAGAATAGTTCACAGAACTCAGGGAAGTGCCTTACCTTCTATCACCAGGTTATTATTATAAAAGTTATAACTCAGAAACAGCCAAAAGAGATGCGTAGGACAAGGTGTATGGGAAATGGTTTGGAGTGTCCATTCCCTCTCCAGGAGCGTCATTCTCCTAGCACGTGTCGGTGTGTGCACCACCCCGGAAGCTCTCCAAACCCCATCATTTTGGCTTCATTACTGTTTTCCACAATCACACGGATCACAGGCACCGTTTTACATTCCTTGTACAACAGTGCACAAGGTTTCCAATTTCTCCACATCCTAACACTTATTTTCTATTTCTTTTTTTGTAGTAGTCATCCTAATGGGTATGGGGTGGTATCTCATTGTAGTTTGGATTTGCAGTGCACTAATTAGTGATGTCGGGCATCTTTTCATGTGCTTTTTGGCCATTGGTGTGTCTTCTAGAGAAATGTCTATCAAGCGCTTTGCCTGTTTTTTGAATTGTTTTTTTTTGTTGTTGTTGTTGTTGAGTTGTAGGAGTTCTTTATTGTTTCAGTTTACTTTTTACTTTTGAGAGGCTTCAGCAGTGTGATCTTGGGGCTCCCAAGTTGTGTAACCACCGGCTCTTTCATTATCAATATCATTTCTGAAACCCAGAGGTAAAAAATGCTAAGATTTGGAAAATGTAAATATTAACTCTTTCTTTTTTCAGTGACAAAACAAAAGCAAGCTTTCGCTTTCTTCCAAAAATTTTTTTTCTAATTTTTATTCTTAGAATTTTTAAAGGAAGATGCTTTTGCGTTTTTCTAAAGTTTTAATATGGCCAATCTTGTTTTCGTAGCTAGGATGCCTGGAGTGAGGGTTCTTACTGAAATTTTTTTCTTTTGCAATCACCCCCAATACCTTTCTTCACCGTTTTTTAAATGACCCTTTTATCTGTGCGGAAAGACTTCTCCTGCTTTCATTTGTGGCCAGCAGAGGGCACCCTAAGAGCGGCCCAACAGCCCTGGCAGCTGGGTTGAAAATTGCAATTCCTGCTATATCTCTAAAAAACCAGGTTCTTGAGGTGTGGGATTGATGGCAGCTCCAATCTGGATTTTGAATTAAGGTTAGCTGAGGATGTTGGATGCAGAGAGGTGGTTCAAAACGGACCCATGAGCTCCAAGGAGGCTGAAGAAATGTAGCCCAATGCCCCAGGTCTCCAGATTTTTTTTTTCTTACTAAAAAAAAAAAAAAAAAAAAATCATAAAAACCACTCTGGATGGGACAAAGATAATTAGTTTAATAGCCTTGATATTTCGCTTACTTCTGGCTATTGTACTGCTAATAACAGTGAATCATTTGTTAACTTGGATTTTTTCTGCTGTTAATATTGTTTCTATATGTTAAATACATAAGTACAGAAGCACTGGAGTTTTGTGACAGCTGAGTTTGTTTAAAGAATAGAACCTAGTTTAGAGACTAAGTTTATATTAAATATTATATCTGTTATATAACTATATATTATATAACAATGTGTTATATATTTTTTATTATTTATATTCATTTTCTGTGCCCTCAGGAAAATGACAAAGGTACATATGTCAGTAACTTCCAAGTCTTTACTTTTTCCCTTTTGCATGATCATTTCACCTTTTAACTCTTGGTGAGTCATTTTTATGGCTTGTGTCATTTTTATATTCTGTGAATGGATCAGCAATTTAGCTGACCAGTAGCTGTTACTCTGTGGTAGCTTTTGGAAAACCAAGGGCCAGCAGCTCAGAATCTCCACGTTTCTTTTCTGATACTGATGCACATGGAAAAAGACAGCATGCTCCTTTAGGATGAAGTCCCCAAGCCATGCCTGGGGATTTCCAAGGACAGAAAATGCCACCTGTGCCTTGTAACTTTCACCTCCATCCAGGTTGAAGAGTCTCTGAATCTTTTCTCCTCAATGTGTGCTACCTGGACCAGAACCTCAGCATTACATGGGGGCTTGTTAGAAATGCAGAATGTTGGAGTGCACACGCTGAATCAGAATCTGCATTTTAACCCAAGCAATTTGAGAAGCCCTACCCCGGGCTATGGGTGCTGGCCATGCATTTAGTTAAGAACCAGGGTTCTTAACCCAGGTTCACAGAATTTAGGGGGCTGGTGAAGTTGGGTGGGGAAACAGCACATCTTCATTTTCCCTAACCAAAAATGTAGCATTTCTTTTCATTTGAATATAGGCAAAAACCACAGCAGTACTAGCTGTATTTGTGACTTTGTTATCAACAGAAGTTGAAATATTACAGTTTTTGCAGAAAACATCATTTATGCCCCACTCAGTATTCTGGTAGTTATTAGAGGCTCTACTAGTTTTTGTTATTTCATATATTCATAAAAAAGGATATTTTTAGTATGTCATGTTTAGAAAATATTGTGATAACTTTTTGTAGTTGGTTTCCTTTATAATTTTTTGTATTTTATGCATTTAAAAATTATTCAGAGAAGGAGGCTGTAGCCATCCCTTGTCTGACATAGTGGTCCGCAGCACTGAGTGAACGAAGTAAGGACTCCTGCCTCAGAGGGAAAGAGAACATTCCAGGTTAATATGTTTTCTCAGAAATTGTTCCATTTTTGGTCTTAGTACCAGCGGAGGTTTGCTGCCTGAAGGGACATAGATGAGCCCAGGGGCATTTTTTTTGCAACAGCTGGAGGAGAGAGACAGAGAGCGAGCGAGCGAGCGAGCGAACGAGCAAGAGAGAGAGAGAGAGAGAGAGAGAGAGAGAGAGAGAGAGAGACAGAATGGGACAGGGTAGATAGGCTTCACTGCCATATCCTCATTCAAAGATCAGAACAGAGATGTGGACCCTCCAGGTCACAGTACCAAACTTTATTTTTCAAATTCTGTGACTGCCTACCTGGAGAGTAATGTTAAAAGTCTATGAAAAGGTGGGTTGGCAGCATGAGGAGCTCTGGACCCACCCTCCAGTGAAAGAAGCAAACTGAGAAAACTGAAAAAAACAACCATTTAAGGTCTCTGGAAATCGTCTTAAGGCTATGTAGCAAATGAAGAAACAGGGATTCAGGAAAACCTAATAAAACTTGATAAGAACAGTAGGAGTCAGCATTGGAGCCTTGACCCGACCCTTCCTGTCCCTTCCATCAGCTCAGCTAAGGGAGGCTCCATCCCAGGTGGGTGTGGCCAAGAGCATGGGGCTCATCCTCCCCAGCTCCCAATCAGGGGTCACCATATGTGACTAGGAAGGGCAGGCCACCAGCATTTCTCATCTCTCCCAAGTTGAAGAGGCTCAATCACTGGAGAGTGCAGCTGAAAAATAGAGCCACCCTCTACCAAGTCCCCGCCCATAGGACAGAGGTGCTACCCCAGGGCAGTAGGCCAAGAATACTGGCTTTCCAATCATTCTAGCACTTAGGGCAGAGGTAGAGGTTCCATGCTGGGGAGAGGAAAGCTGACAAGACCAGAGGCTACCAGCCTGCCTAACACCAGAGTGGTGGCTCAGAGAGTTTGTCTAGAAGAGGAAGTCTGTGCAGTAAAGAATTTAACCTTATCCAAAAAGATATCTAGCTTTGCCCTTGACTTCTGGGAGATCATCCTAAACCCTTGGAATGTTATGCCTGATAGAAATGTCGTCATTTGTCTGGGCACTGTGGGTCATACTGGATAGTCTAACAATGTGATTTTGAATGGGGGCCGGCCTTTGCTGAGTGGGTGTTGACCACACCAGAAAGACCAATAATGTGGTTTAGGGTGTCAGCTGTGGATGATGTCTGGGTCCTGGACTCTGAGGTCACCATGTGGGCAATCAGTCATGCCTAGGTAACGGAGCCATGATATCAAAAGCTATGATACAATAAACACTCTGAACACTGAGGCTTGGATGATCTTCCCTGGTTGGCAGTACTTCATGCTTATTATCACACCTCGATGCTGGGGAAGTCATGTGTTCTGACTTCATGGACCGAGAACAATGGAAGCTTCATATTTGGTACTTCCCTAGACTCTACTCTATGCTATCTCTTAGTTCTTGTGGCTTTGTGATGAAAGACTATTCTGAAAATTTGCCTTTTTTTGAAGACTGAAAATTACTTGATACTGAAAGATCCCTTTTTAAGAAACTCCCCAGGGGTTTGGGGCTTTTGTTTAGGACAATTCCTTTAGACTGAGCTGTTCATGCATTCTCGTCTTAAACTTGGGGTACTAGCTTCAAGAACTGGGGCTGGATAGTGTTACCATGTATATTGTTTTGAATGGGATGGTCCAATACTTGCGCATTTTATCTAGGAAACCAACTGAGGACATTGCTGATGTCTAGATGACTGGCATTTTCCAACTGTGGTATTATTCTCCTGCTGTGATGGTACCTTCTGGAATCAAATGGCCTGGGTTTACATCCTAGCCCTGCCAATTAAAAAAAAACCAAAACACACAAAAAACAGATTATTGAGGGATTATTTAAACACCATAAAATTTACCAATTATAAGTGTATGATTTAATGGTTTTTTGGGGGTAAATTTATAGAGTTGTGTAACCATCCCCACAATGCAGCTTTAGGACATTTCCATAACCCTAAAAGATCCCTCATCTCATTTATAGTTAATTTCTATTCCTATACCCACCTCTAGGCAACCACTAACCTGCTTTATATACAGTGCATTTCAACAAAATTTTGCCAGTTTAATCTATCACCACTAAGGTATGAAGGAGAATGTCAGTTTCATTGTATCCTCATGAGCACTGCATAACATCCTGAAGTTCTATTTACTAATTTATGCATAAGTAGTATTTTGTTCATTTAATTTGCATTTCTAATAATGTATGAGGTTAAATATTATTTCACACATTTGCATACAAGTTGTATTTCCTCTGTATTTAATTTTCTGCTCATCTCTCTTTGTTCTTTGACCTTTGTCTTTGATATTATGTCCTGAATCTGGGGCCTCCGTTGGGCCCATATCTAGGCTAGGCTTTCCCTAATTTGATGTGTCTTTTTTTTCAAAGTGCTACCAGCTGTTTTATGTTTCTACTGGTCTGCATTCTCTCTTAACCCCCGAGGGTGGTGATAGGGAGAGGCTACTTTGTGAACTTAGTTACTGACCTTATACGGTCCCAATCCTTTCTTCTACCACTATCAAACATGGGATATGTTGCAATTAACTAAATTAGGTCCCCCTTTCTAATCTGAGGTCTTACATGTTTAGTCCGTGGGCCAACTTTGTCCCACACATATGTTTTATTTAGTTTATACAATGTTAAAGTGTTTTTTGAATTTGTTGCTTTATGTTCCAGCTCTGTCATTTAAATAATTTTTTTTATATAAAAATTGAGAAATATTACATTGGAAACTGGATTTCTAGCATCAGTTAAAAAATCAAAACTTGCTGTCTGGGCCAGAATTTTTACAGGACTATAGTCAGCTGGAGCTGAGTTTGGGTGGATAGTTGCCATTTTGCCATGCTCTCCACCATTCTCTGTTATGTCCCTGATGATGTAGCTGAATTTCAGGCTCTATTTATCAGTATGCTTGTAGTGCTGTTTTCCTTAAAACAGAGATAAGAGGAACGCAGGAAAATAAAAGCTGAATCAAGAGAGCCTAAATTTCAAGAGTATATTTGTTTGTGAAAACAAGAATTATACCTACTATGTGTCTATGTTGAAAGAATACAGCGTAAGGTGCCTGGTTTACTTCATTAATTTACATTACTTGTTTGCTTCAACTGTAGGCATTTGAGTTTTTGATTCTATTTCCAGTGGCCCAGTTCTCACACTGTTTGTCTCTGCACTATGCAGAGTTGCTAGATAGGCAAGGAAAATTTTTTTGTTACTATTTATTGAACTTTAAAAATGATGTATTTATAGAGAATAGATTGCTGATTGCCAAAGGAGTAGGGTGGGAGTGTGTGAAATGAGAGAAGAGGGTCAAAAGGTATAAAATTCTAGCTATAAAATAAATAAGTGTGATGTGATGTATAGCAGGGTGATGAATGTAAAAAATGACATAAATGAAGCAATTTCAAAATGGAGTTGGAGCTAAACGTTTGGACTATTCAGATTGGGCCAAGCCAAAATTGTTTTCTAAACAATTGTTTGTAAAGCCAGCAGGAAAGAAGACATCCTGACCACAAGGACTGATGATTCCGGACTTTCTATTTAAAGATAGAATCAGCGACCACTCATATGTAGACAAGAGTAGCTCAGCTTGTCAGCCCCAATAGGGATTTTTTCTTCTTTTCATATAATTATTCCTTTTCTTTTCTCGTAAAAACCCCTCACCTTCACTCTGTAATCCGGACACTATTTGACTTTCTGCCTGAATCACTGCTTCCAAAATTGCAACTCTTTGATTCCAAATAAACATTTGTTGCCTCTCACTTTTGCTTTTTAATTTTAGGTTAACCCTATAGTTAATAACACTGTATTGCATATTTGAAAGTTGCTAAGAGAGTAGATCTTAAAAGCCCTCATCATAAGAAAAATTTTTTTTTAAATTTAAAACTATGTATGGTGACAGATGCTAACTAGACCAATTGTGTTGATCACTGCTTAGTGTATACAAATATCAAATCATTATGTTGTACACCTGCAACTGATATGTTATGTGTCAATTATATCTCAATAAAAAATAAAACATTTAAAATTTGTTGATTTAAGTATACTTATGATGGCTTTCCAGTTTATACAGTTGTTTTTTAAATACAAATATATAATAAATATTTTTTTAAAGATTAAAAATCTATTTAAAAGTTTTACATTGGAATTAATGTTTATTGCTATAATAACATCGCTCATTTAGTTACATTTCTTGAATGGGCAAGAAAACAACAGCTAACGTAGACTGGGAAAAAAATAGCATGGTTTCACACTGAAGAATTTTCAAATTCACTGAGGTACTATTGTGAGTAGGAAAATACAAATTTATTTAAAAGATTTTCTGAATTCATGCTCGGATATTGACATTTCTTAATCTATTAAATGGAATTGAATACACTTTTTGATGTTGAAAAATAAAGGTAGGGACTTTGGTTTAAAACCAAGCCAACAAGTGAACTACTATTTCCATTTTTGGTAATATGGAAGGCAGTTATCCGCATCCCTCCCCCCCCAAATAACTGAAGGATAAAATGAGTTTAAAATTGAGGTATAATTTACACACAGTAAATTACACTTAAGTGTACTGTGCAATGAGTTTTGATAACAGCCTACTCCCACGAGCACACAAATTTATCAAAATTTACAACATCTTCATCAACCTGGAAAAGTTCCTTATGACCCTAACCAGGCAATCCCTGAATCTCTACCCAAAAACCAGTGTTCTGATTTATTTTACTGAAGATTAGGTTTGCTTGTTCTGGGCTTCACATAAATGGAATCATACAGTATGTACATGTGGTAGTCAGCTTCTCAAATGGATCTCAATGATCTCTGTCCGCTCGTTATAGTCACATCCTGTGTAATCTTCTCCCTTTGAATGTGGGCTGGACCTAGAATGTGGGCTTGACTCTCATGCATAGAATACAGCAAAAATGACAGGATATTCCTTTCAAGATTAGGTTACAAAAGAGTATGGCTTCTATCTATCTCTCTGACTCTTCTCACTTTCCCGATCTGATGAAGTGAGAGGCCATTTTGTGAGCTGCTTTGTGACAAGGTCCACGTGGGACCAACAGTTATGTGTGGGAGATTTTATCCTGGCAACAAACTCGAGAATGAATTTGGGATGTGTCTTTCTTCAGCTGAGCCTTGAGAAGATATTTATGATTTTTAATTACAAAAGTAATACATGTTCGTTGTGGAAACTTTAAAAATATAAAAAAGCCAAAAGATGTAAGTTAAAAACAAACAAACAAGCTCATAAATTCTTCCACCTCAATATGAAAACATCATTAACATGTTGGGAATATCCTTATAAACTTTTTTCTACCAATCACCACATCTAAAAGAACAATTGGAGCCACACTGTTTAGTCACCTGCATTTTTATTAATGTTATTTCATTAATCTTCACAATAGTCCTGCAAAGTAAACAATATTTAGCAATCCCATTTTATAAGAATAACTTGAGGGACAGAAAGTTTTGCTTGTGTAAATCACATGGCAGAGCCAAATGCACATCCAGAGTGTCTTTCTCCAGATCCTGTGCTCACCTTTCTCCCAGCTGCCTCCAGACCATGAGCTGGGCCGTGGTGATGACAGGGAATGAAAAGGAATTGTTTTTAATGTTGCTTTTGTTACCTGCTTCTATCTAGTGCATAAAATAAAGAGAGAAATATAACAAATGATACTGTCATGCAAGGTGTCATGCGGAGTCTCTGGTCCTGCTCCCCATATAAGAATGCAGGATATGGTGAGGCCACAAAGGAACATTCACGGAGTCATAGATAGAGGAGTCATACCACTGTATTCTTGCTGAATTGGAGACACAGGAAGCAGGAGCCACACTATCCACAACCTGCCACCCACTCTCTTTCTGCCAATCAACCTCACTTGCTAGCTGCAATCTGCCCTGCTAACTGCAATCCGCCGTGCTAGCTGCAATCTGCCCTGCTAACTGCAATCCGCCGTGCTAACTGCAATCTGCTCTTGCTATCTCAGCCACCATCTTCTTGCTAGCCCCCATTTTCTGCTGGCGTAGCCACAGCAGTTATATTAGTGGCCAATGGCTCACTGGTTACAGCTGACAGCCAACTAGCCACAGTTGATGGCCATCCAATCACAGTTGATGGCCATTTACTACCTGAACCGGCACCTTTCCACGTGAGGCTGAGAGCCTGGAAACTGCACTCCTGGCTCTGTACCCACCGATACCAATTTCATAATCTGTTCAATTATACATGTATCTTCTACTAGGCAAAACGTATTGTCTCAATTTGGACTTGCCTCTAACTATACACACTGGACTGCACACAGTGTGATCCAGAGAGGTCTTATCAAATCTTCAATCTAGTCACTTTGTACTAATGAGAACTGGCCCTGGCTACAAATCTTGTGTGATAGCATGGGGGCTGGAGAACCTCGTTTTCGCAAGCCTGCCTACCCACACTGTACTTTCCCACAGTGGCTCCTCTGTAACCAGCGAGGCATCTGGAACAGGCACCAGGCTAAAGTCTGGTCAAGCAGAATGGCCCCCTCCCCCCTCTTCACCAAGTGGGTGCTATTTCTGCCCCAGCGAGGATGGGGACAACAAGTTTTTGCCAAAGAAAAGAAGAAATCAAAAACATAATGTCTACTTTTTCCCTGGGCTGCATATCCCTGACTTAATTTTTATCAGTTATGTAATACCGATAATATTTGTCAGAACAGTACAGAGAATTTCAGGAGAGGCCAGAAATATAACCTAGGACTTGCTCCTGCAGAGTTCCCATTGCAGAATGTGTTAGATTAACACTAGGTCATCTGTCAACCTCAAGAAAAGTTCTGTGTATGAAGTACACTGTAAAACACCACACAATTCCCACCAAGGCCTCATACCCATAGTCGATCTGATCACCCAGGGACTAATCAGTCCCTGTATCAGCCCCTATAATAGGCTGATCTCGCCAATCTGGAAATCTAATTGGTAAGGATGGTGGCTTGTCCAATACCTGAGTGCTATCAATAAGATAGTGTTTTCCGTTTCCCATTTGTTCTGAACCCAAACATCTTTTTGTCACAAGTCCCACCAGAATCAGATGATTCACTGTTGAAGATTTCTGTTCACCCTTTTTCAGCACCCCTGTAGACCCTAACAGCCAACAGTCATGCTAGGGGTGGTTAATGAAATACCATTAATAAAAATTCAGGTGACTAATGCAGCTGCATAACTATGTTTCAGTCAAGCTGAACCAGATATAAGATGGTGAACCCATAAGACTATAGTGACACCATAGCTGTCATACATCTTATCATTAGGCATTACTTACGTGTTTGTGGTGATGCTGGCATAAACAAACTAACTGTGCTGCCAGTCATATAAAAGTATAGCACATACAGTTATGCACATACGTAATGCTTCATAATGATAATAAATGACTATTTTACTGTTTGATGTATTTACTATACTTTTTATCATTATTTTAGAGTATACTCTTTCTACTTATAAAAAAAAGTTTGCTGATAAAAAGTAGGTTGGGTTATGCGGGCTGTAGCCTCATACATCTCTTTTTTATAAATTTTATTGGGAAATACTGGGGAACGGTGTGTAGGGCCCATCAGCTCCAAGTCATTGTCCTTCAATCTAGTTGTGGAGGGCGCAGCTCAGCTCCACGTCCAGTTGCCATTTTCAATCTTTAGTTACAGGGGTGCAGCCCACCATCCCATGCGGGAACTGAATTGGCAACCTTGTTGTTAAGAGGTCACACTCTAACCAACTGAGCCATCTGCCCCTCTGGAAGCTCAGCTGCAGCTCATTGTCTTTAATTTAGTTGTGGAGGCCACAGTTCACTGGCCCATGTGGGAATTGAACCCACAACCTGTTGTTAGGAGCTTGCGCTCTAACAAACTGAATCAACTGGCTGGAAAATGAACCCTTTTATAGTATGTAGATGATCTTTTGTTGTGCTCAGTTACTGTGGGGACAGAGCCAGGAGTGCAGTTTCCTGGCTCTGGCCCTCAGTGGAAAGGTGCTCACTCGGGTAGTAAATGGCCATCAACTGTGATTGGATGGCCATCAGCTGTGGCTAGTTGGCCGTCAACTGTAACCAGTGAGCCATTGACCACTAATATAACTGCTGTGGCTACACTAGCAGCAAATGGAGGGCTAGCAAGAAGATGGTGGCTGAGCTAGCAAATGCGGATTGCAGTTAGCAGGGCGGATTGCAGCTACAAGTGGGGTTGGTTGATTGACAGAGAAGCGGACAGCAGGTTGCAGGTAATGTGGATCCTGTTTCCTGTGTCTCTAACCCAGCTGCCAGCAAGACAATAGTGGTATGACTCCCCTCTCTATGGCTCCATGGGTGTTCCTTTTTGACCTGACTATATCCTGCGTTCTCATGTGGGGAGTGGGAACTGAGACCCCACATTACACTCTGCTTGACAGTTACCAAAGAGGCATCCATCAAGGATTCCATTTATTTGCTATATAACAGCTGCAAAGGGACATGTAGTCTCTAGAGAGAAATTATAATTATCTCTAGACACTGCTCATTACCTGGGTCATAATCTAAGCGTTGTAGGTAGGTATTCAGCTATCTCCAAAAAGAATTAAGCTAATCTAAGAATTCTCTAGACCCACAACTAAGCAAGAGCTTCATGGATTTTTAGGCCTGGCTGGCTATTACAGACTATGGGTTCCTAACTTTGCTGCCTTCCCTACTTTATGAACCCACTAATATTTCAGTCCCCAAAGCCTTCCTTGGGAAGGTAAGCATGAGCTGGATTTTAGAAGACTAATAAAAATGCTGTAAGAATCACCTAACTATTCAAAACCTTTTGCTTCTTTTTTGCATGGAAGAGATAACCAAACCCTGGTAAAGCTCACACAAGAAGATGGCAATAAACATGGGCTGATTGCTTATTACAGCATAAACTAGATTCAGTTGTTGATGCCTGTCCCAACTGCCTTAAGGTGCAGCTGCAGCTGCAAAGTTAGTGGAAGCCTCAGCAGATTTAATCCTAGGAAATAACGTTTATTTACAAACTCCACATGTTGTCTAAAGTCTTCTGAACTCTGAAATGACTCAGCATTTCTCTGCAAGCTGACTAACCTCCTATGATATCCTTCTACTGTCACCTAATCTACATTTTACAAATTGCAATTTTCTTAATCCCTTAATCCTGCTACATTACTACCCCCCTTAAGGTAAGCCCCATGACTGCAAGGTGATAACATCCCATTTCGTGACACTGCTTCCTGATTTATGAGATACCCCTTTAACTAATTCTGATCTAATTTTGTTTGTTGATGGTTCATACTGTAAAAATAAAAATAAAAAGGAATTTCCAAGCTGGTTATGCTGTTACTACCCAATATGATCTATTTGGAAAAGGAAACCTCCCATAAGCTAAATCAGCCCAACAAGCAGAGCTTCATACCCTAACCAGAGCATGCCATTTATCAAAAGGACCCATTGTTAATATTTATACTGATAGCCGGTGTGTCTTTGAGGTCATGCATTATTTGGGGATGTTATGGAAACAAAAGGGTTTTCTTACGTCTACAAGGACCCCAATCAAAATTGGGCAACAAGTAAACAGCCTTCTTACTGCTATTTTCTTATCTTCTGAAATTGCTGTCATCAAAATTGAGGCTCACACTCAGAGGCCTTAACCTGAGTTTCATGGAAGTGACCTAGCTGACTTTCATGTAAAGGCAGCAACAACAGAATTTATAAAGGTTGTGACACATGTGGATGAAGTCTATTATGCAAAAAATGACCCCTTGTTGCCAGATTTTGCAACATGGCAACAACCTGCTACTGAATCAGAGAAATTAGGATAAGCAAACAATGATTGTAAATTAAATGAACAGTCGGGGCTATAGGAAATCCAAGATGGCTGCTTGGTTCTTTCAGGCTCCCTGGCAAAGCCCATTTTTTGATTTTTTGCATTCCTTTATCCACCATGGTGCTATTAAGATGACTCAAATTATAAATAAACATCGGTGGACAGACTTCTATAAAATTTTAAAAACAGTTTGCTACCAGTGTCTGACCTACCTGGTTCATAATCCTAGAAAGCTATTTATGTCCCCAGAAGTCTCAAACCTCTTCCCTCTGGAACCTTTGAACACCTGCAGATAAACTTCATTCAACTGCCACTTAGTATGTTCAACAAGCACATGAACATCACTATTTATTTATTAACATCACAACGAGATATTATCTTACACTGGTTGGAATGGCTATTCTCAAAAAGACGAGAAATAACGGGTTGAAGAGGTAGAGAAAAGGAAACTGTCATACACTATTCATAGGAATGTAAACTAGTGTAGCAACTATGGAAAATAGTATGGAAGTTCCTCAAATAGTTAAGAATAGAACTACCATATGACTCAGCTTTTCCACTTCTGGGTATTTATTCAAAGAATACAAAAACACTAATTTGAAAAGATATATGCACCCTTATGTTAACTACAGCATTATTTACAATAGCCAAAACATGGAAACAACTGAAGTGTCTATTGATAGACAAATGGATAAAGAAGATGTGGTACATATATACAATGGAATATTACTCAGTCATAAAAAGATGAAATCTTGCCATTTGCAACAACATAGATGGATTTTGAGGATATTATACTAAGTGAAACAAGTCAGATGAAAAAAGACAAATATTGTATTATTTCTCTCACATGTGGAATATGAAACAAAAAACAAATGCACAAACGAAATAAAACAAATTCATAGAAGCAGACAACAGATTGGTGGTTACCAGAGGGGGAAACATAGAAAGGGGGGCAAAATGACTACAGGGAGTCAAATGCATGGTGATGAATGGAAACTAGACCTTTGGTGGTGAGGATGCTGTAATGTATACAGATGTCTAATTATAATGTTGTACATCTGAAACTTATATAATGTTATAAACCAATGTCACCTCAATTAAAAAAAAAAGAGTCCTTCCTATCATGGGGGTGGTGAAGTAAGGAAAATAGGTATATACAAAGTAACACTGGGCATTAAATAATGGTAAATTTCATTGTTAATTGTCATTATAGTTACATGTGAGGTGTGATCAAAAGATATGGTGAATGTTTAAATAAAAAAAAATTATTACAGTAAAAGACACATTGGCATTAATCCCCTTCAAAACACTCCCCCTCGCTTCAAACACACTATTCCATCATTCTTGCCACTTTCTGAAGCAGGTCTGGAAGTCCTTTTTCATGAGTGTCTTTACTTCATCCTCTGTCATGACAGCGAACCATGTCACACACAGCTTCTGGTATGGCAATTTCTGTCAAATAAAAACACTACGGTGTGTGCTCGTCCACTTTATTCACTGGATCCGGTACAGTGTGACTTCTGGCTCTTCCCCAAAGTCAAAATGATTCAGGATATCGAAGCAGACACCACAGCACAACTAAAGACACTGATGAAAGAGGACTTCCAGAACTGCTTCAGAAAGTGGCAAGAATAACAATAGGATAAGTGTATTTGAAGCGAGGGGGACTATTATGAGGAAAATTAATGGCAATGTGTCTTTTATTGTAATAAAATTTTTAAAATTTAAATATTCACTGTATTTTTGGATCATACCTCATACATAATATATAAATGGGGTTCATTAAATTAGTCTCTCTACTTTTGTATGTTTTGTTATTTTTCTTAATATAAAGTTTTATAAGTGCAATTTTTTGAAGAAATTATAAAAAATTATTGAGAGATATTAAGAAGACCTAAAAGGAGAGCTGTGCCATGTTTATTGGTTGAAAGACCCAGTAGTGTAAAAATAAATGTCAGTTCTTCCCCAATCAGCTTACCCCAGTGAGTTCAGAAGCATCCCCACTTGCAGCTTTCTGGCAAGTTTTGTCAGCTTCCCAGTGGGGTTTCCTGTCCCCACAGACAGCAGTTCCCTGCTGACCAGCCTTATCCTCCTGACTGTGAACAGCTCTGTCTCAGGGAAACCCAGAGAACTTCTTCACCATCCAGTTGGCTGCAACTACACTCTTTCCAATGAGGCCTTGTTGCGAACTCCTGGAAGGGCAGTTGCTACATTTCAGTCTCTTCCTGAAAGTCAAGGGGACATTAATCCCTTGGCAGGGCCCTACGTCCCTGTGTGGTAATAGTGACGCTAGTGGGTAACAAAGTCCCGGCACACAGGTTCAGATAGAGTGAGTAACACAGTTTTATTTGGGAGCCAGTGTCCCTCCAGAGGCCAATACTCTGGTAAGCACAGAAGTTTATACAGAATAGAATAGAATTTAATAACGAACCAAGTCCCGGAATCAATCGGGATGGAGAAGGTCCCTAGTCTGGGAGAGGTGACTGGGCCCACGATGGGTCTGAGGCGAGCTGGTCTTGCAGGGAAGAGCTTTGGGGAGTCCTGGAGTATGGTGGCTTGCTCCTCGCAAAGGGTCTTAGCCGGAGCGCCCAGTCAAACTTCTCACAGCATTGCTCAGGAGTTCTGCTTTTATCCTCTTTTCCTCAGACCTTTTTACTTCTAAAGTGATAACCAGAAGTTGTTTTGGTGAAGGTGTTTATCACTCAGTTTTGTTATGCTCAGTGTCACACAAAAACATGTTTTTCACTTCGCTCTTATCAGTCTCACACATGTGTGGCCATAGTTGTGTCCCTACCAGTAAACAACTTGTTTTGCAAACCTCAACCCAATATATATAATACATTTTTATTCTCTATACATGCCATCCCCTAATTTCTGAAATGCTACAAAGAAAACATTGAGGAAATCACAATTATTGTGCTTTAGCAAAAATTTTACCTGTGAAACAGGTGTGTATAATATATTTAAGCAAATACTATCCAAAATCAATACGTATCATAAAAAGCAAAATTTCTTTAAGCTCACTTCAAACATTTCTAATGATAGAATTCCAGGTATTGCAAAAGAAGTACAAAGGGTTATGTGTGCTCCATGAGTCAGAACAAGTGTGTAGGCGCACGGATCTCTTAATGAGTCCCCAAAAGGAACAGGGTGTACTTAATTCAGTGGCCATGCCTTCCTTAGATAACCCTGCATTCCTGGTATAAACCAATGACTGTATTTTGGTTGTATGTGCCTCCAATGCATGGAGGTGTTTAATGGTGTTATCATGAGTGGTTTTTAGTACATACAAATTTTGATGAATAGCTTCCTTAACTGTGGTGGAATTAATCCAAGGAATTGGTTTGCTAGTATCTGTGGGTAGAAGGAAGCGGTATGATAAATGTGTATTAGTAGAGGTCATGTAACTATGACCATTAAAAGCGATATTAGTAACATTCAAAACATGAATGCAAGCTGTAAAGATTAAATTGTTATTTGACATGGCTGTACAATTAAAATAGAATAACCGAGATATGTTGCATGTACACAAAATCCATGAGCCATCAACCAAGCTCTTTACAAGTGTTGGGGTTTCAATTTGTACCATAGAAATATCGGAAAAGGTAACCTCCACAGATTGCATAGTGAAGTAAATAGGTGAAGTGAAAGGATGAACAATCTCTCTAAAAAGGTAACAGCTTTGTAGATAAAAGGGGCTTTCAAGGGGAACAAAGTTTAGTCCCTGAATTATGACGGGTGTAGTATAAATGCCATAGAAAAGTACTGAAGCTGTATTTATTCATTCTATTAGATTGATCTGACATTAACCATAGGCTGTACAGCCAGATGGCCTGGAATAATCCATTTCTAACAGAGAAGAAGTGCTCCAAGAATTAGTAGATGCAATACCATAATTGAGGAGTCTCTGAATGTCAGCATAGGCAAGCTGCAGCAAAATGTACATTTTATCACAGTGTCTTCTTAGCTGGTTTTCTAAGTACTGGGATCTAAGAAAGAAAAAATTTTGTTCTAACTGCTCATGTTGTTCTTGCTGTAGTTGTTGAGTTTTTACAAGTGCATGGATAAAAGCAGCAATACTTAAAAGTTTGGGGAGATTTGGTTGGCTTTGTGGAGCTGTAACTGTCCACGTCTTCCTGAAGTCCAATAAGTACTCCCTCCTCCATCATCGATTATATCCTTTATTTTTATGATCCTTAATGGTGACTTTATAAGGAAATTTACAAGGTTTTTTGTCAATTGGCAAATCAACAATATCTGGTGAGCAATTTAGATAAGAGTGAGGTGGCTCACGACCAAATCTTTCCCTTTGATTTAAATGGAATATGCAACATCCAGTGCCAATTGAAAAGAAGAATGTTACCCTAGTAATTTTAGTTCTGTTTTTTAAAGTCTATTGAATCTTTCAGTATTGCTGGAAGTAGTGGGATTATAAAGCAAATGATATTGCCATTGGATTTCTAAAAGTCGTGCCAGTTTTTTAGTTGCTGTGGAGGTAAAATGTGATCCTTGATCACTTTCAATTATCTTAGGTGGTCCAAGAAACAACACCATTGAAGAATTGCTCCTTGGGCTGCCCTCGATGTGGGTTGTGACAGGCTAATGCAACTTCTATGCCAGAGTATTTATCCATCAAGGTGCATGTATATTTTTGGATGTATGAATGTGTTAATGGTCCAATAAAATCAATTTGACAAAGAAAATTAAAAGTGCATATAGATGTAGTATCAGGTGGTTCTTTGTATCTATATCTGTCACTAAATGTTTTGCAGTCAATGCATGTAGAAATAATATGCTTAATGCGTTGCCATGGAATTTGTAAACCTCTTTTAGTCAGTCAATTATAAAAGGAATGTGTTCCTAAATGCCCTAAGTTACTATGGATCTATTTAATAGTATCACCAACTGTAATAGGTTTGTGTTCTGTAACTGGTGTTGCATGAGTGATATAGTCCTTTAGATGACCTCTAGGCTTACACTCCCTCTGCGGTCTATGTGGTTGTGTTTTGTCCTGTTCATTAGGAACCTTAAATGCTCCAGTTGTATCATAGTCCTGATACTTAACAGGAAATTTGATTTGTCTCTTTAGCCTAGATAGTCAGTCCTTAGATGCTAATGCTAGCCTTACCCCTGATTCTTTGTTGAGAAAGTCTGCAATGTTATTATAGTATTCTTCTGGTGTTTCTCCCTTTCTATGTGCTGATCCATGTATGACTAAGATTTTAATCTGTTCAGCCAATAGGCTTAGGTCTTTCCAGTAATCCCTTGACCAGACTTCTCGTCATTAATTTCGAAACCTGTCTTTTTCCATCTTTGTGACCAAATTGTAATTCCATTAGCAACTGCCCAGGAGTCAGTAAAAATTCTGACCATAGGTTGCTTTTCCTGTACTGAGTGTCTCACTGAACACCACAGCTATGAATTCTGCACGTTGAGCAGAATTGCTCTCACCTTGTTCCTTGAGTACCACCGTCCTTTGGCCTGAAAGCTGCTGCTATCCATGAAGTCATGCCCTTAGTTATCATGTTTGAGCCGTCCATGAAAGAGACATTCTGTAAGACAGGAGACCAGGATGAGCCCCATTTTCCTACTGGGACATGGATTTGCTCATCCCTCGGATCAGGGTCCAGCAAGTCTACCTCTGCCTTGTGAATCTCCTCTGTGAGAAGACTAGGTTGCCCTTTTGTGGCAATATCCCAACCTTGGCTATACCATTTCCAGGCTAGCAACCGCTGGTCACATTGGCCGCCCAGGGCCAAGGGCCTCCTTCCGAGTTTGTTCCTTAGATACTCTCCTTCAGCCCTTGGGTGTTCTTTTGAGTTCTCTTTTATGCCTTTTTAGTAGCTAATTCCCGATAAATAATTAATAACTCTATATTGAGTAGTCCCTGTTCAAGTTGCTGTGTTGTTTGTGTCTCCTGAGTGGATCTGACTGATACACTAGTAAAGTTGGAGTTGTACGTGATTAACATATGTGACCAGCAATTGTGTGTGTGTATGTGAGGAGGAAGGGAGAGAGAGAGAGAGGGAGAGAGAGAAAGAGAGAGAGAGAGAGACTTACATAGGTGTAGAAGAGTACAAATACAACAATATCTGTAGCACTGTTTTCTGCATAATTTAAAACTGGAAACAAATCAAACAAGAGACAGATTGGCTGTAGGATATGAGAGAAAGAGAGGAGTAAAGGGTATTTTCAAGATTAAAAAAAAATTATTGGGGTGACAATTGTTAGTAAAATTACATAGATTTCAGGTGTACAATTCTGTAATACATCATCTATAAATCCCATTGTGTGTTCACCACCCAGAGTCAGTTCTCCTTCCATCCCCGTATATTTGATCCCCCTTACCCGCATCTCCCTCCCCCCACCCCCCTTACCCTCTGGTAACCACTAAACTATTGTCTGTGTCTATGAGTTTTTGTTTCTCATTTGTTTGTCTTGTTCTTTTGTTGTTTTTAGTTTATATACCACATATCAGTGAAATCATAGGGTTCTCTGCTTTTTCCGTCTGACTTATTTCGCTTAGCATCATACTCTCCAGATCCATCCATGTTGTCACAAATGTTCCTATATCATCTTTCCTTAACGCCGAATAGTATTCCATTGTGTATATATATCACAGCTTCTTTATCCATTCATCTATCGAAGGACGTTTTGGTTGTTTCCATGTTTTGGCCACTGTAAACAAAGTTGCAATGAACATTGGAGCACACGTGTCTTTATGTATAAATGTTTTCAGATTTTTTGGGTAGATACCTAGGAGTGGGATTGCTGGGTCATATGGTAATTCTATTCGTAATTTTTTGAGGAACCTCCACACTGCCTTCCATAGCGGCTGCACCAGTCTGCATTCCCACCAACAGTGTATAAGGGTTCCTTTTTCTCCACAGCCTCTCCAACACTTGTTACTATTTGTCTTGTTGATGACAGCCATTCTGATTGGGGCAAGGTGATATCTCATTGTGGTTTTTATTTGCATTTCTCTGATGATTAGTGATGTTGAGCATTTTTTCATATGTCTATTTGCCATTTGTGTGTCCTCTTTGGAGAAATGTCTCTTCAGGTCCTCTGCCCATTTTTCAATTGGGTTGTTTGTTTTTTTGTTGTTGAGTTTCATGAGTTCCTTGTATATGTTGGATATTAGCCACTTATCCGAGGCACTGTTTGCAAACACCTTCTGCCATTCAGTTGGTTACCTCTTTATTTTGTCGATGGTTTCTTTTGCTGTGCAGAAGCTTTTAAGTTTCATACAGTCCTATTCGTTTATTTTAGCTTTTACTTCCCTTGCCTTTGGAGTCAAATTCACAAAATGTTCTTTGAACCCAAGGTCCATAAGTTTAGGTCCTATGTTTTCTTCTATGCAGTTTATTGTGTCAGGTCTTATGCTTAAGTCTTTGATCCATTTTGAATTAATTTTGGTACATGGTGACAGATAGCAGTCCAGTTTCATTCTTTTGCACATGGCTATCCAATTCTGCCAGCACCATTTATCGAAGAGGCTGTCTTTCCTCCATTGTATGTTTTTAGCTTCTTTGTCAAAAATTATCTGTCCATATTTATGTGGTTTTATTTCTGAGTTCTCAATTCTATTCCATTGGTCTATGTGTCTGTTTCTGCCAATACCATGCTGTTTTGATTATTGTAGCCCTGTAGTACAAGCTAAAGTGAGGGAGTGTGATACCTCCAGTATTGCTCTTTTTTCTTAAGATTGCTTTGGCTATTCGGGGTCTTTTGTGGTTCCAAACAAATCTGATGATTTTTTGTTCTATTTCTGTAAAAAATGCCATTGGGATTTTGATGGGGATTGCATTAAATCTGTATATTGCTTTGGGTAATACGGCCATTTTAACTATGTTGATTCTTCCAATCCATGAGCACTGAATGTCTTTCCATTTCTTTGTGTCTTCTTCAATTTCTTTCAAAAATGTCTTATAGTTTTCAGCATATAGATCCTTCACATCCTTGGTTAAGTTTATTCCTAGGTATATTATTCTTTTTGCTGCAATTGCAAAAGGAATTGTTTTTTGTATTTCTTTTTCTGAGATTTCATTGTTCATATATAGGAATGCAATGGACTTTT
The DNA here is from genome assembly GCF_964194185.1 of Rhinolophus hipposideros. Lineage (NCBI taxonomy): Eukaryota > Metazoa > Chordata > Mammalia > Chiroptera > Rhinolophidae > Rhinolophus > Rhinolophus hipposideros. The sequence goes on along the minus strand of NC_138057.1, from coordinate 8,476,529 downwards.
GTATGTTGATTTTGTAGCCAGCAACTTTACTGTATTTATTGATTGTTTCTAACAGCTTTTTGGTGGAGTATTTAGGGTTTTCTATCTATAGCATCATGTCATCTGTAAAGAGTGACAATTTAACTTCTTCATTCCCAATTTGGGTGCCTTTTATTTCTTTCTCTTGCCTGATTGCTCTGGCAAGGACTTCCAACACTATGTTGAAAAGCAGAGGTGATAAGGGACAGCCCTGTCGTGTTCCTGAACATAGAGCAAAAGGCTTCAGTTTTTCACCATTAATTATGAGATTAGCTGAGGGTTTGTCATATATGGGCTTTATTTTGTTAAGGTATTTTCCTTCTATACCTATTTGATTAAGTGTTTTAATCATAAATGGATGTATCTTGTCAAATTCTTTTTCTGCATCAATTGATATAATCATACGATTTTTGTCCTTTATTTTGTTTATGTGATGTATCACATTGATGTATTTGTGGATGTTGAACCATCCTTGTGCCCCGGGGATGAACCCCACTTGGTCGTGATGAATAATATTTTTAATGCATTGTTGTATTCAATTTGCTAGAATTTTGTTTAGGATTTTTGCATCTGTATTCATCAGAGATATTGGTCTGTAATTCTCTTTTTTTGTGTTCTCCTTACCAGGTTTTGGTGTCAGGGTAATGTTGGCCTCATAAAATGAGTTAGGGCATACTGTCTCTTCTTCAATTTTTTGGAAGAGTTTGAGCAGGATTGGTATTAGATCCTCTTTGAAAGTTGGGTAGAATTCACCAGTGAAGCCATCTGGTCCAGGATTTTTGCTTTTGGGAAGGTTTTGGATGACAGATTCAATTTCGTTATTGGTGATCGGTCTGTTTAGACTTTCCAGTTCTTCTTGGTTCAGCCTAGGAAGGCTATATGTTTCTAAGAACTAGTCCATTTCTTCTAGGTTATTGAATTTGGTGGCATATAGTCCTTCATAGTATTCTTGGATGATCCTTTGTATTTCTGTGGTGTCTGTGATAACTTCCTCTTTTTCATTTCTGATTTTGTTAATTAGTGTCTTCTCTCTTTTTATCTTAGTGAGCTTAGCCAAGGGTTTGTCAATTTTGTTAATCTTTTCAAAGAACCAACTCTTTGTCACATTAATTTTTTTTCTATTGTCTTTTTGTTCTCTGTTTCATTTAGTTCTGCTGTGATTTTTGTTATTTCATTTCTTCTGCTGACCTTGGGTTTCACTTGGTACTTCTTTTTCTAGTTCTTTAAGGTGTAACATGAGGTTATTTATTTGGGATTTTTCTAGTTTCTTGAGATAGGCCTGTAATGATATAAATTTCCCTCTTAAAACTGCTTTCTCTGCATCGCAAAGATTTTGGTAGGATGTATTTTCATTGTCATTTGTTTCTATGTATCTTTTGATCTCTCCTCTAATTTCTTCTTTGACCCAGTCGTTCTTTAAAAGTATGGTCTTTAATCTCCATGTATTTGTGTTTTTCCTGCTTTCTTTTTGCAGTTGATATCCAATTTCAAAGCCTTGTGATCAGAGACTATGCTTGGTACGATTTCAATCTTCTTAACTTTGCTGAGGCTGATTTTATATCCCAATATATTGTCTATCGTTGAGAATGTTCCATGTACACTAGAAAAGAATGTATAGTCTGATGTTTTAGGATGAAGTGCTCTATATATGTCAATAATGTCCATTTCATGTAATGTGTCATTTAGGGCTGCTATGTCATGATTTATTTTCTGTTTGGATGATCTATCCATAGCTGTCAATGATGTATTTAAGTTCCCTAGTATAATTGTGTTTTGATCATTTTCTCCCTTTAGTCTGTTAGTAGTTGCTTGGTATATTTCTGTGTTCCATGATTGGGGGCATAAATATTGATGACTGTTATGTCTTCTTGTTGTATAGTCCCCTTTACCATTATGAAATGTCCATCTTTGTCTCTTGTTATCTTTTTCACTCTGAAGTCTGTTTCATCTGATATCATTATGGCTACACCTGATTTTCTCTGGGTACCATTTGCATGGAGTGTCAATTTCCACCCTTTCACTTTGGGTCTATGCTTTTTTTTGTAGCTGAGATGTGTTTCTTGGAGACAGCATATGGTTGGATTTAGTTTTTTGATCCAATCGGGTACTCTGTGCCTTTTTATTGGTGAGTTCAGTCCATTTACATTTAGGGTGATTATTGATATGTGAAGATTTCCTGTCATTCTATCTTTAGTTTTCTGGTAAGGCTGTGTCTCCATTGTTTCTTTGCCTTTTTGTTGTTGTCCATTATTTCTGTGTGGTGGTATTCTATGATGTTTCCCTCTGTTTCTTCTTTTATTACAGTATATATTTCAGTTCTGGATTGTTTTGAGTGGTTACCCTTAAGTTTATGTAAAAGAATGTTTGATATTTAGAGTATTCCATTTTCTTGTGCATGCTTACTTTCTCCGTTCCCATATTCTGGTTCAGGCCTTAACTCTCCCTCTTTTTATGTTTTGGTTGCCACAAATTGTCCCTGTTGATGGTGGTGAAATAGCCTCCTTTAGTATTTCTTGTAGTGCAGATCGTGTATTAGAAAATTCCCTCAGCTTCTGTATGTCTGGAAAAGTCTTTATTCCTCCTTCATATCTAAAGGATATCTTTGCTGGATATATTATTCTTGGCTCATAATTTCTCTTTCAATAGTTTAAATATTTGGTTCCACTCCCATCTGGCTTGTAGAGTTTCTGCTGAAAAATCTGATGAGAATCTAATGGGCTTTCCTTTATAGGTTACCGTGTTCTTTTCCCTAGCTGCCTTGAGGATTCTTCCTTTGTTGTTGATTTTAGACAGCTTCAGTACAATATGCCTTGGAGAAGGCCTGTTGGGGCTGAGGAAATTAGGTGTTCTATTTGCTTCTTGGATTCGAGGATCCAGTTCTGTCCACAAGTTTGGGAAGTTCTCATCAACAATTTGTTTGAATATATTCTCTGTTCCCTTCTCTCTTTCTTGTCCTTCTGGTATGCCCATTATTCTTATATTGCTCTTTCTGATGGAGTCAGAAAGTTCTTGTAGAGTTCTTTCATTTCTTTTAAGTCTGAAGTCTCTGTCTTCTTCCATCTGTGTAATTTCCAGGTTTCTATCTTCGATGTCACTTATTCTTTCCTCCACCTGGTCAACTCTACTACCTAAGCTGGTTATTTCATTCTTAATTTCTACTATTGAGTTCTTAATCTCCAGAAATTCTATTTGGTTCTTTTTAAAAATTTCAATCTCTTTTGTAAAATGCTCATCTTGTTCTTTGATTGTGTTTCTTAGTTCATTAAACTGCCTTTGTGTTTTCTTGCATCTCGTTGAGTTTTTTCAGAGCGACAATCTTGAATTATCTGTCATTTAAGTCACATATTTCCATATCTTTAAGTTCCTTTTCTGAAGACTTTTCACTTTCTTTCTGAGGTGTCTTGTTGCCTTGGTTATTCGTGGCAATTACTGATTTATTATCTCTCTTCCTAGACATCTAGAGGAGTGGCATCTGCAACAGGTTGATAGGAAGAGGTCTTTCTTTTGTTTTCCAGTATTTGTTGGTAGAATGTTTTATTTTCTCTTCGAGTGCAGCCTTTTTTTCTCTCTCACACGGTAGTGCTATGTTTTCTCTGCACTATTTCAGCTTCTCACACAATTGGGGGGATTCCCTGGGAGATGGGCTTCTCCTCTGTTAATAGTTCTCCTGGGTCATAGGCCGCAGTGTCCGTGTGGGTATGCGGAGAGCTTTTGAAGTTCCAAGGCTCTTCCTGCACCAGATTTAGAGCCCGTATGTTTCAGCAGTTCTGTTTACTCCTGCAGGGATCCGCCCAGATAGGTGGGGCCAGGGGCGGGGTGAGTTGTGAGAGGTGGCCCAGAGCAATGGCGGTGACCACCACCACAGCAGATCCCGCTTCCATAGCTCTCTCCCCTTTGCCGGAACTAGTTGGGCTGCGAATCTGTGTCTGCCATCACAGTTCTCAGAACAGCAAATATTCTGTCCTTTTGATCTGACACTGCTACTGTTCCGCCTCTAGCATGAGGCAGGTTGGGGTGGGGCGAGCTCTCGGAGGATAGAGTGGCGCGGCTAGTCTCAGTCGCCAAAGGCTTCCGTTATCTGCTTGGCAGTGTGGGCTTAAACCACCGTTTTCAGCCTTCTTCCCTCAGTCTTTCCTCCGAGGTCTCTGCCGTGAGCGTTGGGTTCAGCCGTGTCATATGCTGCCCCTTCAGCCCTGTGGGCCGTAAGCGGAGCCCTAGCACAGCTGTGGTAGTTCCGGGATGCAGCGAGCTCGGAGCACTGAGCTAGGTCTGTGTCCTCTTCCCGCTCAGCTCCGTCTCTGCACTTCTCCCTTCCCTCCTCCCCCGCTCACGCGATTCGCTCACTTTTAGGTGAATTCAGTAGTGGGCCTCTTCATCTTGCCTGTCTGCTGTACATGGAGTCCTTTGTGGAGTTATTGTTGTTCGATTAGTTGTAAATTCCAGGGGAGCTTTACAGAGGTTCACCTCATGCCGCCATTTTGATATATTTTCAAGATTTTAACCTAAACAGATGGATGATAAGAGTTGCTGAGTTAGGGAAATCAGCAAGAGGTGCAGGTTTTGACATTTGGAGATAACATCGGAAACCAATTTTAGATATATTAAGATTGAGGTGCTCATTAGGCATTCAAATGGAGGTGTTAAGTAGGTAGTTGGATATGCAAGTCTGGATGACCAGTCTGCGTTACTACTGAAGTTGTGCATTTGGGGTCTTCAGCACATAGAGTCCTTAATGTCCAGAGATGGGGTAATGCCACCAAACACGTGAGCATGGATAGAGAAGAGAAAAAGATCAAGGACTGAATATTGGGATGCTCTTCTTGTATGAATGTCATAGTCTCACACCCCCTGCTTTAGTTGTCATGCCCCCTCCATCCCCACCCACAAAAGGTCATCTTTTTCAGCATCCAAAGTGATCTTCTAAAAGTGTAATTCAGATTATATGAGTCCATTGTCTGAGCCTCTTCAGTGAGTGGCTTCCTGTTGCTTGTAGACTAAAGTCCAAGACTCTACACCAAGAGGATTGGGCTGCTCTCTACACCTCCAGCATACTTTATTCTTCCTTCCCTTGTTCTCTACAGACTGGTCCTTCTACTGTGTCATTTATTCCTCAAGTACATGGATCTTTCTCCTTTCAGGGCATCTGTACTCCCTGTTCCTTAGCCTGGAGGGGGAACTTCATATTTGCATGCTGGCTCTTATATTTCAATCAGATTTCAGCTCAAAGTGCCACATCTTTACAGAATTCCTTCCTGAACACCTTCTCTAACATATTTGCTCACTAGTCACTCTAACAGGACACTGAGTAGCATTTTTCATGGCAGTGATATCTGCTATTATCTTAGCTATTTGTATATCGTTTGTCTCTCCTACTAGAATCTCAGCTACGCCCGGGCAGTGGCCTCGTCTTGTTTACTATTGTATATTCCCAATGCCTTCAACAGTGGTGCCACCTGGTAGGCTGGCAGTCAACAAATATTTGCTGAATAAATGACTTAAAGGATTTTGCATCCTTTTAGCATCCTTGTAAGCTTCCAAATAAGAATAAGGGAGAGAACCTTGGGCTACCATTTTAATTTTGTCCAGGCTTTATCTTTCTTCATGTCTGCCTTTTACTCCTTCACCAGCTCTCCCACGGTCACAAAAGCCCAACAGTGCTGTAAAGATATTAGAAAGAATACTTTATTCCAAAGCCTGTGAATCAGATGATTGTGTAATGAAGTTATTCTAATCTAAAAGTTTCCACCGATGGAATGCACCTGGTGACTAAAAGGTGACACGCCTCCCAGAACAACCATGACCTAGGAGACCTGCAGAGCGCCTGGGCCAGACTTGAAACAGCATCTGCTGCGGTGCCATCATGGGCAACGTTATGGAACAGCTCTTCATTTTTGTAGGGCTGCTGGTGTGCCTGGTCTACCTGGTAAAGTGTGTGAGATTCTCCAAATGTGTTTTCCTGCACTTCTGGAAAGTTTTGCCAAGATCTTTCTTGAAGTCAATGGGACAGTGGGCAGGTAAAGAAAGCGTTCCATCTTTTGTTTTTTGCTCTTCCTGCTTATTATTATTTATGTCTCAAAAGATACATTGTATCTTTTCCGTTTGAGAGCAAAGATGTAATTCCTTTGGGTGATTTTAATTTGGGGGTGTTGGAAAGCATGAGTGAAATTAGAATTGTCTGAAAAACAATTGTGCGGCCTGAGGAGATAACTAGGGAGGAATGTGACTGGATTGTCGCCCATGAGCCTATCTGCTCCTTCTCGCTACCTGGGCTTTCTTTTGGCATTTCTCATGATGCATATAATAAATGCTGCAGAAACTTCTGCAGCCTCTTCTCCAGATTTTCAAAAGCCTAGAGGACTTCTGCTTTGTTAAAGAGCACTTCAAAATTCTGAAATACAAATAATTTTAATTCACTTTACTTAAAAAAATTTTTCTGAGCCCTTTGGAAAGTGAGGGTATTATGAGATCAAGGCAACAAAGATCTCTATGGAGACACGTTTTTAAGATAGATGGAATCTGGATTAGCATTGTGTGCCAAGTAGGTTAATTGCTGCCTTGACTGATTTATCTCCTAGAACTGCCATCTGGGAGTTCTAGCTCCATGACTGGGTTTAAGGTAAAGGGCATGAGGCGACGGTTTCAGCATCTCCTTGAATGAAGTGCTAATGTTACATTTCCAAGTTGGACACCAAGAAATCCAACGACTTAAAGAGAAAAAAAAAAGTTTAAGTGGCTTTAGGAATACTATTCCAGGCTAAATAAAAGAGATTGTAAACAATAGTAAAGGGCTGCCAGATAAAATATAGGATAATCAGTTAAATTTGAATTTCAGATAAATAAGAGCATGGGCATTTGCACTGTTAAAAATGATTATTCAATACTGAATCAGTACTGAATAGAGTTATCATCAACAAGAGTAAAATGTCTTTGGGCACAGACTAAAATTGGGTAGAAAATATATTTCAAGGGTGGGGGAGCAAGAAGCAAATTGAATTACTAGAGACGAACGTTTTAGGCTCCTCACAGCTCTGTGGTGGATTTCATAATTACGTCATTGGTATATCTTTATAGACTTGGGGCCCCAAAGTCAGATAGCCTGGGTTCAAATCCCATCATCATCATTTTTAGCAATGTGATCTTGATGGAGTTAAGAACTTTCTCTCCCTTGGCTTCCTCATCTATAAACTAAGAATAATGATGGTGCCTGCATTAGAAGCTTGTTTTGAATATGAAATGAGACAATGCATCTAAAATACTTGAAACAGTGCATGGCAGAAAGGAAGCACTCAATAGATACCAGCTGTTGACTGATATTATAATGTTAACCATAGTGTAGGCCTTGTATTGGTGATTTTGACAATTGACCCCTGTAATAGAAGGGAAGGTGAGGCAAAAGATGACCCTGAACATAATACCTCTATGAAGAAGAATGGGAAATATGCATGGGTGCACTTAAAAGTACCCAAATAAACAGATAAAATCATTAGCAGTTATTCAAATCAGGGTGGTTCTGCCAGCGTGCTGCTCAAAGCTTGTACAACTGGGCCTGCTCTCACTCTCAAGTAAGCTAAATGTATACGTGCCTTTTGTTCACACGCCGGGAAAGCAGACCTTTTAATTGTTGGTGCAAAAGTAAATTGCAGATATGTATTTACTGAATTGTAGTGCATTTTGAAATGGTGACATTCACTGAATGAGGTCTATCCTAGAGCTCAGTCATTAAATATGCATGAAATGTTGGATGTAAAAGGACTAGAAAGCCAATCGGATTGTTCTATATGAATCAGTAGGTCCTTTGAGCATAAATTCTTTAGGTCCCTTCATTTTATTTCATTCTCTTTTTGTCTTTCTGTACTTTCCTCTTTGCTAAGTTCCCTATCTTCCAGGCTTTGATTGCTGCTGTTCTGTGTGGGAGAGAACTCGACTTTTAGCAGGAAACTTGAAATGTCCTTGCAGTGACAGTTGAGTGTGTGGGGAGAGAGATAATAGGGTACACTGCTTGCCCTTGATGAATGAAGGCTTAGAAATGTCCAAACCCTTATGGGTTCTGAATGAAATGCTCCCTGGCTGAAGTTCTTTGTTTCATTTTGGAGTGTGTTTTTCATGGCCTCACCAACCCTTCCAAAGAAAAAAGAAAAAAAAGTTTCATTTTGAACATTCAGTAAGGAAGTTGAGGGCTGGGAACTTCACAGTTGAGCAGGGTGGGGGTAGGGAGCAGGAAGGCGCTTCTTTGGAATATTGAGTGTCCTAGAGAGTAGGCCTGCAAGAAAATGTAGCCAGCGAGAAAGAGGACTTTAAAGATTAATTCTATCCTTTAAAACCTTTTCTGCTTTTTGCAGTGATCACTGGAGCAGGAGATGGGATTGGGAAAGCTTATTCATTTGAGGTAAGTTGTGTTCTTCCAGACTTTCTCCTCCCCTTGTATTGACCACATTATAGTCATGTGACACCCACCCCAAGCACCAGTTTTGTGATTGTAAAGGTTATAGACATTCACTGATGAAGGAAAATATTTTTTGTGAAAAAGAAAATTTGAAAGTCATAATTTCACTTCCTGGATACCTTTTTTAAAAAATATAATGATATTCAAAGGTGACAGTATCTCCTTTTTGGAGTTGTTTTAAAAATTCATGGGGTATTGTTATATTCTAGTGTAACTGTACCATAAGCATTTATATATATAAACACAATTTAAAAAATTATAAACTATCTTTCTTTTATTTATCCTTTACGTTATAGCTAGGACATATATTGATTTAAAAATTATTTGGGTAGGCAGGAGATATTATCTATGGTTTTAATTTCAAGAAGATTAATGGGCATTACAAAATACTATATAAAGACAGGATATGATCGGGCTGGGAGTCACTGGAATATGATTAGTGTCTTTCAGTATTTCTCTCCGGGTTTCTTGTTTCTTTATAGATAGATAGGTAGATAGATAGATAGATAGATAGATAGATAGATAGATAGATAGAAGATAGACAGATAATAGATGGGTGGTTATACTTTAAAAAATACATTATAGCATATGTAGTTTTATATATTATTATTATTACAAATTCCACATTTTCATTAATGAAGTATTGTTTCCTGGAATTCCTATATATTTTATTTCTTCCTAGTATCTATTATACTGACCTCTAGAACCATTTAAAATACAAAAGAAACAGAATGAATCCTGGAAATTATGAGGATGGCTGTTAAAAAATCAATAACATGGGTGACAGGTTAGCTCAATTGGTTAGAGCGCGTTACTACTAACACCAAGTTTGCCGGTTCGATCCCCGCATGGACCACTTTGAGCTGCGCCCTTCTTTAAACAAAAAAAGAAAGGAAAATCATTGATACCTTAAAAATATACTGAAATGCACTTCAGTTACAAAAACTACATTCAACACTGGTGTAGTACCCATGTGTTTTCTTTTCTCCAAAGGCCTGCATCATGATAGATGCCAATCCATCTTGTGTGAAACGGACAGGGCAAGGTATATGGGAGGCACTTGATATTAGATATTAAATAGAAACTTTTGGGATGTTAATCATGCCAGTTAAGAAAACTCCTAGTGCAGGTCTTTTGTGTCTGCCCCCATCCTCCATCATCTGATGGGCCTGCATCCTGATGGGCCTGCATCCTCCATCCCCTGATGATAATTTCTTTAGTACTGACATTTGGCTTTAACTGGTGTTTTGTTTTGAGCTAAGAGTCTTTGCTTTTATCTTTTGGGGAAGGGAAACAGGACTTTATTGGGGAACAGTGTGTACTTCCAAGACTTTTTTTATACAAGTCAAGTTGTTGTCCTTTCAATCTTAGTTTTGGAAGGTGCCATTCAGCTTCAAGTTGTTGTCCTTTCAGTCTTAGTTGTGGAGGGCGCCGCTCAGCTCCAGGTTGAGTTGCCATTGCTAGTTACAGGGGGCACAGCCCATTATCCCTTGCAGGACTCGAGGAATTGAACTGGCAACCTTGTGGTTGAGAACCCACTGGCCCATGTGGGAATCGAACCGGTAGCCTTTGAAGTTAGGAACATAGAGCTCTAACCGCCTGAGCCACCGGGCTGGCCCCGTCTTTGCTCTTATCTTAATTCACATATAGAACTTTCTGATGACTAGTAGTGCTCGACACTCAGCAGAGGAGTGATCATATTTGAGTTTTAAGGTTGGGGAGACCACTCAGCAATCACTTTCCAAAGCCTTGTGTCTTCTATACTCAAAAATTCAGAAAGAAAGGTTTTTCAGCTATTTACATTAAAACTACATCACCTTTTATGTAACTAGTTTTTACCTTAGACGAGGTTTCTGGAAAGGGCCTAATCCCTCATTCAAAAGATCCATGGCCTTACCTCTCAGTTCTCTGAATTGCCAAGAAATTCAGGTTCTTTCTTTATGATTTTCCAGGTTCTTTTCTCAAATGCATGCTGACCTGACCTACTTGTAGTACGCTTGACATATGATGAAGACTCACATTTTTTTTCCTACTTAGAGGAGACCCATATTGAATCTCTTCTTAGCCGTTGGTTTCTTTACTGTTTTCAAAGCGATGGCCTGGGGGTCAGGAGATGTGGGTTCCAGTCCTCACTTTGACACTGTCTGGAGATTTTGGACAAGTTACACATGGTTTCTGGGCTCCCAGTCTTTACCAGCACAAAAGATACCTCCCAAGAGCCTTCAAGTACTGACTTCTGTTTCTGTTCTAGACTAATTCTTGCTTTGCTCTTCTCCTTGTAGAATTTTTTCCTTTGTTTCCTTTTGTTCTTTTTGAAGGCTGTTTCAGACAATTTTCTGGGCCCCTACCTCTCTTTCATGCAGGCTTTCTTCCAAAGAGCCCATTCTTGTTTCCCTGGTAACTGCTGACCCAAGGAAAGTAATGCGAAGTCTGGGATACCATGGACTGTAAGGGTTAAGAGCCTGAGGCTGGGAATTGATTAGCCATCTTTGTGCCTCCCAAACTCACTGCAGAATTTCCCCAACAATAAACTGGAGGTGATGACAATCCCACCTGGGCTTTTGTAAAGGTTAAATGGTCTGAGGCAGGCAAAATACTTTGCACAGAGTAAGCTCTCCAAGGTCAGCTACTATTATTGGATTATAAAACTGTTTCCTTTACCATATATTGCTTATTTTTTAAAGAAGGAAAATGTATTGTACTTACCCATATTTTCACTCTTTCTAGTGTTCTTCCTTCTTGATGTTCTAATATTCTTTCTTTTGTTCTTTCCTTTCTGTTTCTAGAACTTCCTTTAGCTATTCTTTTAGGGTAAGTCTGCTGGTGACAAATGCTCTGTTTTCTTTCATCAGAGAATGTCTCAACTTCTCCTTCATTCTTGAATGATAATTTTGCTTTATATAGGATTTATGTTGAAAATTGTTTTCTTTCAGCACTTTAAAAATGTGCTACTTCCTTCTGGCCTCTATAGTTTCTGATAAGTTCGATGCCATTTGAATTGTTTTCCTGCTTTAAGTAAGGTGTTGTTTCTCTCTTACTGCTTTCAAGATTTTTTTCTTTGTCTTTAGTTTTCAGAAGTTTAGTTATGTTGTTTCTTTGTTTGGATTTATTTGGGTTTATCTTGTTTGAATTTCACTCAGCCTATTGAATTTTTAGGTTTATGTCTTTTCACAAATTTGGAAATTGTTCATTCATTATTTTTTTGAATACCACTCCTGCCACTCCTTTTCTTCTGGGACTCCAATGCAAGGATGTTAGATCCAATGGGTCTCTGAGATGCTGTTCATTTTTTTAGTGTATTTTTTTCTGTGTTGTTTATATTTAGTAATTTTTATCGTTTTATCCTTAAGTTCTCTGATTCTTTCCTTGGTCCCCTCCATTCTGCTATTGAGCCCATCCATCCAATTTTTAATTTTGCTTATTGTATTTTTCAGTTTCTAAAAATTTCTAAAATTTCCATTTCATTCTTCTTTATCTATACTATTTCTTTGCTGAAACTTTCCATTTTTCATTTGTTTTAATTGTTTGTCATTGCTTGTTGAAGCTTTTTTATAATGGCTGCTTTAAAATCCTAGTCAGATAATTCTAACATTTGTGTCATCTCAATGTTGGCGTCTGTTTTTTTTAAGACTTTTATTAAACTATAACTAACAAAATATTTTATAAGTTTCACGTGTACACCATAGTTATTCAACATTTATATACCTAAAGAAGTGATCACCATGATAAGTCCAGCAACCATTTGACATCATTCTATGCTACCACAATATTACTGACTATAATCCCCATGCTGTACATTACATCCCCATGACTTATTTGTTTTATACCTGGAAATTTGGACCTCTTATTACCCTTTACCTTTCCCCCCCTTTTTAAAATTTTTCAATTACAGTTGATGTTCAGTATTATTTTATGTTAATTTCAGGTGTATGACATAGTGGTTAGACATTTGTGTAATTTAAGAAATGATCCCCCTGATTAGTTTAGTAGTCACCTGGCACTATAGTTATTACCATATTATTGACTATGTTCCTTATGCTGTACTTTACATCCCCATGACTATTTTGTAACTACTAGTTTGTATGTCTTAATTCCTTCCCCTTTTTCACCCTGTTCCCCAACCCCCTTCCATCTATGACTCCAATAAATGTAGTACCAATATGACACCATAGATAGTTATGAAAATATTATTGACTATTCCTTATGTTACCACACATCCCCATGATTACTGTGTAACAACCAATTTGTACTTCTTAATCCCTTCCCCTTTTTCACTCATCTCCAACCCTGCCCCGTCCTCAATCTGGCAACCATCAATGTGTTCTCTGTATCTACAGCCTGTTTCTGTATTGTTTGTTTACTTTGTTCTTTAGATTCTATATAAGTGAAATCACATTGCATCTGTTTTTCTTACACTCAATCTTACACTCCACTATCTTACACTCCACTCAACACAGAATCCTCCAGATCCATCCATGCCACCATAGATGGCAGAAACCCATTCCCTTCCATGGCTGAGCAACATTTCATTGTATATATGTACCGCCTCCCCTTTATCTATTCATCCATCTATGGACACCCAGGCTGCCTCCACATCTTGACCATTGTAAACAATGCTGCAATGAACATATGGGTGCACATGTGCCTTCAAAGTAGTGATTGGATTTCTTCAGATAAATACCCTGAGGTGGAACTACTAAGGCTTTTTTTTGTCTCTAGTTATAGCCTTTGTTTTAAAGTTTATTTTTTCTGGTATAAGTATTACTACCCTATCTTTTTTTTTTTTAATTTCCATTTTCATGATATACCTGTTTCTATCCTTTTACTTTCAGTCTGCATGTGTCTTTCAATCTGAAGTGATTCTCTTTGTAGGCAGCATATGTAAGGTTTTTTTTAATATTAAAGTTTATTGGAGTGAAAATGGTTAGTAAAGTTATATAGGTTTCAGATGTACAATTCTGTAATATATCACCTATATATAACATTGTGTGTTTTCTTTCCTATTCAGCCCTCCTATTTCTTTTGAGTGGAGCATTTAATCCATTTACACCAAAAGTTATTGCTGATACATATGTAGCTATTGCCATTTTGTTATTCATAATTTTGATTTCCCCCCCCCATCTTAAAGAAGTCCCTCTAACATTCCTTGTAGTACAAGTTTGATGATGATGAACTCCTTTAGCTTTTTCTTGTCTGGGAAACTCTTCATCTGTCCATCGATTCTAAATGATAGGATTGCTTGGTAGAGTAAACTTGATTGTAGGTCCTTGCTTTCCATCATGTTGACTATTTTGTGCCAATCCCTTCCAGCCTGCAAAGTGTCTGTTGAAAAGTCAGCTGACAATCTTATGGGAGCTCCATCATAAGTTACTAGTTGCCTTTCTCTTGGTGCTCTTTATCTTTAACATTTGCCATTCTAATTATAATGTGTCTTGATGTAGGCCTGTTTGGGTTCATCTTGTTTGGGAGTCTGTGCTTACTGAACTTGTATGTCTATTTCTTCACCAGGTTAGGGAAGTTTTCAGTCATATTTTCTTCAAATAAGTTCTCAATCCATGGCTTTCTATTTTCTCCTTCTGGTACACCTATGATGCTAATGTTGTTATACTTGATATTGTCCCATAAGTCACTTAAATTATCCTCATTTTTTTTGGAATCTGTTTTCTTTTTGCTGTTCTGATTGGGTGTTTTCTACTACCTTGTCTTCCAAATAGTTAATTCAGTCTTCTGCTTCATCTATTCTGCTGGTGAGTCCCTCTCGTGCATTCTTCAGTTCAGTTATTGTAGTCTTCACTTCTGACTGTTGTGTTTTTTTAAATGGTTTCTATGTCCTTTTTGATGTTTGCTATCACTCTCTTTTTTTTTTTATTAGTTTCAGGTGCACAAGACAAGGTAATACTTAGACGTTCATCATTTATATCCCTCACACTGTGGACCCCCTTACCCCCATCCACTATCCCTCCGACATCGCACCGAGCCATCACATTATATATATAAAATCATAGTTGGCATTCATTATTGTTCAGCTTCCGGTGTACAGTGCTGTGATCAGGCATCTACAGCATCCCTGAGGTGGTCTCCCAAATGGGACATGTGTCCATCAGATACCCTACAAAATCTTTACAACATTATTGATTATGTTCCCCAAATTAATTTTCAAAAACCCTGAGGCCATCTTGTCATTACTGACTGTTTTCTAATCCCCTCACCTTCCCCCTTAGCCCCACCCCCCGCCCATCTAACAACCTTCAGTTTTTCCTCTTTGTCCCCAAAACTGTTTCTGATTAGTTCATTCACTTATTCTTTTCTTTAGATTTTTGTGTATAAGTGAGATCATATGGTACTTGTCTTTCTCTTTCTGACTTATTTCACTTAACATAATGTTCTCTAGATCCATCCATGTTGTTGCAAATGATAAGATTTCTTTCTTCTTTATGGCTGTTTAATACTCCATTGTATAAATGTACCACTGTTTCTTAATCCAGTCATCTACCGATGGGCATTTCGGTTGTTTCCATGTCTTGGCTATTGTGTATAGTGTTGCAATAAACATAGGAGTGCATACAGATTTTTGAATTGGAGTTTTGGATTTCTCCGGATAGATGCCTAGGAGTGGAATTACTGGATCATAGGGAAGTTCCATTTTCAGATTTCTGAGATACCTCCATACCGTTTTCCATAGTGGCTGCACTAATCTGCAATCTCACCAACAGTGCACTAGCGTTCCCTTTTCTCCACATCCGCGCCAGCATTTGTTGTTTGTTGATTTATTGATGATAGCCATTTTGACTGGGGTGAGGTGGTATCTCATTGTGGTTTTTATTTGCATTTCTCTGATGGTCAGTGAGGTTGAGCATTTCTTCATATGTCTGTTTGCCATCTGTATGTCCTTTTTAGAAAAATGTCTCCTCAAGTCCTCTGCCCATTTTTTAATTGGGTTGTTTTTTTGGAGTTGAGTTGAGTAAGTTTTTTATAGATTTGTGATATTAATCCCTTATCAGATATATCGTTGGCAAATATTCTTTCCAATTCAGCAGGATCCCTTTTTGTTTTATTGATGGTTTCCTTTGCTGTGAAAAAACTTTTTAGTTTGATGTAATCCCACATGTTTATTTTTTCTCTTACTTCCCTTGCGTGAGGGGATATATTAGTAAAAATCTTACATTGGGTAATGTCTGTGAAGTTTTTTCCTATCTTTTCTTCTAGATATTTTATGGTTTCAGATCTTACATTTAAGTCTTTAAGCCATTTTGAATTTATTTTTGTATATGGTGTAAGGGAGTGGTCCAGCTTCATTTTCCTGCATGTGTCTGTCCAGGTTTTCCAGCACCATTTATTGAACAGACTGTCTTTACCCCATTGTACATCCTTGCTTCCATTGTCGTAGATTAAATGGGCATATAGGCATGGATTTATTTCTGGACTCTCTATTCTGTTCCATTGATCTATGTGTCTATTTTTATGCCAGTACCATGCTGTTTTGATTACTGTAGCCTTGTAGTATAATTTGAAGTCAAGTATCATTATACCTCCCACTTTGTTCTTATTTCTCAAGATTGCTGAGGCTATCCAGGGTCTTTTATGGTCCCATATAAATTTTAGGATTATAAGTTCTATTTCTGTGAAAAATCGCCGTAGGTAGTTTGATAGGAATTGCGTTAAATATGTATATTGCCTTCAGCAGTATGGACATTTTAACTATCTTAATTCTTCCTATCCATTAACATGGAATGTGTTTCCATCTATTTATGTCTTCTTTCATTTCTTTCTTCAGTGTCTTATAATTTTCTGAGTACAGATCTTTTACTTCTTTGGTTAAATTTATTCCCAGGTATTTTATAGTCTCTGGAGCAATTGTAAATGGAATTGTTTTTTTAATTTCTCCTTCTGATATTTTATCATTGGTATATACAAATGCAACTGATTTCTGAATATTAATTTTGTATCCTGCTACTTTACTAAATTCATCTATCAGATCTAATAGTTTCTTGGTGGAGTCTTTAGGGTTCTCTATATATAGTATCATATCATCTGCATATAATGATAATTTTACTTCCTCCTTACTAATTTGGAGGCCTTTTATTTCTTTTTCTTGTCTGATTGCTGTGGCTAGAACTTCCAGCACTATGTTGAATAAAAGTGGAGATAGTGGGCAACCTTGCCTTGTTCCTGATCTTAGGGGGAATGGTTTTAGCTTTTCCCTGTTGAGTATGATGTTAGCTGTGGGTTTGTCATATATGGCCTTTATTATGTTGAGATATGATCCCTCTATTCCCACTTTCTTAAGGGTTTTTTTTAATCATAAATGGTTGCTGGATTTTATGAAATGCTTTTTCTGCATCTATTGATATGATCATGTGATTTTTATTTTTCATTTTGTTAATGTGGTGTATCACATTAATTGATTTGCGGATGTTGAACCACCCCTGCATACCAGGGATGAATCCCACTTGATCATGGTGTATGATCTTTTTAATGTATTGCTGAATTCTGTTCGCTAATATTTTGTTGAGGATTTTTGAATCTATGTCCATTAGAGATATCGGCCTGTAGTTTTCTTTTTTTGTGGTGTCTTTGTCTGATTTTGGGATCAGGGTGATAGTGGCTTCGTAAAAAGTGTTTGGGAGTCTTCCTTCCTTCTGGATTTTTTGGAAGAGCTTGAAGAGAATAGGTGATAATTCTTTTTTGAACGTTTTGAAAAATTCACCTGTAAAGCCATCTGGTCCAGGGCTTTTGTTTGTTGGGAGATTGTTGATTACTGATTCAGTTTCCCTGGTGGTAATCAGTCTATTCAGGTTTTCTGTTTCTTCTTGAGTTAGCCTTGGAAGGTTGTACGCCTCTAGGAAATTGTCCATTTCTTCCAGATTGTCAAATTTGTTGGCATATAGTTGCTCATAGTAGTTTCTTAAAATTTTTTGTATGTCTGCGGTGTCTGTTGTCACTTCTCTTTCATTTCTGATTTTATTAATTTGGGTCCTCTCTCTCCTTTTTTAAATGAGTCTGGCTAAAGGTTTGTCAATTTTGTTTATCTTCTCTAAGAACCAACTCTTGGATTCATTGATCTTTTGTATTGTTTTTCTGGTTTCTATTTCATTTATTTCTGCTCTGATCCTTATTATCTCCTTCCTTGTGCTCCCTTTGGGTTTATTTTGCTGTTCTTTTTCCAGATCCCTTAAGTGTGAAGATAAACTGTCAATTAGTGATGTTTCTTGTTTCTTTAGGTAGGCCTGCAGTGCTATGAACTTCCCTCTTAGGACTGCTTTCGCAGCATCCCATAGATTTTGGGTCGTCGTGTTCTCATTCTCATTTGTCTCGAGATATCTTTTGATTTCTTCCTTGATCTCCTGCTTGACCCATTCATTATTAGTAATAAGTTATTTAGCCTCCATGAATTGGTGTGTCTTCCAGTTTTTTTCCTGTAGTTCATTTCTAATTTCTAATTTCTAATTTTTTCCTGTAGTTCATTTCCAATTTCATAGCACTGTGGTCAGAGAAGACAATTGGTATGATTTCAATTTTCTTAAATTTATCAAGACTTGTTTTGTGGCCTAACATATGATCTATCTTGGAAAATGTTCCATGTGCGCTTGAGAAGAACGTGTATTCTGCAGCATTGGGGTGAAATGCTCTGAAAATGTCGATTAAATCCAAGTGGTCCAATGTATAATTTAAGGCTGTTGTTTCCATATTGATTTTCTGTCTGGAGGACCTGTTCTTTGTTGTCAGAGGTATGTTGAAGTCCCCTACTATGATAGTGTTACTGTTGATCTCTGTCTTTATGTCAGTCAGTACCTGTTTTATATATTTAGGTGCTCCTATGTTAGGTGCATAGATGTTTACTAGGGTTATGTTCTCTTGTCAGATTGATCCCTTTATTATTATATAGTGCCCATCTTTATCTTTTAATATGTTCTTCATTTTAAAGTCTATTTAGTCAGATGTAAGTATTGCAACTCCAGCTTTTTTCTTGCTTCCATTTGCATGAAATATCTTACTCCAACCCTTCACTTTCAGCCTGTGTGTGTCTTTTGATCTGAGGTGAGTCTCTTGTATACAGCATATACAAGAGTCTTGCTTCCTTATCCACTCAGCCACCCTATGTCTCTTGATTGGAACATTTAATCCGTTTACATTTATAGTGATTATTGATAGGTACATAGTTATTGCCATTTTTTAAATTTGTAGTTAGATTGTTTTCATCTTTCTTCTATTTACAGAAGTCCTTTTAGTATTTCTTGCAATGCTGGCTTGGTGGTAATAAATTCCTTCAGTTTATTCCTTTCTGGGAAGCTCTTTATCTCTCCATCAACTTTAAATGATAGCCTTGCTGGATAAAGCATCTAGGTTGTAGGCCTTTGTGTTCCATCACTTTGAGTATCTCCTGCCACTCCCTCCTGGCATTCAAATGTTTCTGTAGAAAAGTCATTTGATAGTCTTATGGGAGTTCCTTTGTATGTAACCCTCTGTCTTTCTCTTGCTGCTTTTAGGATTCTCTCTTTGTCTTTAAGCTTTGCGATTTTAACTATAATGTGTCTTGGTGTGGACCTGTTTGGGTTTATCCTGGTTGGAACTCTCTGCACTTCCTGGGCTTGTATTTGGTTTCCTTCATCAGGTTAGGGAAGTTTTCGGACATTATTACTTTAAATATGTTCTCAATCCCTTACTTCCTCTCTTCACCTTCTGGTGTTCCTATGTTGCGCATGTTGTTGCACTTGATGTTATCCCAGAGGTCTCTTAAACCATCTTCATTGTTTTTTATTCTTTTTTTCTTTCTGTTGTTCTGTTTGTGTGATCTCTGCTAACTTGTCTTCTAAGTCACTGATTTGATCCTCTGCTTCATCTAACCTGCTGGTCATTCCTTCAAGTGAGTTCTTAATTTCGGTAATTATGTTCTTTAGTTCTAACTGGTTGTTCGTTATGATTTCTACATCCTTCTTTATGTCTTCTCTAAGCTCCTTAAACATTCTTATCACCAGTGTTCTGAACTCTGTCTCTGATAGGTTGGTCACCTCTGCTTCATTTGGTTCCAGTTGTGGAAGTTTCTTCTGTTCTTTTATTTGGGACATGTTTCTTTGTCTCCCCATTCTGGCTGACTCTCTGTGTTTGCTTTGATGTACTAGGTAGATCCCCTAGAGTTCTTAGTTCTTGCTGGGTTATCTTATGTAGCATGTGTCCTTTATATTTGACTTGCACTACTTCGTTCTTCTCCTCTGCATGTGCTCCAAAGGTGACTCTTGTGTTGTGTATATTGTCCTGTTCAAGGAGAACTTTAATTGCTTTTTGCTTGTGAGTAGGTGGGTTTAACTCCTAGGCTGACTCGTTGTGAGACTTGGCTCTGCCCACCGCAGGGTGTTCTGCTGGGTAAGGGTTGGCCACTTAAATGAGGTTTGGCCTCTATGGGCTCTTGTGCCTGCAGAGAATTCCCTCTGGGTGTGTGACTTGTAGGTCAAACCCGGTAGTACTCTGGTTTGGTCTGGAGTTGGCTTCTGGATATGTTGAATCTTGTGCCTCTTAAGCTGTGCCCTCGTAGGGTAGTTTCAGAACAAAGCAAATCACCACGCACAACAACAACAACAACAAAGAAAAAAAAATCAAGTACATTCACATGTAAAAACAACCGACAACCCCCACCTAACACAGGCAAAGATATCAAAGAAATAAAGACAAAACAAAACAAACAAAGAAACAAAAAACCAAAGAAAAACAAAACAAAAAACAAAACAAAAGAAAAAAAAGAAAAAGAAAAAAAGAAAAGAAAAAAATAAACAAAGCAAAGCAAAACAAGAAGCAGCACCAGTTTTGGCTTAAGCCCACCAAGTAATCTCCAGGTTGTCCTCTGATGTGCCAAAGAATCCCCTGCCTATTGTGCAGGCAGCGCTAGTCACTTGGTGCCCAGAGTGAATTTGGGACTGTATATTTAAATGCGAGGGGCTGAGGGGTCTGGATGACAGTTTTTAGAGAGTCAGTGCAGTTTCTGCCCTTGCCTGCATGTATGCACGTTGAGAGTAGCACCACCAGCCCTGTGACCAGTACTCCTGAGACTTAGGACACTTTGTCCGTGTGTGTGGGGAGGCGTGTAGGAGATTTTTGAATTGCTGAAAGCCAGAAGCTGCCTCTGCCACTTACTACTGATCTGAGGGAGTGCCTCTGCAGTTGCACTTGCCCCGCCCCAGGCCAGCCAGAAAGGGTGGGGGCTGGGGATGGAAGGGTCTTCTCTCTCCCAGGCCAGCCCCGTCACACTCCTCCCTCAGGCCGGAAAAGTTGGTGGCTGGGCGTGGAGTAGTCTCCTCTCTCCTCGTCCAATGAAAAAGCCTCTTCCGTGGGTCAGAGCTGGCTGCCAATCTTCCCAGAGCCTGAGCACTGAGGCTTCTCTGTAATCTGACTCTACTCCTCAGTTCAGGGGTCAGTTTAAGTCTCTGGAAGGATGGGGGTAGGATTGGAAGAGCGGGGGGAGGGGCCAGGTGTGGAGTTTGTGTTGTTTGTTCGCCCTAGGGCCCACCAGCTGTCCGACCCAGCGGGTGAGATCAGCCGGGATGCAGGGAAAGAGTCCATCTCCTGGCTTTTGTGTTCTCTGTGGGCTCCCGCGCTGTTGCTGCTGTCGGTGCGCTGCAGGGCTGGGGCTCTACCATGGGGGGGGGCTTGTGGCGCATTTCCTCTTGCCCTCCTCTCTCCTCCCCTGCTCGCCCAATTAGGGCACCCCTAAGCAAACCTTCCACGAATCTCTTAGCTGTTCTCCTGGCTTCTGTGCTCTCCGTTCCTCCCTGGGCTCCCGTATGTCTCTGGAGCTGCGAGAACTGCTGCGCTGCTGCTGTTGTCGGCGCGCTGCGGGCCACGACTTTACTGGGGGAGTGTGCATCTCCACCGTGGGAGTGAGCGTCTCCAGTTCACGCCCTTCTCTCTTCCCCAGCTCGCCCAACTAGTGTACCACTAAGCAAAACTTCCACGAGTCTCTTAGCTTCCCCTGGCTCTTGTGTTCTCCATTCCACCCTGGGTCCTGCGTATCCCTGGAGCTTCAGGCGCCGCGGGGCCGTGGATCCGCTGTGTGGGGGGGTGCGTTTCCACTTCGCTGTCCTGCCTCTTCCCCTGCTTGCAATTAGCACGCACCTTCAAGTAATTCTTCCATGAGTCTCCCAGCTGTTCTGCGTGATGAGCAAAGAACTCCTCTATGGTTATATGTCCCGTTTGCAACAAGATCCGGAGGAGAACTCAGAAAGTGCGCCCTGCTGCTGCCATTCCTATGACGTCACTCTGTTTGCTATCTCTTTGTTGAAGTTCTCAGTAAGTTCCTTGGTCTTTATAGCCATCCCTTTGAACTCCGTCTCTGTTAGGTTACTTGTCTGCTTTTCGTTTGTTCTTTTTCTGGAATTTTTTCCTGTTCTTTCATTTGGGCTGTATTTCTTTGTTTCCTCATTTTGGCTGCTTCTCTGTGTTTGTTTCTATGTATTAGGTAAAGCTTCTATGTCTCCCAGCCTTGGCCGGGTGCACTTATGTAGTAAGTGCCCTGTGGTGCCCTGGCACGGTCTCCCTAATCACCTGTTACGGCTGTTCCAGGAGTGTCCTTTGTGTGGGTTGTGTGTGCCCTTCTGTTATAGTTAACTCTTGATTGCTATTGACATGTCAGTGGGTTGGATTGACCCTCAGGTTGATTGGCTATGGGGTTTGACCATGTCCACAGCTTACAGGCTGCTGTGTGGGGAGCTTACCCCAAGGAGTAGGATTTTTCCCCAGTGGGCTCTGGTACCTGTTGAGACTGCCCTTTGGGTATTCTGCTTATGGGGCTAATTGGGCAGTGTTCTGCTGTGGTCTAAAGCCAACCTCCATGTATATTGCTTCTGGGGCCTCTTGCAAGGGACTCTGGTGCAGGCTCAGGTCACCTACTACCTGTGATTGGCTAGGACTACCTGGTAGGAGCTACAAAGTGATTCATGGTTGTTCACTACCTGTGCTACCCCTGGAGGTGTGTAGGAGAAGCTGTGGTGCGAACCAAGGATGGCTACCACCAGTACCAGGCTTGGGGTATCCCCACAAATTGCCAAGACACTCCGAGGCCTGCTGCCACCTGCTGGCTCCCTTGAGGTTCAGGTTCAGCCATGATAAAGCCTCATGCAGTATGTGAGTTGGGTGAGGCAGCGTCTCAGGGAGTCACTAGAGTGGGATGAGTTATGGTTAACACGTTAATGTAGACTCTGTTTTGGTGCCAGTGCTGAGCCTGGAGCTACTCAGCAAAAGTCTCAGAGCACACTGAGGCCAGTCACCACCCACCTGGGGCCCATGAATTCCAATAGTTTTCCAAGAAAGGGCAATGTGGATGGGGCTGGCTGCTCACCAAGAAAGTGTCCCTGGTGTTGGGTGAGTTGGGTGGAGTGGGGTCTTAGTGAGTCAGCAGGATGGAGTACATTGCTCACCAGCACAATTAGATTCAGATTTGGGCGATAGGGAGGCCAACACAGGAAAGATGGTGCCCGACTGCCAGCTGCATGGGAGAAGGACCCCACACAGGGAAAATGGCAACTGTGGTCCAGCCCTGGCTTTGAAGCCACACGTCTCAGTCTGCCCCTCATATGTCTCTGACATCCCCCGAGTTACTCTCTTTTTGCCAGAGCCCAAGGTGAGTGCCTGTGAGTGAAAGAGTCTGTGCACAGGCCGTTTAAGAAGATGTCTGGGTTTCCCGCAGCCTTCTATCCCACCTAGATGGTCGGAATCCCCCATTATTTTTCACAGCCAGTTGTTGTGGGTGTTACTCTTCCTGGCACCAGTACTCTGGGCTGGGGAGGTTGGTGTGGGGCTGGGGTCCCTCACTCCTCTGGGGAGAACCTCAACAGCTGAGATATTTCTCCTGATTTTCAACCACCACACAGATGTTTGGGGCCAGCCCGTTTTTTGTCTCTGCCCCCCTACTAGTCTTGATGTGGCTTCTTCTTTATATTCTAAGTTATAAAACTTCTGTTCAGCCAGACTTCAGATGGTTCTCCAGGTTGATTGTTCTATAATTTAGTTTTAATGTCTTCACGAAAGGAGGCAAGCTGAACCTTTATCTACTCCACGATCTTGGATCTCCCTCTCTTTACCTGTTGATTGTTTTTATTTCACTCTAATTGAGACCTCCTGGTTCTTGGTGTAATGAGTGATTTTTTATTGAATCTTGGACATTTTGGTTTTATGTAATGAGATACTAGATCTTATTTCAATCTTTTGTTTTAGGCCTATACCAAATTGCTGCAGCAGGGGTCTGGGTGCCGATTTGTTCCTGCCAGATAAGGTAGAAGCCCAGGTTTTCCACTTGACCTTCGTTGGGGGGGGGTGCTGCCTCCTTGTTACTGCTGGGTGGGAGTGAGAATGCTCACTCCCCACTAGGTCACTCAAGATGGGAGGGGCAAAATTGCCTCCTTACTGTTCCCCACGAGTCTTCCAGTAGTCCTTGGGAAAGGCAGCCTCACTACCACTGGGATGATGGGTGAAAGTCCTGACTTTCCACTATTTGTTCTCTGTTATCATTCTAGGAAGAAGGGAGAGGAGAGGGCAGGGAAGGGGTTCCTTGGTACTGCCAGGTGGAAATAGATGTTCAGGTCTCTGCTGACCATGGCAGGGGGTGGGGGTGGGAGGTGGTTGGATGTAAGTTCCAGCTTCCTACTCAGCCTTTTCTGATGCCAATCTGTCAGGTGGATGGGGCCCTTGTTACAGCTGCATCACCAAGATGAAAGTCTTAGCTCCTCACTCAGCCTTTGAGGGCAGGGGTTGGGGTAGGACCATAGATTTTATTTTATTTTTTTTGAGTTGTTTGCTTGGAGTAAAGCAGTTATTATCTAAAGTTTTCTGCCTTGCTAGGCTGCCCCTTTTCTGGTACTTTGGTTAAAGAGCAGGTTTTTGTTGGTACTTTTTATGTATGTGTTTCTGAATAGACAGCATCTCTGACTGTAAGTATGGGATATATGAGACTTTTAGCTGATCTTCTTCTCTCCATCTTTTAGAATCTTCTTATTATTTTTTTAATGTATTATATTGAGGTTGCACTTTGTAGTTGCATTTCATGGTATGAAAAGGGAAGAATACTTTTAGTCCAGCTTTCTAGAAGCCTATTCTATATTACATTTTAACTTAATCTATATTTATATTTAGAGTGGCAAGAGAGACATCACCTCCTGCTAAAGGAATTTCAAGCATACTGGAAGCAGGTGGGAAAAAAATGTGGAGAAGGATGGGCCTGAGAGAAAGGACACAAGTAGGCCTGCTCTGCTGAATGTCTGAAACCACTGTTTCACGCTCTTTTTCACACCACTTTTCCTCCTTTAGCACCTGAATCTAAGCTTCTTTATTCACTGTCACACAGAGGAAGCCCTGTCTTCCCTGGCATTCCTACCACCTGTTATAGATTAGTAGTGACAAGCACCTTCCTTGACCCAGGCCTTAACATACACTAGAAGGAAAACAGGGCCCATTCATCTTGGCAGCAGCCGTTCTTTAGGACGGTGCTCTGCAGTGAATTCTGGGAAAGGGAGCACTTCGGTAGCTTAACTCCCTGAAAAAATTGGCAGCAAAACCCGCATATGGAACCTGTCAGCCGGGACATTCTGGAAATAAGATTGGGCTCCGCTCAAGTGGACAAAGGGAACAATGCCAGCCCAGGCAATCAAGGGTCTCTGCATTCCCCTCCTAGTCCAGACTACTTCACAAGGAAACTTTAAAATGTCTATGGCTCTTGAGAGAAATGGCACAATTCAGGAGAGGCTGGAAGCTCAACAGGCAGAAGGCATCTTTTGTGCTGAAAATGCAAATTGTTTCCCATTTAATGGACAATCTACCCTGCAGGAGACTGATGAAGTGAATTGTGAGACAAAGGTGCTTACTTCTTTAACCATCCTTTGATGGATCCCAAGACTCAAAGTTGAACAACAGGTGTAGACTCTCACTCCTGTGGGTCGTGAAGTGCTGGCTGTGTCCTTCTGCTGAAGGTTGCAGTTCTGACAGGTGTCCCTCTCCACACAGCTCTCTTTCTCCAGTCATGATAACTGTTCATTCCTCAAGCCTTTCAGGTCCACAAGTGACAACAGCCCTGCTATGATTATCCCCAGGTTATCGTGGTTTTTCTATACCCTACACATACTTTGTAAATTGTCCTTTTACTAAGCTCTCTTTAAGTTACCCAGTTTGACTGTGCTGCTTCTGTCAGTTTTTAGCTAATTTTTAAATATGCTAAATTTAAGTTCATCAACATTTGTGCTTTAGCTAACTGGACTTTCATTAGAGGGGTTTTGTCCCTTAGCCAAGAGATATTATGAATGATTTTCCTGAGGAAGTGAAGTCTGAGACAATGTGGATGGGCCAGAAGTATTGTACAGGCACTTCTGCCCCTGTATAAAAAAAGATGTGGGCAGCCAGATGGCTCAGTTGGTTAGAGCGCGAGCTCTCAACAACAAGGTTGCCAGTTCAATTCCCGCATGGGATGGTGGGCTGCGCCTTCCACAACTAGATTGAAAACAGCGACTGGACTTGGAGCTGAGCTGTGCCCTCCACAACTAGATTGAAGGACAAGGATTTGACTTTGAGCTGATGGGCCCTGGAGAAGCACACTGTTCCCCAATATTCCCCAATTAAAAAAAATCCTGTTGAATTAAAAAAAACACACAACATATATAATATCTGTGAGCACAGTAGACTCATATTCTTGGCCTGGAACTGGTATTCTTGGCTGGTATTCTTGGCCTTGAACAGGTGTGGTCCTGTGTCCTGCCTCTTAGTGGAGGATTCTGTCACCTGACCCAGCCAGAAGGTTGAATACATCCTGCCCCAGGACAGTATCATATCCATCATATCCATCTGGGGTGATGAGCCTTCATGTGAAGCTCATGGGAAGCTCTCTGAATGCCTAAGGGACAGAGAGTTGGGACTATGCTGAGCCATTGGAACAGGTTTGTTCTGTTTTGATGCCAGCTTACTGATAAATGTTTCTGTGTGGTAAGATTTGGTCTGAGGCTTGCTTGCATTTTGTAGCATACCATCTGCTGGCTGGGGTGTAAAGGGAAGGGAACCTGTAGCCTTTATCTACTTCTAATTACTGGAGGCTACAAGAAAATCCAAATAATTACAAACAAGCAAATGGGCGTAAGTCAGATAAAGACATCAAATGTACGGTGTCCCAGGGTTCCGACCCTCCAGGGTTCCCGGTCAGCTATGCCCAGTTACAGGACCCCTGAAGGAGCATGTGCAACTATTCTGGCCTGTACAAAAAGCAGCCCAACTGGCCCCAAGTAGGGCCAGCTCCCCTGGTCTCCCAGCTCACCTCAGCCCCCGCCAAACCCCATGCAGCACCCACCCACTCCATACACAGTTCTTGCTCTCTTTTAAAAGCATGGTCATCTACTATTCATGAACTTATTTTGTTCTCTTTTAACTTTAAAAAAAATTAAATCCTTTATTTTGAGATAATTGTAGATTCATGTGCAGTTGTAAGAAATAATAGAGTTCCTGTGTACCCTTTACTTAATTCCTCCCAATGGTAACATCTTGCAAAACTAATGTGCAATATCACAATCAGGTTATTGGCATGGAGATAGTCAAGATACAGAATAGTTTTGTCACCACAAGGATCTCTTGTGTTGCCCTTTACAAACACTCCCACACCCTCCTATCCTCCTCCCTCCTTAACACATGGCAACCATTGATCTGGTCCCCATTTTTACGATTTGGTCATTTCAAGCATGTTATGTAAAGGGAATCATATGCTTTGTAACCTCTTTGGATTAATTTGTTTTTCACTCAACATAATTCTCTGCAGATTCATCTAGGTTGTGTCAATCATTTGTTCCTTTTCAGTGTTGAGTACAATTCATGTTGTGGATGTTCCACAGTTTGTCTAACCATTCATCCATTGAAGGACACCTACGTTATTTCCAGTTTGTGGCAATACAAGTAAAGCTGCTATAAACATTTGCATATGTATGAACATAATCCTACTTTTCTGAGTGCAATTGCTGGGTGGTATAGTAGTTGCATGTTTAGTTTTTTTCAGAAACTGCCAAAATGTTTCCCAAAGTGATTGTGCCATTCCAACCAGCAATGGAATTAGTCACCCATTTGGTGTTGTCACTAATTTTTAATTTTTTTTATTTTAGCCATTCTGATAGTTGTGTAGTGATATCTCATTATGGTTTTAATTTGCATTTCCCTGATGGCTAATTATATTATATTATATTTATATATATATATATATATATATATATATATATATATTTAATTCAAAGTGGTATAAAGAAGAAAACAGTGAAAAAACCTTGTTTCTTTGTCCAGATAATTCTGTTAAAGATAAAATATTGTAGACATGAAATTGGAAGACTTAGGTAGCATAGAAAAGCATAAAAAGAGAAATAAAGGCCTCTACCCACCCCTGCCCTTTATCCTACCCTTCTCTGTAAAGGTCACCAGTGTTTAAAATGTCTTGAGATTCCTTCCAGTAAAGGTAAAGAAACTCCATGACTATATCTTTACTTATATGTTGATAAGGATGTTGCTAGAATGGTGAAGATTGGCTGTAGTGACAGAGAGACCCAATAACAATCCAGATTTTCCTGATTGGCAGGTGGCTTTGTGTTCCTTATGTCTTGTCTTGTGGGCCTTTGCTCTGCTCTTCAAGGCTGGAGCTGGGTCATGAGCATGAATGTGTCCTGTGGGCACATTGACAAAACTCATTCCTGTGACAAAACCCAGGGCAGAAAAGGCTGGGGGTGTCACCTAGTCACATGCCCAGAAAGAAAAGGGGAACAGGTTTTAGTGGTCCACTAGCAATCTCCATCAGAATTTACACCGGTACATTAGGTTTTGCCCATGTCAGCACCTATGGGATCCTACTTCACACAACCATAAATCCTGTTCTCAACTTTGCTTTGTTCGTTTGATATAGCATGGAGATATTGTCACAATAAAGACATACTGTCAAGACAGTTTTCTTGGAAGCTACAGGTAATGGCACAGAATTGGCTTTTGGATTCAAGTCATTTGGCAATCTCTGCCTCAGACCAACCCAAGGAAAGTAACTGCCTTGCCCCATTCTTAACTGTCATCACACACTTAGTTGGCAATATATGATGGTGCCTTATGCCAGTTCAGCAAGGAAATTCTTCTTTGTAATGTCCAAATTACTCCAGTCTAAATTAGTCCAGCTGTACTCTCAGCTAATTCTCTTTCATCTCGCCTTAAATGAAAACAGCAGCTTTTGATTATTTTTATGTTCCCCTGGATTCATTGCTTTGTTCTTGTGAGGCTTGACTTCTACCATATAATTTCTGATCCAGGCTTTGAATACCCTAGGTTCATTGTAGTAAGCCATGACTGTGTGTGTGTGTGTGTGTGGTGTGTGTGTGTGTGTGTGTGTGTGTGTGTGTGAGAGAGAGAGAGAGAGAGAGAGAGAGAGAGAGAGAGAGAGAATAGAAATGTATTGAAAAAGTGTATATAATGTGTAGGTGTGGTTACAGAAAGAAAATAAAATGATTACTGTGTCACTTATCACACAGCTTAAGAATTGGAACATCACCAGTGTCCTTGAAGCAGGCCATACAGGCACATATGTCATGCCTTTGGGTTTCCCCTCCCTCATTCCCACAGATGTAAGCACTATTATGAACACAGTGTTAATAATTTCCTTACTTAAAAAAAAAAAGCTCTATTGCATATGCATGTGTCCCTAAACAATATGTTGGTTGCGCTGCTTGTTTTGAACTTAATGTAAACTGATTCATAGGTCTTCTGCAATCTGCTTATTGATCAATATTATGCTTTTAAAATTCACTCATGCTGATGTGTGTAGAAGATGGTCCATTCATCTTCAGAATTGTATAGTATTCCATTATATAAATATATCCCAATTTAGTTATCTTTTCCTCTGTTGACAGACATTTTGGTAGTTTCTACTTTTGCTGATATGCACACTTTGCCCATGTTTCCTAGAGGACTTACATGGCTGGGAGCAGAATTGCTGGCTCATAAGTTATTAATGGATAATACAAACTAGTTTCCAAAGTTTTGGTGTTGAGGTTATGGCAGCCTTATAAACTTATACCTTTTTGTATTCTTTGAAAAAGATTATGCAGTTTAGGAATAATTGGTTTTTAATTTTTTAATGTTTGATAGAATTTATCTGTAAAACCATCTGTGGGTGGAGTTTTCTCTGAGGGAAAATTTGAACTACTCATTTATATTATTATCATCATCACCTTATTACTATTATTATTGTTTTTAGTGGTTGTAGAACTATTTAATTTTTTCTTGCGTAAGTTTTAGGTTTATATTTTTATTTTCCTTTAATTTATTGGGGTGACAATTTTTAGTAAAATTACATACATTTCAGGTGTACAATTCTGTATTACGTCATCTATAAATCCTATTGTGCATTCACCACCCAGAGTCAGTTCTCCTTCCATCACCATATATTTGACCCCCTTTACCCTCATCTCCCACTCCCCACACCCCTTATCTTCCAGTAACCATTAAACTATTGTCTGTGTCTATGAGTTTTTGTTTCTCATTTGTTTGTCTTGTTCTTTTGTTGTTTTGGGTTTATATACCACATACCAGTGAAATCATATGGTTCTCTGCTTTTTCTGTCTGACTTATTTCGCTTAGCATCATACTCTCAAGATCCATCCATATTGTCACAAATAGTCCTATATGATCTTTTCCTACTGCCGAATAGTATTCCATTGTGTATATATACACAACTTCTTTATCCATTCATCTATCGAAGGACATTTTGGTTGTTTCCATGTCTTGGCCACCGTAAACAAAGCTGCAATGAACATTGGAGCACACGTGTCTTTATGTATAAATGTTTTCAGATTTTTTGGGTAGATACCCAGGAGAGGGATTGCTGGGCCATATGGTAATTCTATTCATAATTTTTTGAGGAACCTCCACACTGCCTTCCAGAGTGGCTGCACCAGTCTGCATTCCCACCAACAGTGTATCAGGGCTCCTTTTTCTCCACAGCTTCTCCAACACTTGTTACTATTTGTCTTGTTGATGATAGCCATTCTGACTGGGGTGAGGTGATATCTCATTGTGGTTTTTATTTGCATTTCTCTGATGATTAGTGATGTTGAGCATTTTTTCATATGTCTATTTGCCATTTGTATGTCCTCTTTGGAGAAATGTCTCTTCAGGTCCTCTGCCCATTTTTCAATTGGGTTATTTCTTTTTTTGTTGTTGAGTTTCATGAGTTCCTTGTGTATTTTGGATATTAGCCACTTATCTGAGGCACTGTTTGCAAAAATCTACTCCCATTCAGTTGGTTGCCTCTATTTTGTCGATGGTTTCTTTTGTTGTGCAGAGGCTTTTTAGTTTCATTCAGTCCCATTCGTTTATTTTAGCTTTTACTTCCCTTGCCTTTGGAGTCAAATTCACAAAATGCTCTTTGAACCCAAGGTCCATAAGTTTAGTACCTATGTTTTCTTCTATGCAGTTTATTGTGTCAGGTCTTATGCTTAATTAAGTCTTTGATCCATTTTGAATTAATTTTGGTACATTGTAACAGTAGTCCAGTTTCATTCTTTTGCACGTGGATTGCACGTGGCTATCCAATTCTCCCAGCACCATTTATTGAAGAGGGTGTCTTTCCTCCGTTGTATGTTTTTAGCTTCTTTGTCAAAAATTATCTGTCCATATTTATGTGGTTTTATTTCTGAGTTCTCAATTCTATTCCATTGGTCTATGTCTCTGTTTTTCTGCCAATACCATGCCGTTTTGATTATTGTAGCCCTGTAGTACAAGCTAAAGTCAGGCAGTGTGATATCTCCAGTATTGCTCTTTTTTCTTAAGATTGCTTTGGCTATTCAGGGTCTTTTGTGGTTCTAAACAAATCTGATGATTTTTTGTTCTATTTCTGTAAAAAATGCCATTGGGATTTTGATGGGGATTGCATTAAACCTGTATATTGCTTTGGGTAATACGGCCATTTTAACTATGTTGATTCTTCCAATCCATGAGCACTGAATGTCTTTCCATTTTTTTGTGTCTTCTTCAATTTCTTTTAAAAATGTCTTATACTTTTCAGCATATAGGTCTTTCACATCCTTGGTTAAGTTTATTCCTAGGTATTTTATTCTTTTTGCTGCAATTGCAAAAGGAATTATTTTTTGTATTTCTTTTTCTGAGATTTCATTGTTAGTATATAGGAATGCAATAAACTTTTGTACGTTAATTTTGTAGCCAGCAACTTTACTGTATTCATTGATTGTTTCTAATAGCTTTTTGGTGGAGTCTTTAGGGTTTTCTATATATAGCATCATGCCATCTGCAAAGAGTGACAATTTAACTTCTTCATTCCTAATTTGGTTGCCTTTTATTTCTTTCTCTTGCCTGATTGCTCTGGCAAGGACTTCCAACACTATGTTGAAAAGCAGAGGTGATAGGGGACAGCCCTGTCGTGTTCCTGAACGTAGAGCAAAGGGCTTCAGTTTTTCACCATTAATTATGAGATTAGCTAAGGGTTTGTCATATATGGCCTTTATTACATTAGTATTTTCCTTCTATACCTATTTGATTAAGTGTTTTAATCATAAATGGATGTTGTATCTTGTCAAATGCTTTTTCTGCATCAATTGATATAATCATATGATTTTTGTCCTTTATTTTGTTTATGTGATATATCACATTGATGGATTTGCGGATGTTGAACCATCCTTGTGCCTTGGGGATAAATAATTTTTTTAATGCATTGTTGTATTCGATTTGGTAGAATTTTGTTTAGAATTTTTGCATCTGTATTCATCAGAGATATTGGTCTGTAGTTTTTTGTGTGTGTTGTCCATACCAGGATTTGGAGTCAGGGTAATGTTGGTCTCATGAAATGAGTTAGGGAGTACTGTCTCTTCTTCAATTTTTGGGAAGAGTTTGAGCAGGATTGGTATTAGATCCTCTTTGAAGGTTTGGTAGAATTCATCAGTGAAGCCATCTGGTCCCGGACTTTTGCTTTTGGGAAGGTTTTGGATGACTGATTCAAGTTTGTTACTGGTGATCGGTCTGTTTAGATTTTCCGGTTCTTGGTTCAGTCTAGGAAAGCTATATGTTTCTAAGAACTAGTCCATTTCTTCTAGATTATTGAATTTGGTGGCATATAGTTCTTCATAGCATTCTTGGATGATCCTTTGTATTTCTGTGGTGTCCGTGATAACTTCCCCTTTTTCATTTCTGATTTTGTTAATTAGTGTCTTCTCTCTTTTTATCTTAGTGAGTCTAGCCAAGGGTTTGTCAATTTTGTTAATCTTTTCAAAGAACCAGCTCTTTGTCACATTAATTTTTTCTATTGTCTTTTTGTTCTCTATTTTACTTAGTTCTGCTCTGATTTTCGTTATTTCCTTTCTTTGCTGACCTTGGGTTTCATTTGTTCTTCTTTTTCTAGTTCTTTAAGGTGTAACATGAGGTTATTTATTTGGGATTTTTCTTGTTTCTTGAGATAGGCCTGTAATGACATAAATTTCCCTCTTAAAACTGCTTTCGCTGTATCGCAAAGATTTTGGTAGGATGTATTTTCATTGTCATTTGTTTCTATGTATCTTTTGATCTCTCCTCTAATTTCTTCTTTGACCCGGTCGTTCTTTAAAAGTATGTTGTTTAATCTCCATGTGTTTGTGTTTTTTCCTGCTTTCTTTTTGCAGTTGATATCCAATTTCAAAGCCTTGTGATCAGAGACTATGCTTGGTATGATTTCAATCTTCTTAAATTTGCTGAGATTGTTTTATGTCACAATATATGGTCTATCCTTGAGAATGTTCCATGAACACTAGAAAAAACTGTATAGTCTGATGTTTTAGAATGAAGTGTTCTATATATGTCAATGGTGTCCATTTCATGTAATGTGTCATTTAGGGCTACTATTTTGTTATTTATTTCCTTTTTGGATGATCTAACCATAGCTGCCAATGATGTATTTAAGTCCCCTAGTCTAATTGTGTTTTGGTCAATTTCTCCCTTTAGTTCTGTTAGTAGTTGCTTGGTATATTTCGGTGCTTCCTGATTGGGGGCATAAATATTGATGACTGTTATATCTTCTTGTTGTATAGTCCCCTTTACCATTATGAAATGTCCATCTTTGTCTCTTGTTACCTTTTTCACCCTGAAGTCCGTTTCATCTGTTATCATTATGGCTACACCTGATTTTCTCTGGATACCATTTGCTTGGAGTGCCAATATCCACTCTTGCACTTTGAGTCTATGATGTCCTTGTAGCTGAGAGGTGTCTCTTGGAGACAGCATATGGTTGGGTTTAGTTTTTTGATCTAATCTGCTACTCTGTGCCTTTTTATTGGTGAGTTCAGTTCATTTACATTTAGGGTGATTATTGATATGTGAGGATTTCCTGTCATTCTATCTTTAGTTTTCTGGTAAGGCTGTGTGTCCATTGTTTCTTTGCCTTTTTGTTGTTGTGTATTATTTCTGTGTGGTGATATTCTACGATGTTTCCCTTTGTTTCTTCTTTTATTACAGTATATATTTCAGTTCTGGAGTTTTTTGAGTGGTTACCCTTAAGATTATGTAAAGGAAAGTTTGATATTTAGAGTATTCCATT
Organism: Rhinolophus hipposideros; assembly: GCF_964194185.1. Lineage (NCBI taxonomy): Eukaryota > Metazoa > Chordata > Mammalia > Chiroptera > Rhinolophidae > Rhinolophus > Rhinolophus hipposideros. Next base: position 8,442,516 of record NC_138057.1, on the reverse strand, counting down.
TTCTTCAGCACGCTTTCTCCATTCCCATATTCCGGTTCAGGCCTTCACTCTCCCCCTTTTTATGTTTCGGTTGCCATAAATTGTCCCTGTTGATGGTGGTCGAATAACCTTCTTTAGTATTTCTTGTAGTGCAGGTTGTGTATTAGAAAATTCCCTCAGCTTCTGTATGTCTGGAAAGGTCTTTATTCCTCCTTCATATCTAAAGGATATCTTTGCTGGATATATTATTCTTGGCTCATGATTTCTGTCTTTCAATAGTTTGAATATTTGGTTCCACTCCCTCCTGGCTTGTAGAGTTTCTGCTGAAATCTGATGATAATCTAATGGGCTTTCCTTTGTAGGTTATCGTCTTCTTTTCCCTGGCTGTCTTGAGGATTCTTCCTTTGTCGTTGATTTTAGATAGCTTGAATACAATGTGCCTTGGAGAAGGCTTGTTGGGGTTGAGGTAATTAGGTGTTCTATTTGCTTCTTTGATTCGAGAATCCAGTTCTGTCCACAAGTTTGGGAAGTTCTCATCAACAATTTGTTTGAATATATTCTCTATTCCCTTCTCTCTTTCTTGTCCTTCTGGTATGCCCATTATTCTTATATTGCTCTTTCTGATGGAGTCAGAAAGTTCTTGTAGAGTTCTTTCATTTCTTTTAAGTCTGAAGTCTCTGTCTTCTTCCATCTGTGTAATTTCCAGGTTTCTATCTTCGATGTCACTGATTCTTTCCTGTATCTGATCAACTCTACTGCCTAAGTTGGTTATTTCATTCTTAATTTCTTCTATTGAGTTCTTAATCTCCAGATATTCTATTTGGTTGTTTTTTTTTTAAAATTTCAATCTCTTTTGTAAAATGTTCATGTTGTTCTTTGATTGTGTTTCTGAGTTCATTGAACTGCCTTTCTGTGTTTTCTTGCATCTTTTTGTGTTTTTTCAGAGCTACAATCTTGAATTATCTGTCATTTAAGTCACATATTTCCATATCTTTAAGTTCATTTTCTGAAGACTGTTCACTTTCTTTCTAAGCTGTCTGTTTCCTTGGTTATTCATGGCAATTACTGATTTATTATTTGTCTTCTTAGACATCTACAGGAGTGGCTTCTGCAACAGGTTGATAGGAAGTGATTTTCTTTTGTTTTCCGGTACTTGTTAGTAGAATATTTTATTTTCTCTCCGACGGAAGCCTTATTTCTCTCTCACACGGTAATGCTATGTTTTCTCTGCACTATTATAGCCTCTCACACAATGGGGGGGATTTCCTGGGAGACGGGCTTCTCTTCTGTTAATAGTTCACCTGGGTCACAGGGCACAGTGTCTGTGTGGGTATGCAGAAAGCTTTTGAAGTTCCAAAGTCTTCCTGCACCAGATTCAGAGCCTGTATGTTTCAGCCATTCTGTTTCCTTCTGCAGGGTTCCACCCAGATAGGTGTGGCCAGGGGCGGGGTCAGTTGTGAGAGGTGGCCCAGAGCAATGGTGGCAACCACCACCACAGCAGATCCTGCTTCCACAGCTTCCTCCCCTTTGCCGGAACTAGTTGGGCTGAGAACCTATGTCTGCGGTCCACAGTTCTCAGAACCTCAAATATTTTGTTCTTTTGATCTGACACTGCTACTGTTCCTCTTCTAGCATGGGGCTGGTGGGGGCTGAATGAGCTCTGGGAGGGTAGAGCGGCTCTGCTAGTCTCAGTGTCTACGGCTTCCATTCTTTGCTCGGCATTGAGTGCTTAAACCATTGTTTTTAGCCTTCTTCCTTCAGTCTTTGTTCCAAGGTCTGCCGTGAGCATTGGTTTTAGCCGCGTTATATGCTTTCCCCTCAGCCCTGTGGGCCATAAACAGAGTCCTAGCAGTCCGAGTTCTTCCCTCTCCCACAGTTGCAGTAGTTCCGGGATGCAGCGAGCTCGGAGCACTGAGCTAGGTCTCTCTCCGGTGCCTGCGCGGCTCTGTCTCCACACTTCTTCCTTCCTTCCTCCCCTGTTTGCTCAATTTGCCCACCTTTGGGTGAATTGAGTACTGGGCCTCTTCGTCTTGCCTGTCTGCTGTGCAGGGAGTCCTTTGTGGAGTTATAGTTGTTCGATTAGTTGTAAATTCTAGGGGAAATTTACAGAGGCTCACCTCACGTCACCATTTTGGTGATATCTCAGGTTTATATTTTTCTAGAAATATGTTCATTTCACTTAAATTTTCAAGTTTATTGGCATAATTTTTTTTTTGGTAACATTCTCGTACTCTAGTTATAAAACTTTGGCCAGAAACACATATATGCAGGGCTATCATCTAGTTCATAAAAGATTGGGAAGGCTCAACAGTTATGTTCAGAAAACAAGCCAAAATACTGACAGGCTCAGTAGTGGAGGACACAGCTTGGTTGCTCCACAGAGTAAGTTGGGCCAGAGTGTTTACATTCATCCTCTTCATTTTCTCTCTCTTGCTGGAATTTTAACTGCTCAGGAGTTGGATGATATCATTTCTGGAACTCCTACATTTCAGATCCTGAATTCTTCCTCTATTTGTTTCTTTTCATCTAATAATTTCTATTTCTTTGTGTCTTTGCTTTCCTGTCTGCAAAAGGATTTCATCAATTATATCTTCCAACTCTTCTAATGAAGTTTTCATTTTTCTCTCTTTTCTCTTTAAATTTCAAATTTCTAAAAAAAATTAAAAATCAAAACTTTTTTAAAAAATTAAAAAATTTTCACCAATTCTAATGGTGTACTTTTCAACTCTCCTTGGAGTTCTCTGTTAATTTATTTTATTTGGTAATCCTGGATTAGAACTGCTATAACTTCCTGACAAATTGAATCTTTCACTAGTCTTTATTTCTAATAATACTTATTTGATTTAATGCTTGTTTTGATTGATATTAATAAAGCTGTGACTTTTTCTCTTTTGGTTGGTATTCATTCATCTTATATATATAATATATTTTTTTTGTTTTTAGTTTCCACCTTTCTGTGACCTTATGTTTTAGGTGTGTGTCTTAAAAATATCATAAAGCCCAATGTTAAAACTCCTTTCTGATATTCTTGGTCTTAATAGAGCATGGTAGAACATCCATTTCTGAAATCTTGCACACATTAAGGTTATATTATAACCGTTGTGTTCATTTAGCCAAATAACTCAAAATATCATGTTCAGCATTTTAAGAGCACAATTCTCCAACAAACATGCATGTTAGCACTTGTTAAATTTTTGTTCAGCTTCATAAGGAAGGATACAGCAGGAAGACAAAAGAGCAGATTGAAGAACATTTGAGTAACAGGGATTTATATAGTCAGTTGGGAAAGGAATGAGAAATAATATTCGAGTTAGATACCAGATGGGCTAACTTTCTACGGGGTAATAATCATATCGTCTCTGTTAGCTTCTCTGCCAGACTATAAACTCCTCTGTTTCTAACCTTGCTGGCTGTGAGCTGTCTGCACCTTCATCGGCTAAGATGGGTTAAACAATGATTCTGTAACAGTAAAGTCACCTGCCCCAAAGTGTCAGATGAGGTTAAGCAGGCTTATTAGAAAATATCCTAAGATGATATTAACAAAAAATCAAGCAATAATCATTTTGCATGTATCAAAGTTTGGGATAAAGTTTTCTTTAATGATTTAACACCAAAATTAAAAATTCTTTATCAGAATGGTGCAACTGTAGTCTTACTCATTGATAAGGCTAGGGGTAACCTAACAGGAAAAATAAACTAGAATGGCTAAAGGCAGCTGTAAAGTAAGCATTTATGGACAAGAAAATTAAGTTGTTGCATGGGTATTGTAAAATGTAAAATTGGTATAATTTACTTAATAAACTGAATGGTAGGGAGATGACACATTTATTACAGTCATTTCCATCAAAATATGAGTCTACCTAGGCAGGTATACTCTATTTTTTCTATTTTTATCCTTTCTCCATGCTTCACCCCACTTTTTTTTCTTCCTCTTCCTTCTCTTTATTTGTTAGTCAAAGACACAGAGGGTTGAATTATCATCATTGATTCATATGAAGTCCCACTCTCATTTTTTTCCTTTTATTCCCATCCTCTAACCCCCTTCCTCCCATGTGCAAACTTTCTAATATGTGTAAAGTGTATCATTTTGTTTGTATGAATTATTGTAAAATGTTCATGATTTTGTAAGCATTTTTCATGTATTTCAACATTTTTAAAATCCAGATGCAGAACTGGGTTTTCTGTATTTAGTTTGAGAAAAAAATTGGCTATTCTTGTTCTTGTAACTTATATTTTTAAAAAGATATGAGTTTGTCTTTGCTACACTATAATCAAATTCAGTGCTCACTTGCTCAATATGTGGTGTAGCAGTGGGGGCCTTGTGGTGAGAGGATGGAGCCATTAGATGAAAAAATAGGGTGGGGACTAAGGAGACCATGAACCTAAGAGTCAGAACCTCCTTAATTTTTGCACATTAGGTTCTCCGCTAGCCTCATCCTAGTTCCAGGGGGGAAGAAACACTTAGCTCCCTAAGTCATTGCTTGGAGGAAGCTGGCCTGGATGTTTGGTTTACCTGCAGAAGACATTGTGTGAGGAAGGACAAACCTTTCTTGCATCAAGCCACTGAGATTGGGGCTAATTTGTTACTGCAGCATTGCCTATCTTATCCTGCTTACTACAAAGAGAGAAAAATAACAAAATGGAGTAATAGAGAAACTAAAATAAGATAGTAGGAGTTGGTGTAACAAATCTGCGATCTCCTTCATGTGACTTGGTTAAATTTGCTGTTAAGTAGATACTCAGATGGGGCTAAAAAAAAACCCCAGTGTCCAATACAGGAAGGTTACAAATAAAGAAATGGAAAAATATATACTAGGAAAATGAAGAAGAAAGGAGAGGAGTAGAAACAATATTAGTGTCAGACAAAGTATAATTCAAGACGATAAAAGGGAAATATTCATATTGATGAAATTCAGATTATTAATATTGAGCCTATTCTTTTTCTGACAAGATAACTAAAATATTGAATGTAGAAACTGATAGGAATAGAAGTCATTGACAGATTTACACCATTGAGGGTGATTTGCATGTCTCTTTTAGAAAAGTAAATATAAAATGTGACCAGTATTTTTAAAATCAGGCCTGATAGGACTCACTGGGCACACTCACAATCACTCTGTTTCCTTTTATCACTTTGAACTGGCTTCATAGTGGAGGCTCTTTCTCTGCCTCTGGTCCCATTCTTCACTGATCCTTCTCAGGTGAAATGAAGTCCTCTGGTCACTTCCAGATGCAAACATAGTTTCAATTCTGTGGTTACCAGTGTCCAATCACCTGCAATAATCAAACACTGAGCATAAACTAAAGGTAAATCTCCTCTCCTTCACCCAACTGGGACCTGTTTTGGAGACCATGAGCAGTGGGACATGACATGGTGCTGTGGTCTGTTTTCTGTCTTTCCTGGCCTAGCATTTTTCCTTTTCCGGGTTGCTACTGGAGGTATCTTAAGGAGCAGGAGGCTCAGAGAGGGTGGGCAGGGAGGAGAAGGAAGAGGGATCCTCAGGGTCTTATGTACCTGGTACCCTTGTGAACAGCGTCTTGCTCTCAGGGCCTGGCGACTATGTGGGATTGACACTGCCGATGGGTCCCTTTTTTGAGTTCTCCACCACAGTGAGTGCGTCTGACCTTGGCCCTGGTGAACATGCCTTCATCCTACATCCTGCCTCTCACTCTTCCTCCAGCTGCGCTTCTGCTAAGGTCTCTTTGTCCTTGAGGTAATATGGCATTTCCCCCAAAATAAGACCTAACCTGAAAATAAGCCCTAGTATGATTTTTCAGGACGACATCCCCTGAATAGAAACCCTGATGCGTCTTTTGGAGCAAAAATTAATATAAGACCCAGTCTTATTTTCAGGGAAACATGGTAGTTGTGGATAGAATCTAATCCTACACCAGTTCTCTCCCACATCTGGTCCAGAAGAAACACTCAGACAAGTCTGGATGGTGGCAACAGAACACTCCAATGGCAGAGCACCAATAAGCCACAGTTTCTTGCCCATAGATTTTGGGGGGCCTTGGTCAAGTGTGGGTCTACAGTCTGAGCGTAATGAATAAGAAATAAACCTTTGCTATGCTAAACTGCTGAGATTTTAGAGTTAACTTTTTACCACAGGATTGCCTATGCTATACTAACTCATTCAGACAAAAAAAAATAAATAAAAAATAAAAAAGGAGGGGAAAGAGGGATAAAGAACAATAAGGTTCAGTGTTGTATAAAACATGAAATAAGATGGGATAATACTCCTCTCTGTTGACTTGAGGTGAGAGGCAGGCAATGCTTCTCCCTCACACTGCCCTTGGGTGACACAGCTGGGTGACCAAATCAACCTTCTTCACAAATCCTTCTTAATTGCCACTCTACTTGTTATAAATTTTATATGAGTCCATTGGGAAGAGCTCAAGAATCACACTATCAGTTCTTAGATATTGTTTTGAACATTTTTTTCTTGGTTTTCTTCTTGAAATCACTTTGTGATCTGATATCTTTTGGATCTTAGCACTTCTGTTGAAACTTCTAATTTAACATCTTGTTACATAAATAAAAATAAAGGCACAAAAGATCTGAATATCTTCTCATACTGGTTTAACTAATATTTGGTAAGCCATTATAGTGTATTGAAGTAAACCTCAAGTTTAGTTTAATGCACAACAGCATAAAACTGGGTAGCCAACAAAGATCAAATACACATTCTTTAAGGATATACCGTGTTTCCCCGAAAATCAGACCTAACCGGAAATTAAGCCCTAGCATGATTTTTCAGGATGACATCTCCTGAACATAAGCCCTAATGCATCTTTTGGAGTAAAAATTAATGTAAGACCCAGTTTTATTTTCAGGGAAACACGGTATATGTAACATCTATAAAAGTTGTTTGCTTAGTAGGCTACAAAGTAAATCATGGTAAATTACCGATGGCAAAAAACATACCATTACATTTACTGAACACTGTGCAATAAAATTAAAAATAATCTTAGAAAATGATATCCACCCCCTCATCTATATTGAAAAATTATTCTTCTAAGTAGCTCTCAGATTAAAGGAAAGATATAATAAAAATGGACACCTCTGTGAATTAAGGTCAGAGTGCTGTACAGATTAAAAGTTTGGGCTTTATATTTATTTATTTATTTATTTATTTATTTATTTATTTATTTATTTATTTATTTCATGTGTACAAAACACTGTAATAGTTAGACGTTTATCATTTATACCCCTCACAAAGTGATAACCCCCTACCCCAATCTACTACCCCTCTGACATCACATACAGCCATTACATTTTCACTGTCTCTATTTCTTATGCTGTACTCCACTTCTTGTGAATATATACATATATATTAAATTATAGTTGACATTCATTATTATTCAGCTTCAGCTTCCGGTGTACAGTGCAGTGATCAGGCATCTACAGCATCCCTGAAGTGGTCTCCCTAATAAGACAGAAAAGTTTGGGCTTTAAATGCATGTACTAGAAAATAAGAAATACTGTAAGTATCACTTTTCTTAGCTTTCAAGAAATTCTAGAAAAGTAACAAAATAAATCCAACAGAGATAGAAGGATTAAATTAATAAAGAGAGGAACAAAAATTGATGACATAGGAAACGTAGGAATAAACTGAGGAGATAAGTTCAAACTGAACTGATCAACCAAAACTGATTCTTGATAAAGACCAAAAAAGAAAATGAATCACTGAAAAATATCAAGAGATCAATACTCATGGAAGAAATGGAAAAGGCTGTACTTAAATAAAACACCTAGACATTTTTACAAGCAAATATTACTAAATCTTCGAAGAATAGGTAAAAATAAAAATTCTAGGATGACTAACCATTTTGATTTGTCTTGGACTGAAGCAGTTCCTGGGATATGGGACTTTCAGTTTTAAAATTGGGAAAATCCTGGGACAAATTGGTTACCCCACATGTTTCATAAAGTGTGTAGACAGATTAACATGATTCTGATACCAAAATGGGACAAAGATAACACAAGAGTTTTAGGATCTGACTTAAATATTAGCAAACAGAATCCATCAATTTAAAAAAAAATAATTTAGAAAAAAGAAATAGATGAAGATGTTCTTAAATTGATAAACAACATCTTCCAGAAATAATGGAAACATCATGCTTCGTATTGAGAAACATTAAGTGTTCTCAGTTTAGTAAGGAAATGTCCCGACCCGCGGGACACTACACGAGGGACCCCGAAGCACCTAGAAGGGAAGAAAATGGGAGACACAAAGACCAGAGACAAGACAGGAGTTCTGATCAAGTCTCTCTTTATTACAGCTCAATCAGGGGTTATATACATTCTTTTGCTGGGTGGAGGGGCATTAACATAAGAAGGGTTGCTGCAGGCTAGCAGTCTTAAGCCATCCGGACACATCCTACAGAATGCGGGTGTTACCCAAGTAACTTCCTCTATCTCATGCTTCTCAGTTATGTGATGGTGCCTTACAGGCACCCGCCCCCCTACAAGGAAAAGGCACTATGTTTGCTTAACATGGTGCTGGAGGTGTTAGTTAAGATAATTAGGTTAAAAATATGCAAATATTGGAAAGGAAAGGACAAAACTGTACTTTGTAGAGAATATTATTGTTCATGATAAAAAGCCAAACATTCATGAACAAACAATTAGAATGCAATAAAAGACTTTTTACCTAGGTGGCTGGGTGGAATTTCTAATCACAAATATTAACAAATTAGAATATATAGAAAAAAATGGCTAATACTATTGAGTCTTTTAATATGACAGGTTCTGTGCCATGCACTTTTTAATGTAATTTCTCATTTTATCCTCAGAACAAATAGATCTATTAGTGTCCTTGTTTCGCCAATGAGGAAACCAAAAGACAAAGTTGAGTGACTTGTGCAAACAGGTACAAGTCGTGGAAACAGGAATTGAACCTAGGTGTTTTATTCTAGAGTTTCTTCTTCTTTCCATAATAATTTAATTCACAATGGCAACAAATAAACTTAAGATATTGGTGGCAAGAACAGCTACATGTCCCCTCAGATCCCTACTCTTTCTTATTGGTATAGAGTTGTAGCTGATAAGTGGTTGCCCAGCCAGGGAATTTCCCAGACTCCTTTACATCTAGGTAGGAGCATGTGACTAATTTTTCCAATGAAATCAAACAGAAATGATGTGTGTCACTTCTTGGTCAAGGTGGTTAAGGCAGGGGCTGTATCTGCTCCACCCTGCTTTAATCCTTGCACTGGCTGGATATCAATGCCCAAGACAATCTTAGAAACCTAGTGTTGCAGGTGGTATAGACTTTTTCAGCTGTGGGCCCTGAATGACTATGTGGAATAGAGTCTGTTATATAAGACAAAAAACAAACTTCCTTGGGTCAAGTCGCTGAAAATTTGCAATTTTTTTTGTTACAGTGGGTAACGTTATCTTAACTAATACAAATTAATGAGAAATATCCAAGATTTATATACTTCTAAAAGTTTTTAGAAGAATGTATGCAATTTGAATAAAAGGATACCATATTTATGGATGAGAAAACTGATTACTGCAAAGATGTAACTTTCCCTTTACATACCTCTAATTTCAATATAATATTGTAATACATTATATAAAATACAATGTATTAAATACAATATACAATTAAATACAATATAAGTTGTATTTTTAGAAAAACACAATTTTATCTGGAAAATTAAACTAAGAAGATAAAAACATTTTAAAAGAGAATAATAAGTGGTAGGGACTTCCTCTTTCAGACATCAGATACCAAAGCCTATTATAAGATTGTGATTAAATCAGAAGTGGCAATGGCATTGAAATTAAGAAATAGATCAGTGAAATGGAACGGATAGATCAGAAATAGACCCATGTACCTATGAAAATTTTGCATATGACTAAGTTAGCTTTTCAAATCAGGAAAGAATGGACAAATAAAAAATGTTGAGACAACTACATACATATTTTGAAAAAAATAATGTTAGATGATTTTAACCTCACACTATTTTCAAAAATAAACAACAACAAAGCTACAAAGAGTTATAGGAAAATCTATTTATATCCCTGGAGTTAGAGAAAATTATAAAGGAAAAAAATTTAAAACCCTAAGAAAAATATTCACAAACTTGATAACATTAAACAAAGGAGAAAATACTTGTTATATTTATAGTGGCCAATAATTAAAACACAGAACACATTAAAAAAAAACCTCTTACAAATTTATAAGAAAATGACACATAACCCAGTAGAAGAATGGGCAAGAGATTATATAGTGATATTCACACATAGACATACAAAAACATACTCAGCTCCACTGTTAATTGGAAAAATGCAAATTAAAACAATAAAGGTATATAATTTCTTTTTCATTAGGTTGGTAAAAGTTAAAAAGTTTGTTGATATAAAATACTGGCCATAGAGTAGAGAAATAGCTATATTTGTTTTTGATGATACAGTTTTAAGGGAGTACATTTTGACAATACTGTTAAAATTTTAAAAGCATGAACCCTTTGATTCCACTTCTTGTCTATATACTCTAGGAATTAGTTCACTCTAGGTATATTTAAAGAGCTATATAGAAGGGTCTTCATGGTAGCAGTATTGGTAATACGAAAACTTGAAAACAGCTGAAATGCTCATCGAAAAGTGACTTATAAACACTCTGAAGCAATAAAAGAGAATCGAGTGGCTCAACATGGACTGATGTGGAAACAGGTACCATACGTTGAGGTAAAGACACATCATTAAGTCAAAAAGACAATACTCACTTGTATAATGCCATTAATAAAGTGTGAAAAGAAAGAACCCCCACAAAACATTTATTTCTATATGTACGTATGTGTGTATGTAGATGCAAAGGTAAAGTTAGGAAGGATCGACACCGAACTAAAGGCAGTGAGAGCCGAGGGTGGGTGGGGAAATGGGACAGTGGAGCATCAGGGACATATTTTACAATGAGAACGTACTTGTGTATTTAAAGGTATATTTTAATAAATTTAAATAGAAAAAGATGTAAATACTGAGGCTTCAACCCCAGAGATTTGTTTTTAGATGGTTTTAGTAGGAATTGGTGTTTTTTTGACACCTTCCTGGGTGATTCTGAGACCATGGCTTGAAGATTGAATTACCATATTTTGCCATGTATAAAGCACACATTTTTGCCCAAATCTGTGAGGGAAAAATAAGGATGCACATTATACATAGGTAGTACTAATTCCATATGTATAGAAATATTTAAATTCTTTTATTTATGCTTATGAGGTATAAGTGTAACTCTAAAAATCAATAATGATATCCACAGGCAACATAATACCCTGGAATATGATCATCAGTTTTGTTGAACTTATGAGGAACTTGCAACGATGAAGAGTTTTTGGCCTTCTACGATGTGTAAATATCGTAAATTTGTTACCGGTACATAACATTTTTTGTACCTTGTATCAGTTCTTGTGTTTTGTAATTATTTGTTACATAAAATTTTTTGTACCATAATATATTAAAAACTAAATGCTAAAATTCCTTTATAATACAAAACACAAGTACCAAAATGAAAACAAATAAAAATTTGAATTAAAAAATTAAAATTAAAGATTTTTTCCCTGAAAGTTTGGGCTAAAAATGTGGGTGCGCATTATACACAGGAGCACATTATACATGGCAAAATACAGTATTGGTTATTGAAAATCCTATATTCTAGTCTTTAATTCAGCTTGTTATGTGTTTTTCATCATATGTAATTCCTTATTAAAATACTGGCGCAGTGCTCACTTCGGCAGCTCACATACTAAAACTGGAATAATAACAGAATGAGCGTGGGCACCATGGGGTGCCCATGCAAATTCATGAAACATTGCATGTATTGGCAAATTTTATGTTATGTGCATTTTACCACAATTTAAAAAACAGTATAAATCATTTAACTAAAACCACAGAGAAATTTTAATGAACTGGATTTTTTGTCATTAACTCAAATGTCATCAGTCTCTGTTCACGTGAATGTTGGTTTTCCCTTTCATCTTGAGGAAAAGCTTTAAGTTCTCTCACCTGTAGCATTTTAAGGTGTGACACTCAGCACACAGAATTTATGCATTGCCCTATGCCCTGTTAATGCATACCACTTCTGCACACTATCACTCGGTCCCCCAACCCGAGTCTAAGCAGTATCCATTCTGAAGAGAATTCCTTGCTGATCTTGGGGAAATAACCGTTTACCTTCTGGTTCCCTATTCTGTTTTCTGCTCTGTTGGGAGCCAGAGAACAGGAAGAAAGGTTCCATGTGAAGTGAACCACAAGAAGAATGACCTTATAAAAGCAAAGCAGCTCAAAAGTTGCTGCAGAAATACTGTTTTTTATTAGGGGGCACTGCCCTAGACCATATTACATGAATGATAGTATAACATCCTCCACATTCTGATTTCCAACACACATCCGACCCCCGGCGTTTCAGATTGGAGAGCATTCAGATTGTCGGTCTATACAAAAGGAAACTTAGAATTAGTTCCTGGCACATCGTAAACACACACAAATGAACTACTATGATTATGTCATGATTAGCCTGGCCAGAGTGATGGTTTTGCTCATAAGCCAGAAAGCTTTGTTACATTCTGCATATTTAAACCCAGGAGAAGCAAGCACTTCACCAAGTGGGTGATGCCCCAATTCACCTTTAAATCAAGCCTTCCTGTCTGCTCATCATCTTTGTCTTTTTTGGTTTTCCCACCACCACCCTCAGCTAGCAAGACGAGGACTCAATGTCGTACTGATCAGCCGGACACTGGAAAAACTACAAGCCGTTGCCTCGGAGATTGGTGAGTAACCCTGAAGGATAAGGGAGATGTCTGTGGAGTCCATTAGCCAGGTCTGCTCTTGTCAAGCCTGTGGATGTACCATCTGCATCCCTACATCTGTTCTTTGGAGCACGGGGAGCTGGTCCTCCTGTGGGAGTTCCGTTTACAAAGTTAAGTGCAAGCTGTAAAGCAGGGGCTTTCATTCATCAGTGATTCTTTGGGCCAGGTGAAGCAGGAAGAGGCTCATGCACAAGTACGTCCACTCTCTTCTTTGATTCGGTATCTTTATCTCTAGAATCAGACTTCCTCATCCAGAGGCTCCAGCTTCCTGCTTGCTTCTGCCACACCAGTCGAAAGCAGGATATGTGTTTGTGACTTCACTTCCTTATGTCTATGCTCTGCGGTAGGAGGATGAGGGACGATGCTTACTGGTGGTTGTCAGAGTTTTAAAAAAGATTTGATCCAAGGCTGCTGTGTATGGTTGTGAAGGTTGTACACTGTACAACCCTAGGAGGCAGAATTTATTATTATGATCCACTCTGAAGTGTTCTTAGTTAATAATGATCATAGGAGCCCCTTCTAGGTATATGCATTTTAATAATTAATTTAGTAATTAATACACTCCTTAACTCAAAGGAATGAGTCTTTAATTATGAAAACTCGTGAAGACTATTGCAGGCTGTCTAGGGGACGACCTGTGTCCCCGGGGGAGATTAAGGATAGGAGACAAACACGAGAGGCCATCACACCTTGAAGGTTCAGTGCCCTTGAACCAATGAATTCTGCTTTTGTTTTGTGTCTGGATATCAGAAGTAACTTTGACCAGAGTTAGGACATTCTTCATTGTTTCTCTCACAATGCTAAAATGTACTTTGCATTGCCCTCTTGAAAAGCAAGTAGTGTCTGTAGTCTGGAAGCATTCCCCCACCCTTAAACTATACCTCAAGGTCACTTGCCCCCGTAAACATTGGGTCTGACTCCAACGCTGAGCAGGCAGCGGCTGGTAAAATCTGCCTGGTGCTTTCATATCTGCCTGAATGCTCCTACACAAAGGAAGTGCACATGGAAGAGTGGAAAGAGCAGGAAGGAACAAAATGTGGGTGCCCTTGGGCAAGGTAGTTAGCATCTCCGAGCCTAGTTTTCTCCTCTGGAAACTGGAGATAAGGGTGGCCAGTTAGCTTAATTGGTTAGAGCGTGGTGCTGATAACACCAAGGTTGCCTGTTCTACCACTGCATGGGCCACTGTGAGCTGTGCCCTCCTTAAAATAAATAAATAGATAGGTAGATAGATAAATAAATAAATATAAAATGGGGGATAATACCTACTTTACAGGGTTGTAGAGAGGATTAAAATAAATTATTGTGTAGGTAAATGCTAAAGTCTTGAGCAAATACAGAGGGTTGCTGTGTCTACATGGAGGGGACCTGACACAGCACAGGCAACATCACACTTTGCTCTTACAGCCCTTAGTCCTTAGTCTCACACTTGGGTGTGCGACAGATCGCTGTTGCAGAGTCTGGAGCTCCTGTGCAGACAGATTGCTGATCCACTCCCAGGGTGTCCTGGTTCAGCAAGTCTGGGGTGGAGCCTGAGATTTTGTGTTTCTAACAAGTTCCCCAGGGATATTGATGCTGTGGTCTGTGGACTTCACTTTGAGAACTACTGCATTTAATCTGTTTTGATGCATACGAGGTCTCACAATTAATTTTGCCAACTCATCCTAGAAAAAGTGCTGCATACCTCATTGCTGAATGTCACTACGGTCACCTTCAAAGTACTCCCCTTGGGAAGCTATGCACCTATGCCAGTGCCTAGTCCACCCTTCAAAGCAATTTTGGAACTCCCTGGAATGGCCATCAGAGCTGTCGTTGTGCTACACTTGATGTTCTGAATGTCATCAAAATGCCTTTTAAAAAATATTTTCTTTATCTTCAGGTAAATAAAGAAGTCATTGGGGGCCAGATCAGATGAGTAGGGAGGGTGTTCAATATAGTTATTTGTTTACTGGCTAAAAACTCCCTCACAGACAGTGCCGTCTGAACTGGTGCATTGTCGTGATGTAAGAGCCACGAATTGTTGGCAAAAGTTCTGGTTGTCTAACTTTTTCATGCAGCCTTTTCAGCACTTCCAAATAGTAAACTTGGTTAACTGTTTGTCCAGTCGGTAGAAATTTATAATGAATAATCCCTCTGATATCAAAAAAGGTTAGCAACATCATTGCAACAAGCTCATGAATTTAATTGTCAGACCTCATACACTTGTCACTGTACTAACTCTTAGAATCACACAGAAACCATCATTCACAAATCTTTTAGCATATCCCAGCATTTATCTGGGGCTATTTCTCATTTCTAATTGGGTGGTGGGCTTGTGTTCTTTGGTCTCAAGAGCACTGGGGGAACTCCCTGGGCAAGAGGCAGATTGGGGTTTCTGTACATTAAAGTATAGCTATTGTTTCTAATGCAGAGTGGACTACAGCGAGTAGTGTGAAGATTATACAAGCAGATTTTACCAAGGATGATATCTATGAGTATATTGAAGAAAAACTTAAAGGCTTAGAAATTGGAATTTTAG
This sequence comes from Rhinolophus hipposideros, assembly GCF_964194185.1. Classification (NCBI taxonomy): domain Eukaryota; kingdom Metazoa; phylum Chordata; class Mammalia; order Chiroptera; family Rhinolophidae; genus Rhinolophus; species Rhinolophus hipposideros. The sequence continues at coordinate 8,427,206 of NC_138057.1, read as the reverse complement.
GTAAGTAAATTGCGAAATGCAAGGCTTATTATAATACATCAATGGAATAATAATCTTAGTGACACTTGATTATTCCATGGTGGCTTAAACTTAACCCACGACTCTATATTAAGTTGTAGTATTAAGCTGAATATTAAAGCTTAATTCTTCAAGAGGTGTTACTGGATTAACAAATTTATATATGGCTTTGGAATGTATCAAACTTACATATTCCAACCTTCCTAACCATATTTCTTAATATTAAAATGAATTTTCTTTCATTGACCTGCTATTTACATTTGGCAGGAAGAGGGAATCTCAGAAATACCTGCCTAAAGGAATTCATTTAGAAAACAAACATTGCTGTGATTGATCCATGAAATGGCAAGTCAGTGTGGTTATTTGAGAATTGATTCTCTTATTCAGGAAACAAGATCATATTTTTTCTGTGATGATTTATAAACAAGCTATTTTATAACAGTGATTGTACACAGAAGGAAGTAAGGTTTGATTTCTAAACTACCTGCTGAATTTTAAAAATAAGTACTAATTATTTTTACTAATAATAAGTTAAAATATGTCATTGCAGAAAAAACAGAAAGAGTAGAGGAGCACATAAAAGGATTATAAATTTCTTAAAATCCCAACAGCCTGGGGTAGCATTTTGGTGCATATCCTTCCAGATACACATTTTCATATATTTACACATACTTCACATACCTACACCTGTTTTCGAAACTGGGATTAAACTTACATACTGTACTGTAACATTTTGCAAAACCATACCTCACAAATGTTTTCCTATGTCGATAAAACTTTAAACCCCGGTAGGTTTGAATGCCTGCCTTGCATTGTACCACATGGCTGCACCATGATTCATTTAATGTGCTTCCTATTATTGGAGCACAATGTTTTCCCCTCAGATTTCCTCACTGTTATCAAATCATTTTGCATTGAACAAACTTGTATATAAATCTTTTTGTATGTGTTTCCTTAAAAAACTTCCCAAGAGAAGAATTCCTGGGTTGAATACAACCATTTTTAAGGCTTTCAATAAACACTTGCCATTGGCTCTTCTGACATCTTTTTGTTTTGCTTCTCTCTGTCAGTCAACAATGTTGGAATGCTTCCAAGCTTTCTCCCGAGCCAATTCCTTAATGCACCAGATGACATCCAGGTAGGCTTGTGTTTTTGAGGGTGGTGTCCTCTCACCAGGTACTGGGTCCCCTAACTGGATTATCACCAGGCCTGGGAAGGGTGTCTGGACAAAATACTGTATTCCAGGTGGATATCTGGAGATCTCCGTTTCTTTTCATCTTAGTGCTTGATCCACAGTCAAGGGTACCACTGCTCGTGACCATCTCTGTGATAAGGTCATTTTCCTTCTTCTCTGCACATCAAAACGTACCTGCCTGTGGTCTCAGTCTTTTGGGGGCTCTGTGCTCTGTTTTATAATTTCTCTGCCTGAGAAATTAACAGCTTGTGGATGTAGAGCTTGTGGAGAAGGCCGGTTCTTTGGTTTTCTTTGTCTTCCCAGATCATAAGATTTGTTCAACTTTCAGTGTAAGGGAAGTCCACAATACAAATTCTGTGGTTGGGGGTACTATAAGTTCAGCAAGATTGGCTCAGACCGATGGCTGCCATTGTTGGTCATGAGTAAATTTGTTATGTATTTAACAGTCGCCGAAGGCACTATTTGTTGTCTTCCCCAAGCCTGGACCTTTGAAGTCATGGAGTTATACCAATTCTGAACAGGCTGTCATGTTTCCATTACCTGATTCCACAAGTATTCCTGTGGTCCTATTTAAGCCCTGAGTCTACTGCATGGGAATATAATGTTATTGGTGCATGTCCTTGCCAATCCTCCTCCTGGCCACACATCTATCCTGTGGTCCTTTCTTCTGGCTTAATGTGTGTCTGCCCATTAAGTAGGTTCCATTCTTGCTTCTCTCTATCTATTTATGTCTGTATTTGTGCTTGTTTCTGTGTCTGTCCCTCTTTCACTCTCTGTTTGTCTTGGGTAATCCTAGGAGTTTCTGTATCTGACCTCTGTAGCCCAGAACCTCTACCCTGTGTCATACAATCATTCACCTTTCTATTCTGTACGCTGTTGTCTTCTAGACCCACATATGCTCACCTTTCTTCCACCAGCTGGAAATCAACCATCTCCCTTTGAAAAACGGTATCTATATTATTCTTTAAATTTTTGAGGAAACTCTTAATTGACTTCTTGTCAAGATCACACTTTAATAAAATCATAGTGTGGATGTCAGATGTTTCCCAGTTCTAGTGCCTACTTGCTGAACATCAACGAGAAGCCTAATTTGCAGGCTGAGTGAGTGAGGGAACTGTTCAGACATGTACTTTTGCCCACTTTATGGTTCTTTAGCACTGATTACTTCTCAGGAGAATTTCTCAGATGATCCTTCTGATCCATGGTTGTGATTATTTATTACAGAGCCTCATCCATTGTAACATCACCTCAGTAGTGAAGGTATGTGATCAATGTATGCGCTAAATGCCTTAAAAATGTAGTAGCTGTTGGAATTTGGCAACACTGGAGAATTGGCTCCTTCTCTGTAGAAGCAGAATTCTTTGATATTGAACCACACTTGATTGAGAGGCCATGTAGCAGCCTTTTAATTGTCTTACTCTATTTTCATCAAGTACAGTGATGGATTCATTCTCCCTAGTGTTTGAATCCTATTTATGCATTCAGTGTTGTCACATGTCAGAACACATTTGACCTGATGATGCTGAAACTGATTCAGGATTCCAAGACACCTTTTTTTTTTTTTTCCCAATAATTTCCTCTGATTTTAGTCTTGTAAATAGAGGGAAACTTGCTTTGTTTGGAAAAATGACAGAGGGCACAGCTTGGATTTTATGGACTCTTGTTTAATAAATATTTGTAGAATTGAAGTTCATGTTCAGTTGTATTTCTGATCCCAGCCCAGCTACTAGTTAGTCGGACAGCATTGAGCATGCTACTTAACTTCCTTGAACTTCAGATTCTTCATCTGCTATTAAAAGAGTGTTGGACTAAGTGACATATCAGGAGCCATTCAGCACTCGGGTCCTTTGATTAGAGTCAACTACATAAACATTTGTAGACTTGACTACCACAAAACTGTCCTACACCGTGCTGTTGCATGAATAAGAAAAAGGGGACCGCTCTGGGCAGACAATTTGGAAAAAGGTGTTGCCTAAGGGTGGGGGCAGCTGGATGCTTGGTCAGTAGACAGCGCTTTTGTGCGAACACAGTGTTTTCCTTTCCCTGAATGGTGAGAGCCCCCTCGATGGCTTGCGAGTGAACTCTGAGCTTCCAGTCCTCACTCACCCCCTTACTCAGTACACAAAATTCACAAGGGTGCATGGCCGCCCTTGTGACCACTCTGGAAGACCTGTGGAACTGCAGCAGTGAATCAGGTATGGCCCCTGATTTCATGGAGCTGGGACCCTGGTTGAGAAGCAGCAGGAGTCTCAGTCTCATCCTGAAAACATGAACTGGCAGCGGAGGACAGCTTTCTCAAAGGAAATGCGGTTGGTGTCAACCTAAGGATGGGGGAATGGATGCTGAGCAGACCAAACAAAACATTTTTCAGGTGGATAAGTTGGACTGACAAAAATTATTTTCACCATTTATTGTTTTTCTGTAATCATCCTTTTTTTTCATGGTTTAATGCTCAGTTTTTATTGATACACGTATTCTTTTTATGCTGAGCAATCAATGGCTTTTAACCACCGGCCTCCCCGTCCCCTCCAGCTGATGAAATGGTAGGTTTTATTTGTCCAACTGTTATTGGCAGCCTTTCTGCTAAAATCTTTCACATCATTTTACACATCGATCTTTCATTCTTGATTCATTTGATCACAGGGCTTCCCAAATGTATTTGACAACTCTCTGGCTCCTTTAGCAGAGAAATGCTTTGATTTGCTAAAAAATCATTTTAGATATTGCCAGACTTCTGTTACTAACTTCCCTAAGTAACGGAGAAAACACACTGAAGGTAGCTTCTGAGTATGCCATGACCCAGTTGGCCACTCTGGTTGGAGCCATAACGAGTATCACTTAATTATTCCAAGGAAGCCATCCAGAAATAGTAACGATCCCTATCAAGGGCAGAGATAGGAGATGAGTATGACGTCAAAGGGAAGGTGAGATAAGAGAGTGAATAATGGGAGCTTTGTGACAGGGACCAATAAAGTCTGAAGTTATTGTTCTAATTGGGATTATCTGCTCAATTAAGCTAGTGAATTCATTTGGGAGATTTCAAGGACATGCTGGCCCTGTCCACCAGTGCTCCAATCATACCCTCCATGAAACTGGGAAAGCCAAGGAAAGAGAGATGACACCATCTAGTCCTTTTCCTTCTCTCACCTCCCTTAAAATCCATGGTTCAGGAGGTAGTCCCATGGGTGGTAGGGGGCTCCCCCACTGCTAACCCAGAGCAGTGAAAACATTGGTCTGGAGGCTCCTGCAGATGGGCTTAAGGACCTGGCCTATGAATTGGGGATTGGGTGGGATGTGGGCGAATGGGAGTGGCAGGGACATAGCTTACTGAGAAGCTCCTGCAGGCCTCCCAGACAATATGGAGAAATAGGCAAAACTTGTCTTCTGGTCTCGTCTTTATTTTTCTGCCTCTTTCCATCTGTTTGGTTGCTCTCTGTCTTAAACCTGCACCCAAGATAGAGCCTGAGTCCACTCAGTTGTACTTCCAAGAATATTTTTGTCCATGGGTTTGCAACTTCCTTAATTCTTATAAAGTATGCCCTGTAATTATGATGTGAAAAGCCATTTAACTGGATATTTAAGCTTCAGAAGTGGTAGAGAAGCCATCTTCAGGGAGCAGTAGGTTGGGAGAGGGAAGAGACTTCTTACTGCTGTTGTAATTCTAACAGATGAACACACAGACACGTTCTGTCCAGGGAGCTATTTCACAGACCACCTGCAGGCTGCTTATGGGGCTGCTGTTGAATTGACAGATTCTCATCCTTTGTGTTGTGAGATGTTCATGGCCACTTGTGTGATTTCCCAAATGTCCCCCAAACCTAACTCATGGCTGAGGTTTCTGATGGCCAGCCTACTTTTGCCTGTCTCCCAAAGTAAAGAGTATCTGGGGAACCTCAGTGTTGATCCCACAGCAAGAAGCCATTTTCCATAATTTTTAACGGCTTTCATTTTGCAGGAAGACTTTAGCTTTTTGGGGAAGAAACCAGAGGCCTCTGAGCAGTTTGCCATTTGTCTAGGTTGCCTCCTGTGGGTTCCAGCCAGACTCTAGTGTCACCAGAAACACGTCTAATAAGTGTCAGCAGATTTTCAAGGCCATCTGAGAGGATGAAGCAGGTGCCAGAGTCCTCCCTCACCCACTTCCCCAAGTACCCCTGTCCATTGCGACTCAGTTCCTTTGTCAAGGCTTAACTTTCTCCTTCTCTTATAGATGACACAGATGATTCTGAAACACATGGAATCAAGGTAAGGCTTTTCTTTTAAAAAGCGTGGGGCAGCATGGTCTCCCTGGCCTGGCAATCAGCTGACTTGGAGGCTGGGGGATAGGATGCAGTCAGCTGCTACTTTAACAAATGACATGATGAAAGAACATGGAGATTATAGGAGAAAAAAATAACATTCTGGGCCAGGCCAAATTTGCAAACAGATAAGCATACTTGAAGGTCAAATGTAACATAAACTTTTGTTTAGGGAGGAGAACAGCAGCAGTTTCAGCACACATTGTATTAAAAAAAAATTAACTCATGCTGAGCATAAAAGAAACTTCAGAAGTTGGCCTGAGACCAAGACCATCTCTTTGTTATTATGAATTTCAGCTCTTGTCAGAAGGAATACTCCATTTTAGTGGTAAAAATCACCACCCCATCAGTGCCTCCATTTATTCCATGTTTTATCACCCTATTACAACACCCATTTGGGAGCTGGGTTTTTTTCAGGTGGTATTCATTAAAAGCAAATGGTTGATAGTTTATCTTTCCTAGAGGAAGAAGGGGCTTGGCCTTGTATTCTAATGCACAGTTTCTTGGTTTTTCTGAATTGACTCCATCTACTTGGGATGAATTAAAGATATTGAATTTCAAAAGGATAATTAAGGACTCCAGAGACTTGTGTGGGTGCCTGTGTGAGCAGATGATGGACTGTCAAATTCCACCCAAGACAGGATTCTACATGTGGCATCTGTCCTGTTGTGGGTCATCTTTATGAGTTAGAAAGGACCTTGAGCTCATGCGGTCACTTTTAAAAGAGCAAGATCTCTTCACCTGAGTCTTGTATGAGCCTAGTTGTTTTTCTGCACTTTGGTTGGGGATATTTGTTGCAGCAGAGTCCATTTCCAGTCACAAATCCTTGATGTCAACTGACTGCCAAGTGACATCATTGTGTGGTGCTGTAGTCTATGATGTAGGGGAAGTTTCACTCACAGTTCTTGGAAGCAGAGCATTAGTGCACATGAAAGCCTAGAGAGGATGGGTTTTTCCCAGCATCCTTATGAGCTCCTTGTTCTCTTCCTTCTTGAGTAATGTGATTAGGCGGCAAACCAACTGAAACTTTGCTTCTTTGCCTTGTAGGCGGAAAGGGCTCATCTTGAACATTTCTTCTGGGGTGGCCCTCTTTCCCTGGCCCCTATACTCTACCTATTCGGCGTCCAAGGTGAGTGAGAGCATTGAAGTCTTCCTCCTCTTGCCTTTCCCAGATGATCCATGTACTCTGGATCATCTGGCAAGTTGATGGATAGGTTTCCCAGGAGGCACTCTTCTATGTACAGGGTGGAGCTAGTCAGCAGGTGTTTGGGAGCACATCAGATAAAGGTGCAGCCCCTGGGCTGACAAGGTCTGCAGCAGCACACCTAGGCAGGTGCAACTTCCATGATGGGCCTCCAGCCCTCACTCACTTCCTGACCTGCTGTCTTCTTGCCAACAAGTAACATTGTAGCTTCCTTCCTGCCCTGGAGGCCTAGTCAGCTGTCCCCATACCCCAGTCTTTAAAACAAACCCTTGGAGGAGGGGGTGCTTTAGACAAAGGACAGCTTCCCTGGGTTGGGTCATCTATATGCAGTGGCCCGAGGTATGTATTTATCCCAAAATGTATGTTCCCACCAATTGATGTAGCTTTTCCTAGACCAAGAAATGAAGTTCTAATTCCCATCAAGACAAGCCTCTGCATTTAAAGATAAAGCCGTTGGCTACTTGTGGTGCATTTTGAAATCTGAGTAAGTTGGTTCTGATGGAGAAAGCAAGCTCTGTGTCCTGAGGTGTTTCTCCTTCTTTCTCCAGGCTTTTGTATGCACGTTTTCCAAGGCACTGCAAGCGGAATATAAAGCAAAAGGAATCATTATCCAGGTGAGGTTAACAGTTCTGAGTCCATGGGAACAGGAACTCTGGATTTACATGGAGCTGGGGCCACTATCTCCTGCAGTACTGACAGTGCACGTGTAGCCAGGAGGAAGGTGGTCTGGATGACACCATGGGAGTTATTGGGACCGCTGTGGTAACAGCTGTGCCACCTCTGTTCCACCTGCTGCCGCAGTCACCCATGTCTCTGTCAACCCTCTGGCTACCTGATGCTGCATCAGGACAGAAATGGGGCTTGTTGACCATCCTTTACTCTCTGATATAAGTACAGGAGACAGGTTTATGTGGGAGAAATTGGGGAGAGGCAACAAAAGAAAACTGGACACTCAGTCCATGTTGGAAAAAGTGGCGGTGCTTCTCTTGTGAGCTGTTTCATCTGTGATGAGCCACAGAAATCCTCAAGCATTGGTTCTTGAGCAGTCAGGAAGAGGTGCTCTCTTGCCCCTTTCACCTACAATGGCAGACCCACCATGGAGAAGACCTTGTCCTACTAACTGTAAACAGAGCTGGGTTGTCACTGCCATCTGTAGGCTAACCAATGTGATATCTTGAGGTTTCAGTGACATACATGTACTTGGTTCAGCAACACAGAGTTAAGTGGTTTCTGGAAGCTGGAATAAAAAGTTGATAGAGGGTTTTTGTTAGTCTTTGGGAAGAGGTTGCATGGCATACTTTTAGAAATGAAAAAGGCACACTCAGGGTGATATCTTTAAAATTATTGCTATGCATACTAATTTTCAATTAAAATACCCAGGTGAGAATATCTCAGGTGGCTGTTCTTATAAATTAACCATCTATAGCATAAAACTTATTCAATAGACAGATATGAGTTAATGGTGAGAACTTTGAAAATAATGTCATCTTCCCAGCCACAGTGAGTGACTGTGACAGTTGTGTCACTAGACCACAGCCCCGTTCTCTGCCCTGTTGAACTATAAAGTCTCACCTATCAGAGATTTCCCCCCTCCTATCCATTTTCCAGCTACCAGCTGAAGATCAGTTCCTTTTGTAACAGTGCTATCCCATGTAGGCTAAGTTTACTGCAGTTTAAAAAACAAGCCTTGAAATCTCACTGACTTAAAACCACAAAGATTCATTTATCATTCATGCTACACATTCACTGTGATCTGGCATAGGGGATTAGCTCATTGTAGTGACATAGGGACCTAGCCTGATGGAGCAGCTGCCATCTTGGATATTTGACATGTCAGAAAAAAAGTAGTAGCAGTTCTAGAGGATTTGACTTTGATGATTAAGGGCTCTAGCTCAGAAAAGACACATGCCATGTTTGCTCATACTAACTGGTCATATCTGATCACATGGCCTTACCCAACCATAGAGGGACCAGGAAGTGCAATTCAATCATGTGTCTGGAAGAAAAAAGAACTATAAATATTTGGTGACTAACAGTAATAATTACCACAACTATTTTCTTCCTAGCCATGTGATGGTCTTAGCAGCAACTTGATCTTGATAATTGTGAACCACAGATGCTATAGCTGCCAAATTAGTGGGTTCTGTTGGGCATCAGGGGTAGGAGGAGTTGGGGTAGGAACAGGAGCCCCTTCTCTAATGCAGAAACCTTGGAACTACTCTCCTAGCAAATATGAGGTGAAAAGACCGTGACCTTTCAAAAACCAAGTAGCCTCTCCAAACACACATGTAATTGGTGCTCAATAAATATTTGTTAAATGAATGAGAAAGTATGTACTATATACTTGAGTTTAATTTTCAAATTCCAGTCTGCCATTTAAAATCTGAGTGATCCTGGAAAGCCTGCTTAAACTCTGTGAGCCTCAGTTTCCCCATCTGTAAAAAGGGGTTTATAATACTTTCTCATATCTCTGGGTTATTGTAAAGATCTAATGAATAGGAGAGATCCAAGATGGTGAAGTAGATAAACACTGTGACTGCTTTCTTCCATGAACACATTAAAATTACAACTAAGTTATAGAACAATCAACCTGGAGAGCCATCTGAAAGCTGGCTGAAACAGAAGTTTTATAACTAAGGATATAAAGAAGAAGCCACGTCAAGACTTGTAGGACAGGTGGAAATGTGAAACGGGCTGGCCCCAAGCCTCCATGTGGTGGTTGAGAATCAGGAGGGATACCTCAGCTGTGGAGGTTCACCCTGGAGTAGCAAGGCTCCCCAGCCCATAGTACTGGTGCTGGAAGAGGAGCTCCCACAATACCTAGCTGTGAAAGACAGTGGGGATTCTGACCATCCAGGTGAGACAGAGGGCTGTGGGAAACCCAGACACCCTATTAAAGGCCCCATGCACAGACTCACTGGCAGGCACTCACCCTGGGCTCTGTCGGAGGGATGGTTACTGGGGGTGAGAAGTGCTGGAGGGTGGGAGGAGGCAGATCAATTTGTATGGCTTTAGAACAAGGGCTGGAGGACAGTTGCCATTTTCACTGTTTGGGGTCCTTCTCCCATGCAGCCAGCAGGTGGGTGCCATCTTTCCTGTGTTGAGCCCTCCCCACAAGTCAAATCTGAATCTGATTGGCCTGTGAGCTCCGCTGGGATTCCATCCAACCCAACTCTCCCAACGTTGGAGGCACGTTCTTTCGAGCAGCCATCGCCACCTGCATTGCACTCTTTCTTAGAAAACTATTGGAGTCCATTGGCCCCAGGTGGGCAGTGATAGGCCTCAGTGTGCTCTGAGTCTTTTGCTGGTAGCTCCAGGCTCAGTACTGGCATCAAAAGAGAATTTACATTAACCTGGTGTCCACACCTCTTCCCACTCTAGTGACTCCATGAGACCCTGCCTCACCCAACTTGTATACTGCACAAGTCTTTATCAGTGGCTGAACCTTAAGGGATCTGTCAGGTGGCAGCAGGTCTCATGGTGTCCTGGCTTTTTGTGGAGGTACCCTACCCTTGGTACTGGTGGCAAATATCCTTGGTTTGCTGTATGGCCTCTCCCATGTGCCCAGGTTTAGCATAGACAGTGAACAACCATGGATCACTTTGTAGATCCTACCAGGTAGTCCCTGGGTAATCATAGACAGTGGGTGGCCTGGGCCTGCACTGGAGCCCATTCCAACAGGTCCCAGAACAAACATACTTGGAGGTTGGATTCAGACCACAGCAGAACACTACCTAATTACCCTCACAAGCAGCACACCCAAAAGATTGTCTCAACAGGCACAAGAGCCCTCTGGGGTGAATTCCACTCTGAGGGGTAAACCCCCACACAGCATCCTGGGAGCTGTGGATGTGGCCAACTCCCACAGCCAATTAGACTGAGGGCCAATCCCAGCAATTGGTGTGCCAATATGAATTAAGGTTCACTTATAACAGGAGGGCACACACAACCCACCCAAGGGACAGTCCTGGACCACTCAGAGCAGGTAACCAGGGAGACTATGCCAGGGCCTCACACGGTATGTACTATATAAGGCCCCCTGGCCAAGACTGGGAGACTCAACAGATCTACCTAATACACAGAAGCAAACAGAGAGGTAGCCAAAATGAGAAAACAAAGAAATGCATCCAGAATGAAAGAACAGGAGAAAAATCCAGCAAAAGAAATAAACAAAATGGAGGCAAGCAACCTACCAGAGAGAGAAAGTTCAAAACACTGGTTATAAAGATGTTCAAGGAACTTAATGAGAACTTTAACAAAGAGATAGGAAGCATAAAAAAAGACACAGAAACCATAAAGACGAACCAGTCAGAAGTGGAGAATACAACACGGGAACTGAAGAATGCACTAGAGGGAATCACCAGCAGACTAGATGAAGCAGAGGATCTAATCAGTAATTTGGAAGACAAGGTAGCATAAACACCAAATTGGAACAGCAAAAAGAAACAAGAATCCAAAAAACGAGGATATTTTAAGAGTCCTTTGGGACAATATAAAGCATAACAACATTCACATCATAGGAGTACGACATGGAGAAGAGAGAAACAAAGGGACTAAAAATCTATTTGAAAAAATAATGACTGAAAACTTTCCTAACCTGGTGAAGGAAATAGACATCCAAGTCCAGGAAATGCAGAGTCCTGAACAAAATGAACTTAAACAGGCCCTCACCAAGACACATTATAATTAAAACAGCGAAGGTTAAAGATTGACTCCTAAAAGCAGCAAGAGAAAGGCAACTAGTAATTTATAAAGGAGCTCCCATAAGATTGTCAGCTGACTTCTCAACAAAAACTTTGCAGGCCTGAAAGTATTGGCGTGAAATATTCAATGTGATATAAAGCAAGGACGTACAACCAACGGTATTCTACCCAGCAAGGCTATCATTTAAAATCGAAATACAGATAAAGAGCTTCCCAAACAAGAAAAAGCTAAAGGAGTTCATCGCCACCAAACCAGCATTACAAAGAATGTTAGAGGGACTTCTTTAAGATGGAAAAATAAAATCAAAATTATGAATAATAAAATAACAATAGCTACATATCCATGAACAATTGTATTTATTTATTATTTATTTATTTTTTTAAAGAGTTTATTGGGGAAGGGGAACAGTTCTTTATTGGGGAACAGTGTGTACTTCCAGGACTTTTTTCCAAGTCAAGTTGTTGTCCTTTCAATCTTAGTTGTGGAGAGTGCCATTCAGTTTCAAATTGTTGTCTTTTCAGTCTTAGTTGTGGAGGGCGCAGCTCAGTTCCAGGTCAGGTTGACGTTGCTAGTTGCAGGGGGCACAGCCCACCATCCCTTGCGGGAGTCAAGGAATACAATTGGCAACCTTGTGGTTGAGAGGACGTGCTCCAACCAACTGAGCCATCCAGGAGCTCAGCGACAGCTCAGCTCAAGGTGCTGTGTTTAATCTTAGTTGCAGGGGGCTCTGCCCACCATCCCTTGCGGGGGTCAAGGAATACAACTGGCAACCTGTGGTTGAGAGCCTGAGCTCCAACCAAATGAGCCATCCGGGAGGCAGCTTAGCTCAAGATGCCGTGTTCAATCTTAGTTGAAGAGGGCGCGGCCCACCGTCCCTTGCGGGATTCGAGGAATTGAACTGGAAACCTTGTGGTTGAGAGCCCACTGACCCATGTGGGAATCGAACCTGCAGCCTTTGGAGTTAGGTGCACGGAGCTCTAACCGCCTGAGCCACTGGGCCAGCCCTATTTATTTATTTTTAATTAAAGTTTATTGGGTTGACAATTGTTAGTAAAGTTACATAGATTTCAGGTGTACAATTCTGTGTTACATCATCTATAAATCCCATTGTGTGTTCACCACCCAGAGTCAGTTCTCCTTCCATCACCATATATTTGATCCCCTTTACACTAATCTACCACCCTTCTCCTCCCTTACTGTCTGGTAACCACTAAACTATTTATTGTCTGTGTCTATGAGTTTTTGTTTCTCATTTGTTTGTCTTGTTCTTTTGTTGTTTTGGGTTTATATACCACATATCAGTGAAATCATACGGTTCTCTGCTTTTTCTGACTTATTTCGCTTAGCAGCACACTCTCAAGATCCATCCATGTTGTCACAAATGTTCCTATATCATCTTTTCTCACAGCCGAATAGTATTCTATTGTGTATATATACCACAACTTCTTTATCCATTCATCTATCGAAAGACATTTTGGTTGTTTTCATGTCTTGGCCACCGTAAACAAAGGTGCAATAAACATTGGAGCTCATGTGTCTTTACGAATAAATGTTTTCAGATTTTTTGGGTAGATACCCAGGAGAGGGATTGCTGGGTCATATGGTAATTCTATTCGTAATTTTTTGAGGAGCCTCCACACTGCCATCCATAGCGGCTGCACCAGTCTGCATTTCCACCAACAGTGTATGAGGGTTCCTTTTTCTCCACAGCTTCTCCAACACTTGTTACTATTTGTCTTGATGATGAAAGCCATTCTGACTGGGGTGAGGTGATATCTCATTTTGGTTTTTATTTGCTTTTCTCTGATGATTAATGATGTTGAGCATTTTTTCATATGTCTATTTGCCATTCGTAAGTCCTCTTTGGAGAAATGTCTCTTCAGGTCCTCTGCCCATTTTTCAATTGGGTTGTTTGTTTTTTTGTTGTTGAGTTTCATGAGTTCCTTGTATATTTTGGATATTAGCCACTTATCCGAGGCACTGTTTGCAAAAATCTTCCCTCATTCAGTTGGTTGCCTCTATTTTGTTGATGGTTTCTTTTGCTGTGCAGAAGCTTTTAAGTTTCATTCAGTCCCATTCGTTTATTTTAGCTTTTACTTCCCTTGTCTTTGGAGTCAAATTCACAAAATGCTCTTTGAACCCAAGGTCCATAAGTTTAGGTCCTATGTTTTCTTCTATGCAGTTTATTGTGTCAGGTCTTATGCTTAAGTCTGATCCAGTTTGAATTAATTTTGGTACGTGGTGACAGATAACAGTCCAGTTTCATTCTTTTGCACATGGCTATCCAATTCTCCCGGCACCATTTATTGAAGAGGTTGTCTTTCCTCCATTGTATGTTTTTAGCTTCTTTGTCAAAAATTATCTGTCCATATTTATGTGGTTTTATTTCTGGGTTCTCAATTCTATTCCATTGGTCTATGTGTCTGTTTTCCTGCCAATACCATGCTGTTTTGATTATTGTAGCCCTGTAGTACAAGCTAAAGTCAGGCAGTGTGATACCTCCAGCACTGTTTTTTTTTTCTTAAGATTGCTTTAGCTATTCGGGGTCTTTTGTGGTTCCAAACAAATCTGATGATTTTTTGTTGTATTTCTTTAAAAAATGCCATTGGGATTTTGATGGGGATTGCATTAAATCTGTATATTGCTTTGGGTAATATGGCCATTTTAACTATGTTGATTCTTCCAATCCATGAGCACGGAATGTCTTTCCATTTCTTTGTGTCTTCTTCAATTTCTTTCAAAAATGTCTTATAGTTTTCAGCATATAGGTCCTTTACATTCTTGGTTAAGTTTATTCCTAGGTGTTTTATTCTTTTTGCTGCAATTGCAAAGGGAATTGTTTTTTGTATTTCTTTTTCTGAGATTTCATTGTTCGTATATAGGAATGCAATGGACTTTTGTACGTTGATTTTGTAGCCAGCAAGTTTACTGTATTCATTGATTGTTTCTAACAGCTTTTTGGTGGAGTCTTTAGGGTTTTCTATATAAAGCATCATGTCATCTGCAAAGAGTGATATTTTAACTTCTTCATTCCCAATTTGGATGCCTTTTATTTCTTTCTCTTGCCTGATGGCTCTGGCAAGGACTTCCAACACTATGTTGAAAAGCAGAGGTGATAGGGGACAGCCCTGTCGTGTTCCTGAACGTAGAGCAAAGGGCTTCAGTTTTTCACCATTAATTATGAGATTAGCTGAGGGCTTGTCATAGATGGCCTTTACTATGTTAAGGTATTTTCCTTCTATACCTATTTTATTAAGTGTTTTAATTATAAATAGATGTTGTATCTTGTCAAATTCTTTTTCTGCATCAATTGATATAATCATATGCTTTTTGTCCTTTATGTTGTTTATGTGATGTATCACATTGATGGATTTGCAGATGTTGAACCATCCTTGTGCCCCAGGGATGAACCCCACTTGGTCATGATGAATAATCTTTTTAATGCATTGTTGTATTCGATTTGCTAAAATTTTGTTTAGGATTTTTACATCAGTATTCATCAGAGATATAGGTCTGTAGTTTTCTTTTTTGTGTTGTCCTTACAAGTTTTTGGTGTCAGGGTAATGTTGGCCTCATAAAATGAGTTAGGGAGTACTGACTCTTCTTCAATTTTTTGGAAGAGTTTGAGCAGAATTGGTATTAGATCCTGTTTGAAGGTTTGGTAGAATTCACTAGTGAAGCCATCTGGTCCCGGACTTGTGCTTTTGGGAAGGTTTTGGATGACTGATTCAATTTCTTTACTGGTGATTGGTCTGTTTAGATTTTCCAGTTCTTCATGGTTCAGCCTTGGAAGGCTATATGTTTCTAAGAACTTGTCCATTTCTTCTAGGTTATTGAATTTGGTGGCACATAGTCCTTCATAGTATTCTTGAATGATCCTTTGTATTTCTGTGGTGTCTGTGATAACTTCCCCTTTTCATTTCTGATTTTGTTAATTAGTGTCTTCTCTCTTTTTATCTTAATGAGTCTAGCCAAGGGTTTGTCGATTTTATTAATTTTTTCAAAGAACCAGCGCTTTGTCACATTAATTTTTTCTATTGTCTTTTTGTTCTCTATTTCATTGAGCTCTGCTCTGATTTTTGTTATTTCCTTTCTTCTGCTGACCTTGGGTTTTACTTGTTCTTCTTTTTCTAGTTCTTTGAGGTGTAACATGAGGTTATTTATTTGGGATTTTTCTTGTTTCTTGAGATAGGCCTGTAATGATATAAATTTCCCTCTTAAAACTGCTTTCGCGGCATCCCAAAAATTTTGGTAGGATGTATTTTCATTGTCATTTGTTTCTATGTATCTTTTGATCTCTCCTCTAATTTCTTCTTTGACCCAGTCGTTCTTTAAAAGTATGTTGTTTAATCTCTATGTATTTGTGTTTTTTCCTGCTTTCTTTTTGCAGTTGCTATCCAATTTCAAAGCCTTGTGATCAGAGACTATGCTTGGTATGATTTCAATCTTCTTAACTTTGCTGAGGCTGCTTTTATGCCCCAAAATATGGTCTATCCTTGAGAATGCTCAATGTATAATCGAAAAGAATGTATAGTCTGATGTTTTAGGATGAAGTGCTCTATAAATGTCAATGATGTCCATTTCATCTAATGTGTAATTTAGGGCTGCTATGTCATGATTTATTTTCTGTTTGAATGATCTATCCATAGCTGTCAATGATGTATTTAAGTCCCCTAGTATAATTGTGTTTTGGTCAATTTCTCCCTTTAGTTCTGTTAGTAATTGCTTGGTATATTTTGGTGCTCCCTGATTGGGGGCATAAATATTGATGACTGTTATGTCTTTTTGTTGTATAGTCCCCTTTACCATTATGAAATGTCCATCTTTGTCTCTTGTTATCTTTTTCACCCTGAAGTCTGTTTCATCTGATATCATTATGGCTACACCTGATTTTCTCTGGGTA
This sequence comes from Rhinolophus hipposideros, assembly GCF_964194185.1. Lineage (NCBI taxonomy): Eukaryota > Metazoa > Chordata > Mammalia > Chiroptera > Rhinolophidae > Rhinolophus > Rhinolophus hipposideros. The sequence goes on along the minus strand of NC_138057.1, from coordinate 8,410,887 downwards.
CCATTTACTTGGAGTGCCAATTTCCACCCTTTCACTTTGAGTCTATGCTTGTCCTTGTGGCTGAGATGTGTCTCTTGGAGACAGCGTATGGTTGGGTTTAGTTTTTTGATCCAATCGGGTACTCTGTGCCTTTTTATTGGTGAGTTCAGTCCATTTACATTTAGGGTGATTATTGATACGTGAGGATTTCCTGTCATTCTATCTTTAGTTTTCTGGTAAGGCTGTGACTCCATTGTTTCTTTGCCTTTTTGTTGTTGTCTACTATTTCTGTGTGGTGATATTCTATGATGTTTCCCTCTGTTTCTTTTTTTATTATAGTATATATTTCAGTTCTGGATTTTTTTTTGAATGGTTACCCTTAAGATTATGTAAAAGAAAGTTTGATATTTAGAGTAGTCTTTTTCTTCATCACGCTTACTTTCTCCATTCCCATATTCCGGTTCAGGCCTTTACGCTCCCCCTTTTTATGTTTCGGTTGCCATAAATTGTCCCTGTTGATGGTGGTCGAATAGCCTCCTTTTGTATTTCTTGTAGTGCAGGTGTGTATTAGAAAATTCCCTCAGCTTCTGTATGTCTGGAAAAGTCTTTATTTTTCCTTCATATCTAAAGGATATCTTTGCTCGATATATGATTCTTGGCTCATGATTTCTCTCTTTCAATAGTTTGAATATTTGGTTCCACTCCCTCCTGGCTTGTAGAGTTTCTGCTGAGAAATCGGATGACAATCTAGTGGGCTTTCCTTTGTAGGTTACCGTCTTCTTTTCCCTGGCTGCCTTGAGGATTCTTTCTTTGTCATTGATTTTAGACAGCTTGAATACAATGTGCCTTGGAGAAGGCCTGTTGGGGTGAGGTAATTAGGTGTTCTATTTGCTTCTTTGATTCGAGGATCCAGTTCTTTCCACAAGTTTGTGAAGTTCTCATCGACTGTTTGTTTGAATATACTGTCTGATCCCTTCTCTCTTTCTTCTCCTTCTGGTAAGCCCATTATTCTTATATTGCTTTTTCTGATGGACTCAGAAAGTTTTTGTAGAGTTCTTTCATTTCTTTTAAGTCTCAACTCTCTTTTGTCTTCCATCCATGTCATTTGATAGAAATGAGATTGAAACCAACTATCTTCGATGTCACTGATTCTTTCCTCCAACTGGTCAACTCTACTACCTAAGTTGGCTATTTCATTCTTAATTTCTTCTACTGAGTTCTTAATCTCCAGAAATTCTATTTGGTTGTTTGTTAAAATTTCAATCTGTTTGGTAAAATGTTCATGTTGTTCTTTGATTGTGTTTCTTAGTTCATTAAACTGCCTTTCTGTGTTTTCTTGCATCTCGTTGAGTTTTTTCAGAACTGCAATCTTGAATTCTCTGTCATTTAAGTCACATATTTCCATATCTTTAAGTTCATTTTCTGGAGACTTTTCACTTTCTTTCTGAGGTGCCTTGTGTGCTTTGCTTATTTATGGCAATTACTGATTTATTATTTCTCTTCCTAGACATCTACAGGAGTGGGTTCTGCAACAGGTTGATAGGAAGAGGTTTTTCTTATGTTTTCCAGTACGTGTTGGTAGAATATTTTATTTTCTCTTGGACTGCAGGCTTTTTTTCTCATTCACACTATTTTTATCATGTTTTCTCTGCACTATTCCAGCTTTTCACACAATGGGAGGATTCCCCAGAAGGCAGGCTTCTCCTCTTTTAACAGTTTGCCTGGGTCATAGGGCACCATGTCCCTATGGGGATGCGGCGAGCTTTTGAAGTTCCAAAGCTCTTCCTGCACCAGATTCAGAGCCCATATGTTTCAGCAGTTCTGTTTACTCCTGCAGGGATCCGCCCAGATAGGTGGGGACAGGGGCAGTGTGAGTTGTCCCAGAGCAATGGCGGCAACCACCACCACAGCCAGTCCTGCTTCCACAGCTCCCTCTCCTTTGCTGGAACTAGTTGGTCTGTGAATCTGTGTCTGCAGACCACAGTTCTGAGAACTGGAAATATTCTGTTTTTTTGATCTGATACTGCTACTCTTCCTCTTCTAGCACTGGGCAGGTGGCGGCAGGGTGAGGTCTAGGAGGGTAAGGAGGGGACGGCTAGTCTCAGTGTCTAAGGCTTCCATTCTCTGCTCAGCAGAGAGGGCTTAAACCACCGTTTTCAGCCTTCTTTTCTCAGTCTTTTCTCCGAGGTCTCTGCTGTGAGCTTTGGGTTCAGCCGTGTTATATGCTGTCCCCTAAGCACTGTGGTCCATAAACGGAGCCCTAGAAGTCCGAGTTCCTCCCTCTCCCGCCGCTGTGGTAGTTGCGGGATGCAGCGAGCTCAGAGCACTGAGCTAGGTCTGCGTCCTGTGCCCGTGGGGCTCCGTCTTTGCACTTCTCTCTTCCTTCCTCACCTGCTCGTGAGATTCGCCCACCTTTAGGTGAATTCAGTAGTGTGCCTCTTTGTCTTGCCTGTTTGCTGTGCATGGAGTCCTTTGTGGAGTTATAATTTTTCAATTTGTTGTAAATTCCAGGGGAGATTTCCAGAGGCTCACCTCACACTGCCATTTTGATCCATTAACAATTATTATCAATATAAATGGATTAAATGCTCCACTCAAAAGACATAGGAGGGCTGAATAGATAAGAAAACAAAACTCCTACATGTGCTGCCTATAAGAGACTCACTTCAGATTGAAAGACACACACAGAGGTAAAATAAAAGGAAGGAAGAAGATATTTCATGAAAATTAAAAAAAATCCTGGGGTAGCAATATTTATACCAAACCAAACTTTAAAACAAAGGCTATAACAAGAGACAGGACTCAGTAATCCCACTTCTGGGTATTTATCCAAAGAACCCCAAACACTACTTCGAGGAGACATGTGCATCAATATGTTCATTGCAGCATTGTTTACAATGGCCAAACTATGGAGGCAACCTGGGTATCAGTCAGTGGAACAATGCATAAAGAGGATGTGGTACATATATACAATGTAATATTGCTCGGCCATGGAAGGGAATGTGTTCTTGGCATCTATGGCATCATGGATAGACCTGGAGGGTATTGTGCTGAGTGTCAGGGAGTGTCAGACAGAGAAAGACAGATGTAATGTGATTTTGCTTATATGTGGAATCTAAAGTACAAAATAAACAAACAAAACAGAAAGAAACTCATAGATACAGAAAACATTTTGATGGTGCCAGAGGGCAGGGAGGTTGGGGGTTTGAGTGAAAAAAGAGGAAGGGATTAAGAAGCACAAATTGGTTATTATAAAGTAGTTATAGGGATGTAGGGTATAGCATAAGGAATATAGTCAATAATATTGTAATACCTATGTATGGTGTCAGATGGGAACTAGGTTTGTTGGGGTGATAGATGGGAGAGGATTGGGAACAAGGTGAAAAAGCTGAAGAGATTAAGATGTACAAATTGATAGGTACAAAATAGTCATGGAGATATAAAGTAAATAGGGAATATAATCAATGGTATGGTAATAACTATGTATCGTGCCAGGTGGGTACTAGACTAATCAGAGGGATCATTTCTTAAATTGTATAAATGTCTAACCAGTATGCTGTTCATCTGAAATTAATATAAAATAATACTGAATGTCAACTGCAGTCAAAAAATTAAAAAGGGGAGGGGGAAGGTGAAGGTGAATAAGAGGTCCAAATTTCCAGGTATAAAACAAGTAAGTCACGGGGATGTAACTTACAGCATAGGGAATATACTCAATATTATTGTGATAGCATAGTTCGGTGTCAGATGGTTGGGTTGCTGGACTTATGTTGATCACTTATGGTTACATGGTGATCTTTATGTATATAAATGTTGAATGACTATGGTGTACCCCTGAAACTAATATAATATTGCATGTTAGTTATATTTTAAATAAAAATATTTTTTAAAACTTAATGTATAAATAAGTATGGAAGTTTAACCACTATTTACTGAGCCCTGTTTTGTACAAAAAGGTGTTTTGTCAACCAAAACTCACTGTAGGAATGAGAATACTTGTAAGGATTTCCCTAGTTGGAGACTGTGGTTGGGAATACCTGCTCCTTACATTTCTCTAAGAGTACTATTTTGAGATCTTTTGAAGAAAAGTGTTATGCAAATTAATGACAGCACTAATTTCCATAAGAACCAAGTCAATTGGATTGATTGACTTATAACTGGATTTAATTATGTACATTATTTCAAGTGATATGAAGAAAATGCAATATGACAAGAATTACAAATATGACGTGAAGAAAAATAAAACCAAAGAAAGAAGCATGGATCTTTTTTTCTCTCTGAAGCTGCCAAGGTCTCTATCTGGGGATAAAGTAAGAAACCCCATTACAAAACCTCATGCCAGGCCACAAGGTGGTTAGATTACAGGTGGAAACATGGTGTCAGATTTCCAGGGTACAACGCGTGGTTGTTTATTTTTCTTACCACAAGAGGAATGATTATGAGGCATGTGCCACTCCTGTCTCCTAACAGAATTGTGAAAGTAGGAATCCAGAGTGCTTTAAATTGCTCCCACTTTGGCTGTATATGTTAGAAATAAACTTCTGAGATATGGTTGCCAGATGCAGGACATCCAGTTAAATATGAATTTCAGATAAATAACAAATATGTGTTTTTTTGTTTGTTTGTTTGTTTGTTTTTTTTACTATAAGTATATCCCATACAATACTTGGGACATAATTATCCTGAATTCTTTTTGTTGTTTTTCTGGATTCAAATTTAACTGAGTGTCCTGCATTTTTATTTTTGAAGTCCGGCAACCATGTTCTGAGAGATGGCTCATGTCCTGAGTCTCTTGTGTGCATTTGAACCACCTGCTGTTGTGTGGCTAAAGCCTTATCTAGAGTTAGTGGCACAGTGAAACTAGAAACCCGATTCGCAGCTCTATGTCAGTTCTATGCCTTTTCAGTGATCCATTGTCATTTAGGATCCTGAAACTTTTCACAGGAAGAAGAGCACTGGACAATGAAGGGATGGTAAAGCGGGAGTTTGTTTCTGAGGGTTGGGCAGATTGCTTCTGTCTTACGGTCTTTATTTCCCGTTGTAGGTGCTGACTCCATACGCTGTTTCAACCCCAATGACAAAGCATCTCAATACCAGCCTGATAACCAAGACTGCTGATGAATTTGTTAAAGAATCGTTGAATTATGTCACAATTGGAGATGAAATCTGTGGCTGCCTCGCCCACGAAATCTTGGTAATCGATAATATCTCCTTTCTTGAAGCAAGTGAAGACAGGTGTGATAATAAACAACGGTGTTACTGGTTTAGTATTTACTATGCTATACTATGTATCGTTATTTTACGTGTATCATTTATCGTGTATTCTTTCTACTTATGACAAAAAGTCTGCTGTAAAACAGCATACCATGTTACAGTGGCAGCAGCCTCATAGATTTCATGTTTACCATGTTTCTTGATTGCATCATTTTCTCTTGTGCTTGATTAAATCTTGTGTTGTTTTGTTCATTGTGGCCCCTAAGCATACAAAATCCACTGCAAATGTGGCCAGTAAGAGGCCACATTGAGTGATTGACCTGGAAATGAAATTAAAAATGATTCAAGACCATGAAGGTGGAAAATCAGTAATGGTTATTGCTCACCGGTCAGGCATGTCCCAGTTCCCCATAGCTATGATCATAAACAACAGGAACAAAGTGATGGGAGCTGTTAAAGGATCTGCTTCATTGAAGGCAACAAGATTCACAGAAAATTGAGAAGGGATTATCAGACATGGGGAAACGTCTAATGGTCTTGATTGAAAACCAGACACAGAAGCATATCCTTTTCAGCACCATGATGATCATGGCCAAAGAAAAAAGTTTGCGATGTTGAAGGAAAAGCTTGAATCTGACTATGATGTTGAATTTACTGCTAGCTCTAGATGGTTTAAACAATTCAAGAATCATTACTCAATACATAATGTGAAAGTGAGTGGTGAGTTTGCAAGTGCTAATGTGAAGGCAGCTGAAGAATTTTGGGAAAATCTAGATAAGCTGATTGTGGAGGAAAATTGTAGTCAGAACAGATTTTCAATATGGATGAACGCTCCCTAGTCTGGAATGGATACCTGAAAGGACTTTCATCCATAAGGGGGCCAAGTCAATGCCAGGTTCTAAGGCTGTTAAACACAGGATAACAGTTTTGCCTGGGGGCAGTGTTGCAGGCTAAACTCCTTGTGATCTGGCACAGTGAGAATCCAGGGCCTTCAAGCATATCAATAAGCACACACTGCCAATGTGCTACAGGAGCAATAAGAAGTCATGGATGACCCAGTTCCTCTCCCAAGATGACCTCCTGATTGCTATTCCAACAAAATGGAGAAGTACTGTTTGGAGAATAACATACCTTTCAAGATTTAGCTTGTTGTTGATAATGCTCCTAGGTAGCCTCCTTTATTGGTATTCTTCATCCCAATATCAAAGTGGTGTTTATCCCTCCAAACACCATCTCTTTGTTCCCACCAATGGATCACGGAATTATAGCAGGTTTTAAGGCCTACTACCTGAGGAGGACCTTTGCCCAGGCTATTGCTGCAACTGAGAAAGATGCTGATGCAATTCTGGAAGGATTACAACATCTATGACTGCATCAAGCACCTTGCTTGGGTTTGGAGTGATGTCACCAAGAAGTATATGAATGGCATCTGGAAGAAGACACTCAAGAGGTTCGTCCATGATTTCAAAGAATTTGCCAAGGATGGGGAAGTTACAACAATCAATAAGGCTGTGGCTGAGATGGAAAATATCTGGGTGTGGATGAGGGTGACATGGAGGAGAAACTACAGGGGGTTCTGAGGAACTGACTAATGAAGACTTGTTGGAACTGGAACAGGAACTCATAGCTATACAAGAGGAAAGAGAAAAGGAAACTGCAAGATAAGAAAAAACTCCCAAGAAAATTCACAGTGAAGGGTCTCACAGGAGTTTTGCAGACCTCAACAAGCTCCTTAAAAAGTTTCTCATGAATTAAAAAACACCAAAAGATTTTCATTAATACAGAGGAAGTTTCATGGTGCATTATCTGCATATAAGCAAATCTATGATGAAAAAAAGAAACAAACCAAGCAAACCACCATGGACATATTTCTGAAGAGTGACACATCCTTAAGAAGAGCCTCAGGCAGGCCCTTCAGGAGGTATTTCAGAAGAAGACACTGTTGTCATAGGAGATGCCAGCTCCATGCATATTTTTGTCCCTGAACACTTTCCAGTGGGACCAGATATAGGTCCATATATCATAGGAGACAATGATATTAACGATCCTGACCCTGAGTAGTCCTAGACTAATATGTGTGTTTGTGTCTTAGTTTTTAACAAAAAAATTTTAAAAAGTAAAATAAAATTTAAAAATAGAGAAAAACTTATAAAATAAGGATATAAAGAAAGAAAATATTTTTGTACAGCTGTACAATGTGCTTGTATTTTAAGCTAAGTGATATTACAAAAGAATCGAAAAGCTTAAAAATTAAAAAGTTTATAAAGTAAAAAAGTTATAGTAAGCTAAATTTAATTTTCTATTGAAGAATGAAAAGTATTTTTGCATAAATTTAGTGTAGCCTGTGTCCAGTGTTTATAAGGTCTACAGTGGTACAGTATGACCTACGACTTCACACTCCCCACTCACTCACTGACTCACCCAGAGAAACTACCATTCCTGCAAGCTCCATTCATAATAAGTGCCCTATAAGGATGTACCATTTTAAAAATATTTTATACCATATTTAAAATTTTAAATGTACTTTCTCTGTTTTGATAAATACAATTGTGTTAAAATTGCCTACCGCATCCAGTACAGTAGTAACAGGCTGTATGGGTTTGTAGTCTATGAGCAATAGGCTATACCATACAGTCTAGGTGTACAGTAGGATGTACCATCTAGGCTTGTGTAAATACACAGTATGTTGTTCAAACAATGATGAAATCACCTAAGGATGCATTCCTCAAATGTATTCCCGTCGTTAAGTGACACGTGACTGTGCTTAAAAGATTTTGGGACTTCAGTAGTCAGAAAAAATACTTTTAAAGATGATGAATATAAATTAAGATGTGTTAGTTGTAACTTTCTGTGCTTCTTTTGTCTCAGACACTCATGTTTTTGTCTATTCAAGGCGAGCTTTCTGAACCTGATCCCATCACGGGTCATTTACAGCAATGTGTTCAGGAAGCTACTACTGACACACTACACTGATTACCTCAAGCGGAACACCAACATTAGGTAATCCAGGTGGGCTAACGTGCCATCCAGCATCGCTTTCTTACCACGTTCAGCATTGGCCGCAGAAGACCAACTTGCAGACTAGCACCCATCATCTCTTCAAGCTGGACGGCCATATCACAGATACAGTATTTTAGATGAATACAACTTTTGTGTCATTTTGCTCACTTAAAAATCAAGGACAAATGGAGACCAGCCTTGAAAACTCCCTGAGCAAATAAAGCCAGTTTACTCATAGAAACAAAAGTTAACTTACTTTGCAAGACTACTGATGGGATTCAGGGCAAACCTCCCCGAAATATGTCACTTTGGCATATTGATTATTTCTAATTAAAGTTACTTAAGAAATAGCAAAATGAACACTGTGACTCTCCTTTGCCCTCTATGAAAGCAGTAAATAAATTTCCCACGTGAAAAGTACCCTCTCCTCACCGGGAGAAAGACAGCCATCCTTCTCTCCAGAGGTGGGGAATCAGGGCCCACAGGGCTGTATAAACAAATGTTGTTACTTTTTCAGTAATTTACTACCCCAGGCCCAAACCCCTTTGTCAATTCTTCACAAATAATTGTTTCTTTTTTTAAAAGGTGTAAAAACTGTCTGCTAAGGTCACTTCTCTGAGCTTCATTCTAAGTGTCTGTATTAGTGCTCCAGTTTGCAAACTGTCTTCTTGTTTGTGCAGAATAAATTTTCACTAATTACTGCTTCAATGATTCATTGGTTTTACTTTGGCTATTTATGAACTTTGATACTCAGATCTGGAGATCTTTGGGTCAGCTATGGTGTAAAAAACCATGTGTCATGCAATGGGATTTCAGGGTTTTGTGTGTGAGGAGGAGGATGCCTGTAGGCAAAATTATAAGAATTTCTATAGAGGATTGCAATATAAATGTGGTGAGAAGAAAGCCTCTGATTCTTTGAATATCGAGAACAATTAAACCTAGTAAACTACTTTTATAGCTATGTTGAACAATTTCTGAAGTTGCTAAACTTTATTAAGATTGCTGTAGTCCTAGAACACTGGTCCTCAAAGTTCCTCAGAGACCCAGGAAACTGTCTAGGAAAGGTGTGGGGGCAACAGCTACAACAGGCCAGTTTCTGGGAACCCTTATTTTGACTAATGCAACACTAACTTAATTTTATTTATATTTGCCATTCTATGTACGACTGTGTTTACAAAAATAAACACAGAAAAAGATATGTTGCTAAAAATAGTTTAAAAACTTTTGCTCTAATGCAGGAGTTGATAACTGTGGAAATGAGTTTTTTGCAGGTCTCCAGCTCTTGGGGTGCTGGACTGAGCACTTACTTATTAACACATAGGAGGTAGTGTGTTGGGGAATTACTAACCTTCATCTCGTGAGGGAGCTGGAGGGGAAGCATGCCAGCTGGCAACCGTGTTCTGGTTGGCATTGGTCAGGAGTGCTTCCTAAGACATCGAGGCACCACCAGTGCTAGGTGGCACTCATTTTTTGTTGAGACCATCAATGCCATATATGGTGTGAGGAAAGAATTTTTGTTCTGCTGCTCCATTTAGAAAAAGGAGGCTGGGAGATTTTGTTGGAATTTATGGAACATTTTGATATTTTAGGGAAGAACATTTAATACCGTGGTAAGCTTGGAAAGTGTAGACTATAATATCATAGCTCTTATAACCCTGCTCTGAGGAAAAAACTGGGATGTTATTCATTCTCAAGTATAGATATATATTTATATTTTCTCAGTGATGGGTAACAATAACAATTATAATAGAGAATATTTTTATGGTACCCATACGTACTGGTTATTTACCTATTGTCTTTCAGTTCTAAGCCCCTTTATTCTGATCTATGATGCTGGGCTTGAAGCTTCAGACTCAGGATCTAAGACACTCACGTGAGCTGACTTTGTGTTAGACTGTGCCAATGGGAGACAATTTGGGAGGCAAAAAGAGGTAGGAGGGCGTAGGGAAACTCCTTTCTGATGGCACTCTTGTTACTGTCCTTCTGCAGAGATGACAGCTTAGCCAGTCAGTACCAACCAGGAGATAGCGTGCAAGGAAGGATTTGAATTCTAGCCCCCTTTAGAGGTCTGAGCATTAACCTGAGAGGGGTCTCTCCTCAGAGTACCCAGTTCCAGGAAACACTACCTCTTCCCTTTGGTTCTACCAGCCCTGCAGTTACTGGTATCTGAGTTAGTGTCCTTTTTTTCCCCTCTTTCAGCCTTTTAGTCTTTCTGTCTAATCTTGTAGGAATTTTAGAACAGAATCCAACGTGGGGAAACTGAAAACTTTTTCAGTTTTCTCTTTTTTTAATTGAGATATAATTGAGATACTATATTAGTTTCAGGTGTACAACATAATGATTCGATATAAGTGTGTATTGCAAATGATCACACAAGTCTAGTTAACATCCATCACCACACATGGTTACAATTTTTTTCTTGTGATGAGAACTTTGAAGGTATAGTCTCAGCAACTTTCAAATATACAATAAAGTATTATTAACTATAACCACCATGCTGTACATCCCCAGGATTTATTTGTTTTATGTTGGATGTTTGCACCTTTTGACCACCTTGACCCATTTCTCTCAACTCCTGCCTCTGGTAACCACAAATTTGTTATCTGTATTTTTGTTGTTTTTAGATTCCACATATAGATGAGATCATATGGTATTTGTCTTTGTCTGTCTGACTTATTTGTCTTAGCATAAAGCCCTCAAGGTCCATCCTCATTTTTTTTGAGCTACCTTTGTGTGTGTGTAGGGAGGTCATAAAGACAGAAAGAAAAGGAGGTGAGAAGAGGAAAAGAACTATTTGAGTTTCACATACTTTGGCAAGGTGGTTGACGATGGGCCAAGGCACTTAGTCTCCTTGGACTTTGATTACCTCATCAGCAAGATAAAAAGATTTGACTACATGATCTATAATTTTCTATTCAGCTTTTATAGTCTATACATTTCAAGTAAGTTTTGGAAACAAACATTTTTCCTTTCTCAAGCTTTACAAAACAGTTTTCCTGATTGTAAAAATATATACAGTGTAAGAAATATAAAAACTATAGAGGAAAAAGAAGAAAATAAAAACCACCATTTATCTCACCACCCAACATTAACCATTCTTCATCAGTTGTGGATGTTCTTTTACAAATTTTCTGTGTCTGTGTGTCTAAGTGCATTTTTACATTCTACCTTTTCCCTTAATATTACAGCATGAGATATCCTTGTGTTAATAAATATTCAAAAGATGATTTACAGTTTTTACTTAACACTTACTCATATGAATGAATGTAACTTATTTTACCACCCCTTTTTGCTTTGAATTTAGTTATTTTTTGATTTTTAAAGTCTTATAAATAACTTGTAACAATCTACATCCTTATATAGGCATTGTTTTGTTGTTGTTATTGATATTGACATTTTGAGTATTTTTGTAATGTCTTTATTATTTCACATATTATACAATTCACCCATTTAAAGTGTACACTTTGATTATTTTTATTGTATTTACAGAGTTGTGCAATCATTGCCGGAATAAAGTTTAGAACATTTTATCATCTCACATAGGAACCTCATACCAACTGGCAGTCACTTTCCATTCTACAACCCCCTTCCCAGCCCCAGACAACCACTAACCTGCTTTCTGTTTCTATGGGTTTGCTTATTCTGGACTTTTAATATAACTGGAGTTATATGATATGTGGATTTTTGTTATTGGCGTCTTTCACTTAGCATAATGTTTTCAAGGTTCATTCATGTGTGGCATGTATAAATAAATACTGCATTCCTTTTTTATGGCTGAATAATATCTATTGTATGGATAGACCATATTTTATTTATCAGTTCATTAGTTGATGGACACTTAGGTTGTTTTCATTTTTTGGCTATTATGAATACTGCTATGAGCACTCATGTACAAGTTTTGTATGGACATATGTTTTCACTTCTCTTAGGTATATACCGTGTTTCCCTGAAAATAAGACCTAGTCGGACCATCAGCTCTAATGCATCTTTTGGAACAAAAATTAATATAAGACCCCATCTTATTTTAATATAAGATGGGATATAATATAATATAATATAATACAATATAATATAATATGGTATATAATAACAGGTATAATATAATATATAATATAATATGATATGATATAATATAATATAATATAATATAATATAATATAATATAATACTGGGTCTTATATTAATTTTTGCTCCAAAAGACGCATTAGAGCTGATGTCCGGGTAGGTCTTATTTTCAGGAAAACATGGTACCTAGGAGAGGAATTGCTTGGTCATATGATAACCCTATGTTTAACCTTTTGAGGAACTGCCAAACTGTTTTCTATAGTGGCTATACCATTTTTACATCACTCCCAGCAGTGTACGAGGGTTCCAATTTCTCCACATCTTCACCAACACTTGTTCTTAACTGTCTTTTTGATTATAGCCATTCTGGTGGCTGTGAAGTGATATCTCATTATGGTTTTGACTTCTATTTCCCTGGTTGCCAATGATGTGGACCATCTTTTCACATGCTTATTGGCCGTTTCTCTGTCTTCTTTGGAGAAATCTCTGCCCAGAATGTGGTTCCATTTTTAAATGAGGTTGTCAGTGTTTACTGATGTGCGTGCATCCTTACATTTCTGATTCTTTCCTCAAAGTGGAATTTCTGGATGAAAATGTCTAAACATTTTTAAAACTCCTAATACTTATTACCAAGTTGTTTCTAGAGAAGCTGTATATATTTATACCTCCATCTTTAGCAGTAATTTTCACCCGGGGGTGTGGTTTTGCCCCCGAGGGGACATTTTGTAATGTCTGGAGACATTTTTGATTATCCCAACTCAGGGAAGGAAGATACAACAGGCAACTCTTGTAGGTAGAGGCCCAGGACGCTTCTGAACATCCTACACTGCATAGCACAGCCCCCTTCCCTCCACCCAAGATAAAATTATCTGCCCCAAAATGTTGACAGTGCTGATGTTGAGAAACTTTGAACTTTGGTTTATAAGGTTTCTGTCTCAATATACTACTCTTTTCATCTATTAATTCTTCGTTTTAGAATTTTGTTAAATTCTGTCTGGTCAAATGATTAACCATTATACTTTTAAATTATTTCCCTTTGGATCATTATGTCTTCCTTCAATCAAAACTGGAATGTGATATAGTCAATTCACTCCCTCTAGTATTTGTTGAGACCTACTATGTGTTACTTATTGCTAGAGCCAGAATGGGCTATAGGAAACCAACAAGACATTAACTCAAAGGACATAATGATAATAATAGTTTACTATTATTTTTGATGCCTAATATGTGTTATAGGCACGTACATTTTCACTCATCACAGCATACTATGAAGTAGGTATTTGTACTATTTAGGTTTAAGTTCACTTGTGAACTTATAATTGTATAATGGAGACTCCAACAATGGCTTAAAAAAATAAAAAAGACATTTATTTCTTTTTTGCATGAAAGTCTGTAGCTAGGCAGTCCAGGGCAGCAATGGTAGGTAGTTCTGCTGAACAAAGTTTTAAAGCACCCAGGTTCCTGCCAGCTTAACCACTACTCTAGTCCTAAGGTGTTCAAGGTGGTTGCTGGATCTTCAGCCATCACATTCAGGCAGCAAGATGGAAGAAAGGAATGACAAAAAAGGAGCAAAGAGTGTATGCTGGTTTCATTTTAAGGAAGATTTCTAGATGCTGTCACCTGATACATTCTTTTATTTCTCATAGGGAGAATTTAATCATGCAGCTACACCTACCTGCAAGGAAGGCTGTACTTTGTGACACCATGCGCACAACTTTAGACTTCTATTACTGTGACAATAAAAGGGTAACATTATGGAGAGACAAGAGCAGTCTGTGCACAACTTCCCCCTTCCTTTTACAGATAAAGACATGAAAGTCCAGGGACGTTAAATTGTCATAAGTTACATAGATTAAAAATGCCAGACCTGAGATTTGACCTTAGCTCGGATAACAAAATTTATGTGTTGTTTTATTTTCCTATCACATCACCTTTCACTTAAAGTTTTAATGAGGTTCCAAGACATGAACCAATTACAAAATAAGGCAGATATTTTTAAAGTGTTAGAATATGTGGCAGTAAGCAGTAACCACTCCCTGCCCCCAGTCCTGGCAGTGGTTTTAAAAGCTCCCATGTGCCGACCTCACACAAGAGCTGCGACTCAACTCTCTGGAGAGAACATGCAACATTTTGAGTGGCAGAGGCCCTTGACTGGGGTAGGGTGTTGGGCAGCTCATCAAAAAGGTTGGTTAAATATGGGAATCATAGAAGATAACACATACCTTAAACATCTTAAGAAATTATTATGGAAAATTCCAAACATACACAAAGCGATCAGAATAGTATAATGTAGCTTCATGATACGATTCAACAATCATCAACATTTGCAATTCTTGCTTTATCTCTAACTTCATCTTCTCCCCACCCCCGACTCAAGTTTTTAAATTCCATTTTCTTTAGGTAAAATTTACATACATTAAAATACACTAATCTTAACTGTACAGTTTTGACAAATGGACACAGTGTGTGATCCACAATCCTATCAAGATATTGAACCATTACCCCAGAAAGTTTCCTGAGTTCTATCAGTTTTGTTTGTGCTAGAATTTTATATAAATGAAGGGTCTGGCTTTTTTCATTCAGTATCATATCTATGAGATTTACCCTCTTGTTGCATTCATTCTTTTTTACTGTTGACTATTATTTCATGTAGGAATATATCACAATTTGTTCCTTCTCCTCTTGATGGACATTTGGTTTCCCAGATTGGGTTATCATGGCCAATGCTGCTATGAACATCTTTGCCTGAAGGTTTTTTGTGGACATATGTTTTCATTTCTCTTAGTTTCATACCCAGGAGTGAATTTACTGGGTCAAAGGGTAAATGTATTAAACATTTTATTTTAACTTAAAACATATAAAAGTATATTCCTTTGCCAATCTTTTGATGTAGGGCCAAGTCCTTTCTTTTAAGTGTGGGTTCACTGATTGAAACTGCAGCTTGTCTTTCTTACATAAATCACACCATATAATATATGGACTATAATATGTAGTTTTTATTTCTTTAAAGGGGAATGAGAGCTTAAAGACATTTAAAGGCAATTTGAATGTGAATCCTTTTGGATTTTCAAAATCCCCCCAACAATTCCTTAGTTATCTTGTCCACATCTAATTCTACCGTAATAATTTTTATCAATTTCTCCTTATTGACTGTTTCCAAAGAATTCACCTTAGTTTTCATAATAATAATAATGTCTGTTTTATGCCAAGATTTTATTGGTTTATATAATTTTTAATTCAATTGTGTAAGTATAATAATAAATACAACTGACATAAGTAGGTTTGTGAACAACACGATGCCTCTTCATAAGTACTGGTAGGAAGAAATGAAAGGGCACATATCACAGAGGAACTTTGTACTTGGTAGTAGATGTTTAGCAAGCACACTGACTGATGTGCAGTCAGTTTGTTTTGCAGAGAGAACAAAGAATACCAGTTTGCTCAGGTTACTATTACTGGGTAATGAACACTCCCAAATTTAGCAGCTTAAAGCACCTATTTAATTATGCTCATGGATCCAGCAGGTTATAAATTTGGACAGAGTATGGTGGGAAAGACTTATATCTGCTTCAAGATGGAGGGAGCCTCAGCTGGGAAGGCTTGATGGATGGAGGTTACAATGGCTGAGGAGTGGAATCATCTGGAGGTCTCTTTGTTTCACATCTGGAAATTGATGTGAACTACTGGCTAGGACCTCAGCTGAGGCTGTCAATTGAAGCCTCTCCATGTGGCTTGGACTTTCTTACAGCATAGAGATCTTTTTACTGGGCAACTCGGGGTTTCGACAGACAGTGACCCAGTGAATTTATAGAAAATGCATGTTTTTGACCTAGTATGGAGTTACTTCTGTTCATTACAAATAGGTTATATTGAACATCTTTTTATGAACTTTTTTTGCCCTTCATATCTTTTTTGGTGGTGTCTGTTCCAGTCTTTTACCTATTTTCTAATTGCATTTTTTTTTTTTTGGTTTTCTTACTGTAGAGTCTAGAGAGTTTTCTATGCATTCTGCATACATAGCCTTTGATTTTTGCTGATATGATATGAATTCCCTGCCGCTGCTAACCCCGCCCCCCGCAAGTCTGCAGCTTGTCTTTTTATCCTTTTAACAGGGTTTGAAGGAGAACAAACATTTGAATTTTTGGTTAAGTCCAATTGATCAAGATTTTCATTTATGGATTGTGCCTTTGGTGTCATATCTAAAAATTTTGTACCTAATCCTAGGCCAGAAACACTTTTTCCTCTAAAAGTTTTATGTTTAGACCTATGATCCATTTTTAGTTAATTTTTGTATAATGTTATAAAGTTTAGGTTGAAGTTCATGTTTTTGCCTATGAAGTCCAATTGTTCAAATATTATTTGTTGAAGAAACCATCCCTTTTCCATTGAGTTGTTATTGCATCTTTGTCAAAAATCAGTTTGTCATCCTTGTGTGGGTCTCTACTTCTGAACATTCTATTCTGTTTCTTAGATTTCTGTATCTGTGCTTCTGCCAATACCACATTAACTTTATTGCTTTTACTACAGTAAGTCTTAAAATCAGGTAATACTTAAAAAAACCCAAAACACTATTGTAGTGATTTAGCTACTTTGCCTTTCTATATAAATTTTAGATTTAGCTTGTCTGTATTTACAAAGAATCCTGCTAGGATTTTTGATAAAAATTGTGTTAATCCTAGAAATTGTGTTAATTGTGTAGATTAATTTGAGGAGAACTGATATCTTTACTATGTGGAGTCTTAACGTTGTGTGAGGATGGTATGTCTCTTCAATTATTTAGATGTTCTTTGATGTTTTCATTAGAATTTTGTAGTTTTTAGCATAGAGAACCTGTACATGTATACCTAACTTTTTTCTCTTTCTTTCTCTTCTTCCCTCCAGCAATTATTGTTGATATTGTGTTTTTAATTTCAGTTTCCAATTATCCATTGCTAGTGTAAAAAATACAATTAATTTTTTTGTGCTTACTTTGTATCTTGTGGCTTTGCTAAAGCCACTTACTGTACTAAGAATGTTTTTTGTGGTTCCTTGAGATTTGATATAGAGGCAGTCATGCAAAATAAATCATCTGCAAATAAGAACAGTTTTATTTCTTCTTTTCCAATATGTTGCTCTTTATTTCTTTTTCTTGACTTATTGCATTGCCTAGGACCTCTGATACTACATCAAATAGGAACGATTAAAGCAGAAATCCTTGCTTTGTTCCCAGTCTTAGGCAGAAATGTTCAGTCTTTACAATTAAGTAAAAGGTTAGCTTCATGTAGGTAGTATATAACATCACTTTTAATGGCTACATAATATTCTGGTATAGGTAACCAATGCCTCCATTGGGCATTTAACTTGTTTTTAATTTATTCTTTATTTTTTGATATTATAAACTATGTTTCAATGAATGTTCTTACATCACAAGTTTTAGGCACATCATTATTGCACACCCCTAAATGTTCACACTTTCTATTTTTCTTCTTTTGCTATGGATGAAAGATCCTTGCTCTCATCCAAGGGCACAGTTCTTCTGGCTTCCATCTCATCTTGCCTGGTACTCCTCTCCTTTTTTCACCATTAGTTTCTCTCTCTTCCTGGATAATTGTCATCAGCATACAAACAAGTTCGAGTATGTGCCATTAAAAAAATCATGCCTTCCTATCATTCTCCAACTTCTGTCTCCTCTCTGTGTTCTCTTTCATGGAGCTTCCTAGAAGAGATTTCCTTTGTCACTGTTTTCACTTCCCCACTACACATTCTCTTTTCAACCCATTCCAATCAGCCTCTGTTCTCACCTCTTCAATGAGATTATGCTTGTCAAGGTCTGCAAGACTCTTATGTTGCCACTCCAGTGGTCATTGTTTGGTTCTTATTTTGATGGTCACTCATCGACTCTTCTTGGAATACCTTCTTCATATGACTTCATGACACCACACACTAGTTTCCTTCTACCTCATTGGCTACTGCAGAACATTTCTGCTAATTTATTCTCCCACAAGCATGGAATCGGGATTGTATTAGTTTAGTCACATGAACTTGGACGTTTTTCATTTGTTTCTATCCTACAGAAAAGTTTAAATAGTAAAGACATTTTCAGTTCCTTAAAGGTTTGAAAGAACTTGTCTCTAACACTTCCTGGAGCAGCATATTTTTTTGAAAATGATTCTTAGTTAATACAGTCAGCTTAATACATACCTATTGTCTCAATGGCATTTTTCTCTTTTTCTTTTGCTTGATTCTTCCTTACTTGTTGGATAGTAACTTACAGTATGGACTACTAGCTTAGAAGGTTTTATTGATTTATTTATTAATTTATTTATTCATTTGACATTTAATGGGCCCTATTCTTTTCACTCTAATTTGTTTTATTTCAGTTATGTTTAGAGTGCGTTGTTCTATAAGGAGAATGAGAACATTTGCAACGTTAAGCACTGACTCTTTTCCACACAGACAGTAGAATTAAGGGAAATAAAAGAAAGTTGATCTCCATGCTCTTCCACTTTCCTCTTCCACCTGGTACAAGTTGCAGAATTGTTTGAAATTACCCTGGGACTCTGCTCTGCTTTGCCTGGACAATGAGTTCTCTGGGATCTCACCTCTCCCGGTAGAAGGTACTGCACTGGGCTCACTCTCCCACAGGATCCTTGGCCTTTTCCCGCCACCGGTTGGAAGGGCTATGACTTCCCCAGGCTCCTAGGTGTTGGGCAGTTGGCTTTCCCAGATAACTCTTTTGAAATGCTGGCACCCAAATTCAGACTTGTGCCCAAGTGATTTGCACATTTCTTTGCAGACCTGGTTCCTCTGATGCTTTTCCTGTAACAGAGGGCAATGGGATTTGGAGAGCGTCTCCTGGGATATAAATCCACACTAAGTCTCTAGGATAGAGCCCTGGCCCTGGAACCCGCCTCGTGGGGACAATGCTAATCTTTCTTACTGAGTTTTCCCAGTGGTATGGGCTAAATAAATTGTGTCCTCATATTTCATATGTGGAAGTCCTAACTCCCAGGATCTCAGAATGTGACCATGTTTGGAGATAAAATCTTTAAAGAGGTGACTAAATTAAAACGAGGCCATTAGGGTAAGTCTTAATCCAATCTGACTGGTGTTCTTATAAAAAGAGAAAATTTGACCACACAGAAAAATACCAGGGATTCTCACACAGAGAGAAAAACGAAGGTGGCCATCTGCAGGCCAAGGAGAGAGGCCTCAGAAGACACCAAACCTGCTGACACCTTGATCTTGGACTTCTAGCCTCTTGAACTATAAGGAATACATTTCTGTTGTTTAAGCCACCCAGTCCACGGTATTTTGTTACAGCGATTAAGCAGACCAAGGCACCCAGTAAAGCCTATTCCTTAGCCCAGGATATGGAGTGTGTGGAATTTATTCTAAGTCTAGTGTCTGATAGGTAGATAGTCTCTGGAATGGACTTGATTTGCATGACCTGAACCTAAACTCCTTTCTACTCCCACAGTAACAATATAAAACCACCAATGCATATCAAGAGACATCAATAGAAGATGTCAATAGCATGCAGGTAACAGGAGTAGCTGAGGGAGCGGTAGCTGCTACATTAACAGCATCAACGCTTTGGAACAGCCAGCCCTCCAAATCTCATTATATTACATTTATAGACAAGAAAACTGAAGCTAAGGGAAGTTAAACAGACTGCCTAAGTGTTAGAACCAAGACCAGAACAATTACAACATGGTCTTGAGTATGAAAAAGCTTTACAGATCATCCCCAGAAAGACATGCATGCTGGGAAGTTTTCTGTAGCTGGGAGGGATCTGTAAAGATCCAGCCACTACTTACCCTGGTGAACAACGAGTGAGTGTTCATCAGAGAATGTGAATGGGGTCCCAACATAAACCAGTTGAGAAAGGATGTTTTACTTCCCAGAAGGCTTATAGTTATGAACCACTGTGTAGTGAGTGAGTTGGAGTGTCAGTCACTCACCAAGACATTAGGTGATTCCTAAAGAGAAACAAGGGCTTTATGGCTAAGAATTTCTATTGAAAAGAGTTGTAGGGATAGTTACCTGGAAGGGAATGGGGGCTAGATGCACCATTTTACTGGCGTGCAGATTATGTGTTAGATTATGTGCTACTGGGATGGCTTAGGATATGGGTAGGTGGTTGAAAGGCTTGCTTTCCCAAACTGCCTCCTGTTGTTTCCCTTGCTCGGTGTTGCTTTTTGGGGTGCGCAACAGTTGACAACCACCAAACATTTCTAAAAAATGCCTGGGTGTAAAGGATGGTGCTGGGTATAGATTTGGGGCTGCTGCCCTCTCTTCTTTGGTCCACTGAACCATTGGTTTCCAAACTTAACTGTGCACTAGAGTATTAAGACAAGTTGACAAATAGAGATTTTTCAGGCTCTATTCCTGACTGCCTGACTTGGCTTGCCTCTGAGGGGTACAGCCCAAGGATCTGATGTTTGTTGTTATTGTTTTTGTTAACAGCTTTATTGAGGTAACATTGACATACAATAAGCTTGTACATATTACAAGTGTATAATCTGATTAGTTTTGAAACAATCACCACCATCCATCATGATCAGCACAATTTTGATCGCTACCTGTTAAACTGTTGTTTAGGACACCCAGTCTGTGGTATTTTATTTTGACCGCTCTAGGAAACTTAACTCCTCAAATTTCCTTGTACCCTTTGTAATCCATTCCTGCTACCCCATCCAAGCCCCAGTAAACCACTGATCTGACTTCTGTCATTATAGATTCATTTTCTATAAATTTGTATAAATGAAATCATATAGTATGTATGTACTCCTTTTTGGTATGGCTTTTTCCACTCAGCATAATATTGTGAAATTTATCCATGTTGCTCTGTGTGTAGATCATTCCTTTTTACTGCTGAGAAGTATTCCATGGATTGACTGTACAACAATTTATTTATCCATTCATCTGTTGATGGATATTTGAGTTGTTTCCAGTTTGGTGTTCAAGTCTCTGTATGCACATGTATTTTCATTTCTCTTGGGTAAATACTAGGAGTGGCTGGGTCAGATGTTTAATTTTTTGAAGAAACTGCCAAACTGTTTTCCAAAGCAGTTATACCATTTTATATTTCTACTAACAGCGTAAGAGAGTCCCAGCTGCTTTACATTCTTTCAGGACCTGAGTTTTTAACTAATTCCCCAGTGATTGTGAAGCAACAGGCCCTGTACCAGTCTGACACTGTTCTTGAGCTACCACAGATTAAGGCAATGCTTCCAGGGACCCCAGTCAGCTGGGTGGAGGTGGGGGTGGTGATGGTGGGGAGGGTTTGGAATGAAGCGCTCCGGCTGAGACATGATGGAGCATCACATACACAGGAGCTGCGAGACACTGCGAGACATCGCTGTTTTCTCCTGGAACATCCCTAGTTTCTCTGCAAGTCGAAATCCTATCTCAAATCCTCTCTGTCTTCTTTCTCAGAACCTACTTATCACTTGGCACCTCCTTTATGTGGTGCAGCCACAAAGACCTAGGGTTTAGAGTTAGGTACACGTGACTTTTAAATATTATTTAATCTCTTAGTTTCTTATCTGCAAAATGAGGATAAGGGGATGCGGCACATGGAGCTATTGTGAAATAATGCAGGCAGGTGGAGAAGGGTCCCATGCCTGGCTCGCTCATGATAGGCACCCAACAAATACTATCTCTCTTCCTTTATTATCAGCTCTGTAGTCAGATATTGATGCACTTGGCTTCTTTCCCCTTAACGGCAGGAAATGAGTCCTCACCCCCAACTTTATTACCTACATAGGACTGTGTACCCACATCAGGTGCTAGACAAAGAAACGCTAGTAGATGGAGGAATATATCTGAGGAAACTGCCTGATCTTTCTCTCCGGGCTAGGATATTTTGGATAACATCCTTTCCGAGGCCATTAGAATCCCTGAGTGGAGCCCCAGTCTGGAGACTCTGACCTACTCCAGAGGTTCTGTGATTTTGCTGAGGTTTTCTTTGTTGTTGTTGTTCCATTCAATCAACAAGTATTTCTTATGTGTCTAATATATACCCAAAAGTGTGCAAAGCACTGGAGATCCAGTGTAAGCTGTCCTCGATGGTCCAATAGGGGAGACATATAACTGAATCACCACAGAAACAAAGGTAGAATTACAACTCTGATAAGCACGACAGAGAAGAGGTACGGGAGCGACCCAAGTCCTTGGGGATTTGTGCTTCTGAAGGAGGTTGAGAAGCAGGGCTGGGTGTAGAGTGAGCGAAGTGAGGCGCCTCGTTGCAAAATTTAAGGAGTACTCACTCTCAAGTTCATGGCCTTAGCGGCCCCATTCACATGCTTCTTTTACATCAAGCTGGAAATGAAAGTCAGCCACTGGGCACAGAGGAGCTTGCTCATTTTTGCTGTGAGCGAAAAAGTTATGGAAAGAATAGGAGTTCGGAAAAGTAGTTCTTAATGAATCGAAATGTTTTACCTGGGGTGAGGACACGCAAAGTGCAAGAAGCCACGGGTTCAGGTCTGGTTCAGGGAGGCCGAGATGTGTCAGTCTGTCCTCTCACCTCCCTGGCGAGTTTGAGAATACACCTGCGGGCGTGCTCAGAGGCGCTCCTCCGCTAGGGGGCGCTGGAAGGCAGGCCCGCCCAGTCCACAGCTCTTAAAGCTAACGCTGCCCCCTCACCTAGGATGCCATCTGCCCCCAGGAAAGCATCTGTGTCCCAGAGGCTCACAGAACTTCGGCGAGGCGCAGCTGAGCCCCACCTTTCATTGTCACGAAGTTCTACTCTCTGCTTCAGAGAACCGTTGTAATTCCCGGAACTCAAGGAAAATCAAAGAAAAAAGCTTACATCGTCAGCATTCAAGACGGGGGTGCAGCCTTCACTCTCCCCTTGGTCTTCCACCTTGGTCTTTGGCCCAAGTCATCCCACTGTTTGGCTCATGGCCCTGCAGAAAGGCAGAAGCATATTTAATGCAAAATCACTGTTTCCTGGGACCTAGATGTGGTTCATTCAGTGACCCCGTGGCCGGCCTCTGAAAGATGAGCAGGGCTAATCAGATATTTTCTTTCAGGGGAGTAAGGATGGGAAATGGAGAGACGGTGGCAGTGTTTTGTGAACGTGTAAATGTGAACATATAGGATACTTTGAACTGGGGCACAACATCTCCAAGTCAGAAGTCTTGAGCACAGCAAAGCGATGAGTCAGGTGGAGGAAGGTCATTTAGCAGCAGAATGACATAACACAGGCCCCAGTGAGGTGGACATCCCACAAAGACGAGGCCTCTGTCGCAGTTGAAGGACTGTTTCTCACTTCACCAGCCCCGTTGCAGTAACACCACAGTACACGGCCCACCCTTGAGCCTGGTGGAGGTGGGTGGGATTCCCGTTACTTACAACCAAAATATCCTGGGTGAGCCTGAGAGCCAGACTGTGCTGTGTAGGAGAGCATTAGAAGGGACAGTGCTTTGTTTAAAATCCCTTTGAAACCAGGCAATTACTATCCTGCTGTGTGTGCGTGCGCGTGTGTGTAGGGGATGGTGAAGCTTACATCACACACCTGACCCCATGTAATCTTTACAACAACCCTGTGATGCAAGCAACACACCTTTATTTTCCTCCCTTTCCAGAAGGGAACAGAGATTTCCAGCACCTCGACCAGAGTTCCAGAGCCAAACGTTAAACCTACAGTTTTAATTCCACATTTGGAATGTTCTCCTTCCCAGTCTCAGATCGACCAGTTACCCACACAGCAATCTTCAGATGCAATGCAGGCAAGCCACATTATAGTTTAACTTCCACACCATGGGGAGGAGGTGGTGAGTGAGGGCCCGGCTGGGAGCGCCTAGCGGCCGCACGAGGGCAGTATACCTCCGCGCTAGCGCTGCAGACGCCAGACAGCAAGCTTTAGCCTCAGGGGCCACCCGGTTCCTCGTCAGTATGATTGTGAGGCATTGGAATGGGCTTGGTTTATGAGTACCTTTCCAGAAGTTAAAAAAAAACAACAACAACAACCAACAACCGGGGGGTGGGAGGGGATGGCTGGATAACGAGGGTCACCTAATTAAAGTGGGGGAGAGCAGTGTTTTGCATCTATTGTGGTCATGGCCTCTGGTCTTGTTGATTCAGCTGGGGCCAGTCTGTCCAGGGTCCCACTGAGACACCCAGCTCTAGCCACTTAAAGGGGGACCAGGCACAGACCTTGACTGATAGTGTTTCAAAGTAACACTCCCCTGGCTCAACTAGTCAGTGTGGTCAGTCCGGTGGTGGTGGTGGGGTGGGGGGGGGTGTATTTTCTTGGTTGTTAGGGAGAATGTGGTCTCCAGGGAATTGGCCTTTTGCCCGACAAGAAGCAGTGTCTGAGGTCGGCAGCCACTGAACAGACTGCAGCGCCCACCCAGGCCCGGTGGGCATTACCCAAAGACTAGCAAAGGATACGTTTTCCTAGGTCCACTCTGCACTGGATTTGATGAGAGAGACACTGGTTTAGGCCACTGGCTGTTTTTATAACTTATCTTTTTATTGACTGACATTTGGGGTATTTTTAATCAAAATTTTTTTTTTCAGTTACCGTTGACATTCAATACCCTATTTCCCCGAAAATAAGACTTAGCTGGACCATCAGCTCTAATGCATCTTTTGGAGCAAAAATTAATATAAGACCCGGTCTTATTTTAATATAAGACTGGGTATCATATCATATTATATCATATCATATCATATCATACCGGGTCTTGTATTAATTCTTGCTCCAAAAGACACATTAGAGCTGATGGTCCAGCTAGGTCTTATTTTCGGGGAAACACAGTCTTATATTAGTTTCAGGTGTACGGCATAGTGGTTAGTCATTTCTATGACTTATGAAGTGATGCTCCCGGATAAATCTAGTGCCCCCCCGACACCATTTCTGGTTTCCTGAACTGATCCAAACAGAATGCCATCCCTGTAAATCTGAAGGAGACTTTGGCAGTGACCTTTCTGGCCTCCCTGGGAAGAGGCCCAGCAGTGCCCTCACTCTTGCGGGCACTCTGCCCAGGGGCTGCTCGACCCTGGGGGAAGCACCAGCTGCGGCTTTCAACTTAAAAGAAACTCGCTCTGCTCTGGCTTATGTCGGACAGAGCCCTGGAAGAGTTGGGCTCCTCTCAGCTAGCTGGGGGGCCCCGCAGGCTGACGAAGATGACCTGCAGGCCTTATCAGCACTTATCTTTCAGTAAAGCCCCTCAGAGGCCCATCTTTGTGTGTATCTGGTACTTTGACAACTCAGGAGGGCAGGGCAGGGCTTTTGTTTCTTGTTCTTCCCTGGCAGTTGGGAACTTTGCAGACAGCAAAAATCTATCCTATGAGTTTATAGCACAAGCTGTGAATAAGGGCATATTTTATTTCTGAAAAGTTTGTTTTTTTATTATAAAGTTAATATAGATTTAATTTTTTTAACTTACTGTTTTGAAATTGTTTGGGGCTTATAAAAGTAAGGAAAAGTTATACAAAGAGTTCCCATATACCTTCCCCTAGAGCCTCCCAAGAATAGCATTTGAGAGCGAGTTGCAGACACGATGCCCTTTAGGTCTCAGTGCGTATTTCCTAAAACCATGACCACAGGCTAATGATCCAATCAGGAAGTTAACACGATACAGTACTGTTATTTCACCTACAGACTTTATTCATATTTCCCCCGTTGCCCCACTAATGTCCTTTTCTGGAGCACCCCTTGGGTTGCTTGTTGCGTCTCTAGTCTCCTCTAATTTGGAATAGTTCCTCTCTGGTGTTGTCTTTTATGACCTGGCCATTTTTTATAGAGTCTGGGCCAGTTGTTTTGCAGGAATTCCCTGAATTTGGGCTTGTCTGACTTTCTCTCAGGATTGGACTGAACAGAATCCCACAGAAGCAGCCCTGGGCTCTTCCCAGGGCAACCTGTCAGGAGGCAGATAATGTCTGTTTGTGCTGTTACTGAAGTTGCTTTTATCACTTGATTAAGTGGTGTCTTAATTGTAGTTTTCCCCTTCATGATTAATAAGCGTCTTGTGAAAATCCTTTTTCTCATACACCTTGTACACTTTAGATAATGTGAAAAGTATAGTTAAGGAAAAGGAGAAAAAAAAACACTCAATGCCCCCCCACTCCCGGATCATCACTATTTTCACAGTGAGTATTTACTCTTCTCATTTTCACACGTCTGTGTTCTCTTTTGCTGCTAATCCTCTAACCCAAGCCGGAAATGGAGTATCCTGCGCTGAAGCTGATAGGCTCACAGGAACCCTCCCCTCTCTCCATCCCATTGCTCTCGGGGCACTGTAGAGACTGTCTGAAGCTGAGGTGAAATTCGAATTGAATAGTTAGGTCTGGCACAGGGAAGACAGAGATGTTTTAAGTAGATGAAGCCTTTTAGCTCCTCCAGAACTCAGCACCCTGGGACCTCCCTTCAGGTGGAGTAGAGTAGAATGAAGGCAGACACTCAGAAGAACCGGGCCCTCATCACTGGAGGACTACAGAAGGGTCTTGGCTGACCTTGTGCCCATGAATCTCACCAGGAAGCTGGGTACTTCTGGCCCATCCCCCTGAAGAGACCTGAGAGGAAAGAGGGCAAGGGGCTCATAACAGGTGAGCTCAGGCTGGCTAGTGCGGTGGAAGATGGGAGCGCAGACCCATGGGGAAATTTAGGGACACTCACATCTCAGAATTAGCCCACCCAAGGCACAAGGGCGCTGGGAACTGACACACCAAACCTGAGAGTCACTGACTCAGGGCTATTAGTGGGGGTGGCAGGAGTGTGTCAAGCCTTCTTGCCCACTGCAGGCATATGACAGAGAGACTTCTGAGGTTCTGGGGGACAGTTTCAGGCCAGAGAGGCGTGGGTCTGGGTGGGGGGTGGGGAGTGGGACACTGAGACTTTCACTGTTCACCAGTAAGTCCAGTGAGCTTTACATCAAAATATATCCCTGTCCACTCATTTCTTTCTAGTTCAACTGCTATGAGGGCCACAATGCTGGCTGGAGTCACTGTCACTGTCCCCACCCACCTTCCTAAGGCAGGAGCCTCCTCATGGGTCTCATGCTCGGACAATGCATTCTCCACACAGTAGCCAACATGACTTTTAACAAATATAGTTCACACAGATGTTCTGCTGCTTGAAATCCTCCACTAGCTTTCCATGGGATCATGGTGACACCCAGTCTGTTGCCTAGTCTGTGGGCTCTGCATGACCTGGCCACATCTGACTGTGCTTCCAGTGCAAAGAGTTTGGGAGTCTTTGGACAACACTGGACAGAGGAGGAAAGGAAATACAGTTTTACTGAACAGATGCTAGTGCCAATCCCCAAGCTATGTTTTCACACACTTACGTTTATTTAGTATTACATCCTGTTCTCCTGCCACACCTCCCTCCTTCACTCTCACCCAGGGCGCTGGCCTCCTTTATGTTTCTGCTAAGCTTGTCCCCACCTCGGGGCCTGTGGACCTGTTTCCTGTTCTGCCTGGAAAGCTCCCGTCTCCAATTTTGCATGATTGCTGCTGCTTGGCATTTACATCTCAGGTCAGAGGTTAGAGAACCAATGGGGCTCAGATGCCCCTGGTGGGGCCAGTGTTACAGTGAAATCAGGCTGGATAGAGAAATCAGTGTAAAGAGAGGTGAAGGGCAAAGTTACTGAAGCTCAAATCCACAGTGGGTCGGGGCAGTGGGAAGGAAAGAAGTGGGAAGGACTCTGGGCTGGTGGGGCTCTGGGCTGCAGAGCCCAGCATGGCTGGAGGAGCATGGCTAGGCACTTGCTTGGTTCTAGGAGGTCCTGGGGTGGTGGTGCTGTGGGTGGTTGATCTGAGTGCTCAGGAAAGTTGTAGGAGTCAAGAAAATAGAGGGACTTTGAGCCAGACCTCATGGGATCAAGGACACTGTTACAGAAGTGGAAAATGGTTATTCAGAAAAGAGCACAAAGATCTTGAGGCAGATAAAGATGGTTTTGGATCATGATTAGCTAAACTGGTCAGGTTAGCAGAAAACATTAGTTTTCATGGAATGAACTTTGGCCAGATTCGTTTTGAGGGTATCATGAATTAGGGGAGCCCATCGGGTCTTGGGGCACTAAGAGGAACAGGTCTGGTGGGTTCCCTAATGAGGGTTGGTGGGCCCATTATTCAGGGAGCAGCAGAGGGCCCGGGCACATTGGAAATATAAGGAGTGCAGCAGCTTCTCTTGTGATTGAGGCATGAGTGAAAACGAGGGAAGCAGAGAAGGGACAGAGGAGCCACCCAAAGCACATCTTTAATTTTACAGCCACTTTCAATGTCAGGGCACTAAGCTCCCAGTCAGCCAATTGCCCCTGTGAGTTGGGGACAGTCCCCCGTTGTAATGCTCTGTTCTCTTTTCAGCTAAAATGTTCTCACATCTTAGAGTGGTCAGATATGGTCCCTCTGGGCTTTAAATGAAAGCCTGGCACCTTGAGTGTGTTTTTGCTGCTTCTCACTCGTGATGTCTTTTCCTGGCGTGCTTGGTTATTTTTCATTGTGTCACTTGTTCCCCTTGGAAAGTTATCTGTAGTGATTCTTTGAGGCTTGGAATGAGGGAGTGTCTTCAGGGAGCATCTGTACTTTCCTCTGCCACCCGAGGCCACTGTCCATCTAGAGCATTTTTAACTAAATTCACAGCCCTGAGGTTTTGTGCATTTGGCTGCAAACACCAGTGAGGGTGGGCTTGTCGGTGCAACTTTTCAGGGAAAGATTTCCCTCCCCCTGTTCTGCTCAGCACTGTGGCAGCTTTCCTTTGCAGCTCCCGGGGGAGAGGGGACAGCCTTATGGGTCACACTTTTATATTAGACTTCTCACCTTGGGTGGTCCTTAGGTATTTTCCCCAAGGCTCCACAAGGCTTTAAAAATTGGAGCTCAAACGTGCCAAGTTTAGCAAAAACCTGGGGGAAAGAGCTTCAAATCACAGCTATCTCTTTGGGTTTCTGGTTTCATTTAGATTTGGCCTGATAATGATGAATTCTTTGATGCTTTCAAAATGTAAAACAGAAAAAAGGAAATATTTATTAGCATTTTTGGTTGTTTTTCGTGGAAGAGTTAAATACTAGCCAGCCATAGCACCAGAAGTCTTAGCAACTCCACCTTGAAGACTTTGTGCTGGTCGTCTTTTCCTCTGGGTCTTGTACCCTGTCAGTCATAGGGGCGGTGGCTGTGAGCCCAAAACTGTGTTGCCCTAAGTGGGTTTTGCCTTCTCGCCTCCTTGTCTTGCTGCCTGGTCATCTCATGGTGACCCATGAGATGAGCGATTCCGAAGTGCTCAGCAGTGTGGGCAAGCACTGAGTCGTTGGTGTTTGTGGTGCTGGTAGTTGTGGGAAATCGCTCTCTTTTCCTTCCACCCACTACCCTGAAGTGTTTCCAGTGGCTTGTTTGAGAGCAGAGGGGCTTCTACTCCAGGGATTTGAGACAAAGCTCAAGACAGACAATGTTCTTTTCCTGGAGGCATGAGACAGACTCTAATAAAGAACTTTATACTCCAAGGTTTCCAACAAAGATCCCATAACGCAAATTTCCCTCCATCTAGCTTTAAACTAGATTTGAAGAACTTGACCAGCCCATCCCCAGAAAGGAGAATTTCATTTTATTATTGTTATTTTGTAGCTGTCACAATCATTGCTAGAGCCACTGGATGGTCATAGGTCCTTTATAGTTTGTGTGTCTGTGTGTGTGCATGGGTGTGCCTATTACAAATAATGGAGGACCCAGAATTCTCCTGTCCATCTGACTTCCCACCACTGTCCCTGGTTAGACAAACTCTTTAGATTTTGGTGGATGCTGAACAAAATTTAGGACTTGGAAGTACCCTACCACTTATGGAGTGATTTTTAAATAATTTTTTTTAATTATTAATTTTTAAATAATTCATTTAACTTCTCTGTAGATTAAGAGTAACAATACAAACCTTACTGGGTTGCTGTAGGCATCTGATTAGATAGTGTGTGGAAGGGCTCTGCAGCTAGCCACTGAACACCGTTGTCATCTTGACTGATTGGTTTCTGCCTGTACTGAGCCTCTGCTGTGTTAGGTTCTCCATTCTAACCTCAGGGCATCCAGAGTTGAGTGGGAGATAGCTTCGTTTTCCCAGACATAGGTCAGCCCAATTCATCGTAAGTCCTTGTAGTGTGTCATGGTTATGGAACCTTCAAACCATGTGAGCTTTGACAGTACAGCTTCTCATAATGGTAATTTAGACTTCAGGGGAAAAAAATCATAGGCAATAAGAAGATAATAATAATAAGATAATAATACATTGAATTTTGTAGTATTTTTAAATTGTCATTGTGTTTGAATATTAACTCAGTTGATTCTCAAATTATAGGCAGAGTAAGTATAGCTCTATTTTCCAAGGAAGGAAACTGAAATTCAGAGAAAACCAGGGATTCGTGTGAAAGTAATCAGCCAGGCCTGTAACTCAAGACATAAGCATTGCCCCAGAGACATTGCTGGTTTTCAGTGAAAACACCATCCTGGGGAAGTCTGGTGGTCTGGTGTCTTGGTAGAAACAAGGGTATCAATAATTCTTTGATGGAAGAATGTGGTTGTTTTCTTCTGCTATATCAGCTTTGAGAGCTTACTAACCCTTTCACAATAGTCTCTTGGAGGTCATCCTCAGGTCTTCTGAGATGGTGTAGTTAAGAATGCTGTTTATTATATAACCTGGGGTCTCCTTCATGAAAACTCAATGTGTGAGCGGTAGGCAAAGGCCGGATAATGTAACTCTCTCATGGTGGGGTCTGTCATGTTGGGCACTCATATTTGAATAAATGACCCAGTTTCCCTGTTCATACTGACTGCTAGAAAAGCCAATTTTAAGGTGCTCCCATTGAGAGGGTAGGACTTGATGCATGGTAGCACATGCTTTTTCCCATTTTATATCTCCACTCTGACTTTTTCCTGTCTTTCCCATACTCTTCTAATATGTTTCAATTATAGTATTGTATTTTATGCTCCCTTAGAAACCACCCAAAAGACTTTTAGAAACAAATTCCCAAATGATAAGAAAAGGAATGAATGCATGAATAAATAAATAAGGTTAGAATATATGGTATAAGCTGTAGATATTAAAAAAACTTGAGAACCAAGTGTTATTATGAGCTAAACCAGTCATTGAATGCTTAAGGGAAGCAGTGACATTTGAGGTCAAATTAATTCAAAAGAAATAAGGAAGTGATACCAAGTAAAGAAAACAATGTGAGCAAAAGAATGAAGTTGGAAATGGGTGTGGCATTTGCTTAGACTTAAAGGTCTGCATGAATAAATAGTGGGAGACAAGAGTGGGTATGTAAGTGGGGCCAGCTGATGGATAAAAGCTGTGTAGAGAACTTGAGTTTGATTCCAAAAACAAAGAAGCCTTCTTATTAGACATGGTGTATTGGTCACCTGTGTTTATCTCTTGTCCCTCCAAAGAAACTCACAAAGATGCCAATAAAGGAAATATAAGGGTAACCCATAGGGCCAACATTTCAGTAGAAGAGAGATTTCCGGAAGTCTAGGAAAGACAGAAAGCTCCTGGAGAAGTAGTAACAAACAGAGCAGGGCCCAAAATGTTTGTCCTAAGTGTTGGCAGAAGGTAGACAGGTGAGAAGAGAGTTTTCTTGTCGCCTAGAACCTGTCACATCTCAAAGGTACCCTGTACCATGGAAGGTGGAAACAAAAGCCAAGGGTTGATATAGGTCTGGGTGAAGTTGCTCCTTTACCCCAGCAACTACCACTCCTTCCCTACAGAGGCTGAAGGCTTATCTGGGAGATATTGAGCATGATCGTCTGCGGGCCAGAAGACACCAGGCCCAGTACAAGAGAAGGATCAGATGCTGAGTCAAAAATGGGAAAATCTTCATATTAAGTGGCAGGAGTTGCAGCTTTCTTATTAATCTTTACTCTCAGAACATTAGAGGCAGACACACCACTGGCCCTAGTACGGGCGAATGGGCCCTATCACCACTGCTGCCTGTAGGCTGTGTCCTGGGAAGGGGGCAGTGTCTTTGATTTGACCTTTGACCCACTGCAAGTTTTCCTCTTCCAGGGGACTAAGTGCAAAATAAAATCCAGAAGCCCCAAAGGAATGACCCTTCCCCATGATTGAATGTCAGACAGGTCTAGATGGGTTTAAGGGAAGGTTTCCTAGCATTGCCTCAAAACACAACTCACAGGTTGTAGTTACTCCAAGTGACTCCCCAAACCAGGTCTCATCATAAGGGTGCCTTCTGCCACCCCCCACTCATGGTTCTGTCCCTACGCAAAGCAACTGAAGACCCTGAGTGAGGTGGGGATAGAGAGGAAGAAATGATGGCTCCCCGCCACCCCCTTGAACTCAAGAAGGCTTACTGCTTTCACTGCCCAAGGAGCAGAGGGAAGAATTAAGGCCCGAGAACCCTTTCAATAAAAACTACAAAGGCGGCCCCAGCTGCGGCATCTAATGTGAGATACACAAGCCTTGTGGGAGGCTTTAACTTTTCGAAACCTGTCTGCAGGCTGTTACCGTGCTTGCCCCAAGTATTTCAGAAGTTACTTCCTTTTCTGTGCCTTTGTTTATTTGTGCTTCAATCTGAGGTTCTTCAAAGTGTGACCACAGTGCACACTTTCTCTTTACAGTATGCTCCTTTTTATATTACTATTAACTAATTTCAAAGACAGCATTAGATTTTGATACCAGTGCATTTTTCTCCTTTTTGCTATTATGAAATTGAGGTTTATTTGTGTGCTAAATGACAAGACCATGGGTCAGTTCCAAGTTGTGGAGGCAGAAGGCTGTGTAGGGTGTGTGTCTAAGGTAAGGATGGGAGCAGGAGGGTACAAATAGCCTCAGATGCTGATACTGGGAGGGAATAAAGAGAAAGAAAGAGAAAAAGAAAGCAAATATAGAAAAGTTGTGCTGTCAGATAAAAGTTTCGTGGCAAGGCAAACATTTTCTCATTCCAGAGCCACTTGTCACTCATAGGGACCACCCTTGCCTCTGCCACAGCATGTTGTCATTGGGGTTAGAGAGACATCCCAGATATCCTGGGCTGGCATCTGAACTACACTTGGAAGAGCCCTGTCCTTGTGGCAGAAGGAGTGTTCCCATTTGACACACGTAACCATGTGGGTTCGTGTAAATAGCACGTGTGCCCTCAATTCATATGACTTCAACCTGCTAAGAGTGCTGAGTTGTTTGCCGAATACTAAATCAGATGCAGGTTTTTCAGAACCTCTTTTCAATGAGGGTAAGCACACTCTTTTGGTAACTGACAACACAATGGAAAATGTGAAGTTCATTTCCAAGAGCCAACTCGGACATCTCAGGGGACAGGCTCACGAGAAAGATGTTTGGCTTTTTGCAGCCGAACTACAAGTGTCTTGGTAACCAAATGGGGCTGTGTCAGCTGCAGGCAAGTCTCAGTGTTCTCAGCCCAGGCTCTGACGTGTGCCGGTAGTTCTCGCTCCTGAAAGATGCACAGATAAGCTTGGAATTGATTCAAAAAAACACAATTTTTTTTCCATTAACCAAAATAGGCACTACTGTGAAAGTTTGATTTTTTACCAATCCATCTCCGGAGAGATTAGATCAGACACCAAGATGAAAGTGTTAAGCGATATAGTCTGATGACAACAAAGAGCCCTCGTGTGTAAAGCAGAGAGACGTTTCATAAGCCACAAGCACATTCTGCCCACCCCTTCTCCTTGCCTCGTGGCATCAGTGGTGGGAGGTTTGAGACTTTTTTTGGTCTGTGTCTCCAGCTCCTATTTATTTTTGTCACCAACACAATGCCTCCTAAGCAGTCTTCTTGTGGTTCCAGGCCTGGTGCTGTTCTTAGTTGTGAAAGCCTAAGGTGCGATAGACTTTCATTTAATCTTTCCTCCAGGGTTCCCTTTAAATTTTGTTGCTACAAAGACATGTGTCCCAACTTCCAATGGAAACTTCTGACACCGCGTAGGGTGTGTGAAGGGCATGGTTGTGGTGTGGACTGGAAAGCATATCTATCAGGATATGCCGGGATTTGTTGCGAAAACAACCAAACCCCAAATCTCAGTGACTTAAGAAGAAAGGCTTATTTCTCATTCACATCATAGCATTATTACAGGACTGCCAACACTCTGCTCCATGTTCTGGGGCCCAGACTTAAGAAGCACCTCTGTCTGGAACCTGCTGGTGTGACAGAGGGAAAAGAGATATGCTAACCGCGTACTTGCTTTGAATGCTTCTGCCTGGAGGTGGCACTTTTTACCTCTGCCTGCATTTCATTGACTAACATGGGTCACTTGGCCATTCCCAAGTTCCATGGGAAAGGAATAACAAATCCTTCCTGGAGGAGGGTCAATGTAGAGGGGGAAAGCCAGATTTTCCATGGAGCCAGCAGGCTAGCACTGAAAAGGGGCCTTCTATCCATTGGTCTCTGGCCCGAATTCATGGATGAGACTTATCTATATCTTCAAGATTTCAGGAAAAGCCTAAAGATGATTATTCCTTTGTGAGAGGTACCCTGAAAGCCTGGCATTCTTGTTCCCCAAAGGAACATACAGAGTAAAGAATATATATTTTTTTCAGTTCCACCCTGTCTTTGAAGCTGAGCCATACATAAAAGTCCCAGCTCAGGCCTGGGCCTGCCCAGCCCTGGCCAAGCCACACTCTCCTCCCAGGCCTGGGAGAGCCGCCTGCGTACCCTGGGTGGCCCAGCTCTCCGGAGGCATCTCCCCCACCAGAGAGGAGGCCCCTCCATCCCATCTGGACCCCAGAGCCCAACCGTCTTGGCCGAGGCTGCCCAGGGTGTCAGTCAAACTCAAGAATATTCTTTTAATACTGAATAACCATGTAGGGCTGGCAGGGCTCCCTCCGCCTGACAGATGGCGAACACATGCCTCGGGCTGCCCAGCTCTGCACATCAATCTCTCTCTGACGGCTTTCAGCACATCCTTTCAGCCAAGGGCCCTTTCTAGTTTTAGCTTGTGATTGTAATGCAGGATCTCTTCTGAGGGCTGGGGGGTGTGGAGAGATTTTGGGGAGGAGGGGCAGCAAGTTTGGGTGTTGCTATCAGGTGCTATTAGATAGATGATCAGATTTTCCCCTGACTGAATCTCTTCAGTCCTCTACTGATTGGCCACTGTAGCAGCTCCTGTGTGGGCAGCGGGGCCTAGAAATTGTGCCAGCAACTGAGAACCATTTTGGGTTTGTAAGATCGGACCCTTCCCATTATCACTAGACTACTTGTACTTTGGATTTCAAAATCAATCTTCTTTCACATCCTCTTAAGAAGCTAGAGCATGTTGGAAAAAACAGCCTGTACAATTTCTCAGTGATTGGTAGGAGAGAGGGGGATTCTGTGAGCCTGTGTGGCACGTGGAGACATGGGCAGGTGGGGCAGTCACGAAGCCAGCTCAGTTGTGGTCCAGGCATCTGGTTAAGGTCTGAGTGTCCGAGCCACCCCAAGTTGCTCCCTTCATTGTCATGGCCTGAAAAGCTATCCGCACACCAACAACTTCCAGACGCCTCTCTCCAGAGCTCCAGCTCCACTTTCGGACAGCCAACCACCTGCCTTCTGGATGTCTCACAAACATCTCAAACCTCTCACATCCAAAACCAAACTCATGATTTTCAATCTGAAGTTTGTTTCTCCTCCACTTTTCACAATCTCAGTAAAAGTTGCCACCTTCTCCCTCTGCTCAAGACAGAAAGCTGGGAGTCAGTCTTGGTTTCCTCCTTCTCTCCCCTCAATCCACCCTACCCTTCACACATCTGTTCTATCAGCAAATCCTTTCCAGTCTGCCTCCAACATATATCTTTCTTTGTTTTTTTAAGGAGGTCACAGCTCACAGTGGCCCATGTAGGGATCAAACCGGCAATCTTGGTGCTATTAGCACCACACTCTATATTAGCACCACACTCTAACCACTGAGCTAACCGGCCACCCCATCCAACATATATCTTGAGCCTGTTCACTTCTCTTTGCCTTCACAGTTGCAAGTTCCATCACTTCACTATGCAAGCCTCCATCACTTCACCGCAGACTGTTGCAATA
Organism: Rhinolophus hipposideros; assembly: GCF_964194185.1. NCBI lineage: Eukaryota > Metazoa > Chordata > Mammalia > Chiroptera > Rhinolophidae > Rhinolophus > Rhinolophus hipposideros. Next base: position 8,374,684 of record NC_138057.1, on the reverse strand, counting down.
GCATCACTTCTGCTCTTCTCCCATCCCCACCCCATCTTGATCCATTCTCCATGCAGTAGCCATTGAAATCTTCCAACATAAAGTATGCCATTTCAGCATTAGGCTAGGAGCCCTTCAATGACGGAAGAGCTAACTGCTTCTTTCTGACGTGCACGAGCTGGTCTCTGGCTCTCATTCCCTCCCCATGTTGAGCTGCTGTGCTCCCTCTTTTACTACCTTCCAGCAACACAGGTCCCTTACCGTCCTTTGATCTTGCCCAAAGACGTTTTAGCCTCAGAAACTTGGTGCATGCTTCCCCCACTGTCTGGAATGCACTTGCTGCCTCTCTGCTTGACTGACTCTTTTTGGTCATTTAGTTCTCCACTCAAAAGTTTGTAGCTTGAGAGAAATGTAGAGGTGACTCTGGAAGGGGTGATTGAAAGCTCATTTCCAGGATTTATGGAAAGGCTGAATATCCAGGGTGGACCAGCTAAAGCTGCCCTATAAAGCATTAGTGGGGCATGTTAGAATGTAGACATGCTCAAGGCAAGTGAATCAGTTAGAAAGGTGATGCAATAAGCCAGGTGAGAATTTAGAAAGGGCCTGAACTGGGGAGGTGGCCTAGCTTCAGCAGAGTAATAGGGGACCAGTAGCAGGTCGGTGGTGGGAAATCATGCATCGGTAATTGTTGACACTACCTTCTGAGAACCTATGTCTGAGGCTTAGGAAAACTCCTGTGCCAATTGCTTTTCTTCTCTGAACTGGTTTGGGGAGGTTCTCTTCCAGGAGCTGGCAGTCCCAGTTTAGATGATTCTAAAGGATCATTTTGCATTTTCCTCGCCTGGGATTTGGGGTAAATTACTAGTGCTTAAGTTAAGCAACTCTGGTGTCTTGCATGTACGCTTAAGTAAAGAAATCAAGGGAGGAAAGTGGCTAAGTTCCTCCAAAGGAAAAGCTGCAAGATTCCCAAGAGTGTTGTTTGGAGCACCCCACTGAGGAAGCATGGGGCAACTCAGGGAGCCTGTGTTCCCAGGAGCATTCTCGGAAACATCCTGGAGCCATGTGTGCAACACCCCAGCCAAGTAAAAACCTCCCAGAATATGGTGTGAATCACTGCTTAGCAAAAATAGTAATGGTGTGTGTGTGGGTGGGGGGGACCCAAAGCAAGGACCAGCCCTCCATGTACTTTCTCCACCATGTAGTGTCTGTTTTCACGTCGTTTAACACTGACTTTTGCATTCACGATTTTCCTCATTGCAATGGTCCGTCTTCTCAACTCAATGCATCACCTGTCTTTGTGCCCTTGGTTTGTCTACCATCTGGTTGAATAACAAGCTATTTCAGGCTAGTGCAGAGGCAAAAGCCTTATTTGTTTATCTCCCTTAGCTTGAATCGACCTACTGAGGAGACTTCACTGCTTTATAATGCTTCATTCACTATTAAACATGCAAAGCATGTTTGGTTGGAAATGAAAAGAAAATGCTAATGTTGAGAAATAGCCGTGAGGCTTCTAGCAAGAAATAGAGATGTAGGAATGGATTAGGGGAAACAAGGAGTCACTGGCCACCGTCTGGATCACAGTCCACTTAAACAGTTGTAGAAACAGTGTGCAGGGTTTAGGCTATTTTAACTTTTATGATGCTTGAGACATGAAGAAACCACAATTAGATACTTTGGGGAAAAAATAAGCACAGTGGTACTCTGTCCTACAGATACTTTTCATAGACAGTGAATGATTTATTATTCCATAGGACATGCTCAAATCCTGAGTGAATTCACATTTGAGCAGATCATTTTCTTTTATGTAATGTGTTTACAAGCTGAGATTTGCCCCCAAGAAGATCAAAGGAAAGGAAGCTGGGATTGATCCATTCATATTCTTCATCTCCCGGCTCATTCTGTTGAGATTTGGAGGTAACATGGGGGACACAGGGTTTTGAATGAGATTTACTTTGTAGATCCCTCTCCCCTCAATGTTTATCTTTTTATGAAGCTCAGAAAATATCCATGAATTTTTCAGGGGCTTAAAATATTTTATTTATTTCCCCCCTCTGTCTCTATTTTTAATAGGTAACATGTCCAATATTAAACAAGCATATACACTACTTAAACAAGAAATTACCCTCTTACCCCTGTCCCCTAACCTCTATTATGAGTAGCTTTTTTCTCCCACCAGAGATGACCTACACACACGCACATGTGTCTATATATATGCTAAAGAACATAACTTAGCATGCTTATCCACTGTTCTGCACATTTCATCATTCACCTAAATATTTCTCTTTGGGATTGAAATGAAATTATTAAATAAATGAGCCCAACTAGGAAACTCTCTTCTGTGAGCTAGTCTGAGCCTGATTTGCTCTGTTTATTTCATATTTCAATTGCTGAAGGAAGAGAACCATGATGCATTTATTCACCAGTGTTCTTTTAGCTTTTTTCTTCAGCTCCCTTAGTTATTAACTTCCATTTTCTCATGTTTATTCAGTGTCTCTCATCTTTCCTTCTTTTTTCTCCCATAGCTTCTCCCCTTCTCTCTCTTGCACACATGCTCTATAGCAGCTTAGCCCTCTAAGAGCGGGTCCTGCTTTCTCTGACATGTTCTCATTTCTTCCTGGCGATTCTTCTTCTCCCTGAAGAATTAGCCCAGCTTTGCATGAAGCAGCCCCTTGTGTCAGTGATTGACGCAAGATGATCTTTTTGGCAATTGAAGGTCTATCTTTTTGGTAAAATATGTTAGTTCGAGAGGGTTCCGCTTGGAGCTGTTGTTATTTCTGGTCTGTAGGGAAGCGTTACTCATCCTTCCAGCTTTCTAGCTAGAGGAACAGAAGGAGGTTGAAGTGACTTCTTCAGCCATTGGGCTGAAAGGGAAGTCAGCCATTGGGCAAAATGAGGATTCATCATCATCCTGTCCATCTTATGTCAACAATGAGCAGTTGTCTATGAGAGACAGAGAGAACGGAGAAGCAGATAGTCATGGAAGCGAAAAGAAGGGAAGATGAGAGACAATGAATAAACATGAGCAAATGGAAGTTAGTAACAGAAGGAAGCTTCTGCAGGAAGGCCCAGCAGCCAGAAGGAAGTTGCTGCGGACAGAGGTGACTCAGTACACCTTTAAGCCTCTAGGAGGAAGGATTTCCTCTCTGTCCTTGCGTAGACCCTGTGTTCAGACATTAGTTACACGTGCTGCCTTGGTGGGTCCAGGGGTCAAGAATGAAGGGGCCGGCTGGTAGAAAGGGGGCACTGTAGGAGAGGCAGACCCCTCAGGCAGGGAGAGAACTCTGAGGTGGTGAATCTGTAATACACAGGACGGCACTGAATTTGCTGCTCCAGTCAGGTCCTAGGGCAGAAGTCAAGAGGTGCTGGGTGGATGGACCTTCTTCCCCCCCTCAGGCTGTAGCCAGGAGAGAAACAGGGGCTTCACACAAGTGGCTAGGGCTTGATGGAGTGGGTACTTCAGGCTTTGCTGGAGGGGCTCCTCCTCACTGAAGGACTCCTTCCCTGACTTCCTGCCCCCCACACCAATATTTCTGACCCTGCCCAGCATTACTTTTCTCCACAGCACTTGTCACCTGCTAATGTGCTACTTTCCCGGATATTTTATTTTATTATTTTGTAGTACTTTCTACCTTCCTCCATTATAATATAAACTCCACTAAGGCAGAGATTTTAGTCTGTTAATTTTTTTTCTTCCCATTTTGTTTACTTCAGTATCCCCAGTGCTTATAACCGGGTATGGCACTTAGTAGGTACTCATTAAGCATTTGTTGAATGAATGAATGAATGAATAATGAATGAACAGACCGTTAATATCAGGACACTTTGTCCTATAACCAGGGCGGGGAGGGCATGTATGTTTCTTTAGCAAAATGATGGCAGACGTAAGAAACATGGCCAATATCACATGAACTTAAGAAACATGAATCTCTTTTACAGATAAAAAGGGAGGATCTTAGGAATGAAATTAATCCTTGCCGAAGCATGATGTGTTTGCTTTTGGATGTTTTCAGAGCAAACCAGTTGCAGCTGAATGGAAATTGGTCACCATCCCCTGTGCTCACTGGACCCTCCCAGATGGGTTCCTTCCCAGATGGGCTCCCTCCCAGAGCCCATCACCACCACCGAGGGCCCCAAGGTCTGGGCCTTCCTCATTTGAAGGGAGTGATGGCTCTTCTCAGGGAAGAAAAGAGAATGGGGCAGGGAGTGGGGAAAAGCTCGGCAGTTCTGCCCTCCTCCTGGCATTGAGGCATGAGGGGGTGCCCCCACCCCATTGCACCCATCGCCCCACTTCCATGTGGTGTAGGCAAAAAGCAGAGCTCCTCAAAGTTCCTCAGAGGAACTAGGTTCAATGCCGAACATTTGATTTTTTTCATTTTTCTCCCAAACCCATGATGGGCCTCATGCTCCAGTTTACCTCGGGCACCTCAAACTCCTCAGCCCTGTCTCCCCATCCTCTCCCATGCTCTGGGGGGCTCATGCTCTGAGGGGTTGATCCCCCACTGCCTCACCCCCCTCTGAGTGTCATCATGGCATCCAGTCTTCATGAGAGCCAGTTTTCCCCTGAGTGCTGAGATTCCCAAGAGTGTTGCAGAAGTGTTGCAGAAGAAGAGTGTTGGAGAAGAGGCTGAGTGCCTCCCCCGCCCCTTGCTGTGGTGGAGGAAGCTTTTTCTCCTACACTCGGGACCTTCAGGGCGGGAAGTGGAGCTCTGAGGTCTCCTTATTCCCTGTTTCTGCTTCTCAATATCTCTATCCTTCTTCCTGCAGAGATCCCTGTTCCTTTGACGATCAAGCCATGCAGCTATGCCTCCTCCTGCTCTCCTTGCAGTGACAGTAGCATTCCTAGTCCCGGCCTCTTGGTTCCTCCTGTGTACAACTTGGGCCTGTAATGTTTCCCCCACCCCAGCACAGGCCCATTCTCAGGGACTTCAGTATCCATGTAGATGACTCGTCCAATGCCTTGGCTACTTGTCCTTGACATTTCACCAACCACTCCCAAGGTCATGCCCCGGATCTTGTTATTTGCAGAAGTTGTTTCATCCAAATCTCATTATCAAATATCCCACTCTCTGAGAAGCCCTTCTTATTGTTTTAGTCTTCTTGATGCTAAAATACCTCCATGTCATTGAGACTTCTAATCTAAGCACTTGATACTTCCTACCTATCAGTAAGTATCACTTAACTCACTTAATTGTGAGTTATATTTCCTGGTCATATATATATTTCCTGGTCATATATATAGCCATCCCCTTGCTCTCCCTCTGGAATGCTCTGTGAGGCAGATTGCATTTTCCAATCCATGTGGCCCTTCTATATGCTCTCTTCCAACGTGACCTTGTCACTGTCCATCAAGAGCTGGAGTTGAACTCAGTGCCCTTGAATCTGGCCTGGCTCATGACTTGATTATAACTAAAAGGATGTAGAGGAAATAGCACTGAGTGAATTCCAAGGCTGGCATACAAATGGCCGTATAGCTACTACCCCCTTGTTCTTTTGGGATTCTCACTCTGGGGATGCCAGCCAACCAAATAAGTAATGTATTGCCCTAAAACGTCTACGCACCTCTTTACAGTGACAGAGAAAAGTCCATGTGTAAGATTCTTGGATCAGCAGTCTCAGTGAACCCAGCTTCCTAGCCACCTACACCAACGTGCCACATGTGCAAGTGAACCTGATCTGGATGCTCTAGACCAGCTGAGCAACTCTGAGCAACCTCTGTCATGTCATGAGGAGCAGAAAAATTATCCAGCTGAGCCCTGCTTGAATTCCCAACCTGTGAAACATAACAAACTTGCTCTTCTTTTAAGGCACTAGGCTTTGGAAGGTTTTTGTGCAGTAACCATAACAGGAATACTCTATCTGAAAACCATGCTTGCTTGATCCACCTTCTGTGTTCCTATCCCTGAGCAGCTGGAGAAAATCACAGAGTAAGGATGAATGACTTCACTTTAAACATCAAATGGACACCATGCCTAACTATCCTGCTGCACTGTCTGGGGAGCTTTATACATTTCCTCTTGCCTCACATCCTGACTCCCTTCTTCTTTCCTAAGTCATCTGAGATGTCAAATAGGCAGCTGGATATATAAGTGTGGAGTATAAAGGGAAGGTTGGGGATAGAGATAAAAATTTGAGAGTCACCAGGATATAAGTGGCATTTGAAATTATGAAACTGGATTATATTGCCAGTCTGGGGCATGAATGGAGAAGAGTCAAGGACTAGCCCTCAAGCTCTCTAAGGTTTAGAGACCCCATAGAGGAAGCCCAAAGAATAGACTGAGAAAGACGGCCCGGGAGGGTTAGAGTACAGCTAGGAGAAGATAGTATTCCAAAGACCAAGAATGGAGAACGTTTTCAGAAGGCAAGTACTAGAGTAGGTGAAAGGAAATAAGAGAAAGAATAGAAATAGAGGGATTGGTCTTTGACACCTGGAACTTTCTTTGTCGCAATAGGAAGTAACAGGAAGAAGCTGTACACAGATGCTTCTGGATTCTAGATTAGATTGTGGGAATATGAGGTAGCTCCCAAATGATGGTGTTTGTTTTCCCTGTGAAGTATGCATATTTAATAGGCATCTCAGCCTTCATACGTCTACAACTCCTTGCTCACCTTCAATCCCACTCCTACCTTGGCTTTCCCAGCTCACTTAATGCTTTGTTCATTCTCCCTGCTGCTTTGACTAGCAACACTTGGTTCATCATTCTCTCACACCACGTATCCAATCCAACAGCAATTGGGGCACAAAAATATGCCTCCAATCTGATCCCTTGCCACTGATTCTGTCACCCTTGTTCAAGCCACCCTTGTCCATTACCCGCTTATTGCTCTTGCTTGTCTCCCTCCCTTTCCCAAAATCCATTATTTATGGTGCTCTAAAAGGAAAGAAATTTAAAAACCATAAATCAAATTCGATAACTCCCGCCTAGAACCCTCCCATGATTTCCATCATACTTTACATCCCAATGTGATGGGCAAAAATAGGCATTGACTTTGGATTTGATAAATGCTGTATTTGGTGAAATAGATAACTTAACTGGAGAAATAGGAAGCTGAGACCTGACAGTCACCCTCCCCCAAAGTGGACAGGTCCTAAAACCAAGGTTACAAATAGAATTATAAATGTGGCTATATTTTAGGCTATATTTTGGGGCCAATCACATGAACGAGGTTTTATAAAACAGTGGGGCAGGCACACCACAAAAAAATAGTCCTGTGTCCTGCAAAGGGTATCACCTGCTGTCTTCCATCCTCAGGCCTGTGCTTACCAGCTGGGGCCACAGAGTCTCTTGCAGAATAAACAATATTTAAATTTCAAAATTTACACTCCCTACTAGACCTCCACTGATACCACCCTGCTGGGCTGGAGAGGGTTGCCCTGTTCCTGCTCCCCGCATAGCCTCCACTGACTGTGAGGGTGGTGGCCTTATTACTGCTGAGCAGTGGTGAGAGCCTTGACTCTCCAACAGGCGTCCTGACACCACCCCAGTGAGAAGGGGGAGAGGTGGCTTGTTAATGCATGTAGGGGTGGAAGTCCAGGCACCCCACATGATCTTAACTGACATCATAAGGAGCCTGGGGGTGTTGGGGAGAGACTTGTCTTCCCTGTAGGTTGAAGTTCCTGGTTCCCCACTTGGCCTTCTCTGACACCACTCCAGAGGGTTGGGTGCCTTGGTGAGGATGGAAGTCTATTTGCTTGCAGACGTGTTTGGAGCGGCTTATTATTATTATTTTTTCTGTGGTGTTTGGCTGGAGGAGAGCCATTGTTGTCTAAAAGTTTTCTGTCTTGATGGGCTGCCCCTTTTCTGGTCCTTTGGCTAGAGAGAGAAGGCTTTTCTTGCACACTGTTTTTGTTTGTGCCATTGGTATTTTTGGATTGGCCAAAAGAGCAGATGCCCACTATAGAGCCAGGAGCTTACTGATGGTGGAGGAAGGGGCACGGATGCTGGGACTCACTTTCAAAGTGGTTCTAATCCATACTTAAAGGTACTGAAAAAGAAGTATATTAGAGGCCCCAGAAGATTCTTAAGTATAACAGCAGAACACTGTCCTAATTAGCCACTGATGTTCAGAAAGGTTTGATGAATCCTAGTCTTCAGGGTCTCCACACAACAGGCTCCTGGCTTGTGAACATGGCCTACACAGTAGGATTATGACCATAATTCATTTTGAAAAGAGTAAGACTACAAAAGGAAACCTCTGAGGACCTCCCAGGCGTGCCTCAGAATAAGTTGTTTTGATCCTGGGCAAGTGATGCTCAAAGGAAGGTGGCACTGAATTTAGTTGTAGTTCTAAAACTGTAAAAACACATCTGAAAGAAAACCCCAAAACAAACAAATCTGGTTATATGCTGAGACAGTTGCTACAGTTCCACAGGCCACGTTTTGCCTCAGAACACTCCAACAACACTCCTGTTATCCATTAAGCCTCTTTGTCCTCCAGAGAGGGGTCTTCCTCCAGCGAAGTAGCCTGAGGGAAGTTGCTCCCCAAGTTGACACTTGTTTCTTGAATTGTCAGCTGGCAGCCCAGCTTTTGAATCCTCCACTTGAGGGTCATAGTATTTTTTTTTTTTTATAGAGTCAGACTGTTGGGTGGTATGTATGAACTCTTTGCTTCACACAAGCATATGAACCTGTTTAGCCTTAGTTTTTAAAATCAGATAAGTATAAGTCCTAGAGTCAAGTAATTGACTGTGATTATAATACATCTTTTCCCTTTCTACTCTGAAGATGAATTTTGGGGGGCTGCCTATTTAAAGATAGACTGTTGGGGTCTTTGGAGCTATCAACAGGGGTCTGCTATTTAAAGATAATCTCTTCTGATTGGACTTGAAAACTTTTTTCATTCTTTAAATTTTTTTCCTTTTATGAAAGAATAGCTGGCATACAACATTACATAAGTTTTAGGTGTACAACATAGTGAATCAACATTTATATACCTTACACTGTGATCACCACGGTAGTCTAGTAACCATCTGTAATAGAGCAAAGTTGTTAGATTTTATAGACGACGTTCCCTGTGTTGCTTAGTTGTTTTATAACTGGAAGTTTGTATCACTTATTCCTCTTGACTTTTGTCACTGATTTCCCACCTCTCTCCACTTTACAACCATTAATTTGTTTTCTGTACCTATGACTCTCATTTTGTGTTGTTTCTTTAGATAACATATATAAGTAAAATCATACTGTATGTGTCTTTCTTTGTCTGACTCATTTCACTTAGCATAATACCATCTAGGTTCATCCATGTTGTCACAAATGACAGTATTTCATTCTTTTTTTAATGGCTGAGTTATATATATCTCAGCCATTTATATATATGTATATGTATATAAACATATATATGTATATACATATACATGTATATATATATGTATATATAAATGACTGAGATATATATATATATTTATACATATTCTTACAACTTTCTTATCCATTTATCTATCGATGGACATCTATTGCTGCCATATCTTGGCTATTGAAAATAATACTGCAATGAACATAGGGGTGAATATATCTTTTTGAATTATTGTTTTTATTTTCTTTGTATAAATACCCAGAAGTGGAATTGCTGGGGTTTTTTATTCAATTTATTTTATTTTTTAAGATTTTTGTTAAAATATAGCTAACATACAATATTATATTAGTTTCATGTGTACGCCATAGTTACTCAATATTTATATACCTAAGGAAGTGATCACCATGATAAGTCCAGCAATCATCTGAAACTGTACAATATTATCACAATATTATTGACTATATTCCCTATGCTGTACATTACACCCCCTTGACTTATTTGTATTAAACCTGGAATTTTGGACCTCTTATTATTTTTTACTTTTTCCCCTCTTTTAATTTTTCTTTTCCTTTTCTTTATTTCTTTTTTTAAAATAAATTTTATTGGGGGAATATTAGGGAACAGTGTATTTCTTCAGGGCCCATCAGCTCCAAGTAGTTGTCCTTCAATCTAGTCATGGAGGACGCAGCTCAGCTCCAAGTCTAGTTGCTGTTTTCAATTTTAAGTCTCAGGGGGCACAGCCTACAATCCTAAGGGGGAATTGAACTGGTGACCTTGTTGTTGAGAGCTCGCGCTCTAACCAACTGAGCCATCCAGCAGTCCCTCTGGAAGCTCAGTGGCAGCTCGTTGTCTTCAATCTAGTTGTGGAGGGCATAGCTCACTGGCCCATGTGAGAATCGAACTGACAACCCCCTGTTGTTCAGAGCTTGTGCTCTAACCAACTGAGCCACCTGGCTGCCGCTTAATTTTTCAATTACAGTTGACATTTAATATTATTTTATATTAATTTCAGGTGTATGGCATAGTGGTTAGACATTTGTACAATTTAAGAAGTGATCTCCCTGACTAGTCTAGTAGTTACCTGGCACTATGCATAGTTATTATCACATTATTGACTATATTCCCTGTACTTTACTTACATCCCCATGACTATTTTGGGGATACAAACTATTTCAGTTTGTACTTCTTAATCCCTTCACAATTTTCACCCTGCCCCCAACCCCCTCCCATCTATCACCCCCCAAAATCTAGTAGCCATTCATGTGTGACATAGTTATTATAATATTATTGACTATATTCCTTTTGCTATATTGTACATCCCCATGATTACTGTGTAACAACCAATTTGCACTTAATCCTTTCCCCTTTTCACTCACCTCCATCCCCTCTCCCATCTGGCAACCATTAATATGTTCTCTGTATTTATAAGTTTGTTTCTGTTTTGTTCATTTGTTTATTTTGTTCTTTAGATTCCATATATAAGTAAAATCACATTGCATCTGTCTTTCTCTGTCTGACATATTCCACTCAGCACAGTACACTCCAGGTCCATCTATGCCGCTGCAGATGGCAAGAACCCATTCCCTTTCATGGCCAAGCAAGATTCCATTGTATATATGTACCACTTCCTCTTTATCCATTCTTCCATCAACAAACACCCAGGCTGCCTCCATGTCTTGGCCATTGTAAACAGTGCTGCAATGAACATATGGCTGCACATGTTCCCTTGAAGTAGTGTTTGGGTTTCTTTAGATAAATACCCTGAAGTGGGATTACAGGGTTCTTCTTTGTCTCTTGATATAGCCTTTGTTTTAAAGTCAATTTTGTCTGATATAAATATTGCTATCACAGCTTTTGTTTTTTTATTTATTTATTTATTTTCATTTTTATGAAATATCTTTTTCCATTCCTTTACTTTCCATCTGTGTGTGTCTTTCAATCTGAAGTGAGTCTCTTGTAAGCAGCATTGGTGAGGGTCTCTTTTCTTATCCATTCAGCCCTCCTATGTTTTCAAGTGGAGCATTTAATCTATTTACATTGAAAGTAATTATTGATAGATATGTAGCTATTGCCATTTTATTATTCAAAATTTTGATTTTTTGTTTTTATCTTAAAGAAGTCCCTCTAACATTCCTTGTAATACTGGTTTGGTGATGATGAACTCCTTTAGCTTTCTCTTGTTTGAGAAGCTCTTTATCTGTCCTTTGATTCTAAATGATAGCTTTGCTGGGTAGAGTAATCTTGGTTGTAGGTCCTTGCTTTCCATCATGTTGACTATTTTGTGCCAATCCTTTCTGGCCTGCAAAGTTTCTGTTGAGAAATCAGCTGACAATCTTATGGGAACTCCCTTATAGGTTACGAGTTGTCTTTCTCTTGTTGCTTTTAGGATTCTCTCTTTGTCTTTAACCTTTGCCATTTTAATTATCATGTGTCTTGGTGTAGGCCTCTTTGGGTTCATCCTATTTGGGACTCTCTGCACTTCCTGGACTTTTATGTCTATTTCCTTTGCCAGGTTAGGAAAGTTTTTCAGTCATTATTTCTTCATTAGGTTCTCAGTCTCTTGGTTTCTCTCTTCTCCTTCTGGTACCGCTATGATGCATATGTTTTTATGCTTGATATTGTCCCAGAGGTCTCTTAAACCATCCTCATTTTTCTTTTATTTTTTTTTCATTTTTGCTGTTTCTATTCAGTGTTTTCTGTTTTCTTGTCTACCAAATTGCTGATTTAATCCTCTGCTTCATCTAGTCTGCTGGTAATCCCTTTTAGTGCATTCTTTAGTTCAGTTATTATATTCTTCACTTCTGACTGTTTTTATTTTTAAGGTTTCTATGTCCTTTTTTTATGCTTGCTATCTCTTTGTTGAAGTTCTCACTAAGTTCCTTGAGCATCCTTATAACCATTGTTTTGAATTCTGTATCTGGTAGGTTGCTTTCCTCCATTTTGTTTAGTTCTTTTTCTGGATTTTTCTTCTGTTTTTATTATTATTTATTTATTTATTTATTTATTTATTTATTTATTTATTTGGGGCACATTTCTTTGTTTCCTCATTTGGTTCTACGTATTAAGTAGATCTGCTATGTCCCCCAGTCTTGGCCTGGTGGCCTAATGTAGTAGGTGCCCTGTGGGGCCCAGTAGCACAGTCTCCATGGTCACTTGAGCTGGGTGCTCCAGGAGTGTCCCTTGTGTGGGTTTTGTGTACCATCCTGTTATAGTTGAGTCTTGGTTGCCATTGGCATGTCAGTGGGTAGGATTGACCCTCAGGCTGATTGGATGTGGGGTTTGGCCACATCCATAGCTTACAGACTGCTCTGTGGGGGGCTTACCCCACTGAGTGGGATTTGCCTGAGTGGGCTCTGGTGCCATTTGAGACTTTCCTTTGAGTGTGCTGCTTGTGAGGCTAATTAGGCAGTGCTCTGCTATGGTCTGAAGCTAATGTTAAGTATGTTTGTTCTGGGGCCTCTTGGGAGGCACTCCGGTATGCAGGCTCATGTCACCCACTTCCTGTGACTGACCAGGGACTACCTGGTAAGAGCTACAAAGTGATCTGTGGTTGTTCACTGTCTCTGCTAACCCTGGAGGTGTGTGAGAGAGGCCAAGCTATGAATTGAGGACATCTGCCACCAGTACCGGGCCTGGGGTAGCTCTGCAAAATGCCAGGACAACCTGAGGTCTCCTGCTACCTGCCAGCTCCCTTAAGGTTCAGCCACTGATAAAGCCTCATGTGGTATACAAGTTGGGTGAGGCAGGGTCCATGGAGTCACTAGAGTGGTAAAAGTTGTGATCACCAGGTTAATGTAAATTCTGGTTTGGAGCCAGTGCTGATGCTGAAGCTACTCAGCAAAAGTCTCAGAGCATACTGAAGCCAGTTGCTGCCTGTCTGGGGTCTGTTGGAGTCTGACAGTTTTCAAGAAAGAGTGCAGTTGGGGCAGGGCTGGCTGCTCTTGGAGAAAGTGCGTCATTGGGGAAGTTGGGTGGGACAGCATCCCAGTGAGTCAACAATGAGGAGCTAGGGAGCTCACCAGGCCAATCAGATTTAGATTTGGCCATGTGGGGGTGGGCTCAACAGAGGAAAGATGGCACCCACCAGCCAGTAGCACAGGAGGAGGACCTCCTCACAGGGAAATGGAGACTGTCCTCCAGCCCTTAACCTGAATCAACATAACTCAGTTTGCCCTCCATATGTCTCCGACACCCCTCGAGTTATTGTCCGTCTGTTGGAGCCCGAGATGAGTGCCTGGAAGTGACAGAGTCTGTGTGTGGGCCCTTTAAGAGGACCCTTGAGTTTCTCTCCACCTTCCATCCCACCCTGATGATCAGAATTTCCACTGTTTCTTACAGCTAGATGTTGTGGGGGCTCCTGTTCCTGGCAACAGTACTCTGGTCTGGGGAGCCTGGTGTGGGGCTGGGGTCCTTCGCTCCTCTGGGGGGGGGGCAATTTCTGTGGCTGAGGTATCCCTCCTGGCTCTCAACCACCACACGGAGTTTTGGGGTTAGCCGTTCCACATTTCCGCCCTTCCTACCAATCTTGATGTGGCTTCTTTTTTATATCCTTAGTTATAAAACTTCTGTTCAACCAGACTTCAGATGGTTCTCCAGGTTGATTGTTCTATAATTAAGTTGTAATTTTGATTTATTCATGGAAGGAAACAGGCACAGTATTTATCTACTCCTCCCTCTTGAATCTCCTCTGGATTTGAAGGCTTTAATGAACCTTAAATTTTGCTAAGACTATTTGTCCAGTTGTGTTTAAAACTTACTAGGCAAATCCCAGGTAACAATCATGGCAATTCCAAGATGATGATCCAAGTGACCACTCTGTAGAAGGCCCAATAACAATGTTCTCAGGCATCTGAGATGTTCTCAGACATCTAGCCGAGGAGATAGGACCTCAACATACAACAATCTGAAGGACAATAAAAGATTTAAATAATTTGAAACTAATGCTGCCACATGATTAATTGATCAATTGCTGTATATATTATGTTTTGCAGGAAGGAGAGCACTCTTTCTAGTCTGGAGGGCTTGGAGTTTGAGCTGGTTCAGGGAGGAAAGGAGGCTGGGATTTGGAAACATGGAGTGGCCACAGGAGTCAGCCTACATATGCAGGAAGCATGTTCCCAGTAGGGGCAAAATCATGGATGTTGGAACTCACATGGAGTTTTCTCAGGTAGTGAGAAGACCAGTCTAGCTTGGGCAAAGAGTTAGCTAAATTGAGCGAAGGATTAAAGGTTTTTATCAGTGTAGGTGGAGACTTGGCTGCGGAAGGCTTTGAAAATCAAGTTAATAAAATAAGTTGATACTCATTGATTACTTGCTAGGTATCATGCAATGTTCTAAGCCCTTTATGTGTGTTTTAATTCTCATATTAATGTTATTGTTATTGTCAACACCATTTGGTAGCAGAGAGAACTGAGAAACAGGAAAGTTAAATGCCTTGCCCAGTTGAAGTAATTGTGAGGAGCAGAGTGTGAACCCAGGTCCGCTCTGCTCTGCTATCTCTTGTTAGGATGAAGGAGTTTAAATGGCCCTCTTGGTAATAGGGATATACTGACAAATTTGGTGGACGGGTTCTCGGCGAAGTCCCGTGGTGGGTATTTACCTCGAAGTGCTATTGGAGACCCAGACTTTTCCTGGGACTACATTTGCATCTTTTTCCTGGGGGACCATGGAGGGGTGTTACCAGGCTTCCCAGATATCTAAGTCTAGGTATGGCAGGAATGGACAAATGGGTTGACTATAACTCTCTCTGAGTGGTTTTTGGGGGTAGACGGCTCTGATCCAGCTGTGTTAAATACCACATTAAGTCCAAAGGAGTCTGTGTCCTGCAGTGGGGATGAGATATCAGCCAAGGGAATAACATTCACCTATTCTTTCATTCATTCACTCAACCAGTATTAGTTGCGTGCTGGCAATGTGTCAGGAACTGAGCTGGGTGTGAGGAATACAGGCAAACTGCTCTGTTTGATGAACATTAATTAATAAGATCGTTTTGTTTGATGAACATTAATTAATGAGATCATTCTAGATGTCTGTGTGAAGTCAATAGAATAGTGATGCAATGAGTAAAATAGGTGATGGGGGAGAGAGCTGAGTTCATGATATATGGAATGGACCTGAAATGTTTAAAGGAGACAAACAGCTGAAGAGGGGTGACATGCTTGTGCGCAAAGGAAGTACAAAGGCCCTGAGGGGAGAAGGAGCCTGGTGAGTTACAGAAAAGGAAGGCCACCATGGCTGGAGAGGACGGGGGGAAGAGTAACAAGAAATGAAGGCTCAGGGGGGTGGCAGGTTCAAGATAACTAAGGCCTGTTAGAGTTTGCTGTAGGAGTTTGGATTTTACTCTGTGTGTGATGGGAAGTCACTGAGGTTTTCAATCTGGGGAATTGAGCAGACTCATTTCATTAACATGTGTCTGGAGGGGTTTGAACAAGTTTTGTCAAATTGCCCTTCTGAAAAGCATGCTGGTGTCAGTCACTGGTAACACATGCCTGCTGTTACAGGTAGTGGTTGGATGGGAGTTGGAGACACTTCCATGAAGAACCCTCTAAGGTGGGACAGAGGGTAGGTGGTCCTGGACTCTTCAGTCACTGAGAAGACCAGAGGAACCAGGATTCTGAGGGAGCAGTTCTTAGGCACGGCAGATGACGTTTCTTGTAGTTTTTTGACACATTTCACATAGGGAGGTGGGATCCGTCTCCCCATCCCTTGAATCTGGGCATATTTATGGGGTGGAGTGATGCTACGAGACTTCTGAGGCTGGGTAACAAAAAGCCATGCAGCCATGGAGCCCTGAGCTGCCATGCAGGGAGACAGCTCTCCTGAGTCAGCCAGGCCACAGAGGTCACATGAATGACAGTCCACGTGAGCCCAGTCTTCCAACCATCCTTGCCAAGGTCAGGAACATGACAGTAAAGCTGTCTTCCAGCTGAATACCATGAGGGGCCCTCCACGGCTGCCTCATGACATCAAAGAATCGTTCTGCTAAGCCCTTCCCAAATTCCTGGCAATAAAACCTGACCCATAAAATAATGAGATACAATAAAATGGTTGTTGTTTTAAGCCACTAAATTTTGGGGTAGTTTGTTAAGGAGCGACAGTAACTGGAAGAAGGTCCTCTTGCTACAGGCTCTGCCTCTCTGTTTCACCCTATCCTTGAGGGAGACTATCTCCTTAAGGAAGCCCGGAAAATGTAATCCTTTATAAAGTCAACACCAAGGAAATCACGTCTCCCACCTGTTACCTGGAAACAGAGAATGGTAGAGGCAGGGATTGGTTAGCCAACGACACCTAAAATGGTAGTTTTACCTAAGAATGTCAACTTGCAGGTAAATTCAAGGTGGGAGCGGACTGCATTTTAGATAAGCCCAGGTAGGATCTATTTTTCAGCCCCATAGTGTCCTAAATAAACACTTGGGAGTAGGCAAGGAGTGGCAAATTAGTATTAGATGAGGAGACTTCAAGTGGGCCTGTATTACCTCTCAGGTTGCATCTGACAAGGATGCTGTGAGGAATAGAAAGGAAAGTTACACAGGGACAGATAGCCTGCAGGGCCCTAGGGCTTCTTACTGTAGACTGAGCTACTGTGGAGTTTGGGCTCTCAGGCATTCTGTCTGCAGAAGCCTGGGTCCTTCAGCCATGGCCAACATGAGGGTTATGACCAGGGCTGCAGAGGACGGCAGTGTCTTGCCCACCCTCACTTCTGCTAGTCAGGACGGCCCTCATGCATATGTTTCTTAGGATCGTTTCCTCAGGGAATTTCCATGGAGACACAGCTTAGTATGTTTCAAAGACCGTTAGCTACCTTTGGAGGCTAATGACTTAGGCCACAAATTAAAAACAGCAGAATACTAACTTGAGCTGCTGCAAGATCCTAACTGTTGCTGGCTTCTGTTTCATCTTGGTTTGAGAAGTAATTCCATTCTCAGACAAAAACAAGAGAAATCAAAATTCACAGTCTTTCTTCATAATGAATGTGTGTGAAAAGAAAAAGCTGTGTTAGTCTCAGGTCTCTGGGTTGGTGGGGTGACCTCTGGATTGACCTATTTTCTGTATGTCACAAAATAAGTTTATAAATGAGTGCTTAAGAAAACAAAACAGAAAACCTCTTTGGCAAAATGATAGTGGGAATAGAGCTAGCTCGCTCCAGGACAAACTTCTTATGAGGATTCCATATGGTTATTCCTAGTGGCAATGTGAATTGGGTTCCCTTTATTTCGCTTACGTTTTATAACTGGTTCTTGGATAGGTCACAGTAGCCTCATTTCCAAAGGTGAGAAGCCTAAGGACAACGCAGGATGGCCCACGGAAAGTCAGAGGTGAACAGAGTGTCCCCATAGTTCTTGCCCCTGGTAACTGTAGGTCACTCCATTGTATCTCTGACAAGGATGAGGTAATGCCAACAGGTAGAAAGTAATAACTGGAATGCAGATTTCCACTTTCCAGAATTCACTGAGTGCACTTTGGTCTTTTTATTTTTAATCTGTCTTATATTCTTTTACTTATTGTTAAATACTTTTGGGAGCATATTTCAGTTATGTCTATTAAGTTAGCTTTTCAAGAATATTCACATATATACATGTGTGCATGTATTTCTTCTATTAATTTTATCTAAATTTTCTGGTGTTCACTGATTCCAAGCTGGAATCATTTACTTAATAGCTAGCAAGTGTCGATGCTATGAAGATTTTATGGAATTAGGAAAAGTTGAAACCATAACATGGGTTTCCCATTCCTTGAGTCCATACCTACAATGCCCCCGTTATGGTATTATACATTGTTGTTATTGATATGTAGATGCAAATAGTTTTAGTGTAAGCAAGACATCTTAGTTAAAATAAAGGAATAATTCTGGAACCTGAAAAACAGAAATATCAGCCGATTGCTAATTGTTGTTAGGTACTAAGATCTTAAATTGTTAATCTTTTTGTGATTTATATGATTCCATGAATCAGGAAACCGAAACCCAGAGATGGGAATCTAAATTACAAAATGCTCTTCTCAAAGGGTTTTGTATGAAGAGATTAGCAGATCTTTTCTCTTTCCTATGAACACTTAGTGAAATAAATTATTAAATTAAAAAATGCTAATAACCGAGTATTTGACCATCAGTTGGCTGACAACAGGCATACTGTGAGTTAACACATAGCCCAGATAATTTACTTCCATTTGCATCTGTTCTAATACATTGGTTCACTGGATCGTGATGTTGAGAACCCATCCTGTTTTCACTTCTGAGGCTTCACCAGAATGCCACCAGCTTGTGCACAGACTCACCGGGAACACAGCATTGATATATCTTTTTATGGAATCACCTGGAAGCCGTGTCAGATGGCACGTCGGCCTTCCCTTCCCTGGACAGAGGAAGCTGCTGCCCAGAAAGGTGAGGGGACTTGTGCGGATTTGGCTGGGCTTTTCTGTCTCCTGAGCTCCGCATGCTGTTTCATTTATTATTTCTCTTTATTGCCTCTGTGCTGGCAATAAAGTCAGGATCATAAAATTAGAGTGCGGTCGCCACGTCCGGTTTCCCTGATTTCCATGTCATGTTGGGAAGCCCAAAAGTTCCTGATTGGTGCCACTAGGTATTTTGAACGGTCTTAGTTTAGGGTTGCAGAGATTGACAGAGTATGCTTTTAAAAAGGGGGAGCAAAGCCAAGGTTGACATTTTGGAGCAAACATATACCTTATATGGAAGAATGGTTAGTTATTTAAGGCAAATTTGCCATCTTGACAGCCCTACTCTTACATGAGGACATTGTAGGCCGCAGGCAGCCCCAGGAACCCACAGCTGGGACCACACAGGGAGAGCTCGCAACCAGCAGGGTGATCACAGGCAGAACCAAGAGGAGTGCAGGCCTAGGCAGCCACCCCCCAGAGTGTGCACCAGGGCTTGCTCGGGCAGCCATCCTGCTCTGTTGCTGCGCAGACTCCCCAACCAGCAGGTTTTCTGACTTTTGTCTCCCCTGGCCATGCCTTTCTAAGGGACAAGGAGCGGCTGTCTTTGAAGAGAGAAAACTCGAGGAGGTCTAGCCACAAAAACAGTCTGCAAAGAAGTTTTCTTTGTTGCTCTTCCAAAGCAGGGCTCCGATTTAAAAAGAAAAAGAAAACCAAACAAGCAAACACTCACTCCCACCCCACCCCTGCAAAGAACATGCTCCTGAAACACACAATCCAAAAAATATGTCTGTTTTTGTTACAGTGCCAGGGAAATAGCTAATGGTATTGATAACGACCTTGGGGTGAGGGCTACGTACACATGATCTTGTGTGATTTTTACAACTAGGGAGTGAGGTATAGAGGAGAGGAAGTAGACCTACTTGTCCAAGGTCACACAGCTGCTAATTCCACAGCTGACTTCAATGCAGTATTTTTGTCCTTGAACTTAATGTTCCTAGCTATGTGGCAATGGCTGACTCTGAAAGGAGCCCCACAGAGCAGTGGTTCTCAGTCCCCCAGAGCAATTTTGCCCCCCCAGGGGACATTGACAATGTCTGGAGACATTTTGGATTGCCACAACTTGCGACTGGCCAGGGACGCTACCAAGCATCCTATGCTTTGCAAGATAACACCCACCACAAATAATTATCTGCCCCAAAATGCCTTTTTTTGTGACATTTAAATTGAATGTGGTTTACTATGTTATAATAATTAGAAAAAGAGGAAACTAAAGGGTGAAAGTGAAATAGCTCCATGCCCTTATGTACAAAATGCTTCGGAAACCAACCAAACCCTGCAATACTTTTTCCTTAAAACTTGGGCGAGATGTGCACACCTAAGGTCTCAGTGTTGTGGGTGATTGACCACTGCCTTCCTGCTATCATTGTATCCATTTTCTCTTCCCTCTTTGTAATGGCTGCATCTGTATCTCTGCATCTGTGAGCTGACAGTCACCTCAGATCCCGGGGTGGAGCATGTTGACCTAAGCAAAGGGATCATCTGGATATTTTCTGGAAATGCTGGGGCAGCAGCTCTTCTTCTAAGGGTGGGTGCAAGTGAGGTTGGAGGTCAGGAACAGCTCTGGCCATTTTTCTACTGTGAGGGAAACCTATCTGCAACCTGACTCTTTCTCTACCGACAAGCCTTGGCTTCAGCAGTTGCCTCTGCTTAGAACAGTCACCTGTTCCAGGCTGATTTCCTGCCCTCCTTCAAGGCTCAGTCCCCATGCCCTCTCCTCCATGAAACCTTCCTTGATTACTCTGCATTTGTAGTCTGTTTATTGACTGTAAAGGCTGAGTCATATGGTGTATTTTTATTATCTACCCAGCTAGATTATAAGCCCCTGAAAGGCAGTTTTGTGTGTTATGTTTCTCTGTATTCTGGGCAGTACATACGGATATGAGTTGTCTGAATGGGCTAGGGGGCTGCCTCAGGCACAGAGCTACACAGGGCAGAATGACGGCAGTGCCGCTTTGCATGACTTTGTTTAGGAGAAGAGGACAGACGGTTGGTTGGGAAGACAGTCTTTGTGATGCTACACTTCTAAGTCCCTCTCTGCCAACCAAGGGACCCACACATTTGTGTAATACTCATGATCTCAGATGGTTCCAGTGTGTCAGCCTACCGCATCTGTCTTCTTTTCTGCTCCTTCCTCTGTGATCATTTCTTAGCAATTCATCCAGCCTTTCACTTCTCAATGAGGGAACCGCTGGCAAGTTCTTTACTACCTGGGCCTCGTTTCCTCACTGGAACCTGGCTTGTAAGGTCGTGCTGAGGTTTAAATGCGCCACTACATGTATTGTGGGGGCTCATTGTATGGAAGCTGTTATGAAGAGCAACGGGACAGGTGAATGCAGAGGAAGAAGGAGAAACAAGCAATTTTATTGGCTACCAACTATGCAGTTTGTCAGAGCTGGGGCTGTTTTACACAAGGTCCTTCAGCAGACCTCGGCTATCTAATACAGTGGCCACCGGCCTCAAGTAGCTTCTGAGCACTTGAAATGTGGCGGGTGCAAATTGACACGAGTTGCAAATGCAAACACACTGGATTTCAAAGGCTTAGTAAGAAAAAAGAAATGTACACTATCTTATTAATTTTTTAAAAATATTCAATTACATGTTGAAGTAAGATTTTGGATACATTTGGTTGAATAAAATATATTATTAAAATGAATTTCATCTGGGCCGGCCCGGTGGCGCAGGCGGTTAGAGCTCTGTGCTCCTAACTCCGAAGGCTGCGGGTTCGATTCCCACATGGGCCAGTGGGCTCTCAACAAAAAACAAAAAAATAAATAAAAAAATAAAAAAATAATAAAAAAATAAAATGAATTTCATCTGTTTTTTTTTTTTTTTTAACGTGGCCACTAGAAAATTTAAAATTCTATCTGTGACTCCCACTGTATTTCTATTGGACAGAGCTGGTCTCAGCAGAACCTTTTGTAATGTAATTTATGGGTGTGAATGGATTTTCCGGCCCACAAAAACATCTCTTGCATTGGACTATGATGGCTGAAAACCCATTTTAGCAGCCCCATTCCTTAAAGACCTTGAGACCTTGCAAATTTTAAGTGTCCTGGGGGGTTATAAACTGCTAACAGTCATTTGCACCCTAATATGAATGAGCAGTGTGATCTTTTCTCTTTTGTGGCATGAAGAACTGGGGTGGGAGGGAGGCAGAAGGGAGCAGGGAACATGAGACCAGTGAGTAGTGGGAAAGGGTCCCTGCCCAAGTGGGTGAAGGGGATGCTGAATAGGGCGGTGGTGGAACTGACCTGCAAACGTTCCCTTCACAGCTTTGCGTCTTTATTCCTTTTGTACTTCTCACAATGGTGTCACAGTACTTTGCATGTACAGTGGAGCCCACAATAACTCTACAAACTTGGTGACCAAAAGCACAATTTGAAAGGATTCTGCTGTACAGGACAATTTCTCACTTGGCATGATTTGTCCTCGAGGCTACAAGCCATGACCAGATGAGTAGCTGTCATTTCTTCATTGGGTTAGGAGTATTCCTCCTTATCTATTTTCATGGTGCACTGAGATGAGGTCAGGAACCTGAGCCTCAGACAGAAGGAAGTGGCCTGCTTTTGATCCCATAGAAACCATAGATCCAAGACCAAACATTTGGCTTCTATCATTGAACCACCCAATGGGTGTGCCATTTGGTTCTTATAGATTCTTTTTTCCCCCTTTCTTCCACCTCCCCCACCCGTTCAAGCTGTTGTTTCTCAGTCTAGTTGTGTAGGACACATATCCCTGGCCCATGCTGGTATTATGAGCCTTGCGTTCCCCCCTAGCTAAGGCAGTCGGTCACCGGTCATCAGTCGGCTGCTCACAGCAGCTCACAGCAGCTCTCGCTGGCTGCCTGATGCTCATGATGGCTGCCGGCCACTCATGCTGGCCACCGGCCACTCATGGCAGCACACGGTAGCCCATGGCAGCACACACCAATTTCAGGCTGCTCATGCCAACCTCCAGCTGCTCACGGCAGCCTAGCTGCAGGGGGGATGTTATTCAAAGTCTTAGCTGTAGAGGGCGGAGCTCACTGGCCCATGTGGGAATCCAATCGGTGACCTGGGCATTAGGAGCACAGCTGTGCTCCAACCACCTGAGCCACGTGGTGGGCCCCGTTTACAGATTCTTAAGGGAGGTGAGTGCTAATAGATTTTCTTTGATTCATACCTTCAGGAAAGCATCAAGTTGGAGGATGGGTCATTTAAAAAATGGTCACATCCTGAGAGAGCAATGCTAGCTTGAGCCTAACTTTTTGTTTGGTGCTGCTGAGGTGTTTTCAGTATCCTGATAAAAATGATTGGGTTCCTTTAATTCTGAGGATAACACTACTGGTTTTCGAATCATTTCCCAAGAAGAACTTAAATGAGGTAAAAAACAATCGGTTCCGATGGCATGAGACACGGAAAAGCTAACAGGCTTATCACATACTGAGGCACTTAGAATTGCCTGTGCTTCCAGGGTTTGAGTCTTGGGAAGACAAACCTTACAGAAGATTCCGAGTTTTAAATACAAAGCTCTCTCCCCTCTCTAAAATTGTCCTCAAGTAAACTAGCTCACCTATTTTTAACTCCCATCCCTCTCCCCACACCTTCTTCAGAACAAGAAAGATGATGAGAAAGCATCTTACAACAGAACTTAACCTGGGGGAAGAAATAGTAAACTCAGCTCACCCACTTCATTAAGAAACCTAGAAGGATACTTCCCTTGTTAAAATTCTTCTTGTTAAAAAGCGGTGAAATCAGAAAGTTACGGAACAATAGCTCACCCAAAGGGATGCTTCCATCCATCCATCCCTCTGAGTTTCAAGGTTCCCTCAGTAACTATCAGGGAGAACGAGGGCTCTGTCTCCCTGTCCTCTTTGATTTGTTTTCCATTTGGTCTCAACACCATTTTCTTCCCCTTGTCCTTTCCTTTCTCTGTCCATTAAAAAGGCTATCAGAAAAGTGATTTTTAAAACTTCTACTCAAGACATTTATTTTAAGCTAAATGTTAGTCACTGCTGTGATCAGAGTTTTGTCTAAAGTCTGACACTTGACTTAAGAGTATTGTCTGAGATCTACATCAGAAATATATTTGTACAGGTGATTTGCAATCTAGTAAAGTGGTTTGGCTTTCTTTTGTATCATTTATTTATTTTCGGAACACTGCCATGAATTCCTGAAATGGAATGAAAGGTTTTCGGTAATTAGAACTTGAAAAGAGTGGGTCCCTGTTGGTAGGTAGTTTCTGGTGGCTTTTTTTCCTTTCCTTTCCTTTCCTTTCCTTTCCTTTCCTTTCCTTTCCTTTCCTTTCCTTTCCTTTCCTTTCCTTTCCTTTCCTTTCCTTTCCTTTCCTTTCCTTTCCTTTCCTTCCCTTCCCTTCCCTTCCCTTCCCTTCCCTTCCCTTCCCTTCCCTTCCCTTCCCTTCCCTTCCCTTCCCTTCCCTTCCCTTCCCTTCCCTTCCCTTCCCTTCCCTTTCCTTCCCCTTCCCCTTCCTTCCCCTTCCCTCCTCTTCCCTTCCCTTCCCTCCCTCCCTCCTCTCCTTCATTCTTTCCTTCCTTCCTTCCTCTCTCCCTGTTGTGACCCATGGCCTCCAGCAACGGTAAAAAGTATGCCTGCCTGGACCATTTGGCAACCCCAGGTATAGTGGTCCAGCTCAGCTGGAAGGTCAAAGGTGAAAAAGATTCAGTGCCTCCCCTCAGGAAGTGTTCAACAGTTATTTTTGCAGGCTGAGTGACAGTTTTATGAATTTGCTGGTATCCTGTTTATTTAACGCTCTCCCGATCATGCCCATTTTTCTGGAAACATTTAGTACATTCTTGCCAACTTTCAACTAACAGTATCTGTACCTGAGTCTAAGGTCTCATTTCCCATCAGCCCTGCCCCCCAACTCCAGCAAAGCACATAGCCCACCTATGACCTACAAAAAGTGCAGAAGGACGAATATACCCTGGGAGTGGCCCTCAGCAATGACTCCAGGGAGCAGTGTATAAATACCCTTGGGGTGATTCTGGGGAAACCATTTAAACCACACAACAGTACTGTGAGTAGGCAGTTATTTCTCCTAGTTAAAAATGGAACACATGGATGCTTAGAGAGTTAAGAAACTTCCTCAGCAGACTCTGAACTCAGGTCTGTCTGGCCCAGCAGTGTAAGAGCAGAATGAGTGACAGCCCATCATGCACATCTCTTCCCAACTTCAGTTTCAATGACACAACATTGGTAGCTTAATGAGCGTATTTACACCACAGAAACTGGCAAATACTACAGTCAGAGCTTTGTTCTTTTCCTTAGAGAGTCTGTTGTTACCAGTGCACCACTGGTTTGACCTACACTTATTGTTTAAATCAGGAATCACCAGGCAATCTCCCCCGAGGGACTGCACACATAAAGGATGAGGCAGGTTGAATGGACTCATGGTGCTCTGGTGAGCTGTGTGCCCTTTCGAAAATGAGCAGCTGTTATAAAGCTCCAGCTGATTCTTGTTATTATTATGTGGGATGTGGACCCAGTGTTAACATCTTCTGATTTCTTCAAGAGTAGCCACAAAATCCAGAATTTTATGTGAAATCTCAATTTAAAAATGCTGGCAACTAATTGAAAAAATTTTTTAAACATTGCTCTGGCCAAACCAAACACATCTATTGGCTGGATTTGGCCATGGGCTGCCAGTTTGCAATTTCCAGTTTTAACCAATAAACTGCATTTATTTGTTGTTGTTGCGTCTTTCCTTAGATGTCCTCCTACTTGTCAAGATGCAGCTTAAATGACAGATTCTCCATGTTTCATCCCTGCCCCTCCCATCTAGAAGCCATCTTCTGAGCACTAAGAAGATGGTTCTTGTCACGCAGGGGACCCTGCTCGCTGCGCCATTTGTTGTGCAGGGTCTCAGCTCCCACTCCCCGCCCAAGAACGCAGGACACGGTAAGGCCAAAAAGGAACACCCATGGAGCCATAAGTAGGGGAGTCAAACCAATATATTCTCGCTGGCGGCTGGGCTGGAGACACAGGAAGCAGGATCTACATAATCTGCCTAACAGCAGTCCGTGCTTGGCAGCCACCATCCTCTTGCTAGCCCCCATTCCTTTTTTCCTGCTAGCGTAGCCACAGCCGTTATATTAGTGGCCAATGGCCTACGGGTTACAGCTGACGGCCAACTAGCCACAGCTGCTGGCATCTGATCACAGTTGATGGCCATTTACTACCCGAGCCAGCACCTTTCTATGTGAGGCCGAGAGCCTGGAAACTGTTTTTTGGGGTTTTGTCCCCACAGTTCTCAATACATATTTTCTCTTAAAGAAGGTACTCATGTATTTGATATTATTTATACACCTGTTTCTTTTTATTTTCTGGTAGCTTGTAACCTCCCTCAAGATCAAAATCTATGTTTTGGTCATTTGTTTTCCTGGAAATGGTCAGCAACTCCCCTGTACATAGTAGACATTCAACAAACATCAGGTAAATTTTAAAACTGGAAACTCAGTAGATGTTTTTTTGAATCATATTTTATACTTCCGTTGAGAGTCGTGACTCGTCTAGTTGGCCAGGAAGACTAAGAGTTTAGATTGGAAATTTCAAAGCCATGTTGACAGCGCTGGGGACATGTCTTATCGTTCCTGGTTCTACATAGCATGCTTAGGGAATCCTTATTTTCCTGTGAGTGTTGATGCATGTTAATGGGGGTTTCTGCACTGAGTTCTGTGGTCCACAAAGGGGCATTCCCATAGTACTGACTGACTGAGATGGTAGAATATAGAGCATTTTCCTATTTAGTTAAGCTTCTTTTTCTAAATCAAAACATTTCTTAAAACCAAAAGCATAATGTTTTCTAATATTGTTATTTAAAAGAACTTTAAAATGCCTTTTAATATTAAAGTATAATGTATCATAGAGCAAGACACAAGCACTTTGGTGCAAATCTCAAATTAAATTTGACAGTTATTATTTTCCCTCTTCATTTTCTTATGTTGTTTTAAATAAAGACTCTTTAGTTTTTTTTCTCACTTTCATGCTATATATTTGTAGAGCTTGCAGCTCTTCATCTCTTAAAATTCCCTTGAGACCTTCAAATGTCCTTGGATAATCTTTCCCCGACTGGTTTCTGCTAATTTCAGAAAAGAATTGATTAGTTTTTTCTAAATTCCAGGAATTACAAGTGGTCTTTTTCTTTCATGGACTGAGTCAGCTACATACCCTCTGTTTTTTTGTGTTTTTTTTTTTCCTCAGCAGGACAATTAAAGCCTTCTGTTCTCAGCTGGTTTCTGTTTCCTGTTAAAGAACTTAGAATTAGTAAAACCCCAAACTTATCAGTCCTCTCTGTTAAAAATAGACTTAAACCAAATAGTAAAATGATATCAAATACAGATCCAACAATTTTATTCTCACATTAATGATTAATCTCATTATTTGCATACTTTCGGACAAGGTAGTACAAAATGAAGGTGTGGGCTGCTCATTCTTTTCAAAAGTATTTACAAGTGTATTTTAAACTTTGATCCATTGCACAATGTTTTAATTGCAAAAATTTGTCTGAAAATGGCATGAAAACAATCTATAAATGTCATTTAAGTGTAAGCCGAATTTTCTTCTCATAGTTCAGAAAGATTTCAACTCTGCTAGCCATTCAAGTTATCTTATTTCTAAAGCTTTGGAGATTCCTGTACATTGTGTACGTCTTGTAAAATAGGTGACACATTCTTTCAACAAGTGTGTGTTGAGAGCCTGCTTTGTGCAGTGGTGAACAAAACAAGCAGGCCTAGGCTCTGCCCTGTGCTGTCAGCAGTGTGGCCATGCCTGGACTAAGCCTACATCTTTGGCATTGTTATGGTTACATTGTCACCTCTGTTGTGCCACAGCTTGGAGGTGTAATGCATTTACTTTCAGTTGACAGTAAGAGGTGATTTCCATTGATCCAAGACCTATGCTATTAAGTCTGAAAGGAAAACTTCTCATAATGTATAAATTCATCATTAGTGTCTGCTCATTCCACCAGCTGAAGTCCCTGGTCTCTGCTATTTACCCATCATCCTCTGCTTCACCAAGTTAGGCCGATTGTTTTCAAAATAAACAGGTAGATACACACTGGATGTATGTGTGTGGTGGGGGCAAACTTGTCACTATCATGGGCATGACTGCCTTTTGCCTTTGTTCCTCTTAGCTAAGCCCTTCCCCTTGAACTGGAAGAATAGGAGGCTTCCTTTTTTGAGGCTGGAATTAATTATTTTAAAACAATGTAAGTTAATGGTGAGTTTTGTGGTCATTCATATCATTATTGTGTACTGCCTCACTCATTAGATAATATTGTCTTCAGGACAGTAATGGTATAGATCTAGAAAGTCACAGACTAGGAGGGAGGGACAGCTAGATAATCAGAATCCAGTCCTGTCTTTTGACTGAGGCTCAGAGACATGAATTGAATTCCCAAAGGCACAGAGCTGGTCATGGAGCAGGACCCCATCTCCTGGTCTATCTAAGGAAAATGATGCTCTCAGTATTCCAACTGCATGTTTTATGGCTCTTTGTAACTATTTGTAACTATTATAGTTACAGGGACAGAATATTAACTTCATTGAAGTGATGTATTTCTTACCAAATGTGAAAGTTTTAGGTTTTCTCCCATGAAGGACACTTATTTCTGCTCAGCTCATGACCGGTTTGAGTTGGCTTGTCTTCACAGACAGTGCTCACCATTTGCTGCTTGAATTTCACCAAAAGAGAAATTCTGTCTACAGCAGTTGATTTTTCAGAGGCCAAAGGACAAGGGAAACTAAAAGGTGCCGGGAGTTAGCACATGCTGCTTCTTACTTATGCTGTAAGTGAGTTAGTGGATCTAGGGCCTTTACACCTCCTGTGTTTGTTCCACTGGGAAATCGTTGTCGCATGGCTGGATATAGAACTGTCCAGACTCTGGGGAAAGGGAAGTTTCATATGACAGATGAGTAAAAAGTGGGGGCTTCTATCATTTATTAGGTTGATCCACGTGAAATTGTCAATATATTGTACCATTTTTGACCTACAAAAATGGTAATTTCATATGGTTTAATCTAATATGACTTTCCTTTTTCTTCTCCTTCCTCCCTTCTGATTCTCCCAAGATCTTGCAAGTATTATATTTTTCTTTGGCCTAGTGGTAGGATCATTTCTTTGACTTACTGTCAAACCTGGCACTTCTCCTTTTCTTATCACAGAAGGCTTTTAGCTCTTTTTAGAGTGTCAAAGATTAGCTCCTTGGAAGGTACAATTGGATTCAACCTAAGTTCAAAGGGGACACTCAAACATAGCTATCAACCAAAAAGCACTCCTTGATTGAGCCTCTGCCTGCTGCTCCGTTTTGCTTGTAAGGGCTTGGAAAATCAATAGTTCGGCCGTGTTTCCTCACTGGAAGTGGTCCAGCCCAATTGTTGGATTCAATATGCTCAATATCAACATATCTTGAATAATGATATAGCTCTCTTTTTTGCTGGGCAGGTGGAGATGTGGTGGACCTATCTTACCAGCCAGGGGAACACTATGATTGGATCTCTACCACAGACCTGAATGAGGTGCCCTGTATTTCATCACAAAAGGAGGCAGCCTAGTTGTACTCATCTAGTCATCAAACTTGTGTGTAATCAATGGCAATAGGCAGCAGACCAACTTGTGGGGGGCTATTGGCCACGGAGAGGCAGATAACCCCACCACAGACTTGTGGGGGATCAGTTCCGAGGATGAGTCCCAAAATCTCAGTTGACTGCCTCAGTCCCTTCATCCTTAGGATAGAGGAACCAAGGAAACTTGATCAGAAATAAACGTAAGGTTGTCCATGAAGATCCGTAAGCCTTGTTATAGGACTAGTTCTTGCTTGTAGAAATAGGACAATTGGATGACAATTCTGGATAAACAGTGTCAATTAGTGCTGGGGAAGGGGAAAGCAGGATAAATTTAAGTCATTGGATGATATTGCTATTCTTTTAGGAATTGAGTAGATTTGGTTAACAAAACCTGGCCCTAAGAAAACCTCTACCTTGGTTGTGGTTCAACCAATTACCTTTAAGAGTCTTCCTGATAGTCTCAAGAATAACATCCTTTTAGGAAAAAAAAGAAACAGTGACAAAATACATGGTAAATTAACATTAAAAAAAAAGATTCTTCTTGAGTTCCAGAAACTCTGCCATGCAACCCAAAGCATCCAACCCTCTTTGCTCTTCATTGGCAGAAACACAGTGCAAGACACTGCCTTTCCTACAGCCAGCACATATTTATTGAGTACCAAGTCTTATACTAGACCAGTGGGGATCAAATATGGTCTCCAGCATCAGCATCACTCAGCAACTTCTGAGAAATGCAAGCTCTCAGGCCAAGCCATGACCTGCTGGACCAGGAGGACATGACCTGCTGGGAGGGGGACCCAGTGTCTGTGTCCTAACAAACCTTCCAGGTGACTCTGGAGCAATGTTCTAGGCATGCAACATGGACAAGCGAACAACACTGTTGGACATGATTTCAGGGGCTTTGTTCTTGTGTGGTAAGGATCATAAACTGTGCCTGACAAACTGCTGCTTAGAAAAAATTCTTGAAGTTTGCCAACCAATGAAAGGAGGCCACACTGAGAAAATAATGAATTCATATTTTGATGAAATGTCACCATGTCCTCTGAAACTAGGCCACATATTAGGAAACTCTGGAATTGTTTAGCCATGATATAATGTTGTAATTTTGCTGTGAACAAGCTTAAGAGGCTTGATGAACATTTTTCCTCTTATCCCTAGTTTCTAACTATAGCCTGAAGTGGAGTTTTGATACTAGAAAACAATGCTCTGTGGCATTGCCTCTACCAAAAAACTGAGGGTATGGCAGAAAAACTCTTCTATCAGTGCTATTAAAAAAGGATGACCAGGTTTGTTTTGGATTTTGTTTCCTTCCTTCCTTTTTTCTTTTCTTCCACCCTCCCTTCCTCCTTTCCTTCCTATTTTATGTCAAAAATTTTAAATCTGATGAGATGTCTCTATCCTCAGGCATTCATCTAAATTAATCTCACAGAACATAAACAATAAAGGGGAAGGGTTGCTATATAAACATTCATTAAAAGAAAACACATACTATCATAGTAAAGGAACTTTTCTAGATAGTGGCTTTCTAAATCCCCCCAACAGGCTATGCCTTCTGACTATTCCTCTTTGCAGGTAAATGGCAATGGAACTGGAGTCAATATACTGCCCAGAATTTCTGCCTTCCAACCCCACGCATACCCACTAGGTAACATGTTACAATTTGCCAGAGTCTTACCTTTTGCTTGGCCTATTTTCACCTGTGCTGAAGGAGAATTGGGTCTGGAACCTACTCTGAGGTAGTTTGGGTCAATCACTAGACTCTATTACTTTTCACTCTTAGGTGCTGCCACCTGTCCCATCTCTTTGGAATCACCAATCAGATATGCTCCCAGAGATGGTTCTGAAGTTGGGGTATATCCATGACCTGGAAAAAAAACTCCAATGGTAGAATTTCAAGTGTCAGTCATCAGACAGGGCACTAGAGTCTTCAGGCCATCTTTCTTAGAATTGAGTGTATATGGTAGACCAGCTGGACCGTAGTGCCTGAGCTTCCATTCATGACTAGGGCTTGGATTTCCACCCCAAGTGATGTTGGCAGCATGTGTTTCAGACTTCTCTATTGGGGAATTTCAACAGCACTTATTCTAGCATTTGGGCTAGCTGTTGCCTTCTTCAAATTGTTCAAAGTTAAAGATTTGACATAAAGAAATTTCTCTCCCAGCAGATAAATGGCATTTAATGTCAAATAGGAGATACTTCATATACTGAACTTAACTCCCTTTGAAAAATAGAATTTACCTAGGTGGGACATAAAAAGAATTTTTAGGGCAATGAAACTACTCTGATACTATTATGGTGGATACATGTCATTACACATTTCTCCAAACTCGTAGAATGTACAACCCTAATGCAGACTAAGGACTCTGGGTGATAATGATATGTCTGTGCAGGTCCATCGATTGTAACAAATGCACCGCCCTGGCGGGGGATTGTTGATAGTGGAGGAGACTGAGCACGTGCAGGGACTGAGGGTACATGGGAAATCTCTGTACCTTCTGCTCAATTTTGCTGTGAATCTAAAGCTGCTCTAAAAATAAAGTCTAAAATAGCTTTTATCCTATTTAGAGAATGGAAAAATGACTATTAAGGCAAACGTTTCCCCCTGCAGCCTGTGTAGCACATATTACCTTGCAGTTGGGAAATTATCCAGAGGAATTTGGATATCAGTCAGATATCATTTTTAAAAACATAATTGATTTAGTGGATAAAGGACAAATTAACTAGGTAAGGAGACAAGGCCAAACTGACCCATCTAGCTAAGCCCATGGCCATTTAGCTAAGTCTGAGAAAGTTTCAGAAAAATGAAAAACAAAAACAAACACTCAACCCTCCCTCAACTTTGCAATAACAAAAAAATCTGGTCAACAATTCCTTATTCAAGACATTGGTGATCTGTCAGAAAGTAATGACATAGGACATACTAGAAAAAAATGGAAGATAATAAAAGGCTTGGTATATTTCATGTCATTTCAGTGAGGTTTGAGGTTTCCAAAGTCGCCTACATTTTCACAGGCTGACCTGTAGGATTTAGAATTCTGATCTAAAGTACTGACCCATCAAGCCCCAGAAATACCCCAGACCCAAACTCCCCCACCACCCTGCTGCTAGAAGGCTTTTTGGAAGTCCATCTGGTTCTTTCAGACATAGTCTCTTGTTTGTTTGTCTTTTCAGTGACATTCTGTTTACGCAACACTGTTTTACCTTCTGAGGGAGAAAACTTAACACTTTTTTCTTTTAAAAAATGTTTTATCGGCTTTTCTTTATCACCATTGAGATGAATAAAAATTGCAGGCAAAAGAAAAGGAGACTTAAAGCCGGGAAGAGAGAGGAGGGTCCTGGAGAAGGGAGTTTGCCTCCCGGCCATCGCAGCAGGCGGCTCTGGCGTCACCCACATTCCTGGGCAGCCTGGGACGCCCTGAACGCAGCCTGTCATTTCCTCGAACGGAGGCGGGCAGTTAAACCCTCCCGGCGACGTGGGTGGGCTTCTGTAAAGACATAGTGTCTCGTCCCATTCAGGAACTGCCCTGGGCCTGGCCCCACGGAAGGCGGGATGTTTGTTGTTTAAGTAAATAAACTGGTCGGAGGCGCAGGCTGGCTGTGCCTGGCCTGCGCCCTCACCCCCGCCCCCCTCCCCGCTCCCAGCCAGTCCCAAACCGGGAAAAAGGCCCACCAACAGGAGCCACAGCTGCCACCCACCGCGACTCATCCCGGGCCCTGGAGTGTGTCCCTGCAGAGGCTGTGACCACTGTCCTCCTAGACATTCCAGTAAACAGGAGAGAAGAGAATCTCTGTCTTTGCCCCGTGTCACAGTGAGGAACTTGGGCCTGTTCATCTTGTGTTTTCAGATGTTCCCTTGGGTTCTTTTCCTGCCCCAAAAACCTTCACAATGGCCGATTCTTATCTTTTGCATGTAAGCTGGAGACAGAGCTGTTCAAAGGCTGGTCCAAGGCCAGCAGCAGCAGTCCCCCTGTGAAACTTGTTAGAAATGCAATTTGCAGGCTCAGCTCCGACCTGCTGAATCAGAAACCCAGGTGACTGGGTGCACGCTGAAGTTTGGCGGTTGGCTTCCCAAGAGCAGGGCTTTTTTTACTCTGTGCACAGTTGGGTCCCCAGCCCCTATGCTGTGTAGCACCAGGTGTTCAGTGCACACGTTACAAGTGAACAGATGATGCACATGGGAGGGCGAGCTAATGGATGTGGATTGGTTTTTCCTCTCTTCCCAGCTACTGGGCTTTGCCATCCACTTGCCTTGTTGAGAGGATTAAATGCAGAGAAGGGCAGGGATGGAGGGAGAGGAGGGCTGTGGGATAGAGAAAGCGTCTCTTCTGAGACTGCGTCTAAAATCTTTCCACCAATTTCCTTCATATTGCTGAGCTTACACACACACACGCACTCTCTGTCACACACACTGTGGCTTAAAGACAGAAGACACACACACACACACACACACACACACACACACACCATTTTCATTAAAAATACTTCCAAAGTCTCTGACCAGGTACAGTCAAGCATTCAGGTTGGTCCAGCCCAGCTTGTTCCCAGTAAGTGCCTGAAGCCATCCGGACAGAATCCCCCTCAATGCCCTCCTTCTTCTGCCAGGTCTGACCCAGTGCATGGCCACTCCTGATAAGTACTGACCACCTAATATGTATCAGACACTGGGAAGGGGTTGTCTGTGGTCAACAAAAAGATTCAATGTCCATGCTCGTGGCACTTCCATTTTACATAGCAAGACAAGGAATTACATAATTTCAATAAACTACAGTGTAACAAGTGTTAGGAAGGCATTAGTTAAGATCCTATTAATTACATACCATCTCGTGACATCCCGTTATCTTGACCTGTTATTATTTAAATATTTTACTGTGTGGTTTCAGAAGTTTACTTCTTGTCCTTCTAGCTGGTTGTTAAGTTTCTGGAGGATGAGAACCATGGTTTACATGCTCTTCATCTTCCATAGATTTTAGCTCAGTGTGCTCTGTATATACCAGTGGTTCTGGGGAAAGTGAGGGGACGGTGCACTTTTGCCTCCAGGGGACATGTGGAGATGCCTGGAGACATTTTTGGTTGTCACAACCTCTACAACTTGGGGGGAAGGTGCTACTGACGTCAAGTGGGTGGAAGCCAAGGACCCTGTTAACATCCCACAGTGCACAGGACGGCCCCTCCCCCAACACAGAATTACCCAGCCCCAAATGTCAGTAGTGTGAGGTCGAGAACCCCAGGTCTAGGAACCTTTGGGTTCCTCCTTGCAGCACCCTCCTGCTAACAAATCGTGCCTGGGAAACTAGAGGCACTGTGACAACTCAGTACGCCTACAACGCCTGCAAGGCTCTTCCTCTTGGCTCCCTAACTCCACCCTGTCCACTGGGACCCACAGCTCCTCCTCTATCCGCCAGGCACTTGTCTGTGACGTAAAATCTGACTTGAGCTATGTAGGGGGGGACATGGCCTCACACCTCATCTTCTTTAGCCTTTAAGGCCAGAACTCTGGATGCCAAGCTGTAAAGTCATCATTATACTGATCATGCTCCAAGATTATGTCTAGGGTCTCCAAGACCAGCCTGCATCAGCCATTGATGGCTTCACCTGAAGCCTCAGCTGGACTTGTATGACGAAAAGGTTGTGGCCCTGACAGAAATTTGAAAACCACCACTCGCAATTCTCTGGCTCCAACTTGATTCTTTTTAAGTGGCCTAATACGGATGTTCCCGGAATGGTAAGGAGTACCTGTTACTCATATGATTGGTGTTTCCATTATTAGGGTGGTTCTATGGGACAGAGATCAAAACTGGAAATTTCTTTGTTTCTTAGCCCCACAGAATTGAAGAGATTAAAACCGGAAGTAGTGTTTTAAGGCTGTGTCAGCTTTGATTCTGGTGGCCAGCGTGATGCTCAGAAGGAACAGGTTCCTGAACGACCGGGCAGAGTGGGGTGGCTTTATAACAACTGCTTCTTTGAATCATGTGACTAGGTTAAGACCAAGCTCAGGAAGCGGCTCCTGAAATACCTGTTCATACTATCTTTGTAGGAGTCCTCCCTGGGGGAGGTGTCCTAATGCAGTTGGTTCACACATCAGGCTAGAATGTTCCCCATTCTGATTAATGAAGGGCAGTGTCTATCTCCACTGGGACTGGCTACATCTCTACAGAGATTAGGACTGGCTACATCTCTACAGAGATTACTGACCTTCCTGGGGATGGGGAATGGTAGGGACGGGGAGGAATGACACTCAAGTGACAACATGCTAAACTAGTGGCTAAGGAGACACGACTGGGAGGACAGTGTCACATGCAAAGGCTTGGCTATTGGGGCTTAGGAGCCATGAGAACTAATAGCTAATGGCTCCTTTCCCTTTTTACCTGCAATTCCTCAAGACTGCTCGTTGAGATCATTAAGCATGACCATCTTCCTCCACCATGGTTTAGGGAAGACCCCGGCCCTGTGGTTGGAGTGAGTAGCATGGTGGTGATGAGCAGGCTGTGAGAGGGTGGGAGAGCTGCTATCTGCAGAAATGGAAAGGAAATTCTTGCCTCAGGAAGGGCATTCAGACTACATCAATTTACATGTTAGTGTGGAAGGACAAACTCGAATAGTGAGAAATCTCAGGAACATCTGTGTTACAGGTATTTTCAAACACGAAAGAGTTTTGGTGTCTGAGATGGTATTGAGAGACCTGGTGGGATGCGCCTGCTGGCCCCGGGGAAAAGCAGCTCGAGGCTGTAGGAACTGAGTGAGCTTTACCTGGCAACACCAGCAGTATTAGCTGTCATAACTGAAGAGGTAGGGTGATACTGGCATTTAGTGGCTAGATATCCTACCATGCATAGGACAATCTGCGCAGGAAAGAATTAGCTGGCCTAAAATATCAATAGCACTGCTGTTGAGCAGTCATGGGCTAGGGCAGAGAGAGAGATGTTTCTTGGGAAAAACTTCAAGACAAGGTTCATGTGGAAGAGCCAGCCCTGGAAAGGAGGCCTGTATGAGCTTCCATTCCACTGAGGAACACATTGCAGACACAAGCCGCCAGAGTCTGCTTGGGATGTACTAGCCTGTGTCCTACTCTGCAAATTTAGCATCAGAGGAGAATGTTTTCATGCACATGTGATTCTGAGCCAGTCTTTCCTAGCCAGATCCTTGGAAGGGGATTGGATGATTTCCTGTAGTGAGAAGAAGTGAAAATCCCCGTTACTTTCTTGAGGGACCTAGAAGAATATGTGAACCGAATGCTGCCAGACTCCTGCTGAGTATAGCTGGGCCTAACATGAGGTAGCTAGGTCTTGAGGATCAGCCCTTCCTTTGCCAGAAGCATCAGATTCAAAGCACAAAATAGCTTTGTTAGGGCCAGCAGCAACAACCAAATTCAGGGGAGAGGGGAAGGCAGATGGGAGAATGCCTCCCTGAGGGAGGGAAGGTCTAGATGAGCAAGTGCGAGAATTGCAGGGCCTCCTCTGAGGGAGGCACTTCTTTCTATGTCTGATCTGGGTCAGCATCTTTTTACTGCCTTGTCTCAGCCTGTTCTCACCCGGGTCTTGGGAGAAGACTAGGTACCCTTACTGGTACTCAGTCTCCTGAGATTCCCAATCAACAAGGGGGTCTTTCTGGCGAGCTCTTCATTGGGGTGGACGAGCTCTTTGTCATCCCTTTAATGATGCCCTGGGGTGTTGTGGGGACAGAGTCCCAGAGAGCAGTTTCGAGGCTCTCGGCCTAATGTAGGGAAGTGCTGGCTCAGGTAGTGAATGACCATCAACTGTGATTGATTGGCCATCAGCTGTAACCAGTTAGCCAATTGGCTACTGATGTAACTGCGGGGCTGCGTTGATTGGTTGGTTTGCAGGCAGAGAAGTGAATGGCGGACTATGGATCGTGTGGCTACTACTGCGTGTGTCTTGCCTGGCCTCCAGAGAGAATATAGTGATATGACTCCCCTATCTATGGCTCCGTGGGTGTTCATTTTTGGCCTAGCCATATCCTGCGTTCTCATGTGGGGAGCGGGACCAGAGGCCCTGCAGGCCACCTCGCAGGACAAATGGGGCAGCGAGCACTACAGGTGTGCACACAAACACCAGTGGGACAAGTTGGTGTGAAGCCATCTTGTAAGTAGCTGCATTGGACGCCATACCAAGCATGCATGGAGAAGAAGAGTGACAATTATTACTTTGATTTCTTTGTGCTTGGAAAAGCAAAGGTCTCTGGACCTTTAGAATTGTTAAAGAATTCTTTAGAATTGTTAAATTGTAGTTATTGTTTAATTCTATAAAAAAATATAGAATTGTTAAAGGATTGAAAGAATCCATGTAATACAGTAGCACAATATCTGGCCCAGAGTAGATACAATAGGGAAGCTGCTTTAATTATTATTGTTACTGTTATTATTCCTCAGGTTTTATTCAAGGAGGGAGAAGTCTGAGCTGATACATTTTGCAATTGGAGGAGAAGTCTGAGTTGATACATTTTGCAACTGGCAAATAGAGTACATGTAGTTACTGTTCTTTAACTGTATCTGCCCTAAACCTTCTTAAAATTTTGGTAGACTTTGTAATATCTAATGTGTGTAGAGATGAATTAATCAGCACATAAATCCAACTACAGCCTGAAAGAAAAGGCTAGAAGATGGATGGTGTCTTTAACACAGTTGGCCTTCCATACTCATGAGTTCCTCATCCTCAAATTATATTAACCTCCAATCGAAAACTTAAAAAATGTTACATTGTTGCTGACGTGTACTAGGTAGTTAGGCTCAGGATAGTCTGTACTGAACATCTACAGACTTTTTTCTTGTGATTATTCCCTAAACAATATTGTATAACAACTATATATACAGCATTTACATTGTATTAAGTACTTATTATAAATAATCCAGAGATGATTTAAAGGAGAGAATGTGCATAGTTTATATGTAAATACCATGCCATTTTATTTAGGGACTTGAGCATCCACAGATTCTGGGATCTGCCAGGAGTGCTGGAACCAATCCCCCTTGGGTACCCAGAGACAATTGTAGATACTTAAAAATAAATTCTCTTCGAAAAAGGAGGGAGTTAAAATTAATACTCTAAATGTAGTAACATCACCTGGATCAAAACATTGCCAGAGTTTTCATCATTTGGTAAAGTGCTCAGTGAATTATCTAAGATGTTATTGCCATTTCAGGTACCTGAAAAGGTAATTTTATCAAAATGCTTTTATGTTTTAAACTTTAGTTTTTCAAATAATTTTGTATTAGCTATTTTAGGAAAGAAGTATGAGTATAAATGAAGCAATTGCTCAGATTCTGTATTTGAATAAGTTGGAGGGGTGTGTGTGTGTGTGTGTGTGTGTGTGTGTGTGTGTGTGTGTGTTTTGGGAGGGCAGGAGGAAAACAGTTCAAAAAAGTCTCACCCATTCAGATAATCTCTTATGGTAACTTTGTCGAAAGTAAGTATGTAACCCCTTTTAGATTTAGGACCCAATAGTTGGAAACTTTAAGTTGTGCACTGACATAAAGAAATTCAACATTATCTTCAGTTTCCAAAAATGTCCATATATCTGTTTTCTTATTCCTTAATACCTATAGCTATATATTCATTCCTTAATATGCATTGAGTACATTCAATGTGTATAGAAAGATGCCGAGGTTAGGCAGGCATTGTAGGGGATACAGTGTGTGGAACAGGGTCCCTTTATTCCAGGAGTTGACAAGAGAGATGAGAGAAAATGACTCCTCCCTTTCTCCTTGAAATAGTTAAATATGAAAGAGATTGCTAGTTATTCTCCAAACACCCTTTCTCATCTTGCCAGAGGGATATAATTGAAGTAGAGGGTGATGCCTTTAAAAAGAAAGGATTTGTCCTCCCCTCCCCCCTCAGACATGGTGGTGGCAGCCATCATCCTCCACAGAGAGCAGGGCAGGAAGCAGTGTGGAACGAGCCTGGGTCCCGCACTGTGGGGCTGCTGCATCAGCTCAGGGTGCATATGCTCAGACAATTCTGGCGAGAGAAATCAACTTGTACCTTATTTAAATTACTGTCTGTTCTGGCAGGGGAACCTGTCTGCTAATTACTACAGGAAGCCACAGGGTCTGTGTGAATGCGAAACATGGTCCCGAAATCAGCAGTCAGAGCGGACTTTAGGGAAGAGCTGCCCTAGACTTGGTTTCTGCCCTTAGAATGTGTAGAAGCAGAGGAGAGGAGAGATCACTTCAAATGGTTCAAAGCACGATGCTTGTTTGGGGATGGCCCTGAGATTAGGCCAGCTGGGTGGAATGGGAGTCTGGAAGGAAAGCCTGGGCGCATGGACTATGGATGGAGTTTGGAAAACCTGGAATTCCCAGTGCAGAATTTCAAAACTTATTCTAGAAGCAACAAGAAACTCTAGAGTTTTGGAAGCAGGTTTTAAAAAAACTATGGAGCTGGCAATTTTACCGGTGGAAAGGGACCAATTAGGAGCTGTTCCAGGGGTTTTCCAACTGTGTTCCACAGAAGCCCCAAGGCTCTGAAGAACCTTCTGGGGCACCAAGGAGGGGCTGATTGGAGGAGGGGAGGGGCAGGAATCCTTGCTTCTCCAATTCAACCAGGGAACTTCCATGTTTTGTTTGTTTGTTTCTGTTTGATGTAGACTTAAGGCTTCTGTGCAAGGTTTTACTTGAAGAAAGGAGTCCATGGGATTAAACCTGTTGAAAGCCATGGACTGTGGGTGGTCTGCGGAAGCAGCAAACCCAG
The DNA here is from genome assembly GCF_964194185.1 of Rhinolophus hipposideros. Taxonomy (NCBI): domain Eukaryota; kingdom Metazoa; phylum Chordata; class Mammalia; order Chiroptera; family Rhinolophidae; genus Rhinolophus; species Rhinolophus hipposideros. The sequence continues at coordinate 8,334,697 of NC_138057.1, read as the reverse complement.
CCTGAAGTCTGTGCTCAGTGGAGGATGCCGAGTGTTTAGGTGTTCTGTGTAAACGAGGTCCAGAGCTCTGGAGTCACTGCCTGCAAGCACAGCCAGCTCCCTTGCTACCTGGATGACCGATTTTAAGCCTTAGTTACCTCATCTGTAAAGTGGTAATAAGATAGTCCCTTCCTCACAGAGATATGGCGAGGCATGACTTAATATATGTAGAGCGCACAAAACAGTGCCTTACACATCTTAACTGTTCAATAATCGTTGGCTAGTATTATTATCACTGTTATTATTATCATTATAAGGATGAAACTTGCAAAAGATTATTAAGCCAATTTTGATAGGTGAGGAATGGAGGACAGACCACTGGTTGAAAGCAGCAGTTAGAAATTTGTAGCTTTTATTGAAAATTCCCACTGGGAATTAATTCTGGGTCTGGGGAAGGAGGGTATAGTTGATGTTACATCAGTGAACTGGTAGCTTCCTTGAGAGACTGAAATAAGATGGGAAAACTCCTGGAGCACAACTCTGCATAGTCTAACGTTTGCTTGGTGCTCAACAAAATCTATCGGGAAGTTTCTATGACTTGATATCAGGGGGAAAGCGTCTTTCATGGAGGTAAATTCCCTAGAAAAAGTTCTTCCCAAGCTGAACCCACATTTCCTCTGGATATTTTTCTCCCAGAGGACTTAGGGATTTGCCTTTCTTTCCAGTCTGTCTTCATCTGCATTCTCTCCTAGATTCATTCTCCTGGTTGGACAAATCAGCAACAAGATAAGACATGTCTCTCTTGCCCTTCAAAATGAATCCCAGAAACCTGCCATTTTTTTGCTTTGTTTCAAGGGTTGTTACTGCTTGTAACCATTGGTAATAGACAGGATCAATAAAAAGAATAAACAGTGAGAACAAATACATTCCCAAGAAATCTATAAAATTCTGCTCAGCATTTCTGGCCTCAATTTATGTGCAGTAAAGACATTTCCCCCTTGTATATCTTCTCTGAGTTCCTTCTTAGGTTTGTCCCTGGAGTTTTTCTAGTTCTTGTCTTGGAAATGTATCTGCCCAACTCCTGTAGGTGGGGCCTTAGATCAAACAATATAGACTAGCTCAAGAACCACAAAAAAGGGTATATTCTAAAAACTCCATTATGAAAAAGAAGATGAAAAAAGGAGACATCATCTTTCTGGGCGTATGTTGTGTAAGGACAACATGAGACAGAGGAAGTGGAATCACTCATCTCCTGTTTCCTGTTTTCCTTGCCCTCCCTTCCTTCTTCCCTCCCTTCCTCCCATCTTTTTCTCTGTTCTCACTAGAGGATAAGAGGCCCTTGAGGGTACACATTCCCACCTGAGAAGTCTGCCTGCTGCATCTTCCTCCTGTTTTTCTTTCATCCTAGACATTTCATCGAATTCCCAGATCTGCAGAGAGGTGTGCCTGAGCCCCACGGATGTAAATCACTTGTGGCCCTGCTCCTTCTCCAATGCCCTGTGATGAAGAGTCTCATGTCCAGAGGTGTTTGCCAACACTCTCGGCAGTGGTTTTTACAACACAGTCACCAGCCTAATTGTGTTTTTCTGGGAGAATTCTACACCAAGACATCTAGGAACCTTTTATTCAGAGCCCTTCAGGTGACTTATTGGTGAGAACAACTTCACCTGCCCGTATTAGTCTAACAACAGAGGAAGGGCAGGCGAGGTTAGAGAGAAATTAGATAATATATCAAGAGATGATTATTGGAATAACTATTTTTAATCTCAGAAAGTAAATCAATATATTTAGCACTTAAAGCCTTACACACGCCATGAAAATAAGGTTTAATTTCCAAGGGAAGAAAAGAATTGTTGCTACTTTATTCATGATGATATTAGGGTCACCCCCAACTTCAAGTAACCTTGAGTAAGATTTCAATATAGCTTAAACTGAAAAGCTATGATAAGCAGTGGGCTCTCGGGTTAATACGACACAGGTATCAATGTCTGTTCTTGTCTCCCCAGCGTTGATCTTGTTGGAAAAGCCACACTTGAAGTGATTTCTATCAACAACTTAATAATGAGAAAAGTTGCTCTAAGCAAAAGAGGAACTGGTTCACTGCAGCCAATGAATGTCTTTGCAATTTAGTCCCCTCATAGCTGAGATCGACTTTTCTTTTCAGAGTAAACCACAACAAATACCTACTACGATTGTGTTGAAGGCTCTTGAGGAAGATGCTATGTATGTGTGGTAATGCAGGCAGGCCCTTGTGGGTCGTGGCCGACTCTCCCCCAGGACCAGCGGAAGTTCACCAGGACTTTTTGCCTTAGAGACATTTATTTCTCTTCTAACTCAGTCTTAAGCCTTGCTGGTGTGAAATGGACTTGAATGGCTCTTGGCCCATTGTTTTAATTTAATCTTTTCCTGCTGGTTGGGAGTGTGGATGGTCTGGGTTGTGCTAAGGAGGTGGAGGGGAGGCCTCGTCTGTTGTTATGTGTGGATTGTCATGAAAACCATGATGCCTCACAGAGAGCCATCCTGCATGCAATCCTCTGAAACAAAGAGGTTAATGAATCCAGAAGTGGCAAAGCTTGCCAAAGGAAAATGTTCACTCTAAGAGTGCTGGGTTAGTGAGGCCATTCAGCCAACTTCAGACATTTACTGAGCACCTTTTGTACACCAGAGCACAGCTAAGTGTTAGACAGGTTACACGCAATGAAGAGAAGGCCAAGAGAAAGCCAGGTGGATTTTGATTCCTGAGCCAGGAAACTGAAGCAGACCACAGCTGTGGTGGTCACTAAAGATAGTTTTCCAGTTTGGGGAATTCTTTGATATGTACCGAAAGGACCATCCCTCGCTGGTAGCACCCAAAACTCATGTAAAGCCTTATTTTCTCCCTTCTTTAGCCTCAACTTCAGATCGTTGAGTGCTGCTGTACCCACTTGTTAAACTGGAGCATAACACAAAGGCTCCTCCGAAGGACTTGAGTCAGCATGCTATTTGCAGGCCCTGAGCTCTGGTGAGGGGCTCTGTCTGCCCAGAGGGGCCACTTTTTCTCATTCTCGCAGGGGTACCTCATAGGTCTATGGCTGTGAATTTGCTTCACTGAAGTTCTCTGCTTGACCATCTATCTAAAGCAAACTGGACAAGGGAATAAAGGAGCAAAAGACATCTGCAGACAACTCTAAACGAGACCTAAAGTCGTTTTGGGGCTTTTCAAAAGCCATGTTGAGAACATACCACACACACACACACACACACACACACACACACACACTTTCCCCCCTTTGACTTCTAGCTGTATTTTTATTTGGAAAAGCAGTCACATTTTTATTTTGAGAGAACTATGATAAAGGCCACAATGTTTAATATTTTAGGATTAAGTTGGAGCTGTCGGGGGTGATTGAGTGCTTCTGCTCTGGGCATGAGACATGTTGCTAAATTCTCAACACGGCCATCTTTTCCAGTTCTTGAGGTTTGCAGGGCCAGATATCCCTTCTCAACACATGGCCTTAGAGGGTCTTCCTGCTCAATAAGCCATGCTTCTCCCTTTGAGATGAGCTGCATTTCTGAACAGACAGGGCTTTGGGAGAGGGCCAGGGCTGAGCTGGCCATCAGGCAATTCCTGAGGGATGACACCAGGGCTGTCTGTCAGGGCGGGGCGCACCAGGACCCATGAAAAGAAGTCTTAGCTTGCAGAAAAGTTCAAGGGAGTTGCTTTTCTATTAGTGCGGACATTGTAGGCATCTGGGGAAAGAACAAGAAAAAAAACTGTTATTGGAACTTCCATCCTTTTCTTGAGAAAAATAAAACCCTATGCTAACACTGCAAACAGAAAGAGAACTAGGGCTTTCTTATGGGACATGACCCACATACCCAGGACAAAAGTGAGGCCTGCAATTCTGCTTCAGCACAATTAATATTTGCACTAATCACAAATGCATTCCTGCCTCCAGGGATGATGCTTGGCTGCTCCCAATTGTGGCGTTTGACTCCTGCCTTTGTTCCAAGAAGCAAAGACCAGTAGAACCCACCCTTGCCTTCCCTTCTGCTCCTGTGTGCACACTCCCTGCCCCTCCACACACACACAGAGTCCTTTTAGTATTCAGAGGTGCTGACGAAGGCTGGAGCCATCAACACCTGGCGTTTCCAGGGCCCAAAATTCCATCAGACGCTGCCTGGCCGGGCTGTCAACAATGTCATGATTTAGCCATTTTTGGAAAAGCAAATGGACTATTCTTGAGCGTTGCTTTCAGTGATTAATGAGCGTACTATATACACTGGTTTGTACACACATGTATGTGTGCACATGCCCGCACCTGGACCCTCAAGCCCACACTCGCTGCATCTCAAAACCCTCGTCAGTTGCACTTTCTCCAGTAACAGAAGTGATTACTCTGATGGGAAATGCAAAATTAAGCTCTGAAGTGATTTCCTTAGAAATCAGTAAGAAGGGTTTACTGGAACTTTTTTTTTTAAGATGAAAAGTTTGTTTTCCCTTAAGGGTTTGCTCCAAAAAAAGCAGCTCTCACCATATGTTTTCCTGGAGGGAGGAAGGGGGACAGAATGTACAAGCTGAACGCTGATTAAATATTGTAGCCTTGGATTCCACTGGTGGCCAGTCACCAGGATCCTGGGAAGGCCTTGGCCAGCCCATCAAGTTGAAGGCTATTTAGGAAGGTTCTGGGCAGACTTGGTGCCTCATGGGTATTGGGGTCGCTAGCAGCTCAATCTATGATCAGTAAGTGCAATTGTTCCCCCAGGATAGGTGAGGAGGGGATTCGTCTACAAAATGTTTTTAAGATTTTCTGAGCCAGAGTTTTACACATTTTAAAGAAGGTGATGGTCACCTTTGAACACTAACCTGAACATAGTAAGTAACCATGAGTTTCTCAGTGTCACTCCTGTCCCCTGGTCCTGTATCACTAAACTCATTGAAATGGGGCCCTGCCTGCCCATCTCTGAAAGTCTTCCATGGAATTAAAAGGTATGGGCTGCCCTGGTAATTTCCCAGAGTGAGTATCATCAATTCATTTATTTATTCAACAAATATTTATCAAGTGCTGCCTCTGTGCCTGTCCTTTTTCTGAGCTCTGGGGGAACAATAATTAATAAAATACCCAAATCTCTGTCTTACATTCTAATTGGGGGTTGCGGGGGGAGTTGGAAAAATGTAAGCACAGAAAAGAAATACAATAACTCAAATATACAGTACATTAGATAGTGAAAAGTGCTATTATGAGTAATATTAATCTGTAATTTACATTTGTACGAGACTTCATAATTCCTATGGACCAAGATGTAAATATTCTATGTGATCTTCACAAGACTAAATGGCTTGGAACGTGAAGGAAATTCTCTTGGGTCACATGATTAAAAGCGACTTTTCTGGAATTAGAATCAAGCCATTGGGTACTCAGTGTCCTTCTCTTCTATCTAACTTAAGAAATGAATAAGCAACTCAAACACTTATCTCTTTCCGGTTCTCCATGGAGACTGGACAAGAACTGCTCACTTTCCTGCCTCTAGAAGACTGAGAATTCTGGCGTAGAGCTGGTCTGGCAGCCTGTTTTTCAGTGTGAATACCAGAGGCATTCAATAATAGTGACTCTGGTTTCAAGGGCCTGTGAGTGCTGGACAGAAATAACCACAGAAGTATGGCATCAGAGCAACACCAACTCAGGAAGATAAGTTCATCCCCAGTCAGGAAGAGTCCTGCTGGGGAGGAAGCAAATGATTGCCCTCCTGAAAGCATTTTCAAGTGAGAACATAAAAATAGAGCCTGGGTCAGGCTCTGCCCACATTGTGACTCTGACGTGGAGCTGAAAACCAGAGGGGGTAAAGGAGAAGAAGGGATCGAGTGTTTACTTTCGTAATATGCTGTAATTCCTTTTACCAGCAAATCGAATTCCCCTTTTATTCTCTTACCAACCCACCTGTTCTTCCTTGCCGTAAGCAAGGGGAAGAAAGAGAAACAGATGTTCTATAATAGTCATTGAAATGGTTTCAGTAGCTTTCTTTGAACTCAAGTTGTAGAGAACCATGGACTTTTCATTGGGGAGCGGGAAACCACGAGGAAACATGAGTATTTGATGTTGATAATGGTACACCATATGGGATGGGAAATAAAAGAGCAGGAGTTTTGGAATCAGGCAGAACTGAAGGTGAGTTCCAGCTCTGCACTCACCAGCCGTGGACCTGGGGCTTGTTTTTTAAGCCTCAAGTTCCTTATTCACAACATAGAGATGTTGCCTACCAAGCAAGACTGTTTCAAGGAATGAATGGGGTAACCTGACATCCATGAGACACGGAAGCAACTCAGTAACTACTACAGATCAGTCACCTCATATGTGAGTTCAAGTTTCCCAAATGCAACTGTCCATGCTTTGCAAGGAAAGAGTGGGGGAGGAGACAAAGTTAAAGATGTGGCTAGTTCCAGCTTGTTTAACATGGCAGCCTGAAACTCTCTTGAGTTTATTCATCTTCCACTCAATGAACTTGAAATTGGGGGCTCAGCATCTGCTGTTCCTTGACAAATTTCAGTTCTCCTGTCCTCATAGTGCGAACTTCTCTCCGTGCCAACTGTGACTGTAGAGTTTAAAGCTGCACACATTTCATACCTCCTGCACCCTAACTGCAATCTGACTATGTCATCAGGGGCTCAACTAAAGAAAGGATGATCAATGGTCGATTTGACACTACAATTTTTGTTTGTTCTTAAACCAAAGACATAGGAAATAATAAAAGGAAGATACAATGTTCCCTTAACATATTAATAAAGGTCTTTGAAAAAAAATGGTAATTCCCAGGGTCTGGCAGTGGACGCAATGCTGGTAGTATAAATGAGTTTTTCTGGAGGACGCAATAATAAGTATTAAAAAAAGCATGAAAATGTTCAGAACTTTGGATACCATAATTCCACTTTCAGCAATTTTTTGAGGAGGATAATGAAATAGGACGCTACCGCTTGTAATTAAGAAAGTTCATCGCAAAGTAATTTATAAGACCAAAATACGGCAAACAACTTCAGTGCTCAAACATGTGGGATTGGTGAAGTACATGATTTGTTCAGCAGATAGCCTGAGCACCGTCAAGGTCCCACTGTGGCCCGGCCCTAGGCCCGCTTCAGGAAGCTTCTCCTCAGACATGTGTTCTGAACATGCAGTTTGACTCCAAGTTGAATGTACATGTTTGTAAACTGATATTCCATCAAAGCCATAAATTGTCATCTTAGAACTTCTGGGTTACAAGGATACATCTGAAATTTTACTCGGAAATTTAGCTAATGTTTCAATGTTCACTTAAGAACTTTAGGAGTTGAAGTTTTAAAGTTTGGTATAATAGTATAGTGTGGTAACTGATATCTCAACACTGTCAACTGGCAGAGTGTTCTTACGACACTGTGTTCACATGTGTGAGCCCAACAGAAGCCAATTTCCAACTGGAATCAGTGTGGGAACATGGTGAGTTTTTCCAGCTTTGTCAGTGTTGGGTTCCACAGAAGATGCTCGTGCCGGGGGGGGGGGGGGAGTTGATGGAAGCATCTTTATGATGGGTTTCCATGGAAGGAATGCCGGTACCACTGATTAAGATTTCCTTCCTCTAAAACTCTGCGGGGCATTGGGCAATGCCTGGAGACATTTTTGGTTGTCACAACTAGGGGAAAGTTGTGTTACTGACATCTACGGGGTAGAGGCCAAGGTTGCTGCTGAACATCCTAGAGTGCCCAGGAAGCCAGCTCCTCACAATAAAAAATTATGAATTCAAAATGTCCAACAGCGCGGACATTGGGAAACCCTGCTTGAAACATAAGTAACCAGCTAAAGCCAAGTCTTCTCCCTGCTTCATCTCCTGGACTTGAAGATTTGGTCTATGGAGCTGAAGCAACCCCCAAACTGAAGCTGTACATACACATTGCTTCGAGCGGCTCTCTGAATATTTCAGAAGCAGATCTCAGATTGTTGCCTGCACCTGGTCATCCTTATTTCTAATGTTTCTGCATGCAATTGAAGAAAAATTTGTTCTTAAATATCTGATTTAAAAATGGAACAATGGAACAACATAATTGGCTTTTATTCATAAGAGAACACTATCACCTGGGACTTTCCACCTACCCCCAGTCTCCCTTGTATGTGTGCCCAGCCCAGCACATTTCCTGCAGTGGGAACAGAGGACCTGAGAGCAGTTCAAGAATGAGACACGTACCTTCTCAAAGCCCATCAGGTGATTCACTTCCTCACTGTGTTCCACAGATGAACTTCTTTTTCTGCAAAAGACATTTGGTTGTTAGTGTCCATGCTGAACTGGCATTATTTTCTAATTCAAGTTCAAAATTCATCTTTCTGGCTGTTTTCTTGTTGTTCAAGCAGGCTTTAAGCACATAATAGCTGCTGTTCCAGTTTGTTGAAACATTCTGTAAAATTACACGATAAGGCCGTTCCAAAATCATGTCTATGTCATGTAGTTTATCTTTGGATGAAAAAGAATGATGAAAGGGGCCCACTCACTGGTGATTGCAGGCAGCACTTTGGTGCTGTAATAGCTTTCTCAACGTGCCACTGAACAGGCCACACCACTGTGTGACCTAAATCACTCGGAGCATTCACTGAGATTGTTTCAGTGTCAGAGACAATTGCCCAACACTTTTCTTGATGAACTTTTCATTTTATAAATATTTCTTCAATAAAATTCATTCTGCTGGGAAGAACCAGGGCCTCTTGACACCAAAATAAAGATGAAGCTCACTCGACTTTGTCATTAATCCACCATGCCGTCAAACTGATGGAAAAAGTTCAAAAGTAGCACATTGAGTAATACCATTAAACTGCACAGAGCAGAATATAATTCAGAAAAAAGAAGCTTTTTAATAATATGTTTTCTGGAAGGAACTTTGTGCCGAATTACTTGTAAATTATAAAAATTCTTCGTCTTCATCTACTGAAAACAGTTTTCAGCACAGCAAAATTTTTTTTTTTAATTAATTTTATTGGGGTGACAATTGTTAGTAAATTTACATAGATTTCAAGTGTACAATTCTGTATTACATCGTCTATAAATCCCATTGTGTGTTCACCACCCAGAGTCAGTTCTCCTTCCATCACCATATATTTGATCCCCCTTTACCCTCATCACCAACCCCCCACCCCCTTACCCTCTGGTAACCACTAAATTATTGTCTGTCTATGAGTTTTTGTTTCTCATTTGTTTGTCTTGTTCTTTTTGGTTTATATACCACATATCAGTGAAATCATAGGGTTCTCTGCTTTTTCTGTCTGACTTGTTTCACTTAGCATTATTCTCTCGAGATCCATCCATGTTGTCACAAATGTTTCTATATCATCTTTCCTTAACGCAGCACAGCAAAATTTTGACAAGCTTTTTGTTCAGAATTTTCAGTTTCCGTAGACCCCAAATGGAATTGTCTTTTTAAAGAATTCACTTAAAGTATGTTATTTTGAAATTTAGTTAGTGAAGATATATACTTTGGGCCCCTCTCTTCTTTTTCTTCATTAATTTTTATTCTTTATTATATCTGAATCAATGGTTATTTATCAGGCTATGTAGGTTGTTGTACAGGATTTCATATTTATTTTCCTCAAGAAATTTTTGGATGATAAATATGAAATTCTGCCTTAAATTCATCTTTGTAGGTAAGAATTCCTAAATAAGACCTTTCCTTGAAAGACTAACGGCCTATGTGGGATACAGTAACGAAAAGTTAAATATAATTTCTAGTTAGTTTTGTTTAATATTAGGAATACTCCCAAGCCAAATAATTCTCTAAATATTAGAATTATAGTATAATCTAATGGTTATTTTGTCTTTGTACTGTTGAAATTTTTATAAATTATTAATGGCTCCAAAAAGAAACAATGTTCTTAGCTAAGGTTACTTAGCTAACATGCTCTTTTAATATTTGTATTAGCCATTTATCAATTTCCTCATCCAATCATTGGAAAGTTGTTAATAATTATTTTTGCATGTGAAATTAATATTCACAATCTATTGTTTATACCATCATTTTACTCATGAACTGGTAATTATTCATTTATATATCAACTGACTAATAGAATTCCAACATATAAAACACATAAGTAAATTTTACTCCATGTTATATCCAGAAGCTTGCCTAGAACTTACAGTGAATAATAAGACATTAATAATCAATTTAAATTACATCTTGTTTTGTTTTGTCCATATTACTATTGCTGTTCTACTGATTAGATATGATGAGAATCTATGGGTTCTTACAATCATTGGTCCTACCCAAGAAAGGAGATTGAAATCAGCATTCAGCTCTTTGGCCTTCCAAAGCCTGAGGCCAAAGCTGAACAATAGATTTTGGCAAAAATCCAAGGTCAAGTCCAAATGTTGGAACATTCCCACATTTTAGTGGAAACTATTATATATGTATGTACTTATACACACACATATAATACACATATATTCATTAAAATAATATTTTAATATGCGACTATTTAAGGATATGGAAATATACCTACATTACATTCATTAAATAAGAGTACGCTACAAAGCAGTGTTAGAGAATCATCTCAAATTGAAAATCAACTAGTGTCTTTTTTATTCTACTTTATTCTTATAGATGTATCAAGGAAAAACAGAAGTATCTCCCTTCTTCCTCTTGAGGTGGGGCCTCCCTACTGAGAAGGAAGTTAAAATTTAACAATCTTTTAAAAAATGTTTCAGGGACCACGTGGATCTCTGTTGAGAAGCGTTGAGTCCTATGAAGGAAAAGTTAGAAGGAACTTCTGTGCTTTGAGGGTGGAGAGGGACAAGGTGAGAGGGTGGGTTGGCAGATATTCTAAGATTTGGTGAGAAGATCAAAGCCTTGCTCCCAGGCATGATCCCAGGTGGGTGGCTGCCTGGGTGCTGTGGGGGTGAGTCACCAAGCCGTGGCTTTGGAATGGCAGCAAGGGTCTTCCAAGAGGACTGCTGTGAGGGGCGTCCTGGTGCCATCTGAGGCAGCAGTGCCTACCCTTGGTTAACAGCTGTCTGGTGGCAGTGACACCTTTAGCTGATGGTGCATAATAACAGCAGTGACCACTGTGCAGCCAGGACCATGCCTGCCCCTTTCCCCAGAAGCACAATAGCCAGGTCCTATTTAATTGATCCAATATAGAGTATAGAGTGGAGCCCCAAAATAATTGACATTGGCCTTCTCACCCGGCTCAGCTAGATTGGGATTTGATTTGTAAAAAGAAATACGATATCTCTAGTACCCAAATATAGACTTGTTAACACCGGACACTTGGGTACCTGCCTACAGGGACAAAACCACATTAGATATGCATCAAGGCAGTGACACTGGTTTGTCTGAGTAGGGGGTGTCAGAGGAGATTTTAATTTAAAAAATTTTCCTACTCTGATTTCTTTTTCAAAATCTCTAGAATGAATTTGTATTAATTTTACACCAGGAAAAGTAATTCTAAAAAGCCAGTTTGTGACTTAAAAACAAAGAAAATCTATAGTAATTAAGAAATTCAGGATGGTAAAAATTACATCTTATTGTCTACTATCCATTTCATCCTAGCAAAAAACAATGGCTGCTATTTTTCTGAGAGCTTCTTACAAGCCAGGCACTGTGTTAGGCATTGTATGTTAATTAAATTCAATAATCTTCACCACAAAAAGATGGGTACTATCATTATCCCTCTTTTAAAAGGTGAGGAAAATTATAAAACATTATAGATAGAAATAAAAGAAAATCTGAAGAAATGGAGAGACATTCAAAGAATCTACAATGCAAGTATTGGCAGACTTTCCATAAAGAGTGAGAAAATAAATATTTTAGGCTACACGGGTCATAGGGTCTCTGTTGGAATTAAGCAGTTGTAGTGCAAAGGCAGCTATAGACAATATGTAAATGAATGAGTGTGACTGGGTTCCAATAAAATGTTACTTAGGAAAACTGACGATGGGTTGGAATTGGCCCATAGGTCATAGTTTGCTGACCCCGGCTATGGAGGAAGACAGTATCATAAACACAAAACATTCTAAATTAATACCTAATTTAATGCAATTTTATTCAGGAATCTAGGATAGTGTTTTTTTAACCTCTAGGAGGGGAGGCCTTTTTAAGCAAGACAGGAAACCAAAACATCTTAAGGGAAAAGTCTGACGAATCTGACTACATAAAAATTAAATATTTTTTCCATAGCCAAAGATAATACAAAAAAGAAACCTTGACATAGATTATGGGACTAGAGAAAATATCTGAAATACACATGATAGATTAATATCTCTAATATTGAGAACTTCTTACAAATTATTGAGCAAACTTTTTTTTTAAAAAAAGCAGGAAAGTGGGCAAGTTATTGAAGTTGAAATGAAAATAAATAGCAAACATTTGAAAATATGCTCAGCACTGGTAGTTGGGGAATGTCATGTAACAATAAAGAGATTCAATGGTTTACCAGTCAGGTAGGCTAAAAATAAAAACAGTGATAATACTCAGTGCCAGTAAAGGTGTGGGGAGACTTGTCTCTCATATGATGCTGGTGGGGTCTGAGCTGGCATACACTTTGAGAAACTATCTGTTGGTGCCCATTAAAATGAAAAAAGGCAAATTTAAAATGATAAATTATCTAGAAATTAAAGAAAGAAAAATATTTCATAAAATCTGTGTGTTAAGCTGAGACCTATACACTGAGGAAAATTTATAGCCTTCAAATGATGTTAGCATTTTTTGAAAGAACGTTATGCTTCATTTCTATTTTACATGTCTCACAGTTAAGATTGCTTGTTTCTTTGTGACATCACGAGGATGGCTACTTCCTAGCTTTGATCGAAACGGGGTTTTCCTCTGAGACTAGGGACACTCCTTTCAAGTTTTCCTTTACTGCTCTCTCATGTCCATTCTGGGCCTCACTTTATTTTGTGGCATGTTGTTTTATTCTTAGGTAGTCATGCTGGTGGTGTTGGCTCATGGCTTTGTTACCAGTTAGAGTTAGTGCCTCTCTCCTGGGACATACCCAAGGGTTAATGTCCAATCACTTCTGGTCTCACAAACAGCACTCATGTATGTGAATAACGCCAGAAGCATTGTGACAACAGGACATTTTGTTAAATCAGGGATGCTAGAAAAGTCTAACACGAAAGTTAGTACTCAAAAGACGATAAGTGAAAGTGGAGTTGGGGGTGGGAAAGGGAACTTCTTAAGGTCCCAAAAATCCTTTGCCTCTATAATCATGCAACTTCAAGGCATGATTTATTATAATAAAGAAGTGAATCAGGAGAGTGAGACCTGCTCTGTGAATCCGAGCTAGAAGCTGCAAAACAACAACAAAAACCAAAAAGGGATGAGGTTGTCTTCCCCTGTCTCCAAAGATGAACACACATCTGTTGGCCCCGTAGCCTACCCGTATATTCACCACAGAAAGAGCCAATAATTCCTGTTAAATAATGTCCCACAATTAACTAAATGTGTTAGGGGGGCTGGATCAAACATAATCCCAGAATGGATTAGATAGAACCAATTGAGAAATAAGAATGAATGTTCTCCTTATGGCTCTGTCTCTGGTAATGTCACCAGGCAGAGTTTGAGGGGTGCTGGGACAAGGTTATGGGCACAAGGCTTGGGCATGCAAATCATACTCCAACTGCTTATCTGAACTTTTTTAGTTAATAAGAAAAGTGTTCCTTTATATCTGCTTGTCTCCCCCAACCATCATATTGGTGCTGTGTGTCCACCCCCACAATTGGGGTAAAGAAGTGTCTGATCTTATGTAGAATATTTTCATTTCATTTTTATGACAGTTTATTACAGTGCCCTCAACATGAAAAGTCAAGGATGCAGTTCTGTCACGAAGTGAGAAGGCTCTGTTTCAGGTGGTCCATGGCTCACCTGCTGTTCCTGACTCTTCTACTTTTCTCTCCAACGCTGGCCAGTTGTTTTCCACCTCCCACTCCTGGCTTGACATACCCTTCAAGCTGCTATTTCAGCAGTGTCACAGGAGGATGCCAAGTTGGAAATAGCACACAAAATCTCTTTTTTGAGGCCTAAGATTTTAGGGGAAAATGATTGTCATTGAAGCATCACACTATAAGCTTCCTTTGGGCCACCCATCTCCCAGGGCTCTGTCCACGAATGTCCCTTTGAGCTCCGTTGAATGGCCTCCCCTCCTCCCAGAGATGGTCTGCAGCAGGCTCTGTGTGGTGTGGTGTTTCAAATTCCATCAGAAATCTAAAACCTGTAAACACACTGACAGCAATCAGCTGAGGGATGTGAGAAACTCACAAATGAACAACAAATGCAGGGAGAGAAAGGCCAGACCAAATGGACTGATGTTTTTCACAACCGTGGAAGGGCTTAATCCACTGGTCTCAAACCATATGGCATACTGAACACGAGCCGGGAGAGGCTGGGAGGTACTTGGCGGCAGACCATGGAAACATAAACGCAAGGCATTTTGTTTCCTTGTGTGTGCTTTTTTTCCTTTAAATATTTATTTTTTGTGTTTTGCCAGGACACAGTTTCCATCCCATGTACAGAACAAGCTGTTTTTGCAAATGGGGGTAGGGGCAGGCAGGGGACCTATAATAGCATATTGATTCTGTCACATCCAGGTTGCTGGCTTTCCTCACCAGAGTGACAGTGAACAAAACCCTGCTACAATCTTGATGTCTTGGTTTGGTGGCTCCTGGAAGAAGGGTGCTCCCTTTGCAGGAGCCCAGGCCCACACCCATGTGGTTAGATGTACATCCAAAGGGAGAAAGCTGGTTGGCTCATGGAAAAGACATGCTGGCGGTAGGTGGTCTCTGCCTGTCAGGTCTGAGGCCTTGGGTGGGCAGGGACGTGTGAGCGAACCACGCTGGCAGAGAACAGAGGCTCTGGTTTGGAGGCTGCTGATGGGGCATCTTTCACAACCAGGGAAGAAGGGTGGCAAGGAGGTGGGGTGGGTGAAGGGAGAGTAGTTGGAAGAGAGAATGGGGTGGGGGAATGGCAAATTCCCAAGTGAAATAAAAATGTACCATATAAAAAATAAATAAATTAGTCCTGGGCCATGAGCCATGTTTGAACCAAAATAATGTAAGCAATCAAATGCTTACTGTCTCTGATTCACTCAGGCTTCCAAACATGTTACTTAACAGAAAATGGAAGGATTTGTAAGAAAAGGGTGTAGTAGTTGTGCAATGCTGGCCACGTGGTTAGAGTTGGGCTGGGAGCTGGCAAATGCAGAAGTCCTGAACTGAAAATACGCAGCTCTGGCGTGTTTTCATTGGTTATGAGGGATGAGGGCTGCGAGAAACATCCTTACATTCTCAAAGGTCTCTGAGGGATTCCATTTGTTCCACATGCAACCAAAAGAGAAGTAGGTGTGAGAGGCACTGTGCTAAATACTGAGGCAGCAGGGAAGCTTGGGAGAGCAGACGCTCCTCGGCGAGCCCACAGAAGTAAGACTCCTACCGGAAGAGGGAAACTAGTTCACACTTGTGATGTGTTTTTGAGTTTGTGACATCTTCTCACTGGTCACCACCCAGAGACACTGATGTTATTGTCCTTATTCTCTAGCACAGCACTTCTCAAGCTGTAGTGAGTGTCAGAATCAGGACAGATCTGTTGGCCCCACTTCCAGAGATCCCAATCCAAGAATCTGCATCTCTCTCATGCTCCCAGCCATGGACCACACCTCTGCGTTTTACCATTCTCAATGAGCTTAAGTGCTAAGAGCCTTTATTCGGCCTGAGTGACTGGATTCTAAGTCCAGGTTTCCCACCAATACCATGATGCTGCTTATTCCTGGTGTGCTCTCCCTGCTGGCCACAGGGCCCACCTCAGCTGAGCTTGGATTTGCCCTCAGAATCCCTTTTGACATCGTCCTCTTGGCAGCCACCAGCAATCATCCAGAGTTGACATGCAGATAAACCTACTTGTCATCTTTGAGTAGAATGTGCAATGGTCTAAAAGGACGAGAACTTGGATTTAATAGTGACTGGACCATTAACTAGATATTAGCCACCAGATGAGGTTGTTAACGTCATTGTACTTCAGTTTCCTCCCCTGTAAAATAAGAGGGCTGGATTGGGTCAGTAGTTCTCAATCAGCAGGATTCTATGAATCGAATTTTGTTAGTCTGCTCATAACAAAATACCATAGACTGTGTGGCTTAAACAATAAGGACGTACTTTTCAGTTTTGGAGGCTGAAAGTCCAAGATCAAGTTGCTGGCTGATTCAATTTCTGGTAAGAGCCCTCTTCCCGGCTTTTAGATGGCTGTCTTCTTGCTATGTTTGTTCTGGAGGCTAGAAGTCCAAGATCAAGGTATCAGCAGGTTTGGTTTCTTCTGAGGCCCCTCTGCTTGGCTTGTAGATAGGCTGCCTTCTCGCTGTGTCCTCACATGGACAATTTATCTGTGCATGTGTGTGTCTGAAGACTCTTTATGGGTACCGATCCCATCATGAAGGTGTTACCCTCATCTAAACCTAATTACCCCCCAAAAGCCCCATCTCCAAACACCATCATGTTGGGGTTTAGGGCTTTAATGAATTTTGGGGGAAATCACGAATCAGTCCATAGCACAGACGGATAGATTGTTTTAAAACAATCTATCCATGGGTCCAATCTATCCTATCTATTTCTGGGTCCTTCTTCCAGAAGTTCTGAATCAGTCTGTGTGGGGCCAGGAAATGTATATTTTTAGCAGGCATCCCACGTGATTCTCAGCCCCAGTCAGGTTTGAGAAGCTCTGGGTGAGTTGCTCATGAAGTTCTCTGACTCCCAGGCAGTGAGCTGTGGGGTCCTCCTGACTTCTAAAAGTCACTTGCTCACCTCTCTGCACAAGTGCTGGACCCACCTCACATGGAACTGCTGACACTAGAGGGAGACTCCTGCTTCTTAGCACGTAGACCTCTCACCCAGCACCCCTTCTAGAGCCAGGCACACAGTAGGCACATATCAATGTTTACTGAGGGCCTTGCCCAGGACCCCTTCTAAGTTCAAAGTCTTTGAAATGTGTAAATCATCTCTGAAGAGTTCTCAAAGGGGTTATCTGACATTACTTAGGGAAAAGGCAGTACGGCTGCCTTTGCTTTTACTGTCCAGGAGGCTTAAACAACAGCAAGTACATTTACATTTCCCTCTCTCCCCAAGCAGCAGAAAGCGAAACAACTTGAGCTGTGACTAGAAAATGAATATACACAGGCACAAAGGACAGACCCGCTCCCTAAGCCCGTTGGCCAGCTGCTGCTTTTTATCATTCCCTGCCGACCACAGCGCCAATGGAGAAAGCAAATGAAAGGCAATAGCTGAGGCTTCGTCAGGACAATATAATCCAAGAGAAAATGAAGACTCTTTTCTGCATTCCTTTAGTCCTATGAGGAATAATAAAGTAAGGGAAGGGAAGGGAATGTGGAAAGAGTTTTCTCTGTTAAAAGTGGGACTAAGAGGAAGACTGTCATACAAAGTAGTTGAACTGATATATAGCAAATTCAAAACCTTTCCTGAAAAATCACAAGATATCACTACACACCTGTAAGAACAGCTAAAATAAAAAAAATACTGACAATACTAAATGCTGGTGATGATGCATAGAAATTGGATCTCTCTCAGACATTACTGGTGGGAATGTAAAATGGTATAGACACTCTGGAAAATTGTTTAGCAGTTTCTTATAAAATTAAACATACCATATGGCCCAGCCACCACACTCCTGGGCATCTATCCCATAGAAATTAAAATTTATATCTACATAAAAACAGGTACAGGAATGGTCATGTTAGCATTATTTATAATAACCACAAATTGTAAACAACCCAAATGTCCTTCAGTGGATGAATGGCTAAACAAACTGGAACATCTGTTCCATAAAATGCTACTCAGCAATAAAAAAGCATTATTGATACTTGCAACACTTGGGGTGGACTTCAAGGGTATAATGCTGAGTGAAAAAAGACAATCTCAGAATGTTTCATATTGTATGATTCCATTTATATAACATTTTGAAATGGCAAAATCAGAGAGATGGAGAAAAGGTGAGCGGTTTCCAGGAGTCAGGGAGGGGGAGAAAAGGGAGGGATATGGGTATGGCTATAAAGAGGTAGCATGAAAGATCCTCGGTGGTGGAACTGTTTTGTGTCTCGATTATCATGGTGGTCACATGAATCTACACACGTGATAGAAGTTCATAGAACTTCACACACACACACAGACACCGGAATGTATGCTGAACTGATGAAATCTGAATAAGGTCTGAGACTGTACTCATGATAATTTCTTCATTTTAATATTGCATTATAGATAGATAAGATGTATCATTGGAGGAAATTTGGTGAATGGTACATGGGACTTTTGTACTATTTTGCAAACTCCTGTGAACCTATGGTTATTGAAAAACAAAAAGTAAAATAATAAAGAAAAAGAAAAAAAAATCCTGAAGAGAAAAATAAATAACTTAAGAAATGTTTTCTCACACTGGAAGTTATAATTATTGAGAAAAGCGATTTCTTTCTCTTTTGGAGTAAAGTGCACCATTTTGATTTCTGCAACACAAATATTATTATTAGTTACCTTAAAAGGCAAACATTATATAGAATAGAGAGCCCAGATATAAACCTTCTCATATATGGCCAAATGGTTTTCAACCAGGGTTCCAAAATCATTCAATAGGGGGAAGGATAGTCTTTTCAACAAATGGTACTGGAAAAATTGGATATTCATGTGCAAAGAATGAAGTCATTCTTACACCATATACTAACTCAGATGGATCAAAGATCGAAATGTAGGAGCTTAAGCTATAAAACTCTTAGAAGAAACGATAGGCGGAAGCTTTATGTTATTGGATTTAGCAATGATTTCTTCGATGTGACACCAAAACTAGAGGCAATAAAAGAAAAATAGATAAATTGGACATCATCAAAATTAGAAAGTTTTGAGCATCAAGGAATACCATCAACAGAGTGGAAAGGGAACCCACAGCATTGGAGAGAATATTTGCAAATCATATACCTGATAAGGAATTGACAATACCCAGAATCCATAAAGAATGCCTACAACTCAACAACAAAAAATACACAACCCAGTTTTAAAAATTAATAAAGGACTTGAGTAGACATTTCTCCAAAGAAGGTATACAAATGGCCAAAAAGCACATGAAAATTAGGGAATTCATTAGGGAAATCATTATGAAATGCAAATCAAAACCGCAATGAAAAACTACTTTACACCCATTAAAATGGTCATTAAGAAAAAAACCTAAAGTAATAAGTGCTGATGAGGATGAAGAAATTGGAATGCTTGTTCATTGCTGGTTGGAATATAAAATGGTGCAGCCACGGTGGAAAATGATGTGTAGTTCCTCAAATACTTAAACATGGAATTACCATATGATCCATCAATTTCACTTCTAGGGGTATACACAAAAGAACGGAAAGCAAGGACCTGAACAGATATTCATACACTCGTGTTGATAACAGCATTATTCTCCATAATCAAAAGATGGAAACAACCTAAGTGTCCACCCACAGGTAAAGGAAAAACAAAATGTGGTCTATTTACATGAGGAAATATTATTCAGCCTTAAAAAGGTAGGAAATCCTGACGTGCTACAATATGGATGAACCTTGAAGACATTGTGCTAATAAGCCAGACACAAAAGGACAAATATTGTTTGATTCCACTTCTATGAGGTACCTAGAATAGTCAAACTCATAGAGACAGCAGAACAGTAGTTACCTGAGGCTGGGTGTGGGGGAAATGGGAGTTACTGTTTAATGAGTATCAAGTTTCAATTTTGGATGATGAAAAGTTCTGGAAACAGACGACGGTGATGGGTGCCCAACAATATGAATATATTTAATGTCTTTGAACTGTATATTTAAAAATGGTAAAATGGTACACTTTACGTCATGCTCCCGATACTATAATATTTTGAAAAAGAATTACTGGAGATAAACAGGGTCACATACACACAAAAGGTAAACATTGTCAAATTCTTTCCCTCGTTCACTACATTATTTCTGTCCACCCTAAGAAGAGTCTATTTGTTTTACAGATTCAAGTAAAATAATAGGATTTATGAAAAACCGAAATGATTAGAAAGCAATAATTAGAAAAGTTAAAACTTTCAGCCTGGCATTTGTAGTCCTGTGCATTTCAACTTAAAGTCACTATTCCTGTTGTATTTGCCTCCCTTCGGCTAAAGAACTCAGTCTGAGGTGGCTACATGTAGGGTTCTGAATGCAACTTATTCTTTCCTGGTTCGCACCATTTGTCTGTCCTACAACAACCTCTGTTCTGTCTTTTCTTCTCCACCTGTGCAAATATTACCCATCCTCCAAACCCAGCTCAAATTCTACCTTCACCATGACAAGGTCATTCAGTGGTTTCTCTCCTTCTTCTACTGCCCTGTTACATTTCTTGTTCTGACCTGTTTTTTGGTATTTGCATTTCAAATTCAGATGTACAAGTGCAAATTTCATATTCCTTCAATTAGTGTGTAAGATCCCCAAGGCAGAAACCAAATTGTTAATCTCCTTTCACCACCAAATACTTTGGTGATGTGATTTTCACAGAGTGGATACTTAGTAGAATTAGGGAGCTGATGGAAGAGAGGTTTTTATCCATTTCCCTACCCGGTTCTGAAACATTTGAAAAAATATTTTTAAATGAGAGGACTTAATGACTAAAAGCCTAATCTGTGAAAGACGGAGACGCGCTCAAAATTCAGGCATAGAAGGACTTTCTGGATTCGGAGAATAGTGTGTGAAATGCTAGAAGGAGAGACGCAGCTCTTTATAAAATCACAGATTGCTAGAACTACAGGGAGCCTTAGCCATCATCTACTACCATTTCCATATAGCACAGGACAGGAGACAAACACCCAGAAAGTTGAAGACGTTGACCTCAGAATACACAGATGGTGCAGAGCTGGAACTAGAATCCATGTCTTCTAAGTTCATACTGTTTCTTTGTACTTACGACAGTTACCTGATTGAATTATTTTATTTATATGTGAGATACATGGTATGTACAAATAATAAATGTCAATGATAATTTTCCACCTGTGGATGAAAGCACATTAAATTAATAGTAAAAATAACCTTGCATGTTCAAATTGGCAGGGCATTGGGTGGAAACATATGCATGCTGGATGAACAGAGATGTAGACGACTGTTTGTAGCATGGAAATAAAATAAAGAAAGAACAAGCAAAGCATTTTATTCAGAGCTTGCTCTAGCAAGAGAGTCAGCCACCATCACGTACTTTGGCAGAGACTCAAAGTCAGGCAGAAGAGTTGAAAAGCTTTGTAGCAGAAAACAGGGATGTCTTCAGGTGTGCCCCCTCTGGAGGCTGTGGGCCTGGGGACACCGTAGGAGGAAGAACTTGAAGCGGGGCGTCCTATGTGACTGGTTAGGGATGTACCTTTGACTCTTTCTGGTTGGTCCTAAGCTGGAAGTGAGGACAAAAATTAGGGAAGCTGTCAGTTATTAATCAAGTCCTGGCTAGGTAAGGCCAACTGTTCCAGAGCTTATTGTTTGTTTTCCTGGACAAGATGCTAGAGAGAGTGGCCTGTCTTCCTGCAAGCCTTACAGACAGCAGGCTGGCTTCCTGGGCTGGTGACTGTAGATAATGGTTTCCTAGGTGGCTGTTGGAGACTGTAGGTCAGAGTTCTATTTTTATGTAAAGACTGGCTATTGCCTGCTTGTATATTCAGTCTCTTAGTGATTATGCTTAGGGAAATGGACCACTTCTCGCTCTCTGAATAAGCATCACCCCCATTTCCCAGACTGAAATGAAGAGGCACATTTAGGAATCAAGTGTGCGTTTATGATTTTATCTTATCAGAGCACAGGTCCTGTGCTGTGTACCATGTCCCCAGAAGCCTTCCTTAAAACATGACTTTACTTATCTGCTAAAAACAAAAGTGCACAAGCTCTGGACTGAGTCTCACTCTCCTGTCTGCCCTTTAGGTCCCTTATAACCTGTATCTGCCCCACTCATCCAATTGATTTTTTCCCTCCTCCTCAGTACTTTACTCTGGCGGGAATCTTTGCCTCTGGGCCACTCCCATGCTTATTCCTACCTCCTGGCCCTTTCCCCATGGCTTCCTACTTCCTGGAATGCCTTCCACTTGCTTCTCCAAATCCTGTCCTTATTTCAAGTTTCAATCCAGAGCGCACCTCCTTTGGAACCATCTCCTCACGATTCTGGTGTGTGTGCACACTTTCCAAACCCTGAGAGGCATTCCTCATTCAGGGCTGCCAATGGCTGGGCATCAGAGACTCACATGGGGAAGCTGGTTAAAAACACAGAGTCCTGATTTGTTATTTCTAGATAAACCAGGCAAGCCATGTTTAGACCTACAGTGAACAAGGGGAAAAAGTGCTTTTTTAAAAAAAGTAAACAACATGGACATAGAGGTGGGAAAGCACGTGTGTGTGTGTTTGTGTGTGTGTGTGTGTACACATTACATAGCAGAGAAAATGTGGAAGACTTAGAAATGGACCAGAAAGATATCTGCGTGTCTTCAATGGAATACTAGGCATTGTCTGACACAGTCTTCCAGATTATTTGATTCTATGGGATTTCTGCTCCTTTCATTATCGTTGAGCTTTTTAGAACTCTGTGAATCATAGATAGCAGATAACAATGCAAACCAATCTTGCACATGAGTGGAGGTTCCATTGATTTTGCTCTTTCATTGTGGAACTAGTTCCTTTTGCATCCAATTTAGTATGCTTGATGGCCTTGATGGTCTGTTCTTTGGGTTCTCCTTTGAACCAGTTCTAACATCTTACTGGTTGTCTCATTAGTAAATATGTTAATAAAACCCTTGGCCCATGTTCATTTCATAGTTCTATGAGAGTCATAGTTGTACCTTTAAAAACATCCTCTTTCTCACATGCATATACACATACATACATAGGTCCTGCTTGACTCAGACATCTACCGTTTGGTGAGAAATATAGATCGAAACTCCTGAAAGGCAGAATCATGCAACTGGAACATCATTAGATATTTTTGCCTTTAAAATGGTCATTCAAAATGCGGGCATCATCATTTTGTAGTTATTCATCCCTCCCATGTGAGAGTGATTAGATAGCATCCCTCTTCGCTTTTTCCATACACCTACAGGAACTGTCCTCTGGCAACCTGTGTCGTCCAAGGTAGAGTTAGGTAAGGATCAGATCGTCTGGTTGCCAGTCCAGTCCCAGATGCTGCTGGTTGCTTTGAGTGTAGTCACAGGATGTCTTGACTCTTTCAGCTGTAGGAAGCCAGGGAGATCCTGTGGCAGGAGCCCTCCTTGAATGCTTTCCACCTGGTTCCCATGTGGCCAGGCAGCTGGAGTCGCTTAGCCATCCAGAAGCCAGCAACGCTTCCACCAGGTAAACCACGTGTACACCAGTGAACACCCACCTCTCCTGGCTCAGAGCTGCTTCATTCTGTTTCTGGTCCTTGTTTTACCCGTTAGGCAAAAGGTCCAGGTGCTTCCTGTACCTTTTGCCTTTCAACTTGCCACTGACAAAGACTGGTTCCTCGACCAAACTTTAGTCAGAATTCTCTGAGCCCTCTTCTTGACGGCTCATCATTGGGCCCTGTCTTCAGCAGGCCTTACACAGCTGTAGCAAGAATCCTGCGTCACGGACTGAGAATCCCACCACCCTTGATATCTGATCACTCTCAACATCTGATCAGATTCCTCATCCCCATCCTCAAATCTGATCACCCTGGTCTGCGTTCAGCAAGAATCTTAAATTGGGTTAGGAAGATTCCCCATGCCCTTGATGTCTCCTTCAAGTACTTTTCCATCCACTGACCCCCGCACTCTGCTCCTGGGCTGTACATACTCACCTGTCTTGACTGTATTCAGAGTTGAGCCTCATGTCCCCCCCCTATTGCCGTAGTCATGATATCTGTCACCACAGCCCTGAATGGTTTTCTTTACTGTTTAACAAGTGTCAGGATATACATATATATATAAATATAAAATACCACTAGGGTCTGAGCTCAAAGGAACGACTTGCCCTGGATATTCTGACCCCTAAGCAAAGCTGACTCAAGCTGCTTTCTGCTTTCTGAGATGTGCCCAAACAAAATAAGCCATCTCTTCATTTCCCAAGGCATCCATCCTATCATTGCCCTTGCAAGGGGACACCTATTCCCTTTCTGCCTTTGAAAACTTCCCAAGTGCAACCTTTGTTTCAGTTTCTGGGATGTTCTGGAGTTAAAGGCCAAGTGAGAGCATTTTGACCACCAGGTGTGGCTGCCCATGGCCATACATGCCATCCTGCCATCTGCTTCTCCACGTGTGGGCATGATGACTTTGGGAACTACCTCGCAGTGCTCCTTGGGGAAATGTCTGATTCTTTAGAAAGAGAGAATTCTACATGCATGGACATTTTTATTTTAATTTTGCTTAGCCTCCTAGAACCCAAACAGAAGTTACCCCCAAAAATGTGCAAGGACAAAAGAGGGCTAAGGAAACGTGCCACAACGGCTGAAACAACAAACCATTTTCCTAAAGGGCAAAGAATGATTTCCTATGTTGGAAAGAATTTACAACCTCTGTTGCTTTCCTTTCTTTTTTCTTTTTTTTCCAGCTTCCTCCTCCTTGTGCAATAAAGGAGATCAGTTTGTCGGGCGCCCTTTCTTTTTGATGAGAGCCTGTCTCTGGGAAAGGGACTGAGCTTCAAGGAACACATAAAAGTGAGTAGTAAAAACTACAACACAACACACAGCTCAGTGTCACCGCCAGTCTCCTCTCACTGGCAGGACCAGGCTCAGCAGCGCTCTTCCAAGGCCCAGGCTGCCATGTGCGCAGTGATAAGAGTGGTTTGCAAGTGAGGTCAGCCTAATTAGCCAGGCTAATGTCTGGTTTCCTGGGGAGAGCTTTTGTGAAGTAATTGCCTGCTTTGGGGTCAAAATGCAGAATTACAGGCCTTTCTTTCTTTCTTTCTTTCTTTCTTTCTTTTTTTTTTTTTTTACTAAATGAGATAAACAGCCTTTGAATTCTTCCAGCAAGTAAGCCAATCACACCAAGAAACTTCTCTTTGTGCCCCAGAACTGCAGGGATATTTTGACAGGTGATTTCAATACCATATAGCTATTTATTTATTCTGGGCTTGGGACATAAACACAAACATCTTGGCCTACAATTCTCCATGTTAAAGACGATCAGACTCTTGTCAGAACCGAATGTGGGGGCTGCGTGATAGAGGGGCCGCTTTAAATGCTGACGATGGAGAGTAAGGTCAGGGGATATTTTGATCTAAAGCAGAAATTCCACCATAATTTACAAAGTTAACAGAATAGCACAACTACCCATGTAAACGAGCTTTCTTTCTCACAACTGTTTGCTTATTTTCTCTGTGAAAATCAACAAGAAAGTATGAAAAGGCCATGGAAAGCTAAGAAAGTATGGAAAAGTTGTTTCCAGTTCCGGAGGTAGACAATAGAGGCCTGGAGACTGGATTAATTCTGAGCCTCCTGGTTGAGGAGATAGTGACTGACCTTACAGAGTGTGAATAAACTGGTTGATACCTGGAGATGGGAAATGGGGAAACGTTTTATAAATGAAATGAGCACCATGTCAATGGTTTTGTGGCCTCCTGGGGTCCCCTTCCCAACACTGCCTTGTAGCCAGCCAGCTAACTTTGAAAACCAAAATGCCTGTGTCGCTCACAGACCAGCCGCATTAATATCAGTGGGCAGTTTGCCTGAAATGCAGAGTCTCAGGCCCTGCTGCAGACCTCCTGAGTCGTAATCTGCATTCGAACCAGATCTCCAGGGGATTCCCATGCTTATTCAAGTTTGAGAATTAAATTACCCTGTGATAGGGTTTGTTCCAGATAGGAATGGCTGTTTTGAGCAAAGACCTTAATCCACTCTACCTAGGAAACCTGACACCCAAAGGGGAGGGGCACAGGCAGCTTGACACTATATAGATCAATTAACTATTTGAGCACGTGGCTAGGGCCTGTCTGTTATCACTTCTCCTCATACATCTTTTAGGACCAGTCATGCATATGGAAGTCTGGCAGTTTACGACACAGGCAAACCCTCTCAGCATTGCCACAAACCTTAATGATTAGAAGGAACTGCCTGCTGGGGTGGGGTCCAGAAGGAGGTTTGGACAGTTCAGACGATTTCCAAATCCCATAATTCGTTGCTGCTTCATCATAAAATGCACCAAATGGTGGTTGGGAGCTCTGCAGAGCTTGCCTGCGGGATGCTCTTGACATTTTTCTAGCACGCGGGTGGGAGTTGTAAAGACTGACTTAAGACAGTGTGGATGAAGATAGGCAACACCTCGTGACATACAGCACGGATGTTTCTAACCATTTAAACATGTTTATTGGACCCAAGTCACTATATTGTATCATTTGCATCTATACCCTAAAAATAAGACCTTAACTAGCAGTCAGCAATCTCTAAGGAAAAGGGAAGGAATTAGATTACACTATAGTATTATTGTAATGTGTGTTTGAGAACTGGAAAGCCAAAGCACTTCCAAAGCATTCTGTAAATAAGTTACTCCAAAATCTGCTCCTACCAAGAAATTCTAGCTGATGACACACATTCTATTCCTGAAAGCAGAATCTCTTCTCCAAACCACCCCATGGGAATTCTATTCTGAATTCTGCATAAAATACATAAGAGTTATCTACCCAAGACTCACTGCCCAGCTATGCAATAGAACTCTACTAGAACTATACTAGCTGTAGGGCATAGGCAAGCCACAATACGAAGCCGGATAAAGAGCATTTTTCATTCAATATGTATTCATTGAGTGAAAGTCTAGTTACTGGCCTAGAGTAACTACATATATAATAGTTAAAATTAATGTGTCTGCTGTCTATCAGGCAATGCATGTTCTCTGCAGCTACTGCATATCATCAAATTGAATTCTAAAATAACCTCATGAGACAGATTTTGTAGGTTGGAAGCTGAAGCCCAGAAAGTCCAAATAACTTGCCTTAGGTCACACACTAGTAAGTGTGGAGTTGAGAGTCAAACCTAGGGGTTGTCTCATGAGCTGGCACTCTGAATCCCAATACAATCCAAGTCCCTAAGAAGATAAACTCTGTCCTTGTTCTCATGGCGTTTACTACTTACTCCACGGGCAGGAAAGATATGAAACAAGTACAGTTGGACCTCTGTATCTGTGGGTTTTGCATCAGTGGATTCAACTAACTGTGGATCAAAAATATTCAGGAAAAAAGAAATCCCTGAAAATTCCCAAAAGCAAAACTTGAATTTGCTACGTGCCGAGCACTATGCTGAGTTCCCTCCAATGAGGAGATGTGTAGGTACACCCTGCTGTAGCCTACATGCAAATAAAGGTGATATGCAAATATGACAGTAAGGGACTTGAGCCCCCTGGGGTTTTGGTATCTGTGGGGATCCTGGCACCAATTCTCTGAGGACACCAAGGGAGGGCTGCAGTTGCAAGTCTGATGCATTGTACAAAAGGTTGCTATGGAAGTATACCAGAGGGAGACCAAAGGCTTCTTGCATAAGTCATATTTAAGGTGCAACTGAGAATGCCAGGGGTAGGGTTTCCACGGTGAGGCTGGAGCATGAAGCAGGAGTCAGATTAAGTGAACTTGGGAGAGCCATGGAATGATGTTGAATTTTATTTGAAGAGCAATGAAAAGCTGTTAAGCGAAGTGAGAGAGTGACCCAATCCAATTAAAACAGCAACAGGGCTGAGGCTTAGTGAATACACGGTTAGGAGGTGATAAGGGCGGGCCACAATGGAAGGCTGTTGCAGTGAGGAGGGTAATAGCTGGGCCAGAGCATAGGCCATGGGGATGGGACATAAGGTTGTCAGGTGGCATCAGTAGAACTTGATTCCATCTGTGGAGCAAGGGAAAAAGAATTGTAAGATGTAAAACGTAAATAGTAGAGCTTAATATAGACTCATTGAGTTGATAAAATGTAATCAAGATGAACAAATCATGCTGTAGAGAGCCCCTCCTCCATATTTTATCACCCACACTATGGGCCAGGCACTCTGCAAAGTGGTTTATGTGCATTTTATCATTAGTCTTCATAAAAAGCCTGTGAGGCTAGCAATGTTATGATCCCCATTTTACAGATAGGTACAGTGAGGCTTAGTAGGTTTAGGTGGAGGGCCCAAGGTCATAAGAAAAATGGTAGGAGCAGAGCTAAAGCTCCAGTCTATCCAATTCCACACACCACAGTTTCTGCGTCTCTAGTTTCCCAACTTGTCCGATGATAAGACTCATCTGGGACACTTGTTGCACAAACATTGCCATGCTCCACCACCCCTGGACATGCTGGTTCAGGGAGTCGGGGCTCCAGGATCTGTCTGTCACAAGCCTCATCACTACATCTAGCTGGAAGCACTGACCTATGCTGCCCCGGAGTAGGAAGCCAAGGGGGCGGGGGAAAGGTCAGCACGGCCACTTCCCAACTGGATCCTGGGTCAGGGACTTCTCGGCACCTCAATTTTCCTCAGTTGCTTCTCCTTTCCTCTCACTCTGCTTAGTTTTCATTTACAGAACTTATCATAACTTCACACTTTATTGTATTATGCATTGATGTATTGTCTGGCAGCCCCTCTAGAATATAAGCCCCAAGAGGGCAGTGGCTTTGGCCGGCCCCTGAGACATGCCAGGGCTCACACCACCCTCTTCCATGCTCCTCCTCTCCCAGGAGGACCAGGAGAGCCCCTGGCCAGACTCCCTGCTTCCATCCTTGTCGTCCTTCAGCCAGCCTCCATACTGAGCTGAGTGATTTTGTGAGACGTAAATCTAACCCCCATCAATCCTTTGCTCATAGTCTTTGGAACAAGACCCATTGTGATCCGGGTCTGGTCTCCTCCCTTCACTCCCTCTGTCCCCAAGCTCCAGCCATCACACAAGCCTGCATGGTGTTTTGCAGTCCCTCAAGTGATCTGAGCCATCAAGGGTCATATGTAAGGCTCCCAAAGACGCCCTTCCTGGAAATGCCAGTGCTGTCCTCAGCCTGTGCCGTGTGGACACACCATGAGGCTGGAGGCCATGCTCTCCAGTGGCCGCCCCTCTGTCCACGTCCCTTCCTGGGCTCTTTCCTGGCTCTCAGAAAGACTCGGAAGGATACACACTGTGGCCGTGCCGCTGACCTGGGTGGAAAGCATGAGAAGGTGTCCTGAGCAGGAGGTCATGGAGGGCTGTTTGGTTGACTTGGTTGGGAGCAGCCGGTCAGAGGGAGCATGGAGAATCCAGGGAGGCCTCTGCATGAGAACTCTGGTGGCTGCTCCCTGGGTGGCCCAGCCAGCACAGCCTGCTGTGTTCTGTGGAGTTAAAAGAAAGCTGCAGGGTGGAGGGAGCTGCTCGGGGCCTGGACCACGGCTTACACCACACATGGCTAAAGTACACAGACGATTAGCAATCAAGGAAAGGACCTCCCTGTGAGGCAAAATGACACAGGGGTTACTTCTCTGTAAACAGACCCAGAAAAAGCACCAATTCCTTTTAGGGCTGTCTTTACTTCTTTTGAAAAGTTGCAAATGCACCCATTGAGTGCTTTGGCTCCCACCTCACAAATGCTGGAGGAAGGACACATATACACACTGACTCACAAACCCACACAATCTCCCAAATAGAAAACAAACAAACAAACAAAAAACCCAATGCCATTAGCACTTGCCAGCAGTCTGTGCTCTATGATTGAATCCTATGAGACACAGAGCCAGTGGTACCTGAAACAGAAGACAGGTTTCCCTACCGGTAAACGCAGCCCTCAGAGCTGGTGTAGACACATTCCTTTTAAGCTGCGATGTCCCAGCCCTTTCATTTTTACAGGTTACTCATAAGAGGATAAATTTGCATGTTGCCTCTATAATTTAGTCCAAATTTAAATCACATGGATAATCTGTCAGGCCCTCCTGATAAAAGGTGGAACAGATAAAAGGTGGAACTTAGGGGGTTTCAAGAGCCTTAAATCCTACTCACATATGTGAAGTCTGATCCTTTGGGTCTCTGCAGTGGAGTGATTACAAGTTGTCCCTCTACCTGGGAAGGCCCAAAACAACATTTTGGGGAACATACGTCTGGCCCAGACCTGACCATGAGGACCTAAGCAGCTGGGTCCCTAAGTGTTAGTCAGTCTCACCTCCAGTGTCCTGAGGCACACCTTCCGCTTCTCGGATCTGCCACCGTCTGAATATGTCCCTTTCTTCCGTACTGGGCACAGGTTTCCTCCTTGTGTGGAGAAGTCGCCACTGGACAGCCCCCTGGCTCAGGGGCTCCAGGCAAGGGATGTCTCTCTTAGCAGTTCTACTGAGCTGGAAGCAGGGCCAGGCAGAAAATATAAATGTGTGACAAGGGCCATGTGCTGGTCACTGCAGCAAACAGAGATTCCACAACCAGCTACAGCCACTTCAGGGACATGACCCAAAGTTACCATATCTTCCAATTTTCACAAAAAGTCAGAAATCTGGAATTTCCGTGTGTAGGTTTCTGCTTTTGAAAATGTTATGCAGTTCTAACAAAATACATCTTGGACTCACCAATGTTTTACCCCTGCTCTCCGGAAGAGTCCAGGAGAAGCAGCCTCAGCTGCTTACCCATCCGTGGAGCAGTTTCACCTGGTCTGCTGCCTGGTGGACGAGGGGCCATGACTGACAGCCCAACTGAGAACACCCTGTGTGTGGATGGAGTTCCCAAAGGAGAACTGAGTGAGTAAACTCTAGAGCTTCTGTAGAGCCACTGGTATGAATCCATAGACCCATAGAACAAACCATCAGAGAACAAATTACTCTATTCAAAAGTTAAAGTTGGTTATTTTTTGGAATAGCTTCAAAGCAGAGATGAACACGCTGGGCTAAGAGACAGCTGATGTAAGCAGTCCATTGCTACAGCCTCTAATGAAATGCCTTGGTCAGACATTAGGGAACACTCTGAGGCTGAATTGGAAGCTTGGTTTCCATTTCCTACACGAATTTCAGCCTGTCTGATGAGATAAACACAAAGGAACCAGATGGGGTCCCTTTGTAACATTCTCTGATTATACTGGAGACTTTGCCTGCCAGGCATTTTCACCCGAGCAGAGTCTGGACTATGATCAGCAACTTCTGGGGCTTGTCTAATTTGGGTTCTAGCTGCATAGCCTGTCTAGAAGAAAAAACGGTGGGTGTACCCATGTTTTGTAGACTTCAAATTCATAATTAAAACATTCTGCAGGCGTAAGTCTGAATATTCTCTTGCCCTCGGTAGGGATCGTCATTTCACGAGGAGGTGCTAGGTCCCTCTGCCCTGAGTCCTCGTGTCCCCGTCTCCTTGTCACATCGCCTAAGATGACACTCGTAGTGTCTTTCTCAGGCGTAACGCGTTGTGCATCTACTCGAAGCATCACTGGGTCTACACTAAGCTGGAAGGATGGCGTGTTAGTGCAGATAGCACGACCTGCTGTGCACTGAGGGTCGCCCTGCTTCAGGTGCTATACACGACCTTTCCTCATTTAAAGATCTAGTAACAAGCATTATCAGACCATTTTCCATAGGAGGAAACTGAGCCTCCAAAAATTGAAGTTAAGCTATACGCACCAGCTATATTGATCATATAGCTAATAAGTGGCAGAGGTGAGATGCCGGGAGTATCACATAGGACACTTGAGCTACAACTAACAGAAAGTTCCAACTCAAAGTGACTTAATGAAGAAATTATTATCTAAAATAACCATCAATCTGGAGGTCAGGTGGCTCTAGGGTTGGTTGATTTCACAGCTCATATAACACCGGTAGGAACCCAGGTTCTTCCTGTTTGCCACCCTCCACAGGTCAGCCTTGACCTCAGTCCTCATTGTCCCAAGCTGGCCGCTTCCATCACAGACACAGCCACACCCAGAGCACGGGAGGCGGTGAGAGTGTCTCACTGGGCGCTTGTTCCCTTCTCTCACACTTGATTTGGAATGGTCTGCACCATAGGTTCTCTTCCTTTTCCTGTGGAGTTACATTAGTAATGCCTATATTCTTTCAATTCGCCTGTAGGTTGAGAAGAGATCTTCGCTTATCTTTTAAACAGGATGTGTGTCAGTCAGGGCTTGTGAACCAGTGAGAATTGTCTCCATTGCAAGTGACTCAAATGCCATCTCCTATTATGGTTTCTGCTCTGCATGTTGATTCTAAGTTTGGATTTGGGAACCTGGTCACAAAAATTACCTCATGTCTTTGTGCCTCAGTTTCTGCACTTGTAAAATGGGGATATATTAGAACCTGCCTCCGAGGGTTGCTGTAAGAATTAAATAAGTTGTACGTGGGAAATCCCTAGAATAGTATTGTAAGAGCTCAATGGGCCACAGTTATTAATGTTCTCCAAGGTTCCTTCTCCTGGAGGGGACATGGATGAAGGTTCTCTGGTCTGCTCAGTTAATCACCACTAGATCTGATCACCACTTGCATATTATGTCCTCCAGGAGGCCAATGGGACGTTTGGAATGGTACCAGATGAGGACTGGCCTCTCTCTTGGGTATAGAATGTTTTACTCAGTGCCGGGGGGGTGGGGGGGAGCAGAGAGGGAGCCCTGTGTTCTTGTGGAAATTGGAGTGGGGAGGGAGGAAGCAATCTTGGTTCAAATACCACATATTCTTACCATTATTGCCAAATTTTCATAAATATTTTTGAATGGAGAGTTTTCCCTGTGCTGTTGCCATGTTTCCCCGAAAATAAGACCTAGCCGGAGCATCAGCTCTAATGCGTCTTTTGGAGCAAAAATTAATATTTAAGACCGGGTCTTATATTACATTTTGCTCCAAAAGACGCATTAGAGCTGATGGTCCGGCGAGGTCTTATTTTCGGGGAAACATGGTGTTTTTTCCTTCTTTCTGAGGACCATTTCCAGAAACTTTGAACGCTTGGTGTTTTTTATAGTTTGCCACGAGTTTCACTGAGTCAGTGGAGCTCCTCGTGCTGTCATACTGGAAGTTGAGCTCATCTGGGTGGTTTTATTTTGAGTGTGTGGCTATTGTTAATACCAATGTTGTATAAATAACAAAGAACTTCTGGCATGTTCTTTTCATGGTGATATCTTGGACTAGAAATGAAGTATTAAAATTCTAGCCCCCAGTGCCTGTAAATGCAAACTTATTTGAAATTGGATCTTTGCAGATGTTAAAATGAGAGCATAGCTGGATTAGGGTGGGCCTAACCGAATAACTGATGTCTTATAAAAAGAGGGAAATATGGGCACCGACAGACACAGTAAGAGCACCATGTGATCACAGAGGCAAAGATTGGAGCGATGAGACTGCAAACCAAGAAAGGCCAAGGATTGCTGGCAACCATCAGAAACTTGAAGAGCTAGGAAGAATCCTCTTTCAGGGCCTTCACAGAGAACATGGCCCTGCTGACATCTTAATTTCAGACTTCTAGCCTCCAGAACTATGAAACAATAGATAGACAAGCCATTTGATAGAACTGGCTGGTGGATAGCTGTCTTAAAAAGAGTTTCCAAAAAACCATCTGGAAGGGTCACTCCTATTCTGTTTCCCATTTAATATAATCCCCTTTCCTTTTTGTTTCATAATCTGGCTTCATAATCAGGCTGCATTTCTGTAAATTGCCCTCTCAGTTACTTCTTAAATTTGGAAACTCTTGGTTTCTAAAAACTTGTTTTAAAAGTATGTTTTAACTGCCCCCCAAATCTATAATAACCCCATCTCACTGTTTAACAAAGCAATAATTAGTTCTTAAGTTGGCATATCCTCCGAGACCATTGTTCGTATTCTCTTCGGTGACTGGGTCCTGCCTGTGAAGCAGCACAACAGTGCTAGGAGCTTACAGGATGGCGCCATCCAGAAATACGATTAACCAATGCCTTTTCCCCCCAGCTTTGGCATATTTTTGTTCTTGGAAGCAGTATATAAAACAGTTTGCAACATTTTTATTTTTCTAACACCTAATAATTTACTCTTTTATGGTGTAAAATCTGTTTCTATAAACCTTTTTTCAATTTATTTCTTATATCTTTGTGTGTCTCTACAATGTGGCTAATCCCAAAACATAGTGAAATTTAAGAGTGCCCACACTGATGAACATAATGGTAAAGGAAAGTTTCAAAGCCAAGCTGGTGATGGAGTATCTTAAATAACTGATGGTAACTTTTGTGTCTCTGGACAAAGATATCTCTGGATCATACTTGAAATCAATCACTATGTGATGTTGTGCATGCAAACAAAGGCTTTGAGAACCTTTGCATCATCTCACACCGTGAAGGATGTTGGACAGTAAGAAAAAGAAAGTAAGAAAGTAAGAAAGGAAGGAAGGAAGAAAGGAAGGAAGGAAGGAAGGAAGGAAGGAAGGAAGGAAGGAAAGAAGGAAGGAAGGAAGGAAGGAAGGAAGGAAGGAAGGAAGGAAGGAAGGAAGGAAGGAAGAAAAGAAAGGTATAAGAATAAAAGGGAGAAGAGAAGAGGGAATGATGCTCAAAAGAGTGACTATTTAGAAGACCATTAACATGTTTCCCCAGGTATGCTTACTTCTTACAAAATGGGTAATATCCTAATGAGGAAAACTGAAGTCCAAAGAACAAGGTAACTTAAAAATGAAATGCTTGCTCTAGAAATGCTCTTAGAAACCTAAGAGCATTAACGAGTTGGTGTGTAAAGAGATGGTGTGTGTGTCTGTGCGTTGTTTGTTGCTACCATTTGAGCATGGGCTAGAAGGGAGGGAGCCTTCTTAACTGGCTTCCATCTTGAGATCACCACCCTGGCTTTCTCCATCCCTCCCTTTTCCACCTACTTAGCTATAGCTTACCATCACTAAGTTACTCTCTCAAATGCCATCCAAGACATACAATTATGGTCATATGACTAACAAATCTAAAGAAGAAAACATGTTAAGATATTTCTTCTATGACTTGCATTTTTTATTCTAAAAATTGTCATTTGGGTTTCAATGGACACATGTCTAGAAGTAGGACCCCCAGCCAGTAGCAATTTTTCTGATTCTATTATTTTTCCAGGACACCACTCTTTCTCAACATCTGTTAGAATCTTGGAGGCCTAAAGCCACAATTGATTAAAATTTTTCTCTCATTCCTGAAAAACTAAGAAGGGCCCAGATTGAGTAAGACCTTGACTCACAGCCTTAATATTTTGTAGATAACGTGGGAGCTTGGATATTTGTCAGTAATCTGGCAATAGTGCATAGCACCACAGAGGAGAAGAAACTAGAAGCCATAGAATCCCTGAGGAGCCTGTGGACAGAACCAGAGCCAGAGGCAGGAAGAGCGTGAACAAAATAGTGTCAGTGGGAGTGGAGAGTGGGGGAGATTCTGTGCAGGTCTCTCTACTGATGGATTTGGGGAGCCACAGAGAGGGGAGAGCGAGAGATGAATTGGAAACTATGATCCTGGCTGACAGGACAGTGAATCAGAAAACATTCCTGGAGGCAGCACAAGTTGGCATTTGAAAAGCATCTCAGGAAGCTACCTAGCCTCAAAGGACAGAATTGCCTTTTCCCATGAATAAATGTCACAAGAATGAACCTAGTGAGATTTACCCAGCACAGCCAGTTGATGCTAAAGTTAATTCTTCAGGAATGTGAAAAGACGATTGTTTCTTTCTTTGTTGGCAGCTGATCTTCTCCTTAGGCTCTGGCTAATCACCATACTTGGGGAGGGCCTTGTCTCATTATCCCCGCTGTCCATGAGGTGCTTGCCCTCTAAGCAGGAATCTGGCATCCTGACTTTCCAGTGCAGAGCAAGGCATCGACTCTTCCACAGACAGTTAAATGAAATTGTAACTTTTTTAGCATCACTATTTCCTTACCCTTTCAAAATGCAAGTAGGGGAAATTACTACCGATACAAATCTTTCTCACCTTAGTGTGAAATAATTTGTTAGATAACTTTCCAATCTGATTGCCAGCTGAAACAGGCCCAAAGAAAACAGAGCATAGGGAAATTGGCTACAAGCAGGGACACAAACATTGACGTGCCAATGAGAGCCCTCGGTGGCAAATAACAGACACTAATTCTAACTTGAGCAGAAAGGAATGTACTAGAAGGATTTAAAGATAAAATTTGTTGGAGGGCAATACACAAAATGAATGGGCAGACTGGAGGATCAGATTCTGAGAGTGGCAAAAACAATGAGGGAATATGCGAAAGTCACCCCACAATATTTGCTGCTGGGGATACCAATGGCATGGATCAATGGACCCCGGGTCACCTCTGGTCTCCTGTCTCAACTGTCACCTCCGTGAGTTCTTTATGTTACTCTTGTAAGAGCCCAAGTCCTGAATGGGAGAGTCTGGCTGACATAGCCACACTGCCTGCCTCATTTCCAGCAGATAAGTGACTAGAAGATTCATCTGCACACAATGGAAGACAGGCCCCAACCTCCCACAGATCTTGGCATTTCTTCCAAAGATGCAGGCTTCTCAATGCTGAGCTGCAAACATGGCAAATATCCCCTACAGCAGATAAAATTTGAGAAGGTGCCAGAGTGTTTGGGCCTCAGCTGTATTAAATACTTTTACATATGTTAGTTCATTTAATTTGTGTACCCAGAGAGAGTTCATTATCTCCACTTTTATAGATGAGGAAACCAAGATTCAATCTCTTTGTTAAAGGTGCCATAGTTTGAAGGGAGGGAACAGAGATCCCATCATGTCCCTGGTGGCTCCGACAGGCTGAGGGGATGAGTAGTGCTGGAGTGGGGGTGGTCTGGGCCTCAGGAGTTTGTTTGTAGAGCCACGAGAGTTCTATCTGAAGCACGGGGTTTGAAGAAGGTGTATTAATTTGCTAGGGCTGCCATAACAAAGTACTACAGGCTGGACTTCAACAATAGAAATTTATTTTCTCACAGTTCTGGAGGCTGGAAGTTCAAGATCAAGGTGTCAATAGAGTTGGTTTCCTCTGAGGCCTCTCTCTTTGGCTTGGAAATGTTCACCTTCCCTCCGTGTCTTCACAGGGTCTTTACTCTGTGCATGTCTGTGTCCTAACCTCCTGTTCTTGTAAGGACACTAGTGAGATTGGATAAGGGCAAACCCCAACGAACTCATTTAACTTAATTACCTTTTTAAAGGCCCTATCTCCAAATATAGTCACATTCTGAGGTACGTAGGGTTAGGACTTTAACATAAGAACTGGGGTGGAAGGCACACAATTCAGCCATAACATGAAAATAACCAGTCAGGGAGCCCCTCTAGGCAGGAGAATGCCAGAAAAGGAAGGTAGTGGGACCTGAACAGATAACTCCCAAAGCCACTATTTCACAAAACTGATGAATGACTGTCCTAACTGCCTTCACCGTCATTCCAACTGTTGGGTTGGTCTTGATTTAGAGTCTAGTTAAACTCAAGGCAAGTGTGTTCCTCACTGATTGTCAGTATAGCCTCTATTTCCCAGATGAAAATATCCTCCATCAACAGTGTTTTTGTCTGTTTCGTGCAGCAGAGCTCTGTCCAGTTCCACCTACTATAATAAATTGCCAAACCTAGGCTGGGAGATCATGCAGTGGGGCAGTCATGGATTGAATTGTGTCTCCCCCAAAATGATATGTGGAAACCCTAACTCCCTATCTGATGATGTTTGGAGATGGGGGCTTTGGAACCTAATTAGGTGTAGGTTAGGTCACAAGGATGGGGCCCTCATGACAGGATTGGTGCCCTTATAAGAAGAGACACCAGAGAGCTCCCTCTTGCTCTCTCTCTCTGACATGTAAGCACACACAGTGAGACAGCTGTTGTCTGCAAACAGGGGAAGAAAGTCCTCCCCAGAACCCCATCATACTGGCACCTTGATCTTTAACTTCTAGCCTTCAGGACTGGGAGAAATTAAATTCCTGTTGTTTGTTATGACCGCCTGAGCAGATTAAGACAGGGAGAGAGGAGCTGTTATACCAGCCCTCTGCCTTCCCTGCTTCAGCCTCCTTGGCTGTTCTGCCCTGAGTTCTACATCTTCTTTCCTCCTGACTCTTCCTTTCCAGATCTCCCCCACTGGATTCATTTCATAGGGCTGCTGTAAAAAAGACCACAAACCTGGTGGCTTAAAACAACAGAAGTGTATTCGCTCATAGTCAGAAGGTCTGACATAGTCAGGAGGCCAGAGGTCTGAAATCAAGGTGTCAGTGGACCCACACTCCCTCTGAATGTTCTAGACGAGAATCCTTCCTGCCTGTTCCTGCTTCTGCTGGATCCTCGGCTGTGGCAGGATCACGCCCATCTCTGCTTCCATCTTTGCATGGCCTTTTCCCCCATGTGTCTCTGCATCTCAGATCTCCCTATCCTTTCTCTGACAAGGACACCTATTAATCATTGGTTTGAGGTCCACCCTAATCCAAGATGATCTCATCTTGAAATTTTTAACATAATTGCACCTGCAAAGACTCTATTCCAAATAAGGTCACATTCACAGGTTCCTCAGGTTAGGACTCAGACATATCTTTTGGCGGCCACTTACCTACCCACTCCACCCACACACCTCTCCCCCACAATAACTCATCTTCCCACCTCCACATCCCTGCTGACTACCTTCTCTTCCCAAGTCTTGACCACAGAACTTGGGCTGGATCAGAGCCAGATATTCCTGGATCAGATATTGCATCTTGTCCTCACATCAGGACACCAGTACATAGCAAGGACAATTTTTTTTCAGTCTCCAAGTAGGAACATAAGAGCAGTTTTAGAATGAGCATCCTCACTGGGGAAGAAATAGTTTACACATGAAACTATTTATAGAAATAGTTTATACATGTTTTTATACAAAGAGTATTTACCCAATTGGCAATGTCACAACTCTTGAGACAAGTCCCAATGGCCAGTTTTGCCTTGCTCGGGATTCGTTGATTTTGGGTGGCCCAGCTTCCATTGTCACCTATGATATGATATGAACTTGGGTGGGCCAAGTTCCAAATGCCTTTGGCTGTGTTCAAAGTGAAGAAGAGGGGAAGAGTTTAAATAGCCACCCCACCCCTACTGAATCTGAAGGCTTTATTCATATGTCCCAGCACTTTTTTTCCCACTGCGTAAAACATTTTGTACCCAAGAACGAGGTCAGTCCTCATCTGGTACCATTCCCAATGTCCCATTGGCCTCCTGGAGGCCATAATATGCAAGTGGTGATCAGATCTAGTGGTGATTAACTGAGCAGACCAGAGAAAGCAGAGTGCTCTCAATGTAGGGGCTGGACCAGGGGTTACGGGCAGATTCACACTGCAGAACCCAGGAAGTCTCAGGAGGTGGAAGGTGTTTTTCATGGGGAGGGTATGAGTGGGCTGAGAATGGAAGGATTCAATGAAATTCTAGAAAAGAAGTTGTGGGTCCTTTGCCCACCCCACACAGCATGGGACCACCCCTCATGGGGAAAAGGGGGATCATTCTCTAGAGAGGATAAATCAAAGGATCCAAGTTCATGAACCCAGGCCCAGGTATATACACATCAGATGGGGTCAAAGCCAAGCCACAGCCACTGCAATTGGCTTCAAGCTCTAAAAGCCAGGTTGGGACATTTCCATCCCCACCCCATCCCATGACAGGAAATTGCAGAGTTCTTCTTTGAGGAAACTGATCAACTCCCAGTCTTAACAGCAGTTAATGACATTTGAGGGTTTTTCAAAAAAAAAAAAAAAAAAAAAAGCCAGATACCCTCTGCAAAACTCCACCAAAAGGAAAACCTTTGTATGCAAAATTTCCCATCACTGTTTTTGTCACACTTAAATATGTAAGAACTTAAGGAATAGCAGATAGTTGAGAAAAGTCTTTGTGAAAAAAGAGACAAACACCAACAGAAAAAAAAGGAAAAAGAGATAATGTAGAGACCAAAATCTTTTTATTTTTTAAAAAAACTTTTACTAAAATATTGCTAACATACAATATTATATGAGTTTTAGGTGTACACCATAGTTATTCAACATTTATACACCTAAAGAAGTGATCACCATGATAAATCCAGCAGCCACCTAACACCGTATCACATTATCACAATATTATTGACTACATTCCCTATATTACATTACTTGACTTACTTGTTTTATACCTGGAAATTTGAACTTCTTATTCCCCTTCACCTTTGCCCCACATTTTTAAAGTTTTTCAATCACGGTTGACATTCAGTTTATGTTATATTAATTTCAGGTGTATAGCATAGTGGTTAAACATTTATATAATTTACAAAGTGATCCCCTTGACTAGTCTAATACCCACCTGATACTACACATACTGTGTTTCCCCGAAAATAAGACCTAGCTGACCATCAGCTCTAATGCGTCTTTTGGAGCAAAAATTAATATAAGACCTGGTCTTATATTATATTAAAATAAGACCCTGTATTATATTATATTATATTATATTATATTATATTATATTATATTATATTATATTATATTATAAGACCTGGTCTTATATTGTATTAAAATAAGACCTGATCTTATTTTAATAAGTCCGGCTAGGTCTTATTTTTGGGGAAACTCTGTGGTTATTAGTATATCATTGACTATATTCCTTATGCTATACCCTACATCCCCATAACTATTTGGTAACTACCAATTTGTACTCCTTGATCCCTTCAACTTTTTCACCCACCCTCCAATCTTTCTCCCATCTAGCAACCATCAAAATGTTCTCTGTAGCTATGAGTTTGTTTCTGTTTTGCTCATTTGTTTATTTTGTTCTTTAGATTCCACATATAAGCAAAATCACATTGCATCTATCTTTCTCTGTCTGAAATACTCCACTCAGCACAATACCCCACAGGTTCATCCGTGCCACTGCAGATGGCAAGAACCCATTCCCTTCCACGGCTGAATAATATTCCATTATATATATATATATATAATGGAATATTATTATATATATATATTTTATTATATATTATATTATATTATTATATTATATATTATATTATATTATATTATATTATATTATATATTATATTATTTTATATATATATATATATATATATATATATATATATATATATATATATGTCACCTCCTCTTTATCCATTCTTCCATTGATGGATACACAGGCTGCCTCCACATCTTGGCTATTGTAAACAATGCTGCAATGAACATATGGATGCACATTTCCCTTCAAAGTGGTGGTTTTCATTTCTTCAGATAAATACCCTGAAATGGGATTATTGGGTCCTTCTTTGTCTCTTGTTATAGGCTTTGTTTTAAAGTCTATTTTGTCTGGTATAAGTATTGCTATCCTTGCTTTTTCTGTTTCTGTTTTCATGAAACATCTTTTTCCATCCCTTTACTTTTCATCTGTGTGTGTCCTTCAACCTGAAATGAGTCTCTTGTAGGCAGCATATGTAAGGGTCTTGTTTTCTTATCTGTTCAGCCACCCTATGTCTTTTGATTGGAGCATTGAATCCATTTACATTTAAAGTAATTGTTGATAGACATGTAATTATTGCCATTTTATTATTCATATTTTTGGTATTTTTTCTTCTTAAAGAATTTCCTTCACGTTTCTTCTTAAAATGGTTTGGTGGTGATGAACTCCTTCAGCTTTTTTTTTGGTGTGGGAAGCTCTTTATCTGTCCTTCAATTCTAATTGATAGCTTTGATCGGTAGAGTAATCTTGCTTTTCATCACTTTGATTATTCCATACCAATCCCTCTGGCCTGCTAAGTTTCTGTTGAGATATCACTTGACCATCTTATACAAGCTTCCTTGTAGATAACTAACTGCTTTTTTCTTGCTTCTTTTAAGAGTCTTTCTTTGTCTTTAACTTTTGGCATTTTTAATTATGATGTGTCTTGGTCCTTTTTGGATTCATCTTGTTTGGGACTCTCTGCACTTCCTGGAATATCCATTTCCTTCACCAGGTTAGGGAAGTTTTCCATAATTATTTCTTCAAATAGGTTCCAATTCCTCGCTCTCTCTCTTCTCCTTCTGGTACTCCTATGATGCTTATGTTGGTATGTTTGATGTTGTCCCACAGACTCCTTAAACTCTCCTTATTTTTTTGGATTATTTTTGTTGTTCTGATTGTGTTTTCTGCTTCTTTATCTTCCAAATTGCTGATTCAGTCCTCTGCTTCATCCAATCTACTGTTGATTCCCTCTAGTGTATTCTTTATTTCCATATTGTATTCTTTATTTCTGACTGGTTCTTTTTAATGTTTTCTATCTCCATTTTTACATTTATTATCTCTTTGTTGAAGCTCTCCCTGAAATCATTGAGCATCTTTATAATGAGTGTTTTGAATTCTGCATCTATTAGATTGCTTGTCTCCATTTTGTTTAGGTCTTTTTCTGGAGTTTTGTTCTGTTCTTTCATTTGGGACATGTTTCTTTGTCTCCCCATTTTGGCTGTCTCCCTGTGTTCCTATATATTAAATAGAGCTTCTATGTCTCCCGGTCTTAGTAGAGTGGCCTTAGATAGTGGGTGCCCTGTGGGGCCCAGTGGCACAGTCTCCCTGGTCACCTGAGCCAGGTGGTGCAGGTATGTCTCTTGTGTGGGTTGTGTGTGTCCTCCTGGTGTAGTTGAGCCTTGGTTGCTGTTTGCACATTGATGGGAGGGATTGACCCTTGGCATGATTAATTGTGAGGATTGGCCATGACTACAGTGCTGTGCAGAGGCTGACCCTAGGGAGCAGGATTCACTTTAGCAGGGTTCTGGTGCCTGCCCAGTTTGCCCTTTGGGTGTGTCATCTTTGGAGGCAGCAAGGTGATGTTC
Organism: Rhinolophus hipposideros; assembly: GCF_964194185.1. NCBI lineage: Eukaryota > Metazoa > Chordata > Mammalia > Chiroptera > Rhinolophidae > Rhinolophus > Rhinolophus hipposideros. Next base: position 8,292,142 of record NC_138057.1, on the reverse strand, counting down.
CAGCTCAGTCTGAAGCTGGCCACCACGTGTGCCAGCTCTGGGACCTCCTGGGAGGGGCCCCACTGCAAGCCAAGTTCAGCTGCAGCTTTTGCCCTGTCTGAGGCTACCTGGCATGAGCAACAAAGCAATCTTCAGATGGCTTTCACCTGCACTGGGCTTGGAGGTACTTGGAGGGGCCAAACTGGAACCAAGGCCAGCCTTGGGACTGCTGAGTCCAGATGCTGTTTGTTTGGGTTTTGTAAACCTTTGAGAGATTTTAGGAAAGTCTGCAGCATGAGCCAAGATAGGCTATTTGTATGGAAAAGCCACTGGAAGCAGTTTGGGTGTGCCTAAAAGTTGGATGGGGTGGTTGTCTCAGGGAATCACCAAGTGAGGCAGATGAATGGTTAGCTAGGTTGATGGAGACTCAGATAAGGCGGCCACCTTAGTCTGCATGCTGGGATGAGGGAGGGCTCAACAAAGAAATAATTGATTCTGCCAGCACTTTTGTGTGAGAGAAAGCTGCCCCTCCAGCCCTCACTGCAAAGCCAGACAATTCAGTTCTTCCCCACATATCCCTTGCACCTTTCGAGCTGCTGCCCCAGCGCTGGAGCTCAGAGTGAGGGAGTCTGTCAGTGAGTAAATTTGTGCATGGTCCCTTTAAGAGGAATGCCTGAGACTCTAGTTGCCTTCCATCTCATCCAAGTCACAATCTCCTTTGGTTTTCACAGCCAGAAGTTATGAGGACTTCTCACCCTGGCGCTGGAACAATGGGCTAGGAAACAGGGATATGGGGCTGGGACCCCTCACTCCTCATGGGGGACCTCTGCAGGTGAGATATCCCACCTGATTTTTAACAGTCACCCACAGGTGTGGAACCAGCTGGTTCCGTGTCTCTGCTCCTCCTACCAGTCTTGAGGTAGCTTCTTCTGTATGTTGTTACTTGTAGGTCTTCAGTTCAGCTAGATTTCAGGTGATTCTCAGTGATGGTTGTTCTGTAATTTAATTGTAATTTTGATGTGTTCATGAGAGAAGGCAAGCACAGCATCTGCCTACTCCACCATCTTGACCAAAATCTCAAAATATCTTTTTAAAATCTGTAACTCATTTTTTAAATGAGAAAAAGGGCGATAAAACATCTACAAAACAAGATAAAGATGCCATATAAGGAGAAACATAGAAAAATGATAACATAAAATTTTAAAACTTTATTATAAAAATTGTAAGATACAGTTGAAAGAAGTATTTTTAAATGGAAGACATGTAAACAAGGGATTGGAAAATAAAAACTAAAATACGAGAAAACTCGATTAGTCCACCAATTTTGAGAGCTAGACTTTCTTCACTTTGAATAAATAAATAAAATAAGAGAATTTCCCAAAACTGAACAACATAAGACTCCTTACTGAAAAATCCCACTAACTTTTTGGCACAATAAATAAAACAAACAACAAACAAAACGCACAAAAGCACATTATCTTAATATTTCAGAATCCTGGGAGAGAATACTATGTTCTAGAAAGAAAAAGAGGGCACCCACAACAGGTTGAAATCAGAAAGGCATTGGACTTCTCAGGAGCAAGACTGGAAGCCTGAAGAGTAATACCTTCAAAATTATTTCCAACCTAGACTCTTTAGCCTCCACAAACCATAAATCAAAATGTGTAAGTAAAAGAAATACATTTTCATTTTCAGACATGCCAGACTGAAGAAACCAAAAAAAACAAACAAACAAAAAACCCAGGAATCTATTGCAGGGTGTGATTAACCAAAGCAAGGAAATACATTAATAATGAGGAAGATATGGAATCCAGGAAACAGGACATCCAGCACAAAAGAGGATTCCTAGGGTGATGGACAGGATCCCTATGTTAATGACAATGGCTCTACAGCTGACCTTAAAAAGCACCAGTCCATACTGGAAAAGGTAAGAGGAATGTTCTGGAAAATAAATATATGGTAAAAGGAGGACTGAATCAAATATCTGATAGACTGGACCTGAAATCTCTAGAAGGATAATCACTAAGGAAAATTGACATAGATTAAATGATATGTTAGAATGTTTTGAGAAATTATACTCTGGCAAAGAATTTGAGGATAAATAAATGATAGGTACATTACAAAATTAAAAAATGAGGCAATTATTAACTCCCAGGGAAACAATACAATGACTGTGAAAAAAAATAATAGTACACTACATGGTTCAGTTGTTTATATAAACATAATATTGCAAGAACAAAATTTTGGTTTAACTAAAAATTAATCTATAGAGATAATTGCATTGGAAGAATGGGGGAGGGAGTTTATGAAAGGAGTCAAGCTTTATATTCAATAATGAAAAGTTAATAGATGATATCTGTTAGGGACTGAATGTTTATTTGCCCCCAAATTCACATGTTGAAGCCTTACACTACAATGTGATAGTATTGGAAAGTGGGGTCTTAGGAAGGTAATTAAGATTAGATGAGATCATAAGGGTGGAACCCTCATAAATTGGACTAGTGCTCTCAAAAATCTTATGCGACAACTTTCTTCCCCTGTCTGTTCTCTGCCAGCAAGGACACAATGAAAAGTCAGCAGTCTGCAACCCAGAAGAGGGTTCTCACCGGAACCCAACAACACTTGCATTCTGATCTCAGACTTCCAGTGTCCAGAGCTGTGAAAAAATAAATCTCTGTTGTTTAAGCCACCCAGTCTATGGTAGTTTGTTATAGCAGCCCAAATCACTAAGACAATATCTAAAACTATAAAATCAAAAAATAGCAATGTAAGCTTATTATTTTACAACGTGGAGATGGACATCAGAACTAAAAGAGTTAAAATATTTGCCAGAAATGTGGGAATGGGAGTGGATGAAGTGGGGTGAGGAAAGCTGCTTGGCTTTTTGTTGTTATTGTTGTAAACTATTTTACTTCTAAAACTATGTTCATGTATTGATAAAAATGAAAATTAAATGTAAATGTAAAATGTTTGTTACAGGATGTAGCTTTTACATGTAGAAAAAAAATTCTACTAACATAAAAATGTATTTACTAAGTACTTGCCTCATACTTAGCAAGTTTTAGACCTCAGATAAAATGGTTTATATTGTACTACTCCTTTAAAAATGTGTTTTTATATACATTATCAGTTTTGTTAAAAAAAAATCTTTACAGAGCTCCTACTCTGTACCATCACTGCAGTGAAGACTAGGGTTACAAAAGTAATAAAGCTCTGTCTTCACACCTAAAGGAAGATCTCACAGTCTGGTGGGGGACGCCTGGTCCTATGGTTCATGCAGTGCTGGAGAGAACCCCACGGCAAAGTGGGAAAAGAAGCACAGTATTCTGAGGTAGCCATTTGGACTTAGCTGCTTCACATGTTGTTAAAGCCAATGCACACTACTAACATTACCCTAATGAGACAGACATTTGCTGTTTTCTTCATTTCTGACAAACATTTTTTCATGTAGAATGCTTATATAATCAAAAGTACAGTAAACATTTTGTTATGTCTATTAAAGCTGAGTTAGCCTCTGAAGGTGCCATTTGCCCCTCCAAATTTTCATTATAAAAAGTTCAGTCATCCAAATACTATCAATTATTGAGAATTATTAGAGATGAGATTGCAGTCTGGAGCTCAGAATAAAGGATTATATTAGGACCCTAAAATGTCTTACAACTGCAGCTGCTAACACTGTGTCTATCTAATATATTCAACACCTTCTATCAAAATCCCAAGTCCCCTGGAGTCAAAGGGTGAACAAATGGTAGTGGGTCAACAGTAGCAGTATCTTCTCAGCACATCTCTCTTTCTTCCTCTGGTCACAGCTCTTCCTGAGTTCCTTTAGGAAATTTCCTTCCTCGCAGACCCTGGGAGGTTTGGGTTAGACACAAGCCACCACACCCTGCCACGGGGTACTGGCTCAGGAACCAGCTTGGGCTCAGAGGGGACCACATCGAGCCACAGAGTCCTCCCTGGAAGGAGAGGTAGTCAGATAGCCCTTTTTCTTCCTTTGGAGCACAAGCTTTCCAGATGTCACATCAGAGCACCTTCATCCATGTCCCCTCCAGGAGAAGGAACCTTGGAGAACATTGATAACTGTGGCCGATTGAGCTCTTACAATACTATTCTAGGGATTTCCCACGTACAACTTATTTAATTCTTACAGCAACCCTCGGAGGCAGGTTCTAATATATCCCCATTTTACAAGTGCAGAAACTGAGGCACAAAGACATGAGGTAATTTTTGTGACCAGGTTCCCAAATCCAAACTTAGAATCAACATACAGAGCAGAAACCATAATAGGAGATGGCATTTGAGTCACTTGCAATGGAGACAATTCTCACTGGTTCACAAGCCCTGACTGACACACATCCTGTTTAAAAGATAAGCGAAGATCTCTTCTCAACCTACAGGCGAATTGAAAGAATATAGGCATTACTAATGTAACTCCACAGGAAAAGGAAGAGAACCTATGGTGCAGACCATCCAAATCAAGTGTGAGAGAAGGGAACAAGCGCCCAGTGAGACACTCTCACCGCCTCCCGTGCTCTGGGTGTGGCTGTGTCTGTGATGGAAGCGGCCAGCTTGGGACAATGAGGACTGAGGTCAAGGCTGACCTGTGGAGGGTGGCAAACAGGAAGAACCTGGGTTCCTACCGGTGTTATATGAGCTGTGAAATCAACCAACCCTAGAGCCACCTGACCTCCAGATTGATGGTTATTTTAGATAATAATTTTCTTCATTAAGTCACTTTGAGTTGGAACTTTCTGTTAGTTGTAGCTCAAGTGTCCTATGTGATACTCCCGGCATCTCACCTCTGCCACTTATTAGCTATATGATCAATATAGCTGGTGCGTATAGCTTAACTTCAGTTTTTGGAGGCTCAGTTTCCTCCTATGGAAAATGGTCTGATAATGCTTGTTACTAGATCTTTAAATGAGGAAAGGTCGTGTATAGCACCTGAAGCAGGGAGACCCTCAGTGCACAGCAGGTCGTGCTATCTGCACTAACACGCCATCCTTCCAGCTTAGTGTAGACCCAGTGATGCTTCGAGTAGATGCACAACGCGTTACGCCTGAGAAAGACACTACGAGTGTCATCTTAGGCGATGTGACAAGGAGACGGGGACACAAGGACTCAGGGCAGAGGGACCTAGCACCTCCTCGTGAAATGACGATCCCTACCGAGGGCAAGAGAATATTCAGACTTATGCCTGCAGAATGTTTTAATTATGAATTTGAAGTCTACAAAACATGGGTACACCCACCGTTTTTTCTTCTAGACAGGCTATGCAGCTAGAACCCAAATTAGACAAGCCCCAGAAGTAGCTGATCATAGTCCAGACTCTGCTCGGGTGAAAATGCCTGGCAGGCAAAGTCTCCAGTATAATCAGAGAATGTTACAAAGGGACCCCATCTGGTTCCTTTGTGTTTATCTCATCAGACAGGCTGAAATTCGTGTAGGAAATGGAAACCAAGCTTCCAACTCAGCCTCAGAGTGTTCCCTAATGTCTGACCAAGGCATTTCATTAGAGGCTGAAACAATGGGGAGTAGGAAATATATAATGTCATCTCTAAGATCCACTTCTAGAGCCTCTATTTCTTGTACTGTAACATTTCTCTTTCCAGGACATGTAGTCCCTACAGAACCACCCATAGGGTGTGGTATTAAACCATGGTCCCAATAAGTATATTACACAATCATCAGACAGAACATTCACCGAAGTCTGGACTATTGACCATAAGTATCCTCAGCCCAGCCAAGTAGGGCTAAAACAATTTAAGTTCTGCTTCTACTCAGTCTCATCTCATCAACTATTTAATCTCAAACTTAGTCATGAAAAAGTGGCTTCCTTTCTTTCCACAGGACTCACATTTAGACCACAGAGCTTGGCTGGCAAACCAGACTCCCACGTTGTTCCCTGCATTTCTTCATCCCTCTAGATGCGGCATCTTTATCAATTACGATGTGTCTGACAGCAAGTCAAGCCTCCTTGCAGTCAGGGATTCTAAATTTGGCGCTGTTCCTGGAGAGAGAGGGAATTTAGGAGGTAAGATGTAACAGTGAGCTGTACAGTGCCTCTGTTTTAGACGTTCCCATTCTGGGACTGGCCTTCTGGCAGTTCTGTCTGCCTCATTTATGGTGATAATTTCTCCAGCAATAGGACTAGTGGGCAGACACGATGGCATTTAGGGAGGGATACGTGTCCTTCTGGACCCAGAAACTTCTTGAAACTATTTCTGCCTTCTTGAAACTATTTCTGCCTTCTTGAAACTATTTCTGCCTTCTAAAGGAATAACTTCCCAACCTGATTCATTAAAAACTCGCGAGATTACCTCTGAGAATTCTGGAAATAGGAAAATATTCTAGCTGGAAAATGGCAACCCTGGGTTGTGCCTAATCTCATGTGGGTTTTTGTCCTGGTTTTCATGACACCAGTGCAGTGAAAGCATTCATCCAGTAGAAACATAAAAATAATGTGATGTTTCACCATGGGGTTGTCTGCTAATAGCAGACTGCAGTGAAATCCTCAGTATATCTGAAACTCCCTGGTCTCTTATCATGGGAATCTCCCATGTTTATTTCATGTGACGGGGGAACAGACGTTGAACTTCATAAACCCTTTCCACGTTTGAAATTGTGCCCTCTTTTCTGTTCGGTGGTGCATGTTTATACCACATGCCCCTTGCTCCTACACCACTTGGCATTCATGGGAATGACTGTTATTTGAACTTAGAAAATCTTTAGCTGGAATTTTAACTGTGGGAAAACAGTGGAAGAATGTTTTCACCTTTGGTGGTGGTGATGCTTTTGGGTTAAATAAATGGTAAAAGGTGAGGTGAAAGGGAAGAGTCTGTGGAGTTTAGGATGGGGGTTCTTTTCCATTTTAAGCAAAAAACGTCACTGGCCCATTGTGGGGACAGAATCCCAGAGAGCAGTTTCCAGGCTCTCGGCCTAGCGTGGGGAGGTGCTGGCTCGGGTAGTGAATGACCATCAACTGTGACTGGTTGGCCATCAGCTGTAACCGGTTGGCCAATTGGCTACTGATGTAACTGTGGGGCAGCGTTGATTGGTTAGTTGGTTGGCAGGCAAGAAGTGAATGGTGGACTGCGGATTGTGTGGCTATTACTGCGTGTGTCTTGCCAGGTAGCCAGAGAGAATATAGTGGTATGACTATCCTATCTGTGGCTCCGTGGGTGTTTCTTTTTGGCCTAGCCATATCCCGCGTTCTTATGTGGGGAGCAGGACCAGAGGCCCCACAGTCAGCCCTGCTCGATACCCATGTAATGGAAGAGGAAGCTTTAGGGGAGACCATGGAATGATATCCAGCAGGGAGCCATGGTTCTTACTACAGGGAGCTCACTCTGTTTCCAGGTCCTGGAGAAAAAGATGGGAGTTTTCTCTCTTTGGATATTTTGGTTGTTAAAAAAATCAATAAGAAAACAAGTAGAAAGGACAGAGGATAATAAACAGGCATCCATTAATCAGCCATACTAAATGAACAAATATAACATTCGGACATGTTTCTGTCTAATCTTTTTTCTAAAAAATGCAACATTATAGATGTTTTGAATTCTATGAAGTTCCTCCTCCCAGTTCTTCTCCCCTCTCTTGTCACGAGCAATTCCTATGGTATCATTACAACCTAGGTAGCAAAATATTTTATACGTTTATGTATCTATACATAATAGATGACTTTTGTTGTTTTCTTTTCAATTTGCCACATAAATGGCGCTAAATTGTATTAACATTCTGCAGCTAGCTTTTTTCACTCTAGGTTGTTATCTAGATCCATCCATGTTGAGACACAGAGATCTAGTCATTCATTTTGACTGTTGTGTAGTATTCCCTCATATAGCTGTATTAAATTTATCCATTTCTCTACTAATGGACATTTGGGGTGCTTTCTTTTTCTGTTGCAAATAGTGCAAGTGTGCTATTATTCCTAGCATTGGAATTACTGGGTTACAGAGTTTATTGATCAGGGTAGCAAGAGACACTGTAACAAATGTATAATGGTTCAGCCATGATGGAAGCTCATTTCTCTTTAATGTAAAGTCTAAAGTGGATGTTCCTGATTGGAAAGTCACTGCTTTCCCAGTGGGTTTTGGGGACCAAGCTCCTTCTCTCTGGGGCTTTTCAGCACAGGAATTTCCAGGTGGCCATTCCCACCGACCTCCAGCTGGTGGAAGAGAAAAGGGGGTGGGGGGTTAAAGGCACACCCTTACCAACCACCTCAGCTTGGAAATGGCACACATTACTTGGTCACATATCCCCACTTAGATGCCAGGAGGCTATTTCCCAATTGTCGACAACTTTAACATATCAAAAGGTCAGAGAAAATGTAAGAAAACTGAAACTCTCATACATGATGCTGGTAATGTAAATTAATACAAAACTTTGGAAAGCAGACATTTAGTTATGGCTTGGGTTAGGGAGAGAGATTAAGTTCCTGCATGGGAAACAAAAGACTTGTTAATGGAGATTAGACATCCCCAACCCCACTTTTTCCCCCTGACTCCTACTGTCATTCCTGCTGTACTCCTTGCTTACTATACTTCCTGCTTACTATACTTTCTTCTCCTCAGCCTCCCTGAGGAGGTAATTAGGTAAGATAATTTGATTGTTGAAATGGAAGTTGTTTCTGACTAATTAAGCAAAAGGAAAAAAATCCAGGAAGGATACAGAATAAATTAGAAAACTGAAGGACTAGCTGAACAACCAGACCTCAGAAAAAACAAAAAGCAGCATTTCGGGGATTCAGGTAGCAGGGCCTAAGGGAGAAACTACCAGGGTGGATCAGCTCCCACTCTTCCCAGTCCTTCCATCACTCTATTCTGAAGAGACATCTAATTAGCCAAGGTTGTGTCCTAACCTACCCATTGGCCAGAAATACTGGAGTAAAACTGATTGAGACTCCTACCAAGTTGGATTCATGGGGGACGAAAGCCAGTGTTTTTACCAAAAGGGGGTTAGTGGGTGCTGGACAGGCACAAACAAAGATCTCAGCCTCTAGCCACCTGGCTCATGCTCTCTTTCTCCCCTGACCCTTCTCAGAGCGACTTTCGTTTGCATACAGTATCTCAAGATTTTTCCCATGCTACTTTTTAGAGCAAGTCACGTCTTTTTCTCTACTCTACCTTGATTTGCCCATGTCTTTTGGGTGTCAAATTTCTTGGTCAAAGGGCTCTACCAAAGTGTTTTCCTAAATAAGACCTGTCCACCCTAAAGATAAATGATGCCACTCCTCTATAAGACACATGTGGCTGCAAGAAGCTGTGGTTGTAAGGAGTACCTTTGCCTCAGTTCTACACTCAGATTATTAAAAACAACGTGTGCCTGTGTCAGCTTCCTGTTTTGTTGCTGGAATGTGGTGTTGAAGATAAGAGCAAGAGAAAGAATAGATATTGGACACAAGAGAGAAAAAAGAGGGAAAAGAAGTACTGAACAGAAAAGAGAGAACCTGAGATTAGAGAGGAGGGCAGTAGAAGGAAGGATGTGTCTCTTTTGGAAGATGGGGTGGGTTGAGATTCTTAACTATTTTCATGCCATGGACCTCCTTCAGCCATTTGAGTAAATTTCTAGGCCCCTTCTCAAAAAAAAAAAAAAAAGAAAAAAGTTTAAAAAATGCATAAAATTACAAAAGAGACTAATTATATTAAAATACAGTTAGAAAAATTTAAACCTTTTGTCAAGTAGTAGTATGTGTGCTTCTTTATTAAAGTTTTAAATGACAAGACCTAGTGGTGGGTCTAATTGCTATAATGTGAAGAAGTGATGAGCATATGTGATATAAAGATATCCATGATATTGGTGACAAAATTGCAGGTTTTGCTAGTACCACAGTGGTCAGTTTCTCCGCCCATAGAAGGAATGCTACATTCCAGTTTGAGGTTAGTGAAAACAAAGATTTTTTAATTTTTTTTTCCCATCCAAGCCTACCAGGTCCCTGAATTCTCTTTGTAGACACCAAATTAAATATTCTTGGGCAGAAGATGAAGGATCTGTTTCCATGAGACACTTTGAAACATAGGCGGTGGTGCTTCAAGGCACAAAGTATGGCCCAGAGGTAGGCAGAGAGTGATGTCCTCCTCTGCATGGGACTCCACCCCGATGCGGCACTTGGAGAATAGTGGCTTTGGGAGGGCCAACATTGTCCTTGTCACAGTGGGCACCCTCACTGGTACCTTCATGTGCTTCCTCCAAATGAAACTTCACACAGTGCAGGGCAACATGGTGGTCAAGGTCCATGGCTGGGGGAGGAAGGCAGTGAGTGGTCTGCCTCTCTTTTAGCACCTGGTACCACCAGGCGTCTGCCTGACCCCTTGTGGATGGGAGCTGCTGGTTCCTGTCAAATACCCCAAGTCAAATTTGTGACAGCTTTTTCACAAATATAGGTGGGGATTTTAACCAAACTTTTGTACTCAATGGAATCAGTCAAATTCAGGATTATCCTGTTCCTGGTCTTCTCTCTGGGGTTGATGCTAAGCTCTGGGAGTTCACACAGGTCCTTTGAGGTCATTGGTGTGAAGGGGACTCTGCATCTTAATCTTAATTTATCTTGGTTCTACTCTGAGACAGAATTCAACCTGTCTGGTCCTTGGGTGATTCTGAAGACACATGACGATGCTGCATCTGATCCCTGGGTCCAGAATCCCGTTGTCCTGGATGCAGACCTTTTGTCCATCTGTCTGTCTCTTTTTCTCTGATCACCCTTCAGCTTTCTTCATGGGCTCAGGAAACACTTCAATGCTTTCACATGGGGAAAATTGTGGGGTTTTGCTGGCCCTTTAATGCCAGGACCCCATACATGTCACATGAGCTTTACTAGTATATCACCATGAGGGAGTAGAAGCTTCCGTGTGGGATCTGATGACTCTGCTTGCAAACAGTGTGCAGGTGGACCCCACTCCAGCATCCTTGAACTTGAAGAGTTGTTGATGGAGAAACTGACCTAAAATGGTTCCCTGCCACATCGAACTGACCTAAAATAGTGGCCCGAGCAGAGAGAGAAGTCCCCAGCCTAAGCCCCAGCCCACTTCTGCGTAACCCCCTTCAAGCCACACCCTGAGCCAATCACCAGATGACACCTACCCCTTCCCCAACTCCAGGAAGTCCCCAACCCATAAAAACCTGCTCAAAACCTTGCTAGGGGCTCAGTCTTTTGGGAAGGATCCCGCTGAGCCCGCCAGTGTAATAAAGCCGACTCTCCTAACTCTCTGAGTGCTGCTTGGGTTCTTTCGGGTCGTGGTATCCATAACAGAGTCATCATTTCTCCTCCCCCAGACTGAGCAGGTAAATGGGAATGGCAAGCAGCGACACCACACGCATGAGTCACCCTCTTGCTTTGCTCCCCCACTTCTCTCTCTCGCCATTGCAGACTTATCCAGTCTCCTGGAGTAGGGTGTGAGCCCTCTGTCTACTTCTCTTTCCGGTCTGTTGTTATGTCACAAACTTTGTCTTTTCACACTTTTGGAGGCGGGTTGTCTTTTAAAATTCAATCCTCCACCCCTTTTTTTCTTGCAAAATTCACAACTTTTACAAATTAAGACTGGGCTTTCAAGGCCATTGAGTCTGAGTTTCAAGAGCCTGTCTTAGAACTGAGAAATCTAAGACTTTGATTCTTTGGTCTCTGCATTTGGCTGTGTTCATACAGCCATGAAATAAAGCAGGTAGGTGACTAAAGACAGAGAGGGTCCAGTGTAACTTCTGTGAGAGGAAATTGTTTAGTATCTCAGAATGTCCTGGGCTGTAGGAGTTCTGGACATTCATGGACATGTGAACATTCTAAGATCAGCCACATTTTCTGCCCAGAAACAACACTATTTCTTTTTCCTTACAGCATGAACATGATTTAAAAGTTTAATTTCTGTTTTATCACATATCAATCTCTTAGAAAGAGGAGAAGGAAGAGGAGCATCTGATGATGATAATGAGACATCTGTTTTGTTCTGTTCAGAGATATAACAAAGATGTTTCCAGCTAAAGAAGAAGAAGGAAGAGGATGAAAAGGAAAAGGAGGGGGGGATATGGAGGGGAGACAAAACAAAATAAGAGGCTCAGCCAGGCTCAGCAGTGATGGCTGCATGGGCAGCTAAGCTCAGGGAGTGTCAGCAGTGAGCAGTGTTGCCTCCACCACCACTGGTGTTTGGAAATGTGAGGGAACACTTTTATTTGTCACATTGTGGGCCCCATGTAATCTGGGCTGAGGGCAAAGGGTGGCGGTGTGCACTTGTATGAGCTTCTTCCCACACGGAGTGCCAGCTGGAAAGTTTTCGTGGTGGGAACAAATCATGAGACTGTGGATGAAGCCCCAACAGCACACAGGCATCAAACACCAACAAATTCCCAGTGTTCTGGGCTATGGAGGTGAAGTGAGAAGGGCCCCAACCCCAGCAGAAAGCAATGGATTAAGTTCCAACAAAGGCTCTCGCAATTCCAAAATTGACGAATGCTCACTTGAATCCTGCTTTGAAAGGTTACCCAGCGTCTTAGTAAGCTAACTGAGCAACCTCAGCTGGAGGGTACGGGAGTCCCGGGGACAATGAATGAGCACATGGCTGAGGGCATGTGACCTTCTGCCTCTGCGTCTTGGTTTCCTCCTCATCTCTGTGTTATTAAATTTATATGCTTCTATGAGGCAGGACTCTCTGGGAAGTTTCTGCTCTCCTGTTGCACTACCCCAGAAAGCCAGTATGTCATAGCGTGGGTGCCACGGGATCTGGAGCCTCTATTTTCTCATCTGCGAAAAGGGTCTGCTGCTAGTTCTTACTTCCAGGTGAGGTGGGACTAAGTGATCCAACGCCTAAAAAGTGCCTTGAGGGGACAGCACTACACTGAGCACTCACCGCTGTTACCTGCGTTCTGTACCTCAAGCAAATTCAGTCACAAGGCTGTAGCCAGCTGCAGCGATACTACGTTAATTGAGTTAGTTTTTTAAAAAATTGTCAGAAATCCACAAAAACCAAAGGCCTGATATTTTGACTATTTTACGCATTTAGTAATAATAAGTTGAGCTGCTTTGTATATAAATGACATTATTTTTATGTATATAAAAATTTCAGATATATTCATTTGGGTATATCCCAACTCACAGCAAAAGGATTAAAATTTCATGGAGACAAAGAGGATATGGGTAAGTCATATGCCACAGGCAAAATCCCTGTTAGTCACCTTTTTCCTCTCCCCAAAGTTTCCCTCAGGCTGTCCTTGGCAGGAGCTTTCCCTCAATCAACTTGGCCTATCTTGACTATTACTATCATGAAAGTTTTCGTTTGTGATAATAATGGAAACTTTTAGCAACACCATATAAAACGAGGCATGGGTTGTTCAAAGGCAACCTAGCAGCACCTTAGGTGAAATTAAGTTCACCTAAGGGCCACACTCAGCAATTCTGCTTCTACGAGCCCACAGGTTGTGGGGTTCATGTACCCCAACTGTGTGGTTCATCACAGAGCAGCCTGGGGGAGGGGAAGACAAAATGTGAGAGGATGCTGGCCACAGAGCAAGGTGTACAGCCAGCGAAGAGGACGGCTCTTAAAGTTCTGAGTGAAAAGGCAGAAGCAACAGATCCAGAGGCTCGCTGCTCAGAGTGAGGGTGGGAAGAGGATGGGCATGGGCCACCTGGGTGGTGCCTGGTTGCTTGTTATTAGTGCAGACTCTGCCTGCCAACCAGACCTTCCAAATCCAGACCTGTGTGTTCACCTGATGCCCCAGTGAGCATATAAAGGTTGGAGAAGCACCATCTATGACACATAGAGCAACAGGGCATTCTTCCTACAGCCACCAAAAATAGAAGGCCTCTGTGGGGACAAAGCCCCAGAAAGCAGTTTCCAGGCTCTTGGCCTCACATAGAAAGGTGCTGGCTCAGGTAGTAAATGGCAATCAACTGTGATTGGATGGCCATCAGCTGTAGCTAGTTGGCCATCAGCTGTAACAGTTGAGCCATTGGCCACTGATACAACTGCCGTGGCTGAGCTAGCAAGCACGGATTGTAGTTAGCAGGGGTTGGGTGGTTGGCAGAGAAGTGGGAGGCAGGCTGCGGATAGTGTGGCTCCTGCCTCCTGTGTCTCTAACCCAGCCGCTAGCGAGAATATAGTGGTATGACTCTCTTATTTATGGTTCCATTGGTGTTCCTTTTTGTCTTCACCATATCCTACATTCTTGTGCGGGGAGTGGGACCAGAGACCCCATGACAACCCTGCTTTGCTGAAGCTGGGTTCCTGTACAAAACTTGTAGTAAGACGTCCATACCCCACTTTTGCCGCAGTTGGTCTCTATATCCAAGTACTCACACATGCAGTCTTGTGGAAAAGAGGGAGGGGCACTTGGGACGAACACTTGCTAGATGATGATACAAGAAGGGAAGCCTTTCTCATCTAGTGCTGATTCCCAGTCATAGCAAAATTCCAGAGATTGTGAAGGGCAAAATAGATTAGCATGAAGCTGAATATAATTTTGTCTTCAGTATCTCAGTACTTTGCTTTCCGTCTGTCTGCTGCCTTACATAGTTGCTTTACAGCCCTGGATGGAGGGTTGGGAGGGGACTATTAGTAACAGAAGCATGGTTTTGCAAAGAAAGTTTGGGGAAGGGAGAGTGGAGATGGGGAGATGGGAGATATCCAGATCACTTCAGTAGTGCCCAGAATATCCATACCGAATTCCTCATTTATTGTCTGGAAATGTCCACAACAACACATTTTGTCATCCATATTTGGCTGTGTGTGTGTGTGTGTTTAAAATCTTTGGAAATGGGGAATAATTCAAGCACAAGTTCTGAACTCTCCAGCTCAGAGTCAGAAAAACGTGAATGAAATGAGAATATATTACCATTGACAGTTACCTTCCCAAAATGGTTCATGTCAGAAATGTACTACAGCAACTTTGCAAAACTCAAGCCCACCTGCCACCCTTCGTTTAGGTGGCCAGTGATAAAACACCTTGGTGGTGATGGGTGAGACAGGGTTATCGCAAACAGAAGAGAAGAAAATAAAGGGTGAAAGGAAATGAAGACTGATGGGGAAGGCGGGGCAGTGCAGAGCCCAGGAGCTCAGGCCCTTGTTGGCAGCAGAGAGGAGACAATTGGGAACCTGTCCCCCTGAGGAGAAAACCTCAGGCCTGGAGACATCATAAGGATTATTTCCACTTTGCTTTTCCTTTCATCAGGGGAGCTCAAAAACCCTTTTACAGAAATTAATGAGGTCTTCCTTGTCATTGAGTATTATTATTCGGTTTTATAGGTGGGTTAATGCCTAAGGTTATAAAATGAGTGATTGATGGAGTCATACATATAATCCAGGAGTCCTGCTTCTCCAAACCTAATGCTTGAACATGGGCTGTAGTAAAAAGTCTCCAAAAAGGGAAGAAAAGAAGTACATATTTTTGGCAATTTTTGGAATTCTGTACTTGGTACTGTTTCATCTATAAGATGCACAGAGTATTTTTCCTGCTGATCTTGTAGAGTTTCTGAGAGTATTGAAAGAGGTAAAAATGATGTGCAAATATCTTTTCAATTCTACCACAGCATGTAAGCATAAGATATCAGTTCCAATAAAGGATATACTTTATGTAGTGTTAATTCCTCTCACCCAACACCCTTTGGGGAGGAGAACTTCACTTCTAATGGTTCCACTGCCAGCTGCTGTCATGCCCCGCCCCCCTCGTTTTGGTCCAGACCTTTCGTTACCTAATGCAACTACCATGAACCATTTTATTCACCCAGGTTCCCAAGTGCCGACCTGAGAGCCTCTACTCCTAGAGGCAAAGTTTTCACAGTCCTTGACAAAATGTTAAAAATAAAGGCAATTGGGAATTTATTTTCCTTCTACAAAGCCAAATTTATTCAATTGAAAAAACTCGTTAATTGTGAGACTCCCCCCTCTTTTGGCATTAAAATGCTGTTCTAACATTTGGTATTAAATTGATGGTGCCAGTAGATGGCAGTTTTTGTTTGTTTGTTTGTTTTCCTTAATGTGTTTACTTGGAGAGATAACAAGTTGGCCATTTTATACAGGTCCTCCAGTTCTTTGTCTTGTACTTTAAAAATTTATTTGTCCATGAAATCCCACCGTCTGGGAATCATTGCTAAGTGCTCGATTGCTGGCTCTCTGAAGGCCTGAACTTGTGCTGATAGGAAGAAATGAAATGCATATACGAGACCCTTAATGAGACACTGATAAAGAGAGGAATTTGGGCTGGGCAGTCTGTGACTTAGGAATACAGCTTTCCCAGAGTTTAGGTAAGCAAGTGGGCATCAGAGTTCCTGCCAGCAAGGGGCAATTGCCTGGACCATGATTCAGATCTCCAAGGGTGGCCTCCCTGCAAGAGTTCAGGGGGGCACCTGCTGCCCAGGGCCAGAGTTTGTTCCCAGCATTCTTTGTGAGAGCTAACAGAAAATAACATTTTGCATGATCATTAGGGGTAATTCAAGCCACACTGTGTTCGACAGGTATATTGCCCATTAATCAGAGCTTTGTGGGAAGACCCAGTGCTCTAATTGCCATTTATAATGTTGTTTCTAAGGAAAAATGCATTCTGAGTTTCAAATTGCTAAATGAAAATCAAACTCTTGAAATGGTTCATATAAGGTAAGATCTGGGATCCATCCAAGAGACCCAACTGAATCAAAAAACAATAATTAGCATTTATATCGTGTGTTCTCATGCGTGAGCCCTCTGAGGCAGGTAGAAAGACTGGATTTTAGATCTGGGGTTCTCTGTGTAGCCACCAGCCATATGTGATCTGAGTTGTGATGGGGTCTAAGTATAAAATACACACTGGATTTCAAAGACATAAAAATAAGAATGTAAAATATCTCATTAAAAATTTTAAAAATGTTGATCACATGTTGAAATAATATTATATGTACAGTGTTTAAAAACTAGAGTATTAAAATTAATTTCACCTTTCTCTTTTTGCTTTTAAAATGTGGCTAGTAAATTTTAAATTACATACGTGGCTCACGTTTGTGGCTCACTTTGTTTCTATTGGAAAGCCCTTCTCTAGTCCAGAGATTGCCAAGCAACAGCCCACAGACCAAATCCAGCTCATCCTGTTGTTGTAAATAAAGTTTTATTGGAACACAGCCATATTGTTTGCTGCCATAATGTCTCTGGAAGCTTCTGAGCTGTAAGAGTGTACTTGCATAGTTGCACAGAGATCACAAAGCCTAAAATATCGACTGTCTGGACCTTTATTAAAAATGTTTGCCAGCACTTGGTCTAGAGTATCAGGGTTCAAATCCTGGTTTCCCAATTTATTAGCTGTGTGACTCGGGCAAGTTTCTTTACGTGTGCTTCTGTGTCTTCCTGCGTCAGTGGGGGCAATGATAAAGCAGACCTTCCTCCAAGAGGTTGTTGTAAGGCTTGAACAAAATAGTATGTATCAACCATAAAGTCAATGTTCAATAAGTGCATCATCATCATCATTTTTCAGATGTGATAACTGGGGATCTGAGAAGTTGTGTGTGGCCCATGTTCACAGTCACACAGCCCAAATCCATGTCTTCTAACTCATAGTTATTTCATCCAAAGGCCCTGCAAAAACAAAAGCAAAAAGCCCTTAAAAGAAAAAAGATTGTCAAATGCTGGGCGAGTAAATTCATGGCTTGCATGTCCCCCTCTCTTCCTAGATGTGGCCTCGGAATCATTCTCAACACAGTTCTCAGGCAGTAAATACAGTTGGACTTGGCATATGAGCTTATACCTCTTTGTCATCCCTGCTCCAAAGACATGGACTTCAAGGTCAGTTGGATAGAAAAATTCAAATACAAATCACTCTCAGTATATCAAATAAAAATGCATTATACTTTGGGGTCTCCTTAGAGTGGTAGAAATTTAAACAAAAAACCTCCTTGGGCATATAATACAAATATCAATACTTTGCATTTACAAAGTTCTTTCCAATTTATAAAACTCAATATAAAGTTAACAGAGCAGATACTGTTATTCCATTTTCATAGATGGGAAAATTGAAGGTCAGAGAACTGATGATTGGTCACCATAAGAAAGCTAGTGAGAGGCAGAACATACGCCGTGATCTGCAGGGGTCGCGTGTCTGTATGTATGACCACTTTCCCCTAGATCAGAGTCCTCAATTGAAATGCTTTAGAAGTCCGCCAGTGTGAATTGGTGAGGCAAGCTGGGTATTTGTGTACTAATTCAGTAGGAAGAGTCTTCAGTTCCAAATAGTTTACTTTCTTTCATTTTTCTTGCGACATATAGCCTTCTGACCTACCTTTATTTCCTCCTAAACATTGATAACGATAAGGTGTTTTGGTTAGTTATTACAGCAGAACAAAACACCCCAAAACTTAGAAACATTGACTGTCATGATTTTGTGGGTGGACAGGGCTCTGCTGGGCATTTCTTTGTTCTATGTGGTGTTAGCCAGGGCTGTAGTCATCTGGGGGTTTCACCAGGCAGGAGCACCCAGGATCGCTCACTTTCATGGCTGTTGGCTGGGTGCTCAACTGGGGTTGTAGAATGGAATGTTCCAGTTCTTTCCAGATGGCCTCTATAAATGGCATGGGCTTCTCACAGCACAGTGGCTGAGTTCCAAGACAGTGTTCCATGTATGCGAAAGCAGAGACGGCAGTGTCTTAAGACTCAGTTTCGGCATCACTGCTACCACATTCTATTGGATAGAGTAAGTCACAGGCCAGCCCTGATTCAAGAGGATGGGAAATTTGCTTCACTTTTTGATGGGGGGAATGGCAATGAATTTACGGCCATCGTCCACCCACAACGTATGGGTACAGATAAATATGTCTCTACTATAGGAAAAACGGGACAGCAAACACAATGGTAGATGGCAACTGACACTCAGCTGGAGAAAAATAGGAGGAAGTGTGAGAGCACGGCATTCGGGATCCAGGCATGCGCAGGCACTGCTGCTAAGTGGGAATGGAAGCCCACCATCTCCGGAGGACCTTCCAGTTTTCGAGAGAAGGCCGAAATACAAATTTCATAGGAAACCTCGGCTTTTTCAGTGTGAGCTCAACCTTTAAAATAATATTGCATGGGGCAAATTGGCTCATGAGCTTCCAGTTTTCAACATCTGCCTTACATCTTCGTGGGACAGCACGTCTTTTATGCGAAACACCTGTCGGCAAGACAGTTGTGGGCAACTCATTTATCAGAGAGTGTCACTGCTTCGTGGTTGGTAAGAGGGAGGAGAAAAGAACAAGTTAATTATCATGAGGCTGGGTAGTCGCCAAGGGAAAAGGCATGTCTGTCACTTATTTACTAGTATTTACTTGTAGGATGATAAATCAAAGTCTCACATTGGCCAGGAGAAGCGGCAGTGGCAACAGCTGTGCCTAGACAGAAGAATTTTTTTTATATGATGAGCACCTGGGGAGGGTTGGTTTCCAGTTGTTTCCTGTAGGTCTTATCAGATTCCAGGACAGGAAAGACAAGGGGAGGGGAGGATGAGAAGAGAAGCCTCAGCCCCCAGAGAGATGCACTTCTGTCCGCAACAGGGTGGAAGAAACAGGCAGAAGAGGGAAACCCCAGGTCCAGAAGTTTCCAGCATCACATCAACCTGAGAACCAATCCCTCCTCCTGGGCAGGACGTCCTTCTACCTTCCCAAACCCCACTCGCAAACATAGGGCTTTTTCTCAACATCAAAACCAAACAGCATTGTGGGGACAGAGCCAGGAGTGTAGTTTCCAGGTTCTCGGCCTCATGTGGGAAGGTGCTCACTCGGGTAGTAAATGGCCATCAGCTGTGATTGGATGGCCATCAGCTGTGGCTAGTTGGTCGTCAGCTGTAACCAGTGAGCCATTGGCCACTAATATAACTGCCGTGGCTACACTAGAAGAAAATGGGGGCTAGCAAGAAGATGGTGGCTGAGCTAGCAAGAGGCAGAGTGTGGATTGCAGATTGCAGAGAAGCGGGTTGCTAGCAAGTGAGATTGTTTGGCAAAGACAAGTGGATGGCGGGTTGCGGATAGTGTGTCTCCAACCCAGCCGTCAGTGAGACTATAGTGGTATGACTCCCCTACCTATGGCTCCGTGGGTGTTCCTTTTTGGCCTAGCCATATCCTGTGTTCTTGTGTGGGGAGCGGGAACTGAGACCCCGCAGGCCGCCCCGTGTGACAAGCATTCAGTTCAACAATGAAAAAAAAAAGCCTTCCTGCACATAATGAACAGGCGCGTTGAAGAGCTCCCCAGACAGACCTTGGCTCTGGTGGATGGTAGAGAGAGTATTTTGAAATTTGAATCCTGGCAGCACTGCAAACACTCAATGATCCCCAGCATGTAAGGGCCCAGGGCAACCGCTGCCTTCTGAGGGGAGTCCTGAGGGGACAGAAGCTGCCTTGGGGACAACATATACCTCCAAGGATCTGCTTGAGGGGCTCCCAGGATGGGAGTAGGAGCCAGGGATCTCCCTTGCCACCACATTCCTTTCCACAGGGTATCTATGTGTGCATGTGCCAAGGGCAGGAGATGCGTTCCTTCCTCATTCATTCATTCATTCAACAAGAGTTCATTAAGTGCCTAAATGAGCCAGGTGCTTTTCCAGGCTCTGGAAACACAGTCCCTGCCTTTGAGATGTACACAGGCTGTCCTTGCAGGACTGAGGCCTTACAGCCCAGGAGGATGGGGTTGTAGATCAGGGCCCCCCAGCTCCTGTCTAACTGCCAGGTGAGTGAGGGAGGGGGCTATCTCCCTCTGACCTCATGGAGCCATCAGGGTTCAGCGGTTATATTTTTCAAATGTAATAAAGAGTTAGAGTCTAAACTGAAAATGCCTTTTTTTGTCTCTTCTTCTGAGTGAAAGATGCAGTCTCAGATGCAGTTTGGGTGATGAAAATGTATTGTTTTTCGAATGTTTTGATGGTTTATGAGGACTATTTGTCAGATTCTTTGAAATTACAATCCTGTAGCCAATTCCTTACTATATGGGATAAAATACACGTGGGAAGAGCATTAGAAACTCGGAAACATGAAACAATGAGACTTGTAATTTTGAGGACAGAATCCTTATTTGTAAGATAAGTAGCTTATTCATTGCTGAATGGGAAAACTGAGTTTATTTTGCATATGAGGATTAGTAAAAGGAATTAATACCTAATAACAGCTAATATTTATTGTGCTCTTACTGTGTGCCAGATATTATCTTAATAATTTGTATATATTATCTCATTTAATTCTTGCAGGGACCATCCAAGATGGGTAGTCTTATTACTCCCAGAGGTCAGCCACCCCCCCCCCCGGTTTCCTGATTCATATCTGGCAGAGCCTGAAATCCAACTGAGAAAACCTGCCTCATGGAGGAGCTTGTACACCCCACTCTATGTTTTCATTTATGGGAACAGGCGTCTGTTGGGTCTAGAGAAGGTAAACGACAGCACATTGTGGTGAAAAGATTGGGCTTGGAGTCAGACAAGCATGCTCTGAGTTCCCATGCCACTGCTTGTTAGCTGGGTGAGGTGTGCCAATTCCCTTCCCTTCCCTGCAGCCAAGTCCTTTTCCATTCATTCACTTTGCCTCTCTGTCCTGCGTGGAAGAACCACCATTTACTGTGTGCTGGCCAAGGTAGACTGTGGGCTGGTGCCATGCAGGGTTTGGGGGATGCGAAGACGAGTGCAGCAAGGTTGTACCAAGAGCAGCACTTGAAGGGGGGGTACAGAGCTGTGAGGAAAGGACCATAGTCCTATGTGACAGCAGAATGTGCCAAGTGACCAGAGGGGTGAGCAGGTGACCACTGGGCTGCATCTAGAAGAGCTCTCCAGGTGGGAAGCCAAAGGCCTTCCAGGCAGATACAACTGGACGTGGGGAGACAGGGAGAAGTGGCAGGGAATGGACTGCCACCGTCATGCAGTGTGACCACAGGACAGTGGGAACGTGGGCACTCCTAGAAGTGAGGCGAGAGACCAAGGGTGCATTGGCAAAGGCCTTGAATGCCATGTCCAGGCTTGCAGCCTTGATCAAAGGAGCTGTCAGTGAGGGGCCAGCAGGACTTGGACTCAAAGCAGAGTAGTGTCACAGTCCAATCTGTAACAGTGGTTAACTCGGATGGGAGCTGTGAACATTGGAGGGGTTTGGAGAGCCAGGGAAGGAGTGAGGAGAAATGGGAAGGGTGGGAAAGAGGAGGCAGGTGCCTTTCTGAGTTCTTTTCCAACCTGCCCTTCTATAAACCCACATCTAGTAACATTTAAATAATGTGTAACTATGGAATGGATTTCAACACCAGACTAGAGCTTCCCTTCTGTTACATTTCTTTTTTAAAACAGTGATTGCCTTCAAGCCAACATACAAGATGGCCCTGGAGCATTCAATGTATTTAAAAGGGCAAACAGTTTTTGAGCGCTTTACAGATTTGTTAGGTGAAAGCCACATGTGCAGTGCAGAAGAACATTTCCAGCGTCTCCAGCAGCACTCTCAGCTATGAACACGCACTGCTCGGTTTAGAAACTGTTAAGATCCCATGGCTACATCTTTTAACATATATTGTACAACACAGTCATTTCCCTAAATCTTTGCTGGCTTGACACCTCCCCACACACTAGACCATATCAATGCAATTTCATTATAATCTCCAGCCAATTCCATGTTAGCACAATAAAACCTGAAGGGACTTAATGGCCAGCAATTGAGAGCTCTGGAGAAATTTTCATCTGGGAAAGATGTGGAAGATAAAGCTTTTGATCAGCTTTGAGAGCAGCCTTGTCTTCAGGCTGACGTGGTGGTCTGGACTTCCTCTGAGTTCACAGGAACAGCCTGCCTGTCCTGGTCTTCCAGCACAAAGCCGCAGTCATATCGGCCATGCCTTTGGTTTTAGAGCCTGCAACCAAAGCGCGAAACATGTTACATTTGTTCCCTGTTGCCCACCCCTAATTTTAGGTTGGTTTTTTTTTCTCTTCCTATCCCCATCGGGGACCATCTATTTTTGGTTAGATAAATGGTTCATCATCTATTGCAGTTGACTTTTTTTATGATCAATTAGTTTGAGGCTGTCAGCACTGCTTCAAAGCCACTATGTATCTTTCACACCCATCTACCCTGTAATTTATAAGCACTACGGGTTTCAGGGAAAAAAGACAAAAAGAAAGAAAGAAAGAAAGAAAAAGTAAAGAAAGAAACCCTCCAGTATTTTTATTAGCTGCTGAAATGCATTAGGGTGCATACGCTTTGAACTGCACGGAAGAAGATAACCATGCCTGTAATTGGAATAACTCACATGGGTCCCCTCTCGGCTCCCTTTACTAACCTCTGCATTGTTTTATCCCCAGGATTTATTGATGGCCTGCAATAGCCCTCTCCCAGGCTCCAGCCCGCTGGGGTGTTTGTGGGGGAAAGGGCAATGCGCGTGGCCTACTCCCTGACCCGAGCCGCCCCATAAATCAGGGCCTGCATTCGTCTGTGACGGTGAGCCAGATGGCAGCTGTTGTTGGAGGAGCTCAACAGGAATCAAGGCCTGTGATCTTTCCTGTTGCTAACAGGCCTGATTTTTTATGGCTGTCAGCATCCTTGGAATGGCTGAGGGAGGTACGAAGGGAGGCAGGAGGAGTGGGGGCCCGATGGCTCTAGATATCTGCTTTCTTCTCCCAAGGGGGCAAGCCACAAAAGTCTTTCTCTCTTCCTCAGTGGTCGGGGGCTTGGCCTCATACTCTGTTTCTGAAGACGTTTCCTAGAGTGTGTGAATGGCAAAGCTAAATGTCACCAAAACCTCCTAGAAAGGAAAATGGTGGTCAGCTTCTCTTCTCTGTTGGTACATAGACCCTTAGCATCACCCTACCTGAAAGATGACAGCTGGCCCTTACCTTTGGAGTGACATCTAAAACTCAGTGGGCTTCTTAGAACACAGTCTTGTTTTCCTGAATGCCTTTGATGTGGAAATAAAAGCAATTATTTAAAGCTACTTGGTGGGTCCAACATTTGGATTTTTTGCTTTTTCAGAATGGATGGACAGAAAATCCAGGAAAGATGAAGAAGTAAGGAAGTAAGTGTAAAAGATGAAAAGCAAAGGGCTTGCCAGACAAAAGAAAGAAACTCCAGCCAGTTTTGAGGTACCTGATTAAGGGGTATTAGCGGCAGAGATCCGGTCATTAAGGTGGCGTTGGACCACAGTGGGTGTAGCGGCCTGAACACCAGCGTGGAGTAAACAGTTTATTAACAGTCCTTGTGTGGTCCAGAGCCTGCCTCCAACAGACTCAACCTCCCAGGAAGAACAGAGCCGGCCACAGGGCAGGGCTGTGTGGCTAACACCAAACAGAGCCTGCAGGAGCCCACAGGAGATAGTAATAGAATCCCAGATGCAGCCAAGTGGTTTCCAGGCAGGAGAGTAAATTGATGTATTTATTTACGTAGGGCTTGCAGCTAGCCTCAGACCACAGGGATACCAAGCTTACAGATAAAGCAGACACACCCAAGAAATCACATGCAGCAAGTTTCAGTGGACATCCAAGTTCTTAGAGACATTTGGATTCCACCGAGACTCTTGCTATAACTCTATTTGCTGCTGTGGGGATTAGCCTGCAGCCAAAGGTCCACTTCTCAAGTTCTGCGTCCATGGCAGAAGTGTAAGTGGACCCCAGTTCCCTTCTCACTTAGGATCCCTTGTAGGCCAGGGATCTTATAGCCACAACTTTTATAATCTCCGGAGACCTCACCTATTCACAAAAGAAAATGATTGAAACAGCCTTAAAGACAGTGTACCAATGCTGGCTGGGAAAAGGTGTTTCTGGAAAGGGCAGGTACTCTCCCTTTCCCCAGACCGATCACCAGGTAGGGCCCCAGGTGAGGTTGTCAGAGGGCCAGGGCAAAGTTTAGAACTTCCTGACTAATACAGCAGACAGGGAAGCAGGTATAGGGGTTGGTGAAGGTATTCTTTCCTCAGAGTCGGGGCTTTTGGCCTTCTGAGTCACCTGTGAGACTGCTTATTAACTCATCATGTTAAAATGGTGGTGAGACCCTGCCTTTATCCTTCCCGTCTCCTGGGCCCAGCTAAGCAGAGGCAGCCGAAGCCCACCAGATGCAGAAATATTTCACTCCTCCCTGATACAACTGCTCCGATCAGGGCTCCATTTGGATCCCTTCCGCCCCAACTGTAAGGCTTTCAGGAAGGGTTTTACATATATGACCCACATGCTTATATTGGGCTTTATAAGGAGGGAAGAGTCCTGTAAGCTCCTTCCAACCATGAGGGCAAGTCCCACACCACAGGCACCAACACAGCGACCCTAATAAGAGTCACAGGAACCTGAACAGATAGAAGACCTATTGTGGTGGGCAGAATAATGATGCCAGAGATAGCCTTGGAACCTGTGGATATATTGTCTTACGTGACAAAAGGGGCTTTGTAGATGTGAGGAAGTTAAGGATCTTGAGATGGGGAGATTATCCTGGTGGGTCTGATGTAATCACAAGGGTCCTTATAAGGAAAAGAGGGAGGCAGGACAGACAGAGAAGGAGATGTGACAATGGCAGCAGAGGTTGGAGTGATGCAATTGATGGCCGGAAGGGGCCAAGAGCCAAGGAATGTGGGCAGCTTACAGAAGCTGGAAGAATAAGGCAATGCACTCTCTGCTAGAGACTCCAGAAGAAATGCAGCCCTGCTGACATCCTGATTTTAGCCCAATGAGACCCATTTTTGGCTTCCGGTGTCTAAAACTATAAGTTAAACAAATTTGTGCTGTTTTAAGTCTCTAAATTTGTGGTAACTCATGATAGCAGCAACAGGAAACAAGTACATTCATCTTTCATAGAATGGTCTTTCCCTGTGTTCACCTCACTTTGAAAACAGCATTGTTTCTCCTCACACAAACTCTCAGTTTCCCACTGGGACTTGGCACTGATGGGGCTCCACACAACTCCGGAGGAAAGTGAAGAGCTGAGGCGGAATTTGTTGTTTGAGAACAGATTCAGTAGGCACTCAGAACAAAGAAGTCTTGCAGATGAAAGCTGAGGGGAGGAACCAGCAAAGACAAATAAGGGGGCAGAGACTCAAGGTGGGCATCCACTTTTCTTCTGGGGTAATTTTGCTGGCACAGGAGTGTTTTGTAAAGGGCCCTCTAGGGCATTTCTGTCTTATAGGCCTGGTCCAGTGTCTGAGAAATGCTTCAGATTTTTTTTTCTAATTGATAAATATTATTTAAGCAAATAAATGACTCACACAGGCACACACAAAGCCACACACTGGTCCTTGTTAAATTTCATTCCACCTGGTGTACTGAGCTTGGCTTTGTATATAGGGAGGCAGGATCTCATAGTGTTTGGAGTGTGGGCTATGGAGTCCAGAGAACTGGGTGTGAATAAATCGCCTCTCTTCATACTAGTGAATGACCTTGAGTAGTTTATTACTGTTCCTGAATCTCCATTCTCTCCAGTAAAAGGGATCTAATCCTATTCTCTACCTTTACCGCATCACTGAAAACGTCAAATGACTGTGATGCCCACTGGGCCCTTATCATAGTGCTCAGGACGTGAGCACATAGCTGGTGCTCTGCAAGCTGGTTTTTAAAATTAGTGAACTAGTTTTTATTGTAATAATTGATATTTGGTGGAACTGAGTGTACTGTTTAATTAATTACTCATTTCACTAAGCTCATAATCTGATCCAAAGGTGCTGATCCAAAAAAATAACATGTGCCAGACACTTTTTGGAGCACTTTGCGTGTGAAGTAATGGAAGCTCAGGGAGTTTGAGTAACTTCCCTGGGTGACCTTGCAGCAGAACTCGGATTTGAACCCCAGCAGTCTGAGCTCAGAGCCCTACTACCGCTTTGCCATGCTGCCTATCAAAGGAGACCCTGTCAAGCCTTACCGTGATCTATAAAACCTCAGAAGGGCCAGCAAGCAGATTCACCTCTGCTCCTGCTTTCCTATGTCTGTGTAATCAGTGTGGTCTCCTGGGCATTTTCCTTAACATTAAATAACACCAATTAATATCTTGGAGATGCTAGCCAACAAAAATCTTGGCTTCATGATGAAATATGGGAGGAGGTATGGAGCAGGGCAAATGGCTGTTTAGCCAGGTGAGCTTGAGGTAAAGTCTTCCAGGCGTCTCTCCAGCATCATGGTTGGGGTAATCCCCGTGACTGTCAGTTATAGTTTAGGAATGATTCACCTTGGCATTGTTTTCTGGACACAGAGTGAGTACCAGGGTGCTCACCTTTTGTGGGTAGTCCTCTCCAAGATTACAAGCAAGAATGACTGTGCTTTCCAGGACTCTGGAAAATGTGGGTGGCTTAGCTCAGAGCAAGTCACCTTAAAGAAGAGGGTAACAACTTTAGGAGGTGAGAGGATCACTTGAAAAAAATCCAGGAAAAGTAGAAATCAGGAAAAATAGGTAATACCAAATATCCTAGCTATTGGAGAACAAAGTTATCATGAACATCCAGGAAAAAAATAAATCCTGGAAGAGATTAAGAATTGAGTTCCAAAAACTGAGAAGTGACCAGAATGATTAAAATTCCAGCCCTTGATGGGAACTGAAGCAGGAAGATTTCAGGATGAAATGGTGAGTTGGGCTCAAAGACCTTTATTTAATATCCCTCCCAACTCAGATTCTATGATATTATTAATACTTCACATCAAGTAAGTTACCAGGATTTCCTTTGCTCAAAATAGCAGGTGCTCCATCTGACCTGGAAGTAAAATATTTCTGAATAGTTTCCAAACCAACTGAATCCTATCTCCCTTTGAAGTCCCCATTACTTGAGGAATTTCTTTCTTCCTCTTCTCCATCTTAGCTCTCCTTCCTCTCAATGCCCCCTTCCTTCTCCTCCTCCCTTTCCTCCTCTTTTTCCTCCTCTTCTTCTGCCACTTCCTTGTCCATCTCATCTTGCATCTCCTTACTCATTTTCCTCCACATTCCCTGGTTAGATATCTGGCTACAGGAATAATTTAATTCCAATAGGACACAAAGCAAACGGCCCGGTTTAGAAGCTGTGAGTATGATTTAATACCACTTTCAAACTCTGCTGTTGGTGGCACGGAGGGAAGCCTAGTAAAGACAAGGATCTTCTGCTGAAGGAGACAAAATTAAAAAGAAAATTTGGGGGAGGGATGTCATACTTAGAGTTTAGAGCTAACAGTTTTATTCTCATAAAATAAAATGCAAAAAAATTAAAGTGAGTTCTTTATGTATTGTGGTGTGATTAGGTTGTCCTTGGGATTTAAGAAAAGCGGTGTGATTTGTTCGCACTCATGCTTTATTCCACAGTTTTCATTGTACAGTAATAAGGTTTCAGTCGTGGCTTTTGAATCCTGGTGGGTGCTGTTGCTCTGAATATTATTTCCATTGGATAATGTTGTGTCGAGGCCTGGCTTTTGTTAATATTTTCAGAATCTTACCTCAGCTATCGCATGTTTTAAATACCAGGAAGAGTTTCACGCAGAAGCCAAGGTTATGCACACTACATGAATGGCACTAAAATGAGCTGACCTTCCTCCCTTGTCTGTTAGGCTACAGATCTGGAGAATTAGTGAGACCTGTCTCAGAAATAAGCAGACAGAGCAACTCAGTGCAAGCAGGGGCCTGCGTGAAGAAGGAAGAACCTAATTAAACAATTAAATAACGGAGACCTGAGAGGAGCCCAGGGAATAGAAATCAAGGACAGAGAAAAATAAATGAACAGTTAGAATAAATAGGGTAAAGTGGATTGTACACCTCTTAAGCCCTTCTTGCACAGCTCAAATATTCTTTTCAGTGCATCATTCATTCATTCACGACACCCTATTCTATTATCACTTTCAGGAGAAATTAAGAGATAATGGAGCATCAAAAATAAAAGCAACAGCATGAATGAAGTGAAAGGGACATACAGGTGGCAAACTAAGGCATGAAGCTAAAAGAAACAGACACAGGAAAGTTGTCTCTTCTAGTTCAACAAAATCAGATCCCAAAGTGGCATATTTCATGTATTTCATGTCTTCTGAATCTGGTTGTTGGCCTAAGTGTGTTTTTGATGCTTGTAAAAAAAAAAAAAAAAAAGGAAAAAATCAACCACTTTGTTTAGTGTCATATTCCTCACATCAATGGAAATAATGGAGGGACTAGGAAATGAGGAGAGTGGTGAGCTGTATAGATGTGAAAATGAAAAGAATTAACAGGGGTAGAAGTCAAATGGGAAATGCAGCAGAGGGTGGACCAGGGAAATGGGGAAAGGAGCCACAAATAAGGGGCTGTGCAGAGTGGAGCATCACACAGAGTAAGTCCTTGTCCGCGCTCTCCTAGTATGCCAACCAACTTTTACTAGAACATTCCACATTCCACCAAATTCTCTCTTTAGAATCCGTCTCCCTCATTGCTCTATCAATTTCTCCTTAAGGCACTTTCTAACCCACAGCAGATGTTTCATAAATGCTTATTGGACTCAGGTTTAAAAGCTATGAATGGAAGAATAAGTACAAGGAGAAACATAAGTTGTGTGAGATTGAGATCACGAAAAATAATAGTAAGAGACAAATAGTAAGGGATGAAAAGAAAAATGTCTTTCAGGTGTTGGTTTGGGTCACTCCTTCTCTGGAAATCCCTTCTAGAAGAAAGTGCCCCTACTGTCAGCTTCTATGGCATCATGCACTGTCTTCATCACAGTTTATGGGGGACTGTGACTTCATCACAGTTATGAACTGTGACTGCCTGGTTGTATTTCTTCCAACTTACAATTGGATGGTGAGTGTCCATCTGGTTCACTATGGTGTCCACAGAATCTAGCACAGCACCTTGTTTAATGTAGTGCTCAGTATATGTTATTTTGAGGCAATCAACTGAATGGGAGAAGATACTTACAAAAGATATCTTTGAAAAGGGGCTAATATCCAAAATACGAAGGTCTGACAATTAAGTTTGCGAACTTGTTGCAACAATATTGTTAATCTTTTTTGATATCAGAGGAATCATTATGAATTTGAACCAATTGGACAAACAGGTTTATTATTTTAAACAAGTTTATTATTTGGAAGTGCTGAAAAGGCTTCATGAAAAACTTAGACAACCTGAACTTTTCACCAATAATTCATGGCTCTTGCGTCACGACAATGCACCAGTTCACACTGCTGTGAGCATTATTTGAATAAATAAATGTCAGGTTCCTCACTGTCTGTGAGGAAGTTTTTAGCCAGTAAACAAATAATTGCATTGGAGAACGCTCCCTACTGATCTGGCCCCCAATAACTTCTTTCTTTACTGAAGATAAAGGAAATATTGAAAGGAAGACATGTTGATGACATTTAGGACATCAGGGGTAATATGACGACAGCTTTGATGGCCATTCCAGAAAAAGAGTTCCAAAATTGCTTTGAAGAGTGGACTAGGTGCTGGCGTCAGTGTATAGCTTCCCAAGGAGAGTACTTCGGAGGTGACCATAGTGATATTCAGCAATGACGTATGTAGCACTTTTTCTAGGATGAGTTTGTGAACTTAATTGTCAGACCATGTGCACTTGTGCAAGTGTGAATATGTGTGTGTGTGTGTGTTTAAAACTTAAAAATATGTATTATTTTGAGTGAATAAGAAAGTTATTTCTTCCCCATGAAGAAATAGGGGAAATTAAAAAAAAAAATGATTGGGAGGGGGGGGATGACCAGTCAGTTCAGTTGGTTAGAGCGTGTTGCTAATAACACCAAGATTGCTGGTTTGATCCCCGCATGGGCCACTGAGAGCTTAAAAAAAAAAAGATTGAGGGAATAAGATGTTTAGAAACCTTTAAATGAAGAAATTTAATTTGGAAATATAAAATAAAGTCTCATGAAAATCAGGAAAGAATGCTATGATAGTAAAGATATGCCGTATAATCTGGAGTTTTCATTTCCTTATCTATAAAATAGAATTAATAATCACTACCTCCTAGGTACTTTGTGCAGATTAAATGAGACTGTACAAAGAATTAAGAATTTGTTTACCTCTACAATTAATTAAGATTATTAGGTTGAAAATGATAGAAACCCCTTTGGGAAAAAAAAAGGTAGGGTTGCTTTACTTGTTTGTGTAACCAAGCCAAGAGGATGGCAGGAGGTGGGGGAGTGTGAGTGCTATGAGGACCCCTGATTTCCTTGGTTTGTTGCATTCATCATCTTCAACTCCAGCTGTCTCCACAAACCTGCCACTGTGGCCTCAATCAGCTCCAGACTCACATGTTAACAGTTTCACAGGTAGAGAGGAAAATGGGGCTCCTCTCTCCTGGCCCCAATTAAAAAAAATCCTCAGGATATTTTTGATGAGTTTCATTCAGACTGTGTCCTCATCTCCTCCTCAGCATGCTCAGGGACCTGATGTGCCATGAGCACCCTACTTTGGACCAAGGATCACCTTTCAAACGAAGGCAAGAAGGAAGGCCAGGCAGTCATCCCAATTTGTGTCTATTATGGTCAATAAATGGAAACTATTAATGGTAGGTATAGTAATAATAAATGCAATAGAGGAAGTGAAGGAAAGGAAATGAACAACTTTAATTTTATTAAATGAACTGCTTTAAGTTTTCCACTCTAACTTTAGTAATGTGTACCTGCCTCTGGCTTTGCACCTCAATCCCTGTTCTGTATGTGATAGATTCAGGAATTGGAAGCCACACATTACCCTTGGTAAAATGAACCAGTATGATTGATTTTCCAGCCATACTCAAGATGACTGACCTTGGAGCTGCCTTCCTTTCCCCTCCTCTTATTTGAATAAATAAATGTCAGTTTCCACAAAATGAACACCATGACTTCTATTTTCTTTTGTGTTCCTTGCCTTACCCACAGAGTGCTAAGTTCCCAGGATGCCTTTTAATAATTGGATGAACAAGCAAATGATGAGTAACATCATGAAGCATCAGCCATGTTGCAAAACAACAACAACAACAATAGCAACAACAAAAAAAACACTTGCATCAAAATGTTTTCTGTGAAAGGAACTCACTGAAAGGAACAGACAATTTTGCTTCAGAAAATGTCTTTTAAGCTAGTTAAACCTATTTATTGGATGCCTAAGATGTACAGATTTGTGTTTTTGGTGCACTTCCTGAAGAAATAGAAGATTTGGCCTCTGAGAAGGTTCCAATTAAATGACTTCTTTACTGTTTCTAAAGTAAGCTATTTTAATATTTCTCAGTGAAAAAATTAATTTATTCCCTTGTATTTCAGCTCTGAGCTCTTTTTGCTAATCCTACATGTAAAATCTAGTCTGAAAGGCAGCATAGAAACTCAAAGAACACATTTGCAAAAGAACTCATCAACAAGGAGACATTAACACAGAACCCTTGAATAACTAAGTTTTGGGGTTGCAACAAACAAAGGAATGAATCAATTCATGTACAATCAGTCCTGAAATGTTTCTTGAACCAGATGAGTTTGGAGTCTTATTTGGAAGGAAGTTAGAACCATGCGTTGAAGTTAGGAGTGGGGACAGGAAACTGGGAAAAGGAATTATTTCATTACAAACATGAATTTTAAAGCAAGGCAGATTGATTTCTCTCTCTCAGTCCTGAGGAAAATATATTACTCTGAGATTAATGAGGGGAAGGGAGGTGCAGTATGAGAGATCAGATGGGGAAACTCCAGGGAGCCCCTTCCTCTCTGGGCTGTTTCCAGAAGCAGGATTGCTGTGAGTTCAGCACCACGAGGGGGACATGTGAAGCTACGGCCAGAATAGCTGGGGTTTGTGTACTTGGAGAATGCTGACAGGCTGTGGGAAACTCGGATTTCCTACAGTAGCAGAGATTATCACTAGGGTGGTTGAGGAGAGACATGAGTAACTAGGAAATGTGAGGCATGTAGAAAGTGAATCCAAGTGTCAGTCTGAATTTACAAAGGTGACTAGAGTAAAAAAGAAACCCAAGAAAGAGAGAGAGTACTGACTGGTCCGGATGGCTGAGGTTATGCTTCAATAACAAACAATTCCCCCATCTCCGTGGTTCAAACAACAAAGGTTTGCTTCTTGCTGATACTTCTTGTTCATTGCATGTCAACATCAAAGTCACTGGGGACGTGGGCTGATGAGAGCTCCATCTCAACACATGCTACCACCATTGACAAGATAGGACAAAGGGAAGTTGGAGAATCTTTCACACTGGTTCTCAAAGCTTCCACCTGGAAGTGACACATATCTTTTCCACTCACATTTCATCGGCTAGAACAAGTCATATGGTCATGCCTAACCCCAAAGGTTCTGACCACTTACTTTTAGTTTAATTTCCTAATAAAACACAATTCAAATTCTCAAGCTTAACACTCTATTTTTTTATTTAAAGTAAATTTTTATCTGAATTTATTTTAATATCTGTGAATAAAAACACTATTATATATGAAAAAAGCCTGGATTGTGATGAGTCACCTTCTATGCTGAATGAAGGGCCTTGTAAAAATAGAATACTCTTTGGGAGAGAGATCTACCGTGTTTCCCCGAAAATAAGACCTAGCCAGACCATTAACTTTAATGGGTCTTTTGGAGCAAAAATTAATATAAAATCCAGTCTTATTTATAAGACTGGGTCTTAAAATATAATATAGTATAATCAATATAATAAAGATAATAAATATGATAAGTATAATAAATATAATATAATATAATATAATATAATATAATATAATATAATATAATATATTATTAGTATAATACCAGGTCTTACTTTAATATAATGTAAGACTGGGTAGAATAGAATAGAATAGAATAGAATAGAATAGAATAGAATAAATAGAATAGAATACTGGGTCTTATATTAATGTTTGCTCCAAAAGACGTATTAGAGCTGATGGTCTGGCTGGGTCTTATTTTTGGGGAAACATGGTATCAGATTGTTAGAACTGACATGGTTAAGTAGACTTGCCAAGGGGAATTTCCTAAAAGAAGAAGCACCTTTGCTTTGCATTCCACAAGAGCAGGTCCAAAGCCAGTGGTGTAGCAGAGCTCTGGGGACAGCATTCTGCCACATGTAGCAGCCAGTGAGAGCAAATAATGCGCCCCTGGGTGAGTGGGGCCATGCGGTGTTTGATAATATGTGCTTCTGTATCTCCGTTTGGTGGTAAGGCACTTGAGACAGTGAAGATCTGCCTTTTGTTCAATTATCTGCTCCAAGATTAATGAAATAACATGTCCTTTAGGGATTCAAATTTAAGATTAAATATAATGGTTTGGAGTGGTAATATACAATGGTTCCTTGAAGGAGACAGGCTGAATCTCAAGCCACAAAGACCTGTATTAATTTATTCATCAACCTGTTGAAAATGTGTTGAGTACCGCTTATGGCTCACAGACTGTTGCAGGCACTCGAGATGTAATGATGAACAAAGATAGATGTGATGGATAGTGTGAGATGCCCCCCAGGTCCCCCTGCAGGTAGAAGCTGCTGGGAGTGCGGCTGGCGGATGGCCCTCAGCTGTCAGCCCCTGTGGGGACCACCTCAGGTACAGCGAGCTGCTTCCCTCAGTCCCTTTACAGAGCAGCCACCTTCGGTGACTGGTCAATGAGGCCCAACATCCCAGGCAGAGAGAAGACACACGTAAGGGTCCTGAAGTGGAAATAGGTGTCAGGAAGGTGAGGAAAAGAGTGAAGTGCACAATGGCTAGAGTGGCACGAGCCGGGGAAGTAATCATGAGATCAGTGAGACAGGTGGGGACAGGCCATTGGAAGCCACTATTGGCCAAATAGCGCTTTGAATTTTATTTTAAGGGCGGTGGGAGACAGGGGCCACTAGTCCATACAAGGGCTTTCTGTGATTTAGAAAAAGGTACTCTTCTCTCAAGTACAACAGACAAGAAAAAGGTTAAGTTACTGATTCATTTAGTGCACGATTTGAACAACCCTTCCCAGCATTCCTGCTGGGGATAGCAGGAATGGAGGAGGCTGACTGCAGCAGCTGAGACATGTAAGTGAAAGAGCAGAGGGGAGTGTGGGGATAGCAGGAATATCAGCTCTGGAGTTAAATCAGCAGCATCCAGCCGAGGTTCATCCAAACAGTGGTTCCATAATTCAAACTGCATTTTAAATCAATGGCCAGACATATGCATCTCATTAGGAATTAGGGAACGTCGCTGCTGTGAGGTTGTAGCCCTTGACTCAGCCTGGCTCTGCCCACGTGCTCACTCATCACCCCTCGACACAGAGGTGCACATGCAGTCAATAGTGTGCATACACCGCCCCCACACACCCCTCCACCTGTACATGTCCCAAGTTGTCTAACACAGCTGGAGAGGACTGTGTTTCTTTGGGTGGTTAGTTCCACATCTCAAAATAAAATGCTGTATCTCTTGTATCAGATAGGAATTGTGTTTAGCTGCCAGTGCAGAGATCCAGCACAAGCTGCTTAAATAAGATAAAGATTTGTTTATCTCTCACATAAGAGACTCCAGACATAGTGAGCAGAAATATAGAAGGAATTTGGATCCCAAATGATTATAGAACTACCATAGAAAACTTGGACTCTACATCTGACAAGAAAGGAGACAAGAAAAAGGAAAAGGGGAATGCCACATGTGTTGCGATTTTTTAAGGAGATTTTCCATAAATTCTACCAACCTAGGCTCAGATTTCATTGGCCCTAACTTAGTTAACTCTCCTCTCCACCTCTGTTCTAAAACATATACCACTATATGTAGTTAAATTAATCATCAAAATTTCTATTTTTATGCCTATGTAAATATTGTTTACTCCAGCTCCAAGAAATGAACCATTTATTTTCCTATAACAAACACTTGTTATAAAGTTTTTGGTTTTTCCTGTAGTTTTGACTAGCCTTTTTGTGTGTGTACTATCTGCCATTATTATGGCTTCAGCTTCCCCCCGACGCCTACCTTGCCCCACATTCTCCATCGTATCAGGTATTCTCCGTTTTTCCTTCCTCACAAATTCTTTTCTCCTAGGACCTTCCTTTCTTTGGTCTCATTCCTTACTAGTTGATCTTAGGGTCTGCTGCACACCTGTTGTCCTTGGATTTGCCCTTACTGCTCTTGTGGCTTGGAGGCATTGTGTTCTGGGTTTCATTTATTCTTTTTTCTTGATTTACTCCCACGTGTTGCCGGAACTTTCCTGCTTAATTAGTCCTAGATCAGCAGCTAAAGAGGTGCTAGACTAGGCCCCAGACAGACAGAAATAAAAGAAACATAATCCCTGTCCTGAGGGTTTCACAGCCTAGTGATGAAGACAGACGACATGTAGAAAGATAAGTCATAATCCTTCAGTGTACAGCGTGCTCTAGTAGTTAAAGTGTGAGGCACATGAGAAATCTATGTGTGGAATCAAGGAAGGCTCCAGAGTAAACGTGACTCCAGGTTTTGAAAGAAGACGAAGGATTTGCTTAGTGGAGAAGTGGAGGAAAGGAATTCCAGGCAGAGGTAAGAGCATGGTCAAACGTGTGGAGGCATAAAAGACAAAACCAATCAGAAAAATGGCAAATTCAATGATACCTAGAAGCATAAAATACATAGGGTAGAGTCAAATTGGTGAAGTAGATTACAGCCAGAGGCTCTAAGACCTAGTATATTTTCCAAGTTTCAAACAACCCATTTATAAACTTATAAGCGTGTCTTATTTGCAAGTTGTGGGTGGCTTAAGCATGTCTATAAATGTAGGCAGGGCATTATAAAACCCAAACATTTCAGTACTAGAAATAAAGTGTCTTCGATTCTGGTTGTTGTTTTTTCTGTCCCAATTCAGACAGAGGAAGCTGAAGGGCTTCCATCAGGCCTACGCCTTCTCCACCAACAGATTGCTTGAGGTTTCTCAAGAGATAAAGAGTTAAATTAGAGTATGAAAAAGATAAATGGGTTAAATTAGTCTCGAGTGCAAAATCTTTGGTGTTCCTATGGCACTATGACATGTTAAGACTCAAAGCAATTTAAGATTTCTCTAGCGCTCAAAACCTTCCCTGCCTTAAAATGCTAAAAATGTGTCTTACTTGGTTGTATACTTTGCTTTCTTTTTAAGAGACAGAGCTAGCCTGAGTCACAGAGGGTAAAGACCCTTCCCCCTTTCCACCTTTCCAGATTATTGGGTTTATTTTCTATTTGCAACAAGTTTTAAGTGCTTCAAAGGGTACCAGGGCAGACATAACCTCACCTCATAGACTCCTGGCTCCACATCACAAGTCTCCTGGGTAGTTTTACAATATTATTGGTTGAGAAACATTTAAAATATCTTTCCTCCATAAATGCATGGGTATATAGTTTCCCCGTTTTCCTGTAATACCCACATTATAGGTAGGAAGTAGTCGATTGGACAACTGTTTTATGGAGAGGTTCATACCTGAAGAAAAAAATACCTTCATATCCCATATGGTACTTCATGGTTACTCTCTTATCAAATTATTTTTTGCCCTTATACATCAAGGGGTTTCAGTGATTTTGTAATAATGGCTCTTTAGGAAGAATCAGAGAGGGCACTAATCAATTAAATTGTTGGTGGAATTGTGTGTGTAAAGGGGGCCAGGTAATACTAATACTATTTTGAAATCTACTCTTAAGCCTAAAACCTAATTTGTAAGTTTTGTTATGAACGTTTGAAACTGTTGGGTTCACTGATTTATTTTTCTGACTAAATGAATATGTATCTGGTTTGATGCAGGACACTTGCCGGAAAATGAGAACAAGATACACAAGGTGGCCCTGCCCTCAAGGAATTCAGTGGTCCATTGGCTGGGAGACGAGAATTCCTTCTTGCCATGCGCTATCATCAGTGCCAGGGAAGGTGGAAGGGTTAGAGACTGCCCATGCCCGTTCTCGTGCTCACATTTTCAGATTTAATTTCCCCTCCTAAAGTGAAATCCTCTGTCCAGTTCAATTCCACTATTATAAAATATATTTGATTTTCAAAGAAATGGCTTTCTGGCCACTGCTCAACCACAGATAATTTTTTGGGGGTCCAATTTACTTTACTGTAGTTTTCCTTGGCTTAAAAATCCCAGCATTGCCACTGAGAACTCTCATTGCTTCTAGAAAGGAGTGTCAACTGCCCCAGGCTCTCATTCCAAAATTTTAACCTAATCCAATGTCATTCTGGAATCATTTCTAGATTTGTCTGTACATATCCTCATATGTATGTGTGTATAATATGTGTGTGTATACATAAAAAATGTATATATACTCATATATGTATGTATAATATACAGGTATGCATATGTACCTATATCTTAGGTTGGTGCAAAAGTAATTGCGGTGTTTCAAATTACTTTTGCACCAACCTAATATATTTATATATATTTAAACAGCAATTACTTTTACACCAACCTAATATATTTATATATATTTACATTTCTGTTTGTGAGTCTTCTTCATACTAGAAAAATGCAATGCTGGCAAAGAAATTAAAACATTAATTAGTTTATGGCTCTAGATTTCACAACTCAGTGAATACGAGGAATAATTTTGTAATGACCAAAGTGGAGTGTCCCTGTGATGACCTCACCTCTAAGCTTGAGAAGAAGCCACCCTTGGAAGTGAGTGATATTATACAACTCTAGTGATAAGACCGTTTGGAGTTAACTTGACCCAAATCCCCATATGGCAGACAGAAAACATCTGTGGGGGAGAAGCCTCTCCTGACAGCCAAACCCCTACAGGGTTTATCGGCTTTATGGAAACAGTTGTTGGCAAACACTCACTCCTCTCTGTGTCCCAATCTGATACCCTGCATCATGAGGAGGGGTGCTGTGGGGTGTCCCCTATGACAGCGGTTCTCAACTTTATCGGCACATGAGAATCACCTGAGGAACTTCCAAAAATACTCCCACTGGGGGGGGCTACCTGCAGAGAGTCTTCCCTCAGTGGTATGGGCGAGCCCTGGGTTCTTGAAAGGTGATTTCACAGTCCAGTTTGGGAACCACTGCAGTGGGATCACTAGCCCAAAGGTTCTTGAGACCTGAAGGTCTTAACTACAAAGGTAGCCTGTTTCTCTCTCTCTCTCTCTCTCCAGAGTGAAAGGTTGTGGAGAGAAAAAGGACAAGGAACGTATGGGGCCCTCTGGGGATCACAGGCCCAGGCACTCCAGCAGGGAGCCAATGGCTGGGTGGCTACAGCTGTGTGGACACTGCTGCACACGCAGCCCAGAGCTGGCACAGACTGTTGGAATCCTATAAGATATGCTCCTAGGAATGCAAAGAGGGCAGCCTGCCCTTTCTAGGTTCTTGAGCCGGAGCAGGCGGTCCCAGAACCGAACGATGGGGGTATGCACAAAACCACCAAAGGACAAGAGGACTCTGTTTTAGCAGATTCATTTATAAGGAAAATATCAGAAGCAAAAGGCACACATGGGAATATTGTTATTGGAAAGAGCATTTTGTTAAAGAATTTTTATAAATGGAAACTGCTTCAAGTTCAAGCCATATTTAAAAACACAACCACATGGGTGGCAGGAAGGAGGGTAACAGCTGTGTTCAAATATTTTTCTAAAGGGGTGAACATCCGACCTCATTCAGCTGTCTCTCCCCAGGGCCTGAGGGGGCTGTGTGGGTCCTGCTTGTGTTTGGAGCAGCCCCACTAGCACCTTCTGAGGCCTCGGTGACCCAGTCAGGATGATAAAACATGGTAGCTGGTAGATGTATCCCTTTTAGAGATAGTTTTTTTCTCCAGGATGATTTAAGAACAATTTATTTTGGTACTGGAGAGGAGAAATGACACAAACTATGTATAAATGAGTGAAAAAAGTCAATGGGCCAAAGTCCCTATGAAACTTGTGCCTGAGTGCAGTGTGAAGTCTGTGGTATTTGCCTCAGGGTTTGCTCAGGAATTTTCTCTCTTTCTTTGACCCGTGGCAGAATGGCCTGGGTTAATTTTAATTATTTCTCTGTGGTTGTTTGGGGATGGTGGTTGAGGGGGTCTGGGGAAATTGGAGAAAATAACTTTCTGAATAGACCAGAAGTGAAATTTGCTGTGGTGTGCAGCCCCCAATCTAATGTAGGCACCTTCTATGGCATTTTTTGAAACTGTTACAGTTTGACACAACCCTCTTGGGCATGATGGAACTTTGCGTTTCTAGAAAAACACATTTCTATGTTAAAGGAGGTGTAAGGTCCACCACTAGATGTCAGCTCCATGAGGGCAGGCAGTCGCCCCTGCTTCCCCAGTGCATCTGCCCCATGCACGTGACTTGCTTTGACCAATAGATTGCATCAAAGGTAGGTTATGTGACCTCCAAAGCTAGGCTTCAAAAGGCTTTGCAAGTTCTGCTCTTGCCATCGTCGGGCACTGCCCTGAGGCTACTGCCCAGAGCAGCAGCTGGCATGGGGGGCAGGTTCTCTGAATATATTTGTTGAACAAATGAAAGAGTAAATGTCTCATCTATGAACTTCCAGGAAGCATTTTGGAAATACAGTAGTTTCCCTTTATCCTCGAGGAGTACGTTCCAAGACCCTCAGGGGATGCCTGAAACCGCTCATAGTACCGAACCCTATATATACTACGTTTTTTTCTATATGTACATACCTATGGTAAAGTTCAATGTATAAATTAGGCACAGTAAGAGATTAACAACAATAACTAATAATAAAACAGAACAATTATAGCAAGATACTCTAATAAAAGTTATGTGAATGTGGTCTCTCTCTCAATACATCTTACTGCACTGTACTCACCCTTCTTATTGTGGTGATGTGAGATGATACGATGCCTGCATGAGGAGATGAAGTCATTCACCTAATAACGTGGGCATTGTGACTTAGTGTTAGGCTACCGTAAGGGTTTCCTGAACACAGGCATGTTGATACCACTACAGCTGATCTGATCACCGAGAAGGCTAATAAGTAATGGGTGGGGAGCATATATGAGTACAGCATGGAGATGCTGGACAAAAGGATGGTTCACACCCCAGGCAGGATGGAGTGTGAAAGCTCAAGACTTCATCACACTGCTCAGAATGGGGCACAATTTAAAACTTATGAATTGCTTATTTCTGGAATTTTCCATTTAATATTTTCATGCCATGGTTGACTGAAGGTAATTGAAACCGCAGAAAGCAAAACCATGGATAAGGGGAAATTACTGTAGACAAAAAAACCCTTAATACACATTTCCCCCCAAATTAATCATTTCAGTTCCCAGGAAACAAAAAGTTTTCCGACCTCCTATATTTTGTCTTATATAAATGTAATTAATGTAATAAAATCTGCTCCTATTCATAAGAACACTTTGTGAGCATGTACTGTGGAATCAGGCATTGTTCAAGGAGCTTTGTATATATTAACCCATTTTTATCCTTCCAACTGTATAGAAACAACTATGCCCATTTCACAGATGAGGAAATGGAGGCACAGAAGATTTAGTGACTTACTTAGGGACACTCAGCTAAGGAGTGGTGGAAGTGGCAGTCTGACTCTGGGTCTTGTTCCCCTGTCACCTCACCTTGTGCCTAGGAGTCATAGTTTTGCCTGCCCACCATCCCACTCCTTCGTCTGGGATGCTCCTGGCCCATTCCATCAACATGGTTTATGTTGATGCCCCTGACCCTCCCTCTGACCATAGTTTATTGGTTTATGGGTGAGCCCCTGACTCACTGGTTTATGAATTCTTTCTCCAGTGTTTTTGAACTTGAAATTAGCAAGGAGTCAGGGTCTATTTTTCTCCAATAACTGTAAAATGCAGGAACTGTTAGCAGCCATATCTGCCAACACAAGGAGACAGCTCTTTGCAACCAGAGAGAGAAAGGAAGCCAGGTGCTCAGAGAAATGGGAAGGAGAGACCACGAATGCTGGAGCAACCATTGAGCCTCTGGTTCTTCACATTCCCGTGACCTGCCATGCTTCTGCCATGGGATCCATTGTCTCTGTAATATTTCCCCTTTTGGCTGAAGCTATTTTGAATGGGATTTCTGTCACTTCCAACCTAGGTAGTTCTAACTAGCAGAGGCCTTTTTATCAACAAAGGAGACCTTCATCTACAGAGGGATCCAAGCCTTTGCCAGGTAGCCTTCCCCACAAGGCGGGGACGGTTTAGGAGGGCTTCCCACTTGTGTTCTTACTCCAGATGTTTTCAAAGATACTGCAGCAATTTATCCCATGCTCTCTTGTGAAGAGATGACCACTTTTTGCATCGAGTTGTGGAGACTGTTTCCCTCCTCCTTAAATTTGGGCAAGACACGTGACTTGCTTTGACCAATAGACTGCATCAGAGGTGGGTTATGTGACCTCCAAGTATAGGCTTTAAAAGGTCTTGCAACTTCTGCCCTTGCAATCGTGGGGCACTGCCCTAAGGCCACCGTATAAGGAAGACAGTCCAATCTCCTGGAGGATCAGAATCCTTATGGAGGAGAACTGAAGTGTCCCAGCAAAGAGCCAGAGGCATCTGCTACACTTGCATACGAGTTGTTCTGTTCATGGACCTCGTGGCCAAGCGGGCCCACCACCTGGGTGTGGCCACAGGAGTGACCCGAGGTGAGTCAGCAGAAAAACCAACCTTCAGAATCAAGAGAAATAGTAAATCATTGCCATTTTAATCCACTAAATCTTGGGATATTTCTTTCATAGCAATGTATAAGTGGTATAACTAGTTTTCCATGTTTTAATTTTCAAGTTTTTTAGTTAGTATTCCTAATGAAAACAAACACAGCTGAGAACAAGCGGGCGCCTCTGAATCTCCCTCAGCGCTGAGGTTTTGTTGTTTGGTGATGGTATGGGGGGAGCGGTTGTGACAAGAAAAGAATAATACCTCAGAAGACAGAGAGGGGATAGTTTCACCGTATTTGCAGTTGACCCTCAGCATACACAAATTTCCAGCCCCAGAGTTGATCCTTGAATAACAAGGATTTGCAATGAGTGGGTTAGTTGAACTGCAGTCAATTGAAAAAAAAAAAAAAACACCTCACGCATTAAGTGGACATGCACAGTTCAAACCCATGTTGTTCAGGTCAACTGTATTTTGTGGCTTGCAGAATGCTTTGGCACATACAAAGGTAAGAAAGTGTTCTTGCTACCTTGCAGGCTGCATTAAGTCTGAGCCCCCTAACTGTGCATAAGGAGGAACAGTGTGTGATGTCACCTGCCTGGGAGAAGGTGTGTTAGCTGTGCAATGACCCTCTTTGTGGAGGAAGCGCAGGGTGTCATTGATTGCTGGTCCGAAGAATCCCCCTTGCTGGAAAGGAGTGTCTGGCTGGGCCCCAGAATTGCGTGGCTCTGCATTGGCTCTTTTAGGCACAGTAGTTCTCTTGCTTCAGGTGAAACTGATTCAGGTCTAATTATTGGGAGCATCCAAAACTTGGGATATGTTAAGTTTCCAAATCTGGAGTTCTTGACTCAGCCAGAATGTTTAGAAATTACATGCGGTTTATACCTTTTTTCTTTTTTTAAGCAGTTTTCAAAAATTACAGTTGACATTCAATATTATTTTATATTAGTTTTAGTTGTACAGCATAGGGGTTAGACATTTACATAATATACAAAGTGATCTAGTACCCATTTAGCACCATACATAGTTATTACAATGTTTTTGACTATATTCCTTATGCTGCAGTTTACATCCTGTGACTATTTTGTAACTACCAATTTGTACTACTTAATCCCTTCCCCTTTTTTACACCCAGCCTCCCAACACCCCTCCCATCTGGCAACCGTCAATTTGTCCTCTGTATCTCTGTGTCTGTTTCTCCTTTGTTTGTTCATTTATTTTGTTCTTTAGATTCCACATATAAGTGAAATTATTTGGCATTTATCTTTCTCTGTCTGACTTATTTCACTTAGCATAATACCCTCTAGGTCCATCTATTTTGTCACAAACTTTTTTTTATGGCCGAATATTATTCCATTGTATATATGTATCACTTCTTCTTTATCCAGTTGTCTATTGATGAGCACTTAGGTTGCTTCCATAGCTTGGTTATTGTAAATAAAGCTGGAATGAGCATAAGGGTGCATATATCTTTTTGAATTAGTGTTTGGGATTTCTTCAGGTAAATACCCAGAAGTGGAATTGCTGGGTCAATAGGTAGTTCTACTTTTAACTTTTTGAGGAACCCCCATATGTCTTCCATAACGGCTGCACCAATCTGCAATCCCACCAACAGTGCAGAGGGTTCCCTTTTCTCCACATCCTTCTCAACATTTGTTGTTTGTTGATTTATTGATAACAGCTATTCTGACAGGAGTGAAGTGATAGCTCATTGTGGTTTTTATTTGCATTTCTCTGATGATTAGTGACACTGAGCAACTTTTCTATCTTTTCATATGTCTATTGACCATTTGTATGTCCTCTTTGGAGAAATGTCTATTCAGGCCTTCTGCCCATTTTTTAATTGGATCATTTGCTTTTTTGATGTTAAACTGTATGATTTTTTTTAAAATAAATTTTGGATATTAACCCCTTATCGGATATATCACTGGTGAGTATCTCTTCTCATTCAGTAGGTTGTTTTTTCGATTTTTGAATACTAATTTTGTATCCTGCTATTTACTGTCTTTTCCTTTGTTGTGCAAAAGCTTTTTACTTTGATATAGCCCCATTTGTTTATTTTTTGTTTCTCTTGCCCAAGGAGATATATCAGAAAAAATATATATTACTAAGAGCAATGTTAGAGAGTTTACTGGCTATGTTTTTTTCTAGGAGTTTTATGATTTTGGGTCTTACATTTAAGTCTTTAGTCAATTTTAAATTTATTCTTGTATATGGTGTAAGAAGATGGTCTAGTTTCATTTTTTTTTGCATGCATCTGTGCCATTTTCCCAATACCATTTGTTGCCTAGATGGTGTTTACCTTAATGTAAGTTCTTGCTTCCATTGTCATAGATTAGTTGATGATATAGGCATGGGTTTATTTCTGGACTCTCTTCCATTGATCTATGTGTCTCTTTTTATGCCAGCACCATGCTGTTTTCATTACTATAGCCTTGTTTTTATGTCCGGTAGAAC
The DNA here is from genome assembly GCF_964194185.1 of Rhinolophus hipposideros. Lineage (NCBI taxonomy): Eukaryota > Metazoa > Chordata > Mammalia > Chiroptera > Rhinolophidae > Rhinolophus > Rhinolophus hipposideros. Next base: position 8,247,427 of record NC_138057.1, on the reverse strand, counting down.
GACACCACCAATTTTGTTCTTCTTTCTCAAGATTGTGGTGGCTATTCAGTGTCTTTTGGGGTTCCATATAAATTTTGGGCTTATTTGTTCTAGTTCTGTGGAAAATGCCATTGGTATTTTGATAGGGATCACAGTGAATCCATAGGTTGCTTTGGGTAATATGGACGTCCTGACAGTGTTAATTCTTCCTCTCCATGCACCCTTCCTATCCACGAGCATCATACATGCTCCCTTTTATTTGCATCTTCTTCAGTTTCTTTCTTCAATGTCTTATAAGGAGGTCTTTTGCCTCCTGGATTAAATTTATCTCTAGGTATTTTATTTATTTATTTTTGGATGTAATTGTAAATGGGATTGCTGTCTTAGTTTCTCTTTCTGATAGTTCATTATTGGTGTATAAAAGTGCAACCGATTTCTGAATATTAATTTTGTGTCCTGCTACTTCACTGAATTCATTTATCAGTTCTAATCATTTTTTGGTGGAGTCTTTAGGATTCTCTGGATATAGTATCATGTCATCTGCAAATAATGTCAGCTTTACTTCTTCCTTTCCAATTTGGATGCACTGTATTTCGTTTTCTTGTCTGATTGCTGGCTGGGACTTCCCCTTTTTTCCTGATTATACTAGTTAGTGCATCCAAGAGCCTTTCCAGTGCTTTGCTGTTTCTCCCCCTAGTTATTGCTAGAAAACTACAGGCATGGAGAGCTGCAGGGTCTTGAGATATAATCAAGGGAAGCTCCTCAGTTTCCATAAGGCTGGGGGTGTCTAGGATGAATTGAGACAGACTTGGTGGGCTGCAGAGTTGGATGTTGGTTCCTAGGGGGCCTGCTCAGAGTGGGCAAAACTGCCTTCATTGTGACCAAATTCTCAGGGTCACATAAACTGGTGTCCAGTCAAATGTCTTGATTTTCCTGGGATTACACTCAAAAGAACTTAAGCCACAAGTGAGATTCAAGTGTCTGAAGAACTTGAGAAACAGAGATTGCAGGGAAATCTCTGGGGAATGATATTGTAGGGAAATTCCCAAATGGAGAGTTTCCCAGCAGGGGGAAGACATTCAGCAGGCTACAAGGTGAGCATTCAGTGTGGTGTGAGGACGGAGTGAGAGTCTAGGTAGGAATATACCCCCATTGTCCCTGATGGCACCAAGGCCTCTTTGCTGAGATTCCCACCCCACAGGGGCTGGGGGACAAAACCAAGAGAACTGCAGCTTCAGGGACTTAAACAACACTGCTGCAGGAAGGACATTCTCATGCCCACTGAGGAGATGAGTAGAGATAAGGTGGACCCTTCTGGGGGTGGGGCAGTCAGAGGTCAAGGGTAGGTGGCCTGGGCGTGAAGGACACTGTTGTTGGTGCCTGCATGAAGAAATTTGGCCATGACACTGACAGTTGCTGGGGTAGAACTTTGGCAACAGGGCCATAGGCTTTGTCCAGGCTGATGGGATGAACGCAGACAGCTCAGTGGGTGGATAAGGGGGCCACACAGCGGAGGGATTGTGGGATTATTTATTTCTATCAGGATATATAGTATGTACACACACACACACACACACACACACACACAACCACTTTTGGATTCCAGGAGTCACAGTAGGAGAGGGCTGATGTCCCATCCCAGAGCAAGTAGGGATTCCAGTCAAATTGTTCCAATGACCTGGGACCTACAAGCTGGAAAATCACAGGGACGTTCGGGTAATTTCCAGGTGAAACATTAAAGCTCAGAGAGGTGAAGTGACTTGTCAACAAGAGACAATATTGTCGAGCGGATGGGCTAAATCTGGCCCATGCCTGTTTTTGTAGATAAAGTTGTATTGGGACCCAGACACACCCATTTGCTGTGACAGTATTTATAGGAGAATAAAGATGGTACAAGGTCCCATCCTCTTTGTTCCAGAGTTGGAGGCATTCCCACTCTTTCCTATCAGGTAGATATGCAGAATAAGAACAAAGGCAAAACTCAACAATCATTCTGAATAGACATCATCAAAACAAGGATGTCTTGGAGCAAAAGATCCCACGTAGCTTGTAGCACCGAGGGCTGAGAGCAGCCTCGGCACCCATGCTGAAGCAATGGCTTGGGATCGAGTCAGTGCAAAACGCAGGGGCACTGTGGCTTCCCCAAGCAAGCGTCTTTTAAATTAACTCATCTCCACTAATAACCTGTGACAACTGGAACTTCAGTTGACGTAGGCTTTTCTTGCCAAGGGAGGGAGAAATGACATAAGAGATTTGTGAAAAGCTGCTAGAGAAGACATGATCCCATCTTTGGCAAAACTGGTTGGACCCAGAGTTTTGTGAAACCCTAAATATCTTTACCTGTATGCATCACAAATACCCCAGAGTATGGGGCAAGAAAGATTTAAAGAAAGGAGAGGAAAAGCGGATGGGAAAGGATGAAGGGAACCAATGAACTCTGTAATCTTCAAATGGCTGCTACAGAACATCTGGAGGTTGATAGTCCCCAGGAAGACAACAATCAATCCCGGACATGTCCTAGGTTGCAGGGGTGGCCCAGGAACAAACGGGTGCCAAAGTGCAGTGAGTGCTAAGCTGTACACGAGAGGAATGTAAAGAGACTCCCAGGTCCCCTGAGGTTGCTGCAGATCAGGAGGCCCCTGGCCTTGCCCATTTTCAAAGCCAGGGCAGCCATGATCCTTCTTTGGCAGCTGTGATGCAGACTCACAGAGACACTGGTCCAGCTGCCCTCCTTTTCTTCCTCCACTTTCTTCTTCAACCTCCAAGGAAGCAAAATATGAGTCACAGGAAAGGGCATTGAGACTACTAAGGAATCATTTCTGTGGGCATCAGCATTCTCATCTATCAAATAGGAGAGGTGTGGAGGAGAGCAATGAATTCCCAAACTTTTATTTTAAATTAATAGATACTGTTTTTCAAACAAAATGTTCATCAAAACAAAGTGGAAACACTTCGGTTGAGAGATGGTGGCCACAGCAGTTTCACAAACAGAAATGAATTGTCTCATGGTTCTGGGGGCGAGATATCCTCAGTTAAGTGCTAGCAGAGTTGGTTCCCACTGAGGGCTGTGAGGGAAGGCCTCTCTCTGGCTGGTAGACGGTGTCTTCTCCACTCACACTGTCTTTCTTCTAAGCATATCTCCATGTCCAAATTTTCTTTTTTTATAAGAATATTGGTTATGTTGGTTTAGGGCCACCCCAAGACTTTATCTTAACTTGATGACCTCTGTAAAAACCCGATCTTCAAACGAGTCGTTATTCTGAAATATTGTGGGGTAGGAATTATGTAAATTTGAGGGGGATACAATTCAACCCACAACAGTCTTTCTTGCTCCAACCCATCCTGCTCTCTTGGAGACTCCTACCGTGTTTCATCGAAAATAAGACCTCACCAGACAATCAGCTCTAATGCGCCTTTTGGGGCAAAAAATAATATGAGATCCGGTCTTATTTTACTATAACATAAGACCAGGACTTATATAATATAAGACCGGATCTCATATTAATTTTTGCCCCAAAAGGCGCATTAGAGCTGATTGTCTGGCGAGGTCTTATTTTCGGGGAAACACAGTAGGACACCGCCATGGAAACATAGAGCTCCAGACATAACTTGGAAAGCTGACTAGAGAAACTTATCAGCGCTTTTCCTGAGCTCTAACAGTCAATACATCAGCGAAGATATGTGCTAAATTAAGCTTTTTGAAAATATGTGTTCACCCAGTGCCCAGATTTTGGTTTCTAAAAACCATTCGCCATTGAGTGAAGCCCAGGGTCCTTGAAGAAATGGCAGCTTCCAGGACTGGGTCATGGAAAGTATGAGATGAGTCTGAAGTAGTTTTTTGTGCTAGAAAGTAATGATGGGCACATGTCAAATGGCACAGTGTAGGGGTGGGGAGCAGAGAGAGAAAAGAAAAAAGAGAAGAATGAAGGACACAGAAGTCTGCTTGAAAAGGCCCCCACTGGCCAAATCTAGGCTAATCTGAACATCAAAATAAACTGATTATAACAGATCATAACCCTTAGAATAAAACAGTAAGCTATGAGTCTATATTGATAGAAATGCATGAATAAAGAAACAAATGTGGAAAAGGAATGTGCTTCCTTATAGTCTAATGCCAACTGGGAAAATTATAGTTAGTTAGATTTAGAAAATCACCATTTGCAACCATCACAGTAATAGTTAATTTAGACAAGAATCATCGTTAGATGTTAAAACTATGGGAAAGTATGGTGGCAAGCAGGATATTTACGTAGTCTCTAAGTATATCCCAAGTTATTTATTAATTTAAAAGGGAAAAATAGTAACTTTACAGTGGAGAAATCTGGAAGACATCCTCTTAATTAAGTGCTCAGTGTTAACAAAATGACAGTTGGGACAAACCGATATCATGCGCCTCCTGATATGATGCAGTAAGGACACAACAGGATTTTTGTGCTATTTTTGCTGTATTAGTTTCCTATGGTTGCCATAAAAAAAAAATTACCACAAATGTGGTGGCTTCAAACAACAGAAATTTATTCCCTCACAGTTCTGGAGTCTGAAGTCTGAAATTAGTGTCAAAATTAAGGTGCTGGCAGGGCCCTGCTCCTTCCAGAGTGCTGGGGGAGAACCTAGAGACGTTCTTTGCCTCTTCCAGCTTCTGGTGGCCTCTGGCACTCCTTGGCTTGTGGCCACACCACTCCAGTCTCTGCCTCTGCGGTCGCATCACCTCCTCCTCTTCCGTTAGTGTGAAGCTTCCTGACTCTCTATCAGGATTTGCATGGCTGCACTGAGGGCCCTCCTGGATGCTCCAGGATGACTTTCCTAGCTCAAGATCCTTAACTTCATCACATCTCCAAAGACCCCTTTTCCATATAAGATAACATTTACAGGTTCCAGGGATGCAGACCCATTATCTTTTGTTTTACTGAATAATATCAACATTATGCAGTACCTGCTAAAAATGCAAAACCAAATCACTTTGTGAGGACACATCATACAGATCAAAACCGACAGCATTCTACAGAACAATGGGCCTGTGCTCTTTCAAAAAATTGATGTTATAAAAGACAAAAAAAAGAGTACGTACCAGTTGGAGATTAAAGGAGCCTAAAGAGACATGAAAAACAAATGCAATGTGTAATCCTGGATTGGATTGGGGATGGAGACAGCGGTGCGGGAATGCTGCAAAGGACGTTATCGGAACAATTGATAACATTTGTAACGACAGTAATGTATCAATGCTAAGTCTCCTAAATTTTATGATATACAAGAGAATGTTCTTGTTCTGAGCTCATGCTACAGCATGTAAGTGTACAGAGGCATGATTTAAGGCTAAAAGGGTATCTCAAACTAGTTCTGAAAAAAATGCTAGAGATATATAGATATAGATAGGTGTCTATATCTTTCTATCACCTATCTATCTGTCTATCTATCATCTATCTATCTATCAATCATCTATCTATATCGTCTATCTTTCGATCTATTATCTATCTATCTATCTATTCATCTATCTATCCGTCTATCATCATCATTATCATCATCATCTATCTATCAATCATCTATCTATATTGTCTATCTATCTATCTATCTATCTATTATCTATCAATCTATGAGAGACATAAAGCAGATGTGGTAAAATGCTAAGAATTGGTGAATTTGGGGAAGGTTATATGGAAGTTCTTTGTACTACTCCTGCAAATTTTCTCTAAGATTTCTATCAGTTTGAATTACAAAAGAATAAATGTGCTCTATTATGACTCATGAATGTGGATACAATTTCATGTCACTGGAAAATTCAGACCTAATGAATTAGTTAAGCTGGAGGCAGGCGTGCATCTCCACTAGTAGTGGGACTTATGTAACAGTGGGTGGTGACATGTCTGTGAAAGGGCCACTCTGCTCATGTAATATTGAAACATTAGTGGCAGAGCAGACAGTCTGTGGGGGGAGCCTTTTAAAAAGTTTTTTCCTTTTTTCCTTTTTGGAACACTTTATTGAGATATAATTCACACAATTAAAGTGTACAATTGAATAGATTTTAGTAGATTCACAGAATTGTGCAACCATCACCACTGTCACTTTCGGGACACTTTCATCCCCTGCAAAAGAAACCCCATAGCTTTTATCTATCACCTCCATCTCCTCAGCCCCCACCCCAGCCTCAGGCAACCACGAGTCAACTTTCTGTCTCTATAAATTCACCTATTCTGTACATTTCATGTGGAGTCATACAATGTGGCCTTTTGTGACTGGCTTTTCATTTAGCATGTTTTCAAGGTTCATCCATGTTGTAGCAGGTATCAGTACTTCTTTCTTATTATGTAAGTGAGCCAAAGATGGCCCTAGCTTGTTTATTTCTTCACAGCAGACTGAAACTCTTTAGCTCAAAAGCCCACCAGTGCCACACTCAAAATTTTACAGTTCCAGTTATTTTAAGAATAACTCAAACAAGTGAAATTTTAGCCATTGAGGGTCTGTCTGCTTTGTGTACCCTGGAAAGCTACACTCAGTGTCTACTGGCCCTTGGTAAGATACAACCTGTGGTTTTAAGGTCCAAGTGCTATATGGCCCTCAGAGCTCTCTTAGCCGAAGACTCCCTGCCTTGCTGCTGAGGAATGTCCTCTAGACACCGAAGCTCTCTTTCTGACTCCCCATCTCCTGGGCTTTCCTTTGCCCTTCTCTCTTTAGAGATGCTGGACCCCTACATACCCATAGTCACATGCTGTGAGGAACTTCTTGCATACAACCCTGTCCCAGAGCTTCCCAAGAGACTTCAGTGTGTTCTACCGCCTCTGATGGTTATCCCTTTTCCTTGACCACCTCCCAAACCTCTCATACACATACAATTCCTTTTTATTGCTGAATAACATGCCACTGTAGGAATAGACCACATTTTGTTGATCCATTCATCTCTTAATGGACATTTGGGTTGTTTCTACATTTTGGCTATTATTTTTGCTACTACGAACGTCCATGTACAAGTTTTTGTTTGAATACTTGTTTTCATTTCTCTTGAGTATAGACCTGGGTGTAGAATTGCTGGGTCAGATGGTCATTTGTGTTTAATCCTTTGAGGAACTTGCCAGACTATTTTCCAAAGTGGCTGCAGCATTTTACATTCCTACCAGCAGTGCATGAGAGTTCCAATTATTCCACATCTTTGCCAAAGCTTGTTATCTGACTTTTTTATTATAGCCATCCTAGTGAGTATTAAATGGTATCTCACTGTGGTTTTGATTTGTATTTTCCTGATGACTGATGATATCTAACATTTTTTCATGTGCTATTGGAGATTTGATATCTTCCTTGGAGAATTGTCTATTCAGATCCTTTGTTTATTTTTAAATTGGGTCATTTGGTTTTTTATTATCAAGTTTTAAGAATTCTTTGTATATTCTGGATACAAGTCCCTTATTGGATATATGATTTTCACGTATTTTCTTCTATTATCTGGGTTGTCCTTTTGTTTTCTTGATGGAGTCATTTGAAGCACAAAAGTTTATAATTTTGATGAAGTCCAATTTATGTATTTTTTCTTTTGTTGTTTACACTTTTGGAGTTAAACTTAAAAATCTATTGCCAAATCCAACATAAGATTTAGCTCTATGTTTTTTTCTAAGAGTTTTATAGTTTTAGCTCTGACATTTAGGGCTTTGATCCACTTTGAGTTAATTTTTGTCTTTAGTGTAGGATCCTTTGCATGTGCATATCCACTTGTGTCAGCACCATTTGTTGACAAAACAGTTCTTTCCTCATTGAATTGGCTTGGTATCCTTGTCTAAAATCAATGGAGCATAGATACGTGGGTTTGTTTCTGGACTCTCAATTCTATTCCATTGATCTGTAAGTTTATCCCTGTCAGGACCACAATGTCTTGATGCTTAGAGTATGAAGCCTTTTATGTGACTCTTTCCCAACTAATGAAGTGCTCAGATCAGGCGCTATCCCCTGTACCTAAGGCTGTGGTGCCTTTTAAAGGTGCTTCTGTCATAGGTATTATGTCCTGGTTGCAACTCTGTCCATATCCTTTGTTTCTCCTCTTTTTCAACCTTTCTGTGGGCCTTTTTTGGTCCACTCCACCACTCAGGAGCATTCCCCATAGACTAGGGGCAGCGGCTCATAATGACGTGAAGCAGTAAGAGACCTGGAGCGGGGCAGTGATCACACCCACAACCTCCAGGAAGTAGGCGAGGGTGGGGGAGAGTTCCTCTGAGCTCCTTGACTCCCATTGGCACAGGTCTTTGGTTTACTGTTCATACTTCACTTTTTCAGCTCTGGTTTGAGAATACCAAAGTTGAACCCAAAGTATAAAATAGCTTAATGACACAAGGAAAGTATATTCCAGAAGTAGGAAAATAATCACTAGAAAGAAAAGGACATGGGCCCAATTCTTCAATATTTGGGCCTTTAGCTATCAACTGTGCTCTAGCCTCTCATCCCCTTAAAGGGAGGTGAAAAAAAGATGCTGAAAAGTGAATACCTTTGTCATCAGGAGTACAATGGCTTTAAAAACCATCCTCAACTGAAAACATTGCTAGAAAGGGAAATTTTACAGCTTTGCTAGGGGACATAATAGAATTTGGAACTGGAAAGGCAACTGAAAAGAAGCAAAGGTCACTGCCTTCAAGAGAGAAATACTGGGAAGAGGAGACTGCCCAAAAGAATGCTTTCCCTGTGGAAGAGGGACGTGCAGGTTGCTCAGATTGCTTGTCTCCAGAATGAGGTCGCTTCAGGTGCTTTGCTGGGAAGTGAGAAGACCTTATATAATCTGGGAATGTCCTTAATGAAAGCATCACGGGAGATATGTTAGACAGAGGAAGCATTGATTGATACTTCTCATCTGGAGTCCAGTTAGAATGGGACAGGAAGCAGGAAGGAGTTCAGGACCACCTAGGAGGGTCTCTTTGTTTCCTGGATGAGAAAATAACATCTCCGTTTTGCAAATAGGAAGTGAAATATAAAGAAGGCAAGACCAACGCCAGATTTAAGTTGTACAATCAGAATTCCAGAGTCTATATCAGCATTATCACCACTAGCTCCTGACTCTGGAGGTCTTAGGAAGGAAAATGTAAATGGCGTAGAGAAAAGATCTGGCTTAAACTGGCCAATTGCATCCAGGGGGCTCATCTTAGGCTCCTTGTCCTTCTCTGGTGGCCAGTCTTTTTCCTTTGCCTATAACAATGCATATTTTTTATAAGCACTAGGATAACCACAGAGTGGATTGAGGACTCTCAGGGGCTTCCTTTGCACAAGGTAAGGTGAGTATAGTATGACGAGGGTCCCTAGAGCTGTGTTCTCTGGGAGCTCTGGGGGCTTTGGTCTATTTCCAAGGTGTTATAGTATATAAGTAGGGATTTTTTTCATACCTTAATAATATTTTTTTACATGATAAGTACACATTGATTTTAAAAAGGCAACTAAGCAAAAGGATAATAATAATTACCTAGTACTCCATCTGATTAGATAACTATTGATAATATTTTCTTTTTTTAAACTTTTATTTATTTAAATGTGTTTTTCCAGGACCCATCAGCTTCAAGTCAAGTAGTTGTTTCAGTCTAGTTGTGGAGGGCGCAGCTCACAGTGGCCCATGTGCGGATCAAACCCGCAACCCAATTGTTAAGAGCATGGTGCTCTAACCAACTGAGCCATCAGGCTGCCCCAATATTTTCATATTTACTCTTCATGACTTAAAAATACACACAAACACATGCACACATATTTGATTTCTTCAAAAATTGAGTCTTACTGTACAATATTCTTCTGTAATTTTTTTTTTACTCAGCTATGATGAATATCTTCCCATGTCAACTGAAGTCTTTCATATCAATTTTAGTAGTTGCACAACATTCCATCCCATAGATGTATCACAACCTTTTAGTGGATAGTATATTAGATCAATAATGATAATAAGAGTAACACATTTTTGCCTTTTTTGAGCACAGCCAGAATAGGGCTCTCTGTTAGAAAAACCTCCGTGTCTCCTAATTTTGCTTAATGAAACAACTTATTGTTTCATTAACTCCTGTAAAAAGGAGGACCAGAGAAACTATCAACCCCATGCCAGGCAAACACTGAATCCGGTTTAAGAATTTCTTAGTTATAATAAAATGTAAATAACTATATACCTGTAAACAATTACTTTAAATGTAAATGGATTAAATGCTCCAATCAAAATACACAAGGTGGCTGACTAGATAAGAAAAGAAGACCCTTACATATGTTGCCTACAAGAGACTCACTTCAGATCGAGAGACACACACAAACTGATAGTAAAGGGATGGAAAAAGATATTTCATGAAAATGAAAACAAATAAACAAAAAGCTGGGGTACAATACTTATACCAGACAAAATAGACTTTAAAACAAAGGCTATAACAAGAGACAAAGAAAGACTCAGTAATCCCACTTCTGGGTATTTATCTGAAGAAACCCAAAACGTTACTTCAAAGGGACATGGGCATCCATATGTTCATTGAGGCATTGTTTACAATGGCCAAGATGTGGAGGCTGCCTGGGTGTCCATCAGTGGATGAATGGATAAAGAGCTTGTACATACATACAATGGAATAATACTCAGCCATAAAAAAGAATGAAATCTTGCAGTCTGCAACAACATGGATGGACCTAGAAAATATTGGGCTGAGTGGAGTAAGTCAGACAGAGAAAGACACATGCCATATGATTTGTCTTATATGTGGAATCTAAAGAACAAAATAAACAAAATGAAACAAAAACAAACGCATAGATGCAGAGAACATTTTGATGGTTGCCAGATGGGAAGGGGATGGATGAAAGAAGGGGAAGGGATTAAGAAGTACAAATTGATAGTTACAAAATAGACATGGGGAGGAAAAGTATAGAGTAAAGAATATAGTCAATAATATTGTAATAACTATGTATGGGGTCAGATGAGTACTAGATGTATTGGTGTGATCACTTCATAAGTTCTATAAATGTCTAATGACTATGGTGTACACCTGAAACGAATTTAATATTGAATGTCAACTGTAATTGAAAAATAAAAAAAAAATATTGAAAAAAAGAATTCCTTATTTCTGATGGTTCCCTTAAGCACCAATGAAATTGATGGCTTCCCTGAAATAGCACCTAAGTGAGATAATACATTTAAAGTGATCTGTAAGATATAAAATTGCTATATAATTCTTATAACAACAACAGTATTGTTACTATAAGTTAAGTTCTAGACTTTGGGTCTACAGTGGGAATCTACAGAAGCATTAGAATTATACAAAGCAATAGCTTGCCTCACTTTAGCCATAGTTGTGCCCCTGAAAGTTTGTGACAAACTAAACATTTAATGAATCATATTATGCATTTCTACCTAAAGTTAAAAATGGCTCTATTTTCCTTCAGATTGATGTTCAACTTTTCCTGCACGTAAGTCCTCGCCCTCCCTGCCCCCAAGAGGTTAAGGTTGTACAAACACTTAAATCTTCTATGGGACCAGCTAAAGGCTTTGTCTGTGTGCAGGGCATCCTGTTTGCTGCCTCCCCGCCCCCACCCACCACCACCACCACCACCACCTTGCCGTCTGCCCACCCACCCTCACCCTCCCTGCTCTGCTTCTGCCTGGGGAGTCTGGCTTGTGTGGACTGTGTTCTACAGCTGCTGGGCCCTCTGGCTTTTGGGTGGGTTTGACTAATGGGGGCCCCAGCAGAAGATCAGAGGGAGGGAGCAGAGCAAGGCCAGGGTATTCATTGCTCTGACTTCCTCCGTGCAAAGTCCGCTCTCAAGGAGGTGTCCTCCTCACAGCACTCTCCTTCCAGGTTCTCATAACCTTTCCCTCCTTCATCCCATGAGGTGTGGTGGTAACAGTTCCACTGCATGGCTACCTTGCCTCTGTCTGCACCTTGTAAGTAGCAAAGTAACCCACTGTCGCGCAGGGGACCCTGCTCGCTGCGCCATTTGTCGTGCAGGGTCTCAGCTCCCACTCCCCGCCCAAGAACGCAGGACACGGTAAGGCCAAAAAGGAAAACCCACGGAGCCATAGGTAGGGGAGTCAAACCAATATATTCTCGCTGGCGGCTGGGCTGGAGACACGGGAAGCAGGATCTACATAATCTGCCTAACAGCAGTCCGCGCTTGCCAGCCACCATCTTCTTGCTAGCCCCCATTCCTTTCTGCTAGCGTAGCCACAGCCGTTATATTAGTGGCCAATGGCCTACGGGTTACAGCTGATGGCCAACTAGCCACAGCTGCTGGCCATCTGATCACAGTTGATGGCCATTTACTACCCGAGCCAGCACCTTTCTATGTGAGGCCGAGAGCCTGGAAACTGTTTTTTGGGGGCTTTGTGCCCACACCCACCTTTCACTGAGTGTGCCTTCTGTTTCCTGTTGAGCCCTGCCTCATAAAGTCTGGAGTTTAGGAACCCTTCAATAGTAGATTGAGCCCTTCCTTCTTTGGTGGCTGGAAGCCAAGGGAAGCTTTGCTACTTGTTACTCTGGCTCTGTGAGTTAAAGATAAAGCCACGCAAAAGAGGGCACAGGGTCAGGCACCGAGGATCTGGGCGTCACCCAGAAATGACAAAATCACCACTGGGAGAAGAGCACAGTGGTGAGGTATTTACACTCGGTGCTGTGCTTCCTGGGTTCGAATACAGCTTACTGTGGCGGCCAGACTTGACAGTGGCCTCCAATGACCCTGCCTCCTGAATTTTGCCCTGTGTAATCCCTCCCTTTGAATGTGGGTGGGAACTGTGACAGCTTCTATCAATAGAACATGACAAAGGTGATGAGATGTCATTTCCATGATTTGGTTGCATGAGATTGTAACTTCCTTGCTAGCAGACCCTCTCCCTCCTGGCTTTGGTGGTATGAGCCACTGAGCTGTCAGGAATCATAAAAAGAAGACTGTGAAGCAAAGAAATGAGGTGGCCTTTGGCCACATCAGCTGGGAACTGAGGCCCTCATCCCAACAGCCCTCAAAGAGCTGCCACCTGCCAACAACCATGTGAACTTGGAAGCAAATCCTTCCTCAGTCAAGTCTCCCAGTCAAACCCTAGCCCGGGCTGACACCTTGATTGCAGCCTCATGAGAAACCCTGATCATCAGCTAAACTGTACCTGCGTTCATGAAGCCGTGAGATAATAAATAAACTTCGTTTTTAAGCTGCTACGTTTGTGGTCATTTGTTAGGCAACAAAAGATAACTAATATACTTCTATCTGTGTAACTGTGAGCAAGTCACCAAACTAATTTCTGTCTTAGTTTCGTCATCTATAAAACCAGAATTAGAATAATCATCAGACACGTCTGCTTTGCAGGGCTGAGGTGAGTATGAAATGAGTTAACTGTAATATGTTTAAAGAAGCACCTGTTACAGAGGTGGCTCATCACACATAAATGTTGGCTAGTGTTGTTAGAGAAAATGCCACAAGTCCTTCAGAGTGACATTACCTTCCCTGATCCTGAGATTTGGTTGACCTTCTTCCTCTGCTCCTGCCCCCAGGGCACCCCAACTTTCACCCCTCATTTGTCTCTTTGGTAAGCCTGGCATTCAATAAAAACTTTTCACAGAGCAGAAAGCACCTTGCAGAGCCCAAAAGCATGAAAGCATGACCCTGAACCTCTGCCGAGACTTAGCCACCCTCTATCATCCTCTCTATGGGCTTTTCCCAGTGGCGATCTCTGAATTCACTAGAATATCAGCTGGAAACACAGCTGTGCCCAGGAGCAGAGTACAAAATCTGGATGCCTGTTTGGTGGCATTTATTATAACACACCCCTCTAGGGGCCAGCAGAGCATCAGAGAACCGCGACTCGCGGAAGCCAGAGAGGAGCTTGGCCAGCTCTGCCTCTCTCAAAACAGTGTTCAGCTCCTAATGTGCCATTTTGCTGTTCTGCCCAGAGCTTGGATCCTTCTCTCTTCTTAGGGTCTGAAAGAGCCTTTCTTGTCAAGCAAGGAGGCTTTCTTGTTGAACCTTCTTTCCCACACCTTCTCTCGCATCAACTCCAAATTTTCGGATCCATCTTTTTACCAGAGTGAGGCAAGGCCTCCGAGCTCCCTCCTTTCTTCTTGTTTCCATCCACGTTCCTTTTTCCTCACAGCACCTCACATGCAAAAAGATTTCTCCCTTCCCATCCAGCAGGCTCTCTCTCTTCCAAATTCACTTTTACCTCCTCTTTCTACCTACTTTGATTTGATGGACATGGCGGATTTCCATTGTCCCAAAAGTCTTCCCCCTCCCCCCCCCGCCAAAAGAAACACACGAATGTTTACCTGGGTATGCCAGACAGAGGTTTATCTGTCTGGTTGGTTCATTTACATGCACAGTATTTTCCCCAATTATAAGCTGTCCCCCACCCCATGCTGTGGGTGAGAAAACTGACCAAAAGAGGAAAATAAACTTGCACTAAATTAGCCTCCAGCTAGTTGTCACCCCAGGGGTCAAATCCAGGTGTCCTGGCCCAGAGTAGATTCTGTTAGACAACAGCACTGCCCTGTTTTCTGGGTCCAATCAGTTGTGCCATAGTCAAGGTAACTTTCTGACCTGTCCCGTAGGACACGCTCCCAGTGAACTGGAAACCCCATGAGGTTAGCGCTACCTTGTATTTCCATGTACTATCAAGAGCAGGATGTAGGAAGCACTCAGGAAATATGGGGCCACTTGAATCCAGTGTCTCTTTCAAAGCAGAGGGCAGGTAAACCTGAAGAGGTCCGCCCTGGTTTAGAACAACAGAACTCCGCACTTCCAGATGGAGTCTTTCTGGAGGTGGGTTCACAGTACCATTCTCCCTTTTAGTGCACTGACAGCTTTCAGGGGTCTCTGTGCGTTCTGTGTGAGTACCAGGAAAAATGATTCCTCTCATGGCCAACCATGGTTTTTAACATGTGAGTAAATCCTCTGCATCTTTTAAATCTGCCTCCACTGCGCTCAGGGCTGCAGCACCCAGGGGAGAAAAGCAGAAATGCAGAGTGCATTTGCCCACGGGTGGATTTTATTATTAGCAGCAATATCACCTTCTCTTTTTTTCCTTTTTTTTGGGAAAAAGGGGGGGGGCGGGGAGAGCACTACAGTCCTGTGCATGGGTGGGCGGATGAGTGGGTGGATAGATAGAAGAGGGAGTTCCCTTTTTGGGGTCTCATAGTTTGTATGCAATTTACTTCCATTCATCTGGAGGGTATTGATACTGATTGGAAGCAGCTTGAGCTGAAACTGCCTTCAGCGTCACAAATATGCTGAACTCAATCAGGGATCTCTTATGCCCCCCACCCCCCATCAACTCCTGCTTTATTTTAAACAAAACTCCCTCCAGTGTCCTTAACCTCAGGTAACCAGCACTGCAATTCTTGCAATTTAAACTGAAAGCACTACATAATAGAGTTAAAAAACAATGAAGTACAGAGAGAGGAACAATGAAATCCCAGGTATCCTCCTCCCAGTGAAGCTGTTAGCAGTAGGGCACTTGCAGAAAAATATTAACTCCTGAATCAGGGAAGATTTTACAGGGAAGACTTTACAGAAAAGAAACCTCTCTATACGCACAGCTCTGCCCTCTGATTTGATTTCCTACCTGTGAGAAATCATTCCAATTAGCACCTGACCACTCTAGATTCTTCTTGCTACTGGCTGTATTGTATTCCATTGCATACAATCGATCGATCTCCATTGATAGTAATTTTGGTGGCTTGGAGTTTTTCACATGGCAGCTTTGGGGACAGACATCTCCTGGCTGGAATGTGGTGCCTGGCGGCACGTCGGTCCTGCTTAAGGAGTCCGCCAGCCCATGGCCAACCGAGCCTGAGGACTCTTGGAGATGCTCCATCTAGCAGTAAGGCCCCACCACTGGGTGGGACAGGGCCCAGAAACCAAATGCTAAAGAGGCTTAACTAAAGATACTGGGATGCTATGCACTGGGGTGGAGTGGGGAGAACATTCTCAGGGAGTTTGTGACATGGGTTCTAGTCCTACCTCCACAGAAGAGTAAACCACACGGGGGCACTCACTGTGCTCTGACTCTAAGCCAGTCCCTTCATGCATGGCCTTTCCTCCTCATTACAGTGTGGGGACTGTCACCCCTTACAGCTGGGGGAACTGTAGTAGGTTGCCTGCCCCAGGCCAACACTATTCTAGTCTCGTGGTACATGCATCTCTGATCATTCCCAGTTTGAAATTCTTTACATCCCAGCATCGCTTTGCCCTCCTTTCAGCCACCCTTTTGTAATTTTTTTCACCCTCTCCTTCAGGATAAATGAAATGAGGCCAGCAGATACTTATTGAGCACCCACTCTTTGCAGGCACTCTGGTTCTCCTGATCCTATAGGTTTCCAAATGGGAGGCACACTGGTCTAAGGAATTCTATGGTCTCAAGTCACCTGCTTTGGGCCATAGACTCAAGAAGCCTACTTCTTGTGGCCTCCTCAGGAGGTTAATGACAGGACACCCTCCTGACATAGGGGACAACTGGTTTGAAGGGAGGGGCTGGTAGTCAAGTGGCTCCTTCCTGCCTTCATCTGTCTTCTGTCAATGTGACGAGTGCTCTGTGTTGGAGGCTGCACCAAGAGGTTACACCCAGGTTCAGGGTCACACGGAGCTTGGAGTGGAAGGATCTTAGAGGTTTCCAAAGCCAGGGTCCAGGGGTGGGATGAGGATAGACAGCATGCTTCTCCAGGGCTGGTGTCTGAAGGAGGAGATGTATACAATCAGAAAATGTCAGCTGCACCCTGTTCCCACTGCTTACCCTTAGTACCCATGGGAAATGGGTCCTGTGAGGTGATAGCAAGTGGTCGGCCATCAGGCCTCCTGCTGCCGTCCAGCCCCTGGGCTGTCAACAAGGTTGTGGGACCTCCTCAAACTGCTTCAAGGTGTGAATAATAACAACGCAGCCATTCATTGAGAAGTTCCTAAAGCCAGGCTCTGTCTAAGCTGGGCACAAGTCAGATATCAATAACCACATTTCAAGATAGGAAAACGGAAGCTAGAACTAGGAAACTGTGTGTCCCAGAACACAGAACACTTAGAAACTAGGCAGACAAACTGTGTGAGCCCGACACAGGGAGGAAACCTGGGTGGCAGCCTGGGGTGGACGGGAGGTGGCTCTGGCTGGGGCACGGGGAAGCCGTTGCATTATAAAAGCCCTTTGGGCCTTGTCTTCCTTGAATGGGGCTATTTATTGGTGAATCCATAATGTTGGAGCGGACTGGACTCCTTGGCAAATCCCTTGGCAAACCCCTTGGCAGACTTTCCTTAATGGAACATCCAGAGAGAAAAAGTCCCGTGTCCTACTCCGGGTCCCTCGTAACCTCCGGCCCCACCTACAGGATCTTGTTTGCTCTGGCAGACAGGGAGCCCATTCAGAACCCTGGGTGGCACAAGCAGAGTCTGGCCCTGGAGTCTGGCCGGTTAGGGTGGGCCTGGGGGAGGTCTCTAGAAGCCTCCTTTGGTTCAGTGGGGGTGGAGCACTGACTTTATTCTGGCCGAGGAGAATGACTGACTTTACAGTTTAGTCTTGCTCCATAAACCAGAAAGCCACTTCCAGCTGGTGGAATGAGGCCTGCTGGGCGGGTGTCTGGTGCCATCCTGCCACGGGAGGGTGGCGGCCCGGTGGGCTGAGGCCTCTGCTAGCTGCAGGGAAGGCATTTCTATGGCTGTCAGCAGCAGGAGTGGTGCCAGGCCCTGTACACAGGAAACACATTGGCTCTACCTGCTCCCGGCTTTGGACACCCGCAGCTTCCCAGCTCAGCGTTTTAATTATGCTGCCGTCAGAGACTTTCTTTTTATACAAGGAGGGGAAACACTACCTTGTGTCAGGCTCAAACCACATCTGATTAGGAAGGGACGTGAGTGAAATTCACAGCAAGCTGCCCCCGGGGGGGTCTCCCCTCCTTGGAGGTCAGACAGGTTCTCATTTCCAGCTTCTTTCTGGGCGAGCCCAGCCCCAAAAGAGGAAGAAATCTGGTTGCCTCCCCAGGGGCGGCCCCTCAAACGAAAAGCAGGGCCACCGAAAGGAACGTTTTGCAACGTTTCTCCCTCCTGCCTCCTTTCCCTTGCCAGCCACAACTGTGCATGACTAGCTGAAGGTGATTATGTTTAAATATTTTTTTAAAATGCTTAGCTAAATACGTTGGCTTGTTTGCTTTTTGCTGATAGTTACAGTGGACCCACAGAGCCCTTTCAAACCTCTTCAGTGTTTTGGAAAGTGGATAAGAGACTCATTCAGTGACGCGCTAAGTTTGACCGAGCCAGGAATAAAGCATGGATTTCATGAAATGAGGAATAGCCTCAGACCACACACAGAGACACTTCTGAACTCAGCGCTGCCCGCCCGCCTCCCTCTCTCTCCAGCACACACATCCCACCCTCTGTCCTCCTCCTCACACTGATGTGGGGGTGTAAAAAACTCTTCCCTCCCATGTGTTTAAGTTCTTCTACTGAGCTAATAATCAAATTAACATGGGGCAGACTAACAGGAGAAAATTCCCAAGTTTATTATCCGTATGTACAAGCAGGCTCCATTAGGATGTGACCTGAAGACACATTGGGCAGTTGAGGTTTATATGCCATTTTGGACAAAGAAGAAGTGGGGCAGGAGTCTGGGATTTCAAAGGGGAAACAGGCAATTCACAGGTAGAGGAGAAACAGCAAACATGTGGCAAACAAATTCCTGCTGGGCCACCCAGAAACAATGGGACAGAGGGGGGAATCCTGCAGAACAGGTTCTTGCATGGATCCTTCCTGTCTGCCACACTTAACTCAAATAGGCTAAGGTGAGAAAGCTCAGGTGAATATGGTGCTTCCCTTACTGAAGCTGACCTTTCCCTCCCAATTCCCTTAGGCAGGAAAGAGGGAGGGTCAAAGTTCTTTCTAAGCCTTTCATTTCTTAATAAGCATTTTAAAATCATAACCCAAAGGGCACATTTTGGGGTGGCAAAACTTTGGTCCCCTTCACTGACAAAGTGGATGTGACTGACAGCAAGAAAGCCCATTAGCAGTGTCCCCAGCCAAAGGCTGGGAGTGGGGGTGGGGGAGTCCAGGGCTTGGGCGGCCCTGGGTTAGAAACAAGGTGATGAAGAAATGGATGATTCCAGTGTGTCCCTCCATGCCCCACCCATCTTACAGAGAGTTCAAAGAGAAGCCAGGGCCACCTAAGCACAGCTGTGAGAGTAGAAACATCTGGAGCCCAGTACAATTGTTGAAGTCACCTTTGTGTGGGGAAGCAAGAAACACACATTTCCTCCAAGAATAAGGCCAGGTCTGTGGTGGCTTCGAGTCCATGGTTTGGAGCACAGTCACAGGAGTTGGGTCCTGACTGCACGGAACATTTCCTCCCATCAGATGAGTCATTGTTAGACAGGGGAAGGCGAGGCATCAAGCAAATGAGATTATTAGGCATATGCCCCTTCTAGGAGACATTGGGGCAAAATTACATGTCTGCTCCTTGACTGCAAATTTTAGATGGAGTGAACTGAACTTGAGTGGCGCCCAAGTTTGGGAGATCTTAAGTTTTCTTTTTTTCTCTTTGAACTATTAAGTGCAGGCTCCAGTGTATCCAGAGAGAACAAGGGAGTTCATTCCAGAAGTATTTATGATACTTCCCAGGTACAGTGACAAGTTAAGTGGGGGGTGAGGACCCCTCAGCCCTTGAGTCCGTAGGGCAGCTCCTTAAAGCATGTGCTCCCCAAAGCCATGACTCAGGAGATACCACTGTCATGTCCAGGTTGGAAAGCTTGCAACAATTCTTCACCGTTCTTTTCCCCCACCCCCCACCCAAGTTTGGAGTGATTGTCCCTGGAGAGATGGGGAGGAATGAGATGACTGTTCCCACTTGCTTCTCATCACCATGCTTCAAGGAGAGTGACCTGGAAAAAGACTGGTTTGCCTTCTTTCTTCTTACACTTATGCTTTTTGAAATGAGAAGATAATTTTGCTAAGAATAAAGACAAAGTTGGAAGCCCAGAGGTTCTGCTTTGGTTTGGAACGAAGAAGCCACACAGCTCCAGGTTGTCTTAAGGGGTCACACAAATTCTTAACCTCAAGCAGTGCAGACAGTCAAGAGAATGAGTTCTCTCTCCTGAGCTCCCTCATAGTCTGTGATCATGCTGGGGGATCATTGACCCTGGCTTCCCCAGGCCAGAGCAGGAACCACAAAAACGGGATGAGGGCCAAACCCAGACGTTCCTGGCTGATGTGGAATCCAGGAAGTTTTCTCCCTCCGCTCCCTTCCTGGCTTGATGGAGCCAGCTGCCACCTCTGATGATAGTGTCACCTCCCACAGAAAACTCACTCACATTCTAACAAGAGCTGCTCTTTAATCCCTTTTGCCCTCTACCCTTGGGAATTCGTGTCCTTGCTCCCTTGCAAAATAGATGCCCAAACTTCTAGTTTCCTGGCATCACTGCTTCTGCACCTCTGTCCCTCCCACTCCTGCTGCTATCCCCACCAGTACACCAGATGAACCGTGGGCCAAGGGCCCCCATGTACCCTCTGGGAGACCAGCCTCTTGTTTGTGGTCCCAGTAGGCCAGACCCAGCTCAACTCTCCTCCGCAGGCCTCCTGGGGACAGGAACACACAGCTTCCCTAAGCAGTAAAACAGAGACTATGATTCTGATCTTATAGGATGTTGTGAAGATAAAGTGAGATTCCCCCCTTTTCTTTAAGTCAAGAAATATTTATCAAACATCTATTATGGTCCGGACAACCAAAATGGCGCAGTAGGTAAATGCTGTGTTTACCTTCTCTCACAACCACATCAAAATTACAACTCGCCTACAAAACAACCATCATTGAGAATCGCCTAAAATCAAGCTGAACTGAAGCCTTTCCACTAGGACTTGCAGAGGAAGCCTCCTCCCTACTGGTAGAAAGGTCAGAGAAGCAGAATGGGCTGGTCCTACAGCTACGTGTGACCATTAAAGATCAGGAGGGCTATTTCGGCTGTGGCGGTCCTTCACCATCCCCTACAAGGACGAGAGATTCCAGCCCCACTCCAACCCATGGTTCCAGTGCCAGAGAGTGAAGTCCCCATAATTTCGCATTGTGAAAACCAGCAGAAATTGTGACTGAGTGAAGTTGCACTCACAGGCTCTCCTCTTTAAGAGACTGTGTGCGAACTTACCCACCAATGGAATTTCTTGCTCTGAGTTCCAGTGCTGGGGCAGCTGAAAAGGCGGCAGGGACAAATGGTGGGGAATTGAGTTATCTGGCTTGGGACAGGGGCTGGAGAGGTGGCTTTCTTCTGGATGAGGGAGCTGGCGGAGGCCATTGTTTCTTTGTTGAGCCCCCCCCCCCTTTCCTGGTGTGTAAACACAGGTGGTTGCCATTTCTGAGTCTCCACCATGAGTTTGCCACACCCTGGTGGTTCTAGGCCCGGCCCCGCCCAAGTTTCGGGCATACCCAGGCCACTTCCAGTGGCTTTTTCGTACAAAACGCCTGCCTTGGCTCAAGCTGCCGACTTTCCTATGGTCTCTCAAAGGTTTACAGAACCCAGACAAGCAGCATCTGACTTGAACTTATCCTGTACCTCTAGTTGAGCAGCCCTAAGCCCAGCACTAGCAGCAGCCAGCGGCCTTGGTTCGCGGCTTGGCCTCTCAAGGTGCTTCCAAGCACAGCACGGGCAGCAGCCATCTGTGAATTTCTTTCTGGCTCCTGTTGGGGGGCACTGGGAGGGGAACAGGCTATGGCTGAACTTGACCTACAGCGGATCCCCTCCAAAGTGGTTCTGGGGCTGGCACCCCCAGTAGTCAGCTTCAAAATGAGCTGGAGCATCACCAGCCAACTCCAAGTACAACACACCCAAGGGGCATATTGGGCAGGCACCAGAGTCCTGCTGAGGCAGATCCTGCTCCATAGGGTCAGCCCCTGCACAACAACTCTACTGTCGTCACGGCCAGTCCTCACAACCAGTGAGTCCAAGAGTCAGTCCCTCACATTGATGTGCAATTATCAACCAAGGCTCAACTACAAGAGGAGAGCACACACAGCTCACACAAGGGACACACCTGGAGCACGTAGCTCAGGTGACCAGAAAGACTGCGCCACAGAACCCCACAGCAGACCTACTACATAAAGTCATTCTACTAAGACTGGAAGACGTAGCAGCTCTACCTAACACATAGAAACAAACACAGGGAGGCAGCCAAAATGGGGGAGACAAAGAAACATGTCCCAAATAAAAGAACAGAGCAAAGCTCCAGAAAAAGAGCTAAGTGAAACAGAGATAAGTAATCTATCAGATGCAGAGGTCCAAACACTGGTTATAAGAAAGCTCAGTGATTTCAGGGAGAACTTCAACAGAGAGATAGAAAGCATAAAAATGGAGATGGAAACCATGAAAAAGAACCAGTTAGAAATAAAGGATACAATAATGGAAATGAAGAATATATTACAGGGAATCAACAGTAGATTAGATGAAGCAAAGGATCCAACCAGTGACATAGAAGATAAGTGACATAGAAGATACCCAACCAGCACAGTGAAAAGAAAAAGGAATCCAGAAAATTGAGGAGAGTGTAAGGGGCCTCTGGGACAATATCAAGCGTACCAACATTTGCAATATAGGGATACCAGAAGGAGAAGAGAGAAAACAAGGAATTGAAAACTTATTTGAAGAAATAATCACAGAAATCTTTCCTGGCCTGGTGAAGGAAATAGACCAGTTAAGCCCAGGAAGCACATAGAGTCCCAAACAAGATGAACCCAAAGAGGCCAATACCAAGACATGTCATAATTAAAATGCCAATAGTTAAAGATAAAGAAAGAATCTTAAAAGCAGCAAGAGAAGAGCTGTTAGTTACCTACAAAGGAGCCCCCATATAACTGTCAGCTGATTTCTCAACAGAAACTTTGCAGGGAAGGGAGTGGCAGGAAATATTCCAAGTGATGAAAAGCAATGACATACAACCAATGTTGCTCTACTCAGCAAGTCTGCCATTTAGAATTGAAGGACAGATAACAGGGTTCCCAGACAAGAAAAAGCTGAAGGAGTTCCATGGTCACCAAACCAGTAATACAAGGACTCTTAAAGGGACTTCTTTAAATAGGAGGGGGCTTAAGGATGGGTGAAAGGGGAAGGAATTAAGAAGTACAAATTTGTTGTTATATAGTAGTCATGGAGATGTAAGGTATAGAATAAGGAATATAGTCAATAATGTTGTAATAATTAAGTATGGTACCAGATAGGTACTAGAGCTATCAGGGTGATAGATAGGAATGGGGTTGGCTATAGGGTGTAAAAGATGAAGGCATTAAGAAATACAAATTGGTAGTTAATACAGTATGGGGAATATAATCAACAATGTTGTAAAGATCATTAAGGTGAGAGATGGGCACTGGACTAATCAGGGGGATCACGTCATAGATTGTGTAGACACCTGACCAATGCACTATACACATGAAGAGCTGAAGTAGAATAATATTGAATGTCAACGATAACTAAATATATAGGTATATATAGTCACGGGACGTGGAGTACAACATAGGGAAGATAGTCGATGGTATTATAACAGCTATAGAAGATGTCAGAGGGGTAGTAGCTTGGGGGGGGTGGGTTATCACTTTATAAGGAGTTTAAATGTTTATTACATTGCTTTGTACATCTGCAACTAATAAAAAATATGTATTTATTATGTTCCATGCCCAGGAACAATGCTACCTCCCAGGTATTTGGTAAATATTCTGGAACACATTAGCAATGAAGGGAGTAACTTTTTTGGACATTATAAATAGATGTGGCAGAGAATGTAATGCTCACTCATACACAATACCTGTGTTTCTTTCTTTCTCCTGCACACACCATTGGAATGCATTCCCAGCCTTCCTTGCAATCAGATAGAGCCACATGACTGGGTTCTGGTCAATGAAATGTGAGCAGAAGTAATGTGTGCCACATCTAGGCCCAGCCCACAAAAACCTTCCACATGATGCAAAAATTAACTCAAAGTGGATCACGGACTTAAATGTAAAACACAAAACAATGAAACTTTTAGAAAAAAAATGGGGGGGGGTCGTTGGTAGATGAGGGTAAAGAAGGTCAAATAAATGGTGATGGAAGGAGAACTGACTTTGGATGGTGAACACACAATGGGATATATAGATGATGTATCACAGAATTGTATACTTGAAACCTATGTAATTTTACTAACCATTGTCACCCCACTAAATTTAAATTAAAAAAAAAAATCAGAACAGGAGAAAGCCTTTGGGCTGCAGGGCAAGGCAAAAAGAATTCTTGGTGTAAAATTACAATTCATAAAACAACAAAATGATAAATTAATTTCACAAAATTTAAAACCATTTTTCTGAGAAAGACCCCGTTAAGAAGATGAGAGAAGAAGCTACAGGCTGGGAGGAAATATTTGCAAACCAGGTATCCATATATCTAGAATATAAAAAGGTTTCTCAAAACTCCATAGACAAAAAGTAAACAACCTAATTAGAAAATGGACAAAAAAACCATGAACAGAACTTTCACTGAAGAGGATATACAGAAACAAATAAGCATGTGAAAAGGTATTTAGTATCATTAACCATCAGGGAAATGCAAATTAAAATGATAATGAGATATGATCACACACCTATTGAATTGGCTAATATAAAAAAATAGTGGCAACACTAAACGGTGGTGAGGATGTGGAGAAACTCATCCATTTTTGATGGGAATATAAAATTAAACATGCAACTGTCTTCCACCTCAGCAATTACACTCTTGAGCATTTATCCCAGGGAAATGAAGACTTACGTTTACATAAAAACCTGTTTAAAAATGTTTACAGTGGCTTTATTTATATTAGCCAAAAACTGGAAATCTCTTTCAATAGGTGAATATTTAAACAAATTATGGTACACCCATACCATGGAATACTATTCAGCAACAAAAAAAGAACAAGTTATTGCTACATGTAACAACCTGAATGAATCTCCAGGGAATTATGCTGAATGAAAAAAAGCTAATCTCAAAAGGTTGCATACTGTATGATTCCATATATATATATACATATATATATATATGTATATATGTATATATATATATAATTATTTTTATTATTATTGTTGTTGTTTTGAAATGACAAGATTATCGACATAGAGAACAGATTAGTGGTTGCTAGGAGTGAAGGAGAGGGTGGAGGTGGCAGTAAGCTAGTGTGGCTATAAAAAGGCAACATGAGGCATGCTTGTGGTGCTGGAACTGCTCTGCTTTGACTGTTTCAATATCAGCATTGGCTGTGATGTTGTTCTAGAATCTTGTAAGATATCACCATTGGGAGAAACAAAGTGAAGGGTACATGGGAACTTTTTGTATTATTTCTCCCTTTGACACACGATCTTTGCTGTTTTCCCTTATCCACTGGATGGATGGAGACACTCCAAGGACCGAGAAGAGGGCAAGCCACAGAGGGAGAGAGTCTGGGTCCCGAATGACTGTGGAGTAAAGTTGCCTCCTCACTCTCACACACTGGGCTGAGATGTAATCAAGACAAAACTTTTCATGTGCTAAACCACTGAAGTCTGGGGGGTTGTTTGTTACTTTAATCACTTCTACTTACCCTGAGTAACAACACGTTGGAGGATCTGGGGTTTTCACCCAAATTCAGATTCCGTGGGGAACTGACAAAGTGTGCTGATTTTTCCAGGATGCTACTTTGGCTTCTAGTGGTAAGAAATTGCCACTATTGTCTTTCACAATTGCCAAGAAATTGTTTTTCTGTCTGTGTGCAAGCCTGGGATCACCTCCCACCTTCAGCACGTACTGGCTTTTGAGTTTGAGGAAGTCAATGGACATCTAAGACTCATTCTCCTCAGCTGAAAGACTCTGGAGTTAGGAAAGGAGGCTCATCTATGTGGAATTACTGAGAACTCTGCATGCCAAGATTGGCGGGTTGTGTATCCATCAGCCACCTCATCATTCTCTTTGTGATTTGACTCTTCTGCCCTTTGAGTTTACTCTATGTTTAAATCTCAGAGTGACCTTCCTTGAAAACAAAACTGGTCAGTTGCCTTGGTTAAGAAATAAGAATAACGTCAATAACAAACGGTAGTAATACTATCGTAGATAATCATAGCTGTCATTTATCAAATACCTGCTATGTTCCTAGCAACATTTGTAAGCAACTTCAGTCTTTACCCTTGGGCTTGTGCTGGCATTTCCAAGCCCAACACCTTCTGAATGGCTCCCTCCCATCCCCCCACCCCCGAGGTGGGTCATGCTTCACCTCAGCTGCTCTTCACCTTAGCCCTCAACAACTCATTCTTGGAACATTGTATTCCTTATTTGATTTCAGAAACAAGGTGTGGGTAGGGCCTGGGCTTTACCGGTTTCTGAATGTGAGGCACTGGGTAGAGTGCTTTGTATACAGCATCTTACTGGCTTATACAAGATGTCCTGTAGAATGGGAAATTCTGACAGGTTTTCCAGGATTGGCTCCTAAAACTAGGGGACCCCAGACCTCTGTAAGGCCATGATGAAGTTTCACTGGTTGTACAAGTTTTCTATGGCTGTTGTAACAAATTACCGCAAACTTAGTGGCTGGAAACAACACAAATGTGTTATTTTTGCAGTTCTGTAGATTTAGTCTCACAGGGCTAAACTTCAGATGTCAGCTGGGCTGGTTCCTCTCCAGAGGCTCTGTAGAAGAATCCATTCCCCTGCCTTTTCCAGGTGCTAGAGGCTGTCCCCGTTCTTAGGCTCATGGCCCTTTCTTCCATCTTCACAACAGTGGTGGAAGCCTTCTCACATGGCATCACTCAAATTTCCTCTTTTGACTCCTCTCTCACTTAAGATTAGATTGGATTTGGGATTACATTGGGCCAACCTGGACAATACAAGATAATCTCCCTAATTTAAGGTCTGTCCCTGAGCAGCCTTAATTCTATCTGCTGCCTGAATTCTCTTTTGCTGTGGACGGTAACATATTCACAGCTTCCAGGGGTTAAGAGGTGGCCATTACACCTACCACTCCAGTCCACAGCAAAATGAGAAAAATGACAGGGTAGTGACTTTTGCATGAAGCTAATTTGTTTTTAACATTATAATTCAGAATATATCAAATGTTCTTTTAAGAAAAAAAGAAAAGTTGGCAAACTGAAATTTTACTGGCCCATGAAGTTCTGCAGGAAATAATGCTTTGGGCCAACTAGACCCATAGATGCACCTCCCCCCAGACCCCCCGCCCCCAACACACACACCAAGAGCATTGCCCGCAGTCCAAGCCTGGCAACTTCAGGGTGCTGCCAAGGGACTTGGGTCCTGCACGACTGCGGGCTGGTTGAGAACTGTGAGAGGTGAGGGATGCCCACGATCAGCTCCCATTCACGTTGGCTCCCTGATCAGTACCCTCATTCTTGTCTTAGGCCGAAGTGGGTCTATGGATGGAATCAGAGGACTCTGTGGTTTTTGACAAGTCACTCAACTTCTCTGAGACTGTTTTCTCACCATCAACAAAATAAAGAGCACAACACCACCCCCAAGCGCCTTAAGAGCCTAACCAAGCTCCTACTCCAGAAGAACTGTGTAGTCCACATACGTATTCTATATTTTAAATAAACAAATACCATTTTTTACCTTACCTTGTGGAGAATACTTTTCACATTTTTGAGGGTTAAAAAAAAAATCACTGTAATCTTTAACACAATCTGCTTTTTTGGTTTTGTTGTTGTCATTATTTTTAGAGACACAAGTTAAACTGGAAGCAACTTTAAAATAGCTTCTAAGTCTGCATTTCAGCTTCAAGACAATGATAGAAAGTTCACTTAAAAGATGGGATAAAATCCAGCCCTTGACAAGCAAATGAATTTAGTACAAAAGTTGTGTGTTTACAATACTTTCAAAACGTCTAGTGGTCTATTAGTTCCACAGGTATTTACCTATTGGTGAGGCCTTTTAAAATGTCAGCAACTGATTTAAAAGATTAGAAAGAATGAAAAAAAAGAGAGGTTTGATTTTGGTTGATTGGTCTAAAAATCATATGAATTGCTTTTCTATAGGTAGTAAAATTAATATATGGATATTGATGGATATATAAAGAAACATATAAAGGAGAAAATAACAGTCATTCTTATTCTTGCTACCCAGAAATAAACACTGGTAATTTTGTGATATCCCCTTCTGTTGTTTCGTTTTTAACCAGCAAGAATAAAGCAAATTTCATAACATACTGATATTCTACATAATCCTACCAACATAGACAACTGACTTTAATTAAACAACAGAAGTTTTGATTTTTTTAGTCATTAAAAAACATATCTACCTTCCAATATTTATAGATGTCCAGCAATATCTGCTTTGATTCCACTCATATTTTCCATTTTTTCTCTCTCTTAGAAACTCCTGGATCTTCTAGAACTTTCTATCGCACAAGTCTAAAAGAACACAGCTTTTAGAATCACATTGGGATTTATCGTTGGCCACAGAAGCCAGGGAGCCCAGGGACAATAAGGAAGGGAGAAAAGGGGACAGGTGAGTCCTGTTCCACACCTCCATCCTTAGCCATTTCATGACCACCGTGGTAGCATGGTGGTTGGGGCTCAGCCCTTGTTTAAGCCCTTCTAGCTCACCTTCCTGATCTCCTTGGCCTGGAACACTAAACAACTTGACCAAACTCTCTTGCACCTGAGCTTTTACATGTGAATTCGAGTTTGTGACAGGCTTGGGAGATGAGACTGAGTAGGGGTCAGTGTCTATGATTTCTGGCAAGCTTGTAGATATCAGAAAGCAAAAAGGCCTTCTGTTTAGCTGGGATAAATGGCAGGTATGATTTCCGGAACTTACAGCAATATGGTTGTTTCTTGATTACAGAAGGAACTCCTGGGCTTGGTTCTGCAGGTGGCTTTGGGAATCATCCCTGAAAGCTCAACCCACAGGTGGTTTTTCAGCCCTCCTATGGATTCTATACGCATTTTGCTTAATTAAGCCAAATTCAAGTACACTAGCTAGAGTGGATTCTGTTTCTTGCAACTGAACTCTCACTGATACTGCTATCGTATTGGATCTATGTGGAGCGTCTGCTACGAGTCCACATTGTATTAGGCAAGAAGGGGTCCATCAGAGAAGTACTGTAATACCTCACAACCTGCTGCACTAACATTAAGTTAATCCTCTCAACAGCCATATGAGCTAAGTGCTGTTATCAATCCTATTGTATAGAAGAGGAAACTGAGTCACAGATGGGCTAAATAACTAGCCTGAGGTCACTCACACAGAAAGGCAAAGTCAAGCTCCAGGGCCTGCAGTCTTTGTCCCCACCCAATACTCCCTGTCCATCTTACCTACAGTTTAGGCAAAGTCTGATAGTTGGTGTGATGTCTTGTTTCTTTTGTACAGAATAAAACCAAACACCATAAATTACAGGCATACCTCAGAGATACTGCAGGTTCAGTTCCAGAGCACTGCAATAAAGCAAATATCACAATAAAGCAAGTCATGTGGATTTTTTTTTCGGTTTCCCAATGTGTATAAAAGTTATGTTTACATTATACTATAGTCTATTACATGTGCAATAGCACTATGTCTAAAAAAATCAAAAGTACATACCTTAACTAAAAAAAAACTTCATTGCTAAAAAATGTTAACCACCATCTGAGCCTTCAATGAATCCTAATCTTTTTGGTGGAGGGTCTTGCCTCAGTGTTGATGGCTGCTGACTGGTCAGGGTGGTGGTTGCCGAAGTTTACTTAGGGTGGTTGTGGCAATTTCTTAAAATGAAACAACAATGAAATTTGCCACATTAACTGACTCTTCCTCCACTTGAAGAGTTAGAGGCCATTGTAGGGTTATTAATGGGCCTAATTTCAATACTGTCCTGTCTCAGGGAGTAGGGAGGCCCAAGGAAAGGGAAAGAGATGGGGGAACAGCTGGTTGGTAGAGCACTCAGAACACACACAACATTTATTGATTAAGTTCACCGTCTTATATGGGTGTGGTTCGTGGTGCCCCAAACAATTACAATAGTAACATCAAAGATCATTGATCACAGATCACCATAGTGAATGCAATAACAATGGAAAAGTTTGAAATATTGTGAGAATTACCAAAATATGAGACAAAAACATGAAGTGAGCAAATGTTGGAAAAAATGGCACTGATAGATATGCTCAATGCAGAACTGCCATAAACCTTCAATTTGTAGAAAAATGCAGTTTCTTTAAAGCACAATGAAGTGAAGGGTAATAAAATGAGGTATGCCTATGCATAGTTATGAAGTGAGCTGGTTTTTTGACTCTTTGATTTTGTTCATCTTCGTTTGAGGGTTTATAAATTAGACCTGAGAGGTTTTAAAACCCAAACTCAAACAAGGAACCCCCCAAATCTCACTCTTATTGAATGTTTTTCTATGTGGAGTATTCACTTTCTTTTCTACCCTCCTCCAACACCATTTATCAGCAAAATGATATTCTACAGGAAGTCTGTTTAGCTCTTAGAAACTGATTTCTTATGTCCTGCATTTGAAGTCTGGAATATTAACCAACTACTATCACAAAAGACATTTTCAGTCTGTTCCTCAAGAGGCCTAAGAGTGTGAATCATACTCTCCATTGTTCTTGCTTTCTTTGTAGGGAGGATTAGTGGGAAAATTGCTTTTCTCTTCACTCCTCCACAGACGTAATTTATGACAATTTGAAGAGTTATAGGTTTCTGTGGTTGCTTGGTTTGGAATTGCCACAGACGCTCAGACTTCTGCAAAATTCCATTTATGATCTTCGTGGAACGCAACTCAACTCACCAATGTCTTCCATAGATCAAAATCACAGCCCTATTAATGACAATCCGCGGAGCCTAGTGACACCGAGAGCCTTACCACTGATGCTGTCAGTAGTCTGACTCCATGATTTCACTGTATACATCTAAAGTCTTCCATCACCCCGTCTTGCTCCATCCAGCACAAAAAGAGGCAACGCTAACTTGATGGAATTAAAAAATGCCAAAACCACACAAAAGAATGCAGGCCTGGGTGTAGCACTCATCTGCTAAGTATGAAATCTTTCCCTGGAGTGAGTGCTCCACAAACAAGGTCAGTCCCGAAAGCCGATACCACCTTAGCCTGGGAGGGGCCAATGGCGCCATTAAAAACTCTTGCCAGCAGTTACCTCAGACAATGTAAATACAAAACTGGTGCTTGTGTTTATTTAAAGTCATTGGCATCAGGCCCGTCCCTGGTAGACAAAGATTATCTTGTTTACAGCAGCATCCAGATGATGGACAAGACTCTGTATAATATAAATCGAACTATGGTGGGGGGCACCCCTTAGCATAAACAACTTCCCTCAAGCAAAACAAATCCTGCCAAGACTCAAGCTGGAATTCATTTATTATCCAGCTCCAATGTGACTTGTTTCAACATTAAACAACTGCAAAAGCTGAAGGAGAAGAACCGATATCCAAGGGCATTACGGGCCTGTCCTTTGACTGTTAACATTTTTACAAAAGGTGTTTCTGGCTTTGTCATGTTGCAATGTTCACGTCTTTGCAAATGCCGTCTCTCCTGTCACTTCACAGGACAATGTGGCTGTGGACTGTACTTGCATTTAAAAGGAAGGAAGGGGCCCGGGACCACCTGAAGACTTGCCATTGTCCTTTCAAAAGCATTAGGCCTGGCCGATAAACCCAAACTTGAGAACCTTAGTGAGTTTCACAACGTGAAAACAGATATTAGGATGTCAGGATAAAGGTACAAAGCTCTAATGGGGGCCAAGCTGGGCGATGACCTCTGCCGCCTTCTGGGATTAGACTTGCCTGGGGAATGTCAGGGCCTCCAGGGAAAACTCACCTAAATGAAGAGAGAGAATTAGAGCAGACAAGCCAGCTCCAGAGGAGTGACCCTAGGCTCCACCTGCTAACTCAGCAGCAAAGACAGTCAGCAGGAAAAGTTGGGCCTGGGGAACACAACAACCCCCTAAAAGGGGGTGTGGACATGAGAAGGAAGAACAGCTGTGACGGAGGTCACCCTGGGAGCCACTTAAGGAAAAAGAAACAGGGTGTGTGGCAGGAGGGAACAGGACAAGAGGAAGATTGGGATCCTGTCCCAGATGTTGGGAGTCCCCTCGCTCCAGCACAGCACAGGTGACGGCAGGCTGGAGGCGCCGGAGGGACTTGGTTTCTCTGAAAACCATTTCCCTCTCAGGGATTTTCTGCCTTTGTTGTCTGTTTCTCCTTTAGATTAGGACCATGTCTTTATCTTGGTGTCCCTGACACCCTGAAAATGGGAGGGTTCGCCACTGAGAATGCCTCTGCCTGCCGGCCCACCTGCTGTCTGCTCGCCCCTGGCCCGTCTTCTGCACAGCCCTGTGGGGCACCCAGCCTTCTGCATGCTCTCCTGGCTACTTAGACCATCACACCTCTACTTTTTGGAAAAACCTCCCTGAAGCCACAAGCCACCCAGAGAAGCCACCTTTACCCAAACCAATAGATGACCTGAACCACTCCTCCATATATGTTCAGACTTTTGGTATCTGAAGGTAGGTCTTTCTCCCCAACCTAAGCCCCACCACTGTCCTGCGTGGCCTCACAGCCCATGAGCCTTAACTCCACTGACCCTCACCTTCCCTTAACCTCATCCATCCAAACATGCTCCCCTTGAACAGGAAATCCCACTCTCTGACTTCTCTGTCTTGCCCACTCACCCCCACTCCCACTCAAGTGCTCTCTAATTTCACAGAAACCTCCAGGGTTATGACTTTCCCATTTCCCTCCCATCTACAAGGTGTCTTCTGGTCTCACTTCATTCTCTTCTTCTCATGACACCAGTCCTCCTACTTTCCTGCCCCTTTGACCTCTGCCAGGGCCCACCTGCCAAACCTTGACTCTGGACCAATTCCACTGTCCCCCTTCTCTACTCTCACACTTGGGCAGCATATTAGTTATCTATTGCTTATAACAAAGTATCACAAAGCTTAACAGCTTAAAAGAACAAACACTTATTATCTCACGCAGTTTCTGTGGGGTTGGCTGGTAGTTGGGGTGCAGGGTCTCTCATGAGGGTGCAGTGAAGACACCAGCCAAGGCTGCAGTCATTTGAAGGCTTGACTGGGGTTGGAGAATCTGCTTCCAGAGGGCTGCGTGCCTGGCTGTTCCCTAGGGGCCTCAGCTCCTTGCCTCAAGAGCTATTCCTAGGGACCTTGACCATCCAATGATGTGGCAGCTAGTTTCCCTCTGAACAAAACAAGTGATCCAAGAGTAAGCCACAAAATCGCTTGTGACCTAGATTTGGAAGTCACACAGTGATACTTCTGCAACATTCTATTCCTTAGAAGTAAGTCACTAAGTCCAGGCCACACTGAAACATAGGGAAATTAGACCACCTTTTGAAGAGAGAAATGTCAGAGAATTTGTGGACAAACTTTAAAACCACAAGCGTTGACTTCATCCCTTCCCTCTCAGGATAGCAATCACTCCACTTTCCTACCCTTTTGACTAGAGCCAAGACAACTTGTGAAAAGTTAACTCTGGATGAATTTTGTCATCCACCATCTCTGTGTGTTGGGGCATCAGAGACCTGGTGGAGACAAATCCCACAAATGGGCCATGGGGATGTGCTGCCATGTGGTCTCTAGCCTAGCTGGACTATTTCTGCTTCTGGTACATTTTCTCCGAGGCCCCAGGTGACTCTTACTGCTGTGTCTTGGTGGTACATCCAATGTCCTCCTCTCTCCTCAGCACCCGTACACCACCCACCCGTCTCTCCCTCTCAGTGGACAATTTGCCTCTGACTCCATTGATGACATCTGCTTCCTCCCCTCTCACATGAATCTGTATCACAAACGATCTTTTCTCCCATCATAGGGGTAGAGGGCCTTCTGTCCTTTTATTCAATCATAATCATTCCTGATCCAATTCCCCAAGATTCCTTCCGATCCTTAACCTTTCTAGTGGGTTCTACCTCCCACCCCACCCCCAACTATGTAAAAAACTCATGTTTGTTCCAGTATGTTTTGTTTTTTTTTAAGACGAAATGAAATAATAATCCATGCTTGGTCCAATGTCTCCCCCCCCACCCCAAGAAGACACGCATAGCTCGCCTTCAGAGACCGTCCTATATCTCCTGCACTTCATAGTAGAACTTCTAGAAAGAGTGGTCTGCACTCTTGGTTTCTTCTTCCACCCTTCCCACTACCATCCACCTCTCAACCTACAGCAACCTAGCCTCCCCCTCCCTGGCCTCCATGATACTGTCAGGGGCCACCAAACGGCCACCTGCACAGGCACTGAATTATCCTGTCTCGTGTGGCCTCTGTGTAGCCCAAGACTCCCTGGTGACACTTCCCTTCCTTACCCCATTCTCCCCTGACTCCTCTACTTCTTCCTAGAATGTTGCTGGTCCTTCTGTGGGACGTCACCAAACTCATGTCATCCTCATCCTGGCATTCCTCAGCTGCACTTCTAGTCCAGTCCTTGTTCACTGCTCCCACCTGGATGTCATGCAGGAACCTCAACCTCAACATACCCCAAAATAGACTGATCACATTTCCTCCCAAACTTGGCATCCCTGTCCACCTGGTCACGCAAGCCAGAACCTGGGAGAATTTCCATCTTTCCCCATAGATGACTAATTAATTAAGTAATCTTTGGAAACAAAACAACGACGATGACAACATCTGACGCCATACTTCTGGGGTTCACAATTGTCTCTACCACCTCCTGACCCGCTGACACTGGGCAAGACTCCTGACCTCTGTGCCTGCTTTCTTATCTACAAACTGGGCATAACAACAGCATCTTCTTCACAGGGGTGTTGTGCTGATTAAGTGGTGAATACAGGAAATGCCTAATCATTCCCAACCCAATACCTGGGTAAAATAAGAGCTGGGTAAAAGTAGGCTTTCACTGTCCCGTCCTCTTCCCCCCCAGGGACGGACATTGCCCATGCAGTGCTACTCAAAGTCTGGTCCACAGACTGGGGCCAGTGTGGCAAATATTTGTTATTGGTCTGCAATGAGATAAGTGCAAAAGTTGAGAGTAAACGTTTAAAAATTTTATATAGAAATTTGACAGGATAATTTTATACCTGTTGAACTTAATAACAAAAAAACTGGGGTTTCGCCTTACATCCATTAACATGGCTACTATCAAAAGACCAGAAAATAACAAGTGATGGTGAGAATGTGGAGACATAGGAGCACCTGGGCACTGTTGGTGGGAAATGGTGCAGCGCTACGGAATAGTATTGTGGTTCCTCAAAAAATTAAAAATAAAATTAGTATATGATCTAGCAATTCTGTTTTGGGGTCTTTACCCAAAAGAATTGAAAGCAAGGACTTGAAGAGATATTTGTGCCCCCATATTCATAGCAGCATTACTCATAACAGCCAAAAGATGGAAGAGACTCAAGTGTCCATTGACAGATGAAAGAATAAACAAAATGTGGAATATTGTTCAGTCTTAAAAAGGATGGGCATTCTGACATATGCTACAACATGGATTACCCTTGAGGACATTGTGCTGAGTGAAACAAGCCAGTCACAAAAGAACAAATACTTTATAATTCCACTTACATGAAGTCCTTGGAGTAGTCAAATTCACAGAGACAGAAAGTACAATGGTGGCTGTCAGGCGCTGGGGTGAAAAGGACATGGGAGTAGTTGTTTATAATGGGTAGTTTCCATTTTTCTGGATAAAAGAGTCCTAGAGACTGGTTGCACAACAATGTGAATATATATTGAACACCACTGAAATGTACACTTAAAAATAATTAAGATGGTACATTTTATGTTATGTGTATTCTACCTGAATTAATTTTTTTTTTTATTAAAAAATTAAGGCTTGTATTTTGTACATCTTTTTAAAATTTCTTTTTTCTGGTAATTCATTTTACAAAAGTATATTTGTTCAGGAAGGACTGGAAACAAAACAAAATGGGTCCTTCACTGCACACCACAGATGCTTCCAGTAGCGCTGCCGGGGGTCAGGTTCTCCTCCTGTTCCGGCTTGTTTGCCTGCCTACACTGTCAACCCTCTCCAACCCACTTCTTGTCCTGTGGCCACTGTAATCTTTCAAAAGAGCAAGGCTAACTTCATGTCGGTTTCGTGCAGTTCTTCGGTTGTGTTTGCTTGCTTCCAGAAAATCCCCGAAGCCCTCAGCTGGGCACACAGGGCCCTCTGGGTGCCAGTCAGTGTCTCTGCCCAGCCTCATGGCTGCTCATGCTGTGGATTGATCTGTCATTCCTCCACGGCCCTGGGGCCTCTGTGTTTCCTCTCTGGGGCACTGGCTGTCCTTTGCTTGCAATGCCTCTGCCCCTATGTCCCGCCCACCTGCTTTCTGGCTTGTTTGTCCAAAGGCTACCTTTTCCAGGAAACGTCTTCTGCAGGGCCAGGCATCACTATTTCCACATCCTGTGATTAGCTAGGGGAAAAATGAATCCCCTGTGCATTGAGGTAAATGTAAGACGCTTTAAAAGGAAGAGGTCAGGTTCTTGGGCCACAGCCGGGAAGCTTTAGGCAAGCAGTCTACTTGACACGTCTCAAATGATTCCTGGAAGGTGTTCCTGTCACTTGCCATGTTTTTTTTTTCCCTCTTCCAGATACATTGGCAAACCAGAGCAATGCAGGGGTCCTTCAAACTGGGGGTGTGGGGAGCCAGGCAGTGGGGTGGTGTTAGGTAACAAGGCGTGAACACTCTGGAGACGTGCAGCTGGGAGCCCCACCCCTCTCCCCACCTTGCACAGCACAGAGACCCTGTGGGCTCTCAAGCCCCAAGATTGTTGTCTTTCCTTTCAACCTGGGAGAACAGAATGAGGCTTCAGGCTAGGTTTCTGATGTGCTTGCCTGCCACCTGGCCCAAGAGCAGAGAGCAGGGCCAGCGGAGCTGGCTATCACCACCCTGAGCAGCTTGGCTGCTTCCCATGGCTGGTTCCACCACAGCCTTGGACTCTCTCCTGCAGGGGAAACCCTCGTGTTTCCTGCCAGCACTGTTCAAGATCCTGCTCTGGGCATCTGGATTCGAACTGTGTACACAAACCCCCAAATAAGTTTTTCTAATCACCCCAAATGATGTCATCACTACAGACAGAAAGAGGCATCTCTTTTATTTTGTGATGGTTTCAAGAAGGGGCAGCATAGTACTACGGCCAGCTTCCTGCTGGGTGTGTGTGTGTGTGTGTGTGTGTGTGTGTGTGTGTCTAAATTCTTTATTATACATAGGAATTAGGAATTATTTATGGTTTCCTGTAATCCTCCCAGGTATAATATGTCAGATTCAAACTGGAAACTACGTCTGGGATGAAATCCTACTTGAAACAGTTTCTTGTGGTTCATATATTAATGACTGATGACTGGCGGGTTTACACAAACAAAGTGAATATTATAATTTTGTGGATAAGCAAATAAATTACTTTTATAAGATTTAGGCACTTTCCACTGGAAGCTTTGATTTACCCAAAGAACTGCCTATGTATACAGGTTACTAAATTGCCAACTTGCAACCCTTCGGGCCTGGTTCTTAGGTTAAACAGGATGCAGACTTCCTGCTTAAACGGGAAAATATAAAATGTTTGATAAGTAGAAAGATTCTTTGTTGACATTTTGAAGCCTGCTGGGAGCCTTGAGAATTTGAGATTTGACCTCATACAAGGGAATGGACCTTTTCACAAGCCATCAAGTGCCTGCTGGGGGTCGTGGAGGACAGTGGCATCATACCTTGGCCACACAGAAACTCTCTGGCACTGCCAGCCCCCAGCTCTTGGTGAGATCTCTGCTGGTTTTAAATTGCTGCAAGATATGAGCTGTCCTTTCTTCCCTTTGAGTTTTTAACACTCTGGGTGCGACAGTACTGACAGATAAAAAGATACCCACAGTATAACTAGCAAAGCTGACGGGCTATATTTGTGTAAATTGCCAAACAAACTCACCAGAGAGCTATATGGCGAGAGACAAACTCTTGGGACTCTGAGGCAAAGATAAACAAGCCCGTGGCAGCAACAGAACTGAGGTTCACAGGACACAGGAAGTGCTCTCTGAAGAAGCTGTCACTGACACAGACCCTAAGAGGCGAGAGAAGGCTGTGGAAAAGGAGTCTGAGCGAGGTGCTATGTGTAGTGTTCATGGTAGCAAAGCAGGCCTTAGGTGGCCCGTTCCAGTTGCCCCAAGTGAAATGTGGCTCTTTCCTGGAGGTTTCCATGGAAGACACGGGAGTGACTTTTCAGACCTGCAGTCCCTGGTCTTTTTTTGATGAAGAAAGGTCTGTGGGGTACTGGCCTGTGTACCCCACAGGCTGTGTGTGTGGGGGGGTCCCAGTGTGGCACACGCAGGCCCAGCCTGGGAGCTTTGAGGAAGGGGAATGTGGAAGTTGCTGCCTACTCCCTGCCCCCGGGCACAGGTGTCTTTCAGGGCAGGCCTCCAGAGGACCTGTGCCTCCTCAGTAACCCATGATGGGCCACTGAGGAGCCTGTGACTTAATTTTCTACCCGGATTTGATTCCAATGTTGTCCAAAGTAAGTTGGATCTAATTTTTTTTAAAGGTGGGATTGTCTGTGTGCTGTTATTGTGGATGGAGGATGGTCTTCCTAAGCAGGCCTGGGGAGGAGGGATGGGGGTGGGGGGTCAGGTCTGCAGTGACCAGGGAAGGACTGTGTTACCGCTGAGCTGAGCTAGGCAGTGGGTCCCCATGGATGGGGAGGAAAAAGTGTTCAGGGTCTGCCACTTAATTTTTATTTGCAAATAGTTATGTAAACACACATGCACGCTAGTTGCTGCCCAGAGGATTCTGGCACGCAGGCAGTCCTTGCCCTGGGTCTTGGTGCTGGGCCGCCTCAGCTTTACGGCATTTGGAAGGCAACCCGGTTGGAGCAGGCGTGGACTTTGCTAATGCTGGGAAATTACTTTCTCTCGGATTCAAGCTTTCTTTTGCTTGTTGAGAAAGTGGGAGAGTTTGTTCTGGCTGGGCACCGGTGGGAGATACAGCACTTCTGTTCTTTGGGACGCCTCCAGGCACCCAACACAAGCTCTGGGTGCCCTCGGTGGGCCAGCAACAACTTAGGCCTTGGCTCAAGTGTCACCTCCATGGCGAGAGTTTCCCTGACCAGTCTTCCTACAAACAAACAAACAAACCAGACAAAACAAAACACCATGAAATGACCCATCCTGGCCTATTTCATTAATACCACTTACCTTGATCTAGAAACATTTATTTCTATGCTTGTGTATGATCTTTGTCCCACTGGACATGAGCTCCCAGAAAGCTGGGACCTTGTTTGCCCGGTCGCTGCTCTATCCCTGGTATGGAAAACAGTGCCTGAAATACAGTAGGTGTTTTTAAAAATTGTGGAATTGGGGGCGGCAGCTGGTTAGTTCAGTTAGTTAGAGCATGGTGTTCCTAACATCAGGGTTGCCGGTTCAGTCCCCGCATGGGCCACTGTGAGCTGCGCCCTCCACAACTAGATTGAAACAATTACTTGAGTGGGAGCTGATGGGTCCTGGAAAAACACACTTAAAATAAATAAAAAAGTTTTAAAAAATGTGGAATGAATGAATGCGCTTTAAAGTGTACACAGGATTTGTTATCATGAGGGTAAGACATGCAGAAATGACTGTCATGAGACAAACGTGTGTCATGACAGGACTGCCATGAAGGAAGGAGTTACACTCATAGGTCCCTAGAAACAGGAAGCACAGCACACCACGCAGGCCACATGCAGAAGCACCAAGGGCTGTCAGGCAGCAAAAGGGAGAGGAGACAGCATGGGCACATCTTTTATTGTGGCTTTCCTGGGAAGGAATGTGTGAGGCACGGAAAGCATTGAGCAGGTTTAGGATTCCATGGCTGGGCTAATTTCAGCAGGCTCTGAGCTATGGTGGTGACCCCTAGTGGTCCAGTACCTGGTGATTAGGGCCTGTCGCCTCCTGGAATGGAAAAGCCAGACAGAGGAGTTGGTTCTGAGCATGGGCTCTGGATGGGTTTGTTTGCATATTAAAGGCTTGATCACTGGCAAGTCGTTTGCTCTCCACAGGAACTAGCTAACCCTGAGAAGGGCAGTCCCTCCCAGAGTCTAAAAAGCCCCAGGATGTCAAAGCATCGGAAAATATAAGAAATAAGGAATGTGACTAAAATAGAATGACTCTTTGACATGCGCAGATACGTAAAAGCTGTGGGCACAGATATTTAGACAAATGTGAAAGCAAACAGACTTGGAGTGAGCTAAGAAACTGGGGGAATCATTCTGTTCCCATTGGTCATGAAATCAACCTGCTTCCTTTGAGTAATTTTGCCAACGGCACCCTCAATGGGAAAGATCTTTTCTGACACCACTCGCCTCCCCTGTTTTTATTGGCGATAACATACAGAGAACTGGCTCTATCAAAAGTATATAGCTCAAAAACGTTCACAAACTGAACACTCTCAGGAAGCCAGCACCCAGACCAAGATGTTGCTAGGAGTCGCAGGTAGTATCCCTTCCATTTGCAACGGTAACCACCATCCTGACATCCAATAGCATGGGTTGGTTGTGTCTTTTTTCGTCTTCATATAAATGGCTTCATATTGCGTCTCGCTTTTTTCTAATTATATTTGTGAAATTCATGTATATTATTGCATGTGGTTGAAGACAGTTGATTCTCATTGCTGGGCAGTATCCCATTGTGTGGCTGTATCACAAGTTATTTATCCATTCAAATGTTAAGGAGCCTTCGGGAAATTTTTAGATTGGGATTATGTACCCTCTACTGGTTTTTGGCCCATCGGTGTGACAGTAGTCTTTTACTTGTGATCCACAGAACTTAGCCTGGACAACTTGATTCAAAAAGGTGGGTTGATTGGAACCATCCTAAGTAGCTCACAGAATAGGAGGAAAAGGGGGGACAGCCAGGCTTTGAAAAGGATACAAATCAGGGCTCCGCCTACTGTGGGATCCTGGTAGCAAGAACTTGAGGACAACCTCTTTAAGATAAACTGTACGTTGCTCCACCTGCCTGGAGGAGGGTTTCCTGTCTATATTGTGTGGAACTTTTATAGTGTGTCATGGGAAAAAATTTTAAGAACTCTGTGGCTAAGTCATTTGGGAAAACTGGTTAAAAAAGCTTATACTTGTCAGGACTTTTAATATGAGAAAAAATATTTTAACCTTGCAGGAGGGCAATATTTCCCAAATTTGAATTTTTTCATGGAATATCAACTTACCTCTTAAGGGGCATTAGTGTTTCAAGAAACACAGCTTTGGGAAATGCTGAGCCAGAATAGAGTGTGAATAAAGGGGAGTAGAGGGAAATGTGTTTGGGGCTGAATTTTCAATGCAAAGGTTAGGATTTGGGATGTTTTCCCCCAGAAAATAGGGAACTTTGAAAATACTCGTTCAGTGTTATACTTCAGGAATAACAGTCTGCCAAGTGTTACAATAGTACCATACTTTCGTGTGAGTTTTGCAGGTTAAGGAGTACCTTCGAGTACATTACCTCAGTCAATGCTGAGGGCAGGAGTTATTAGCCCAGATTACAGAAGTGGTCATTGATTCAGTATGCTCTTAGCAAGCTGAGGGGCCTGAACAGAGGAAGTGTGCAAAAGTGAATCTAGCCGCCCACTGACCCTCTCTGATAGCTGCCCATCGAAGATTTGGTTCTAAATGCGAATTGTAATGTAAGCCATGGGTGTGGGTGAGATCACCTGGGCGAGAATATGAAGTAAAGGCCTAAGGACAAGGCTTGGACAATACCAGCATATAAAGGCCACATCGATAAAGGTGAAGTTGCACAGAATTCTCAGAAACAGCAGCCAGCAATGTGTGAGGAAAACCAGGAAAATATTAAGATACAGAAGCCCAGGCAAGATGGCCTCTCAGAAGAAGGAGCAGGATAGCTGTCTCTGAAGGTGCTTCAGAGAGCTTGGGTAAGAAGAGGGCTGGAAGACATTCACTGGATTACTGCCGTGGTGGCATGGCAGAGTGGGGGTACACCACTCAGATCTCCCTTCACGAGACTGACTGTCCCAAGGAGTGCTGTTACTGACAGCCTCCAGCTGGGGGTGACTCCGGATCAGCCTCAGCGTTTGAGCGAGGCCACCATCCTTCAGGGTAGCCCTCAGCCAGTGACCGGGCCATGTGATGATAGGAGAGCTCACATTTCTGGCCTGTGTGAGTACACTTTGCTCTATAGCCCCATGTGGGGCCCAGACTTTCTCAGAGCTGCTCGCAGCTTCCTACCCTACTCCCTCCCTGCCTCTCTCCTTCACAGGGGTCCGATCGGCAACTGGGTTGGAAGGCTCTCCCTGCCTCCTCCTTCTCCTTTCCACTTCATCTTCTTCAGGTGTTACCCCGAGTGAATCTGTGCCCTTTTAATTCCACCTCGGAGTCTTCTTCTGGGATGACCTGGATTGACATGGTAGCCGTTGATGACTTCAGTGAGAAAGGTTCAGGTAGAATTATGATGCTGGAAGCCACACTGGAATGAATTAAGAGTGAGTAGGAAGCACACACTCTCTCTCTCTCTCTCTCTCACACACACACACACACACACACACACACACACACACACACACACTCACACTTAGTTCCTCACACAGAACACATGCTGGGCCACCTTAGCAAGTAGCAGAAAGTTAAGGCAAGGAATGTGCACTGTGAATTCACTGTCCTGAGGGGAAGAAAGGGAGCCATACAGATAGAGCCATGCTGAACATAATGTTCTGTTGACAGAACAGTCTTCCCAGCAGCTGGAGTTATCACTGAGCTAATCCAGAAGACAGCAGGGCTGGGAGCGAAAGCCATTCACTATGTGCACATCAGGAACGGTCAGTGGATAAAAGGGCCAGAATCAGCGGATTTACTGAGATATAGCTGGAAGCAGCTGGCATGCCAGACACAGTCTTGAGGAATGGCATTTCTAAGAGGAGTCTAGCAAACACTGAGAAAGTTTCATATCTAAATATTTATACAATCTTATCTTTCGTATCACCTTCCAAACTTCAACTCTGTTAATTAGTCTGTGGATGAGTGCATGTTAAAACAGAACATGTAATTTTAGAGGAACAAATCTTCTAAAAACAAACACACAAACAAACAAACAAACAAACAAAACTATCAATTGATATCACACACTTGGGACAATGGCCAATATCTACCACCATCATTTCACTGTTCTTAAAATACATATGTTTTCAAGACTCAGGAAACAATGAGCTATAGGGCTAAACAATCCACACAAAGAACAGAAATAATGGGTTTGCCTTATTTATATCACACTATTTTAGAAAGTAATACCCAACACCTTCCAAGAAATCAGAAAACAAACTAAAATTCCACAATTTGGCAAAATTCCACACCTTGACTTTCCTATAGTTTTTAAACCTTAGCAATTGACTTGAGGCCCCTGAGAGTGGCTAAGCACCCACCGTTCATGTCAATTTGGGGCAAATGGAATAGTATGCACTGGATTTTCCAGAAGTTGGACTATACATTAGTCATTTAGTGGATTCACTCATAAGACAGTCTTTAAATTTCATCTCTCATAAAAAAAAAAGTTTATAAATTAACATGGCAAAGCTCTTACAAAATTATCTTTAATTTTATTTTTATAATACAGCTCTGATATTAGCAAGTGACATCGAATAGTAGACCTAGGTAAAATCAAACATGACTAAATATGACGACTGTATCATTACTTCAAGGTGTAAGTGATAAAATTATGTTTTTGTATTTGTACTGTTGTCTTGAAGTTCTTTTTTTTTATTAAATTTATTGGGGTGACAATTGTTAGTAAATTTACATAGACTTCAGGTGTACAATTCTGTA
This sequence comes from Rhinolophus hipposideros, assembly GCF_964194185.1. Taxonomy (NCBI): domain Eukaryota; kingdom Metazoa; phylum Chordata; class Mammalia; order Chiroptera; family Rhinolophidae; genus Rhinolophus; species Rhinolophus hipposideros. Next base: position 8,203,806 of record NC_138057.1, on the reverse strand, counting down.
TTACATCATCTATAAATCCCATTGTGTGTTCACCACCCAGAGTCAGTTCTCCTTCCATCACCATATATTTGATCCCCTTTACCCTCATTACCCACCCCCCACCCCCTTGCCCTCTGGTAACCACTAAATTATTCTCTGTGTCTATGAGTTTTTCTTTCTCATTTGTTTGTCTTGTTCTTTTTGGTTTATATACCACATATCAGTGAAATCATAGGGTTCTCTGCTTTTTCTGTCTGACTTATTTCACTTAGCATTATACTCTCAAGATCCATCCATGTTGTCACAAATGCTCCTATATCATCTTTCCTTAACGCGGAATAGTATTCCATGTCTTGAAGTTCTGAGGGTGGGTAAAGGTGAAATAATAAGTGATATAGGGAAGTATTGGAATACATAAAATTAATTTGACATCCTACAGAATTTTATGACCGATCAGACTTAATAAAAGAAACGTTTAAGCAAAAAAAAAAAAAGAAAAAAGAGTGAGTAGGAAGTAATGAAATAGAGCCCAAGAGTATAAACGATTGCCTCTTTTGTGGGTACCTCTTTCTCAACGCTGTATTTCTTTTTTATGTCTTCGTATAAAAGAACACCGAGAAAAGCTGGTTGATTAGCACTGCCTTCTCCTTTCTATTTATTGGATAGTCTTCAACTTCTCACTTTCTTTAATGCCCTTACCAGATAATACAAAAGCTCTCTGAAAGCCTTTTAGGATATGAATCAGTTAATAAAGTGCTAAAACTAGCACTTTTCAGAAAAAGATAAACTTGGAGTGTTTTTTTACAACAAACACTAATTAAAGGAAATTCTGGGATGCACTTCAGCCAAAAAAGGTCCCTGATGAACAGTCTGAGAAGCAGTAAGAACTGATGAACAAAGAAAGTAAAAATCTGGGCATAAATGTAAATTATCTGTATAAAACAATGTCTTGTGGGTTGTTTTTTTTAAAAGAGACAAAACATTAAAATAAGCACTTAAGTTGGAATGGAAAGCTTGGAGTTAAAATATTCTAAGGTCCTTGGATTGTTTGAGAGGAAGGTAAAAATATTGATTACCCATAGGTATGCCATGTTTAGTATGCATGCTAAAATGTTTAGGGAAACAAAGCAAGGAAAATAGAGTGTTCACCTTTTACCCAAGGACAGAGAAAAACAGAAATGAGAACAATCACTGTTTCTGAGGCTTGGGCAGGTCTCTTTTGTGGAGGGTGCACCTGGTGTATGGACTCCTGGCCCCTCGGGATGGCCAAGGGGTAGGTATGGAGCTGCAGGGTTGTAAGAATAGAGCTGGGATGTGCACACCATTGAGAGTGAGGCCCCTCTCAGTGAGTGATGAAGCCACGGCAGGGAGAGAAGGAGAGCAGACTGTAGGCTGGGGCCTCCATTTGTAATCTTGGCCAGAGTCCCACAAGTTTTAGGAAAGGAAATTAGGAAGGGAGGGAGGGAGGGAGGGAGAATGGGAGGGAGGGAGGGTGGGAAGGAGGAAGGAGGAAGGAGGAAAGGCCCTCTAAAAGTGGCAACTCTGAACGACCACCCATCCTGGCTGGAATGGAACTGCAGTGTCCATCATTGGCTAAGAGCTGCCAGGCAGGAGGAGGGTGGAGGGCGTGCGACATCCCAGGAACTCCCTGGCATTTCTGACTCTGACTCCCAGATGCAGGAGTAGGAAATCCAGGCTCTCTGGCCTCAGGTTAGTGTAACTCCAGGGCACAACTCAGCCTCCAGAGTCCCCTGCAGGATCAGGGTGAACCTGTGTCCACTAGGTGCAGCCTTAAATCATGCTGCTGCTTAGCTCCCTCCTCTTCCCTCCTGGCTTCCCTCCCTCTCTCACCATCTCCCCTGATGGCACTTCTTCACTATACCACATGCAGATCGATCCTTGTCGCAGGACTACTTCGGGGGAACTAAACCTAGACCCGGAAAACTCATGAGCAAAGCAGTGTGTGTGTGTGTGTGTGTGTTTGTGTATGTGGCGTATGTGTTGTACGTGAGCGGGGTGTGGTGTGTAGAGTACATGTGTTTGGTGTATATGTGTGTCGTGTGTGTTTCGCAGTCCAGGGTGTGAAGTGGAAAGAGATGGGCTTGGGGCAAAGTCAGTCCCTCTGACCCCACCATTTGTTGCTGAATTTGCTTTATCCATCTGTGCATTCAATACCCCAGAGGAGGGGACCTGTGGGAGAACTCTCCCACTCTCCCCCACAGCTGTCTCCTCGCCGTCTGTGATTCCTGTTCCCACTCTCTCCTCTGTCCCCGCCCCACCCCCATGCCAGTTATTAAGTTCCCCCTCCAATGGGCTCTGCTACATTATGTTGGGACCATCACAAAACTCGGAACCTTCCCCTCTAGTGGCTCTGCCCTTAGTGAATACTAGAGAGGCTGCAGAGCCGCAGCCGGAAGCAGACCCACACTTCCCTCTGTTTGTTCCTGTTCCTGTCAGCATCACCTCCAAAGCCCTGTGACTCCAACAGTGGCTGTGGTTTCCAATTACCCAGTTTGCTTCCATCAGTCCTAGGACCAGCCTCACCTGCGTCCCAGAGCTCGGCCCCACTGATTGGCATGCCCACCTCAAAGTCTAGCTCTGGGAAGACCCACCTCCAGCTTCTGAGGTCCCAGTGCCAGCGAGGCACTGACCTCTGGTTCCAACTCCTCTGGCAGAGCCCTTTCTCCAAGCTTCAGGACCTGGGTTCTCAAAATCCTGCCTTTTCCCCTTGGTTCCTCAGGGACACTAGCTATTTCTTTTAGGTACATGTCTGTGTCTCTTTTAGTCCTCCAACACCCATTCAACCAATTCACTATATAAATTGTCTCTGTTAAAATAAGGGGTCTGGTTTGTCTTCCTGACTGGACCTTAAGAACTCTCTCTCTCACCCTAGTTCTCCCAGAGAAACGCTGTCACAGCATTGTTCACCATTCCCTGGAAGTTAAGAGATAAATCTACACAATTAGTTTTAAAGCAGTAGTGTTCCTTTTTGTTTAAGACAGTTTGTGTGACTTGCATCAAAAGAAGTCTACCAGATCCAACAGAATTTTCTAGAACACTTAAGAAGTGAAAGAGTTGAAGCCACGATAATGGCTCAGGCATTAGTGCAATGGTAAATATTAGAAAGGAGGAGGTAGGGTCGAGATATGTAAGAGGTAAAATCTGTGTGACTTGGTTACTGAATAAAGATAGTGAATGAGAGAAATGGAAGCATTTAATACAAAAAATGGTGCTCAGATTTGGGTATTAAGGTCAATGACTGACAGTAAAATCATGGAGTTAAATATAAAAGAAGGACAAGTGTAGAGTTGAAGACAACGAATTCCATTTTGGACATAAGTGTGAGGTGCCCGTAGATCATCCAAGGGTCTCAGGGTTGTGAGTGTGAAACTCAGAAGAGGTGTCACGGGTGGTGCTGAAGGTCTGAGATCTCCCATATACAGATCAGTTAGAAGCATGAAACTGAATGGAGCCTGCGTGGTGTGAGACTAACCCTAGATTGAAGGCAGCATCCTAGGAAATATAAGGGACAAGCTGGGAAGTGGGAGCCTCCCAAGGAGACTAAGAAAGGACTGGCACAGAGGCACAAGGACAGCCAGGAGCATAGCCTTGTAAGGGAGCAGAACACTTAAAGAGGTAACGATTTGCTGTGTGACATCTTGGGCCTCCTTGTCCCATCAGGAAAGCCAACGGAGCTCTTTCAGGCTGTTCTGTCTCTGTTTATGAGGTGACTAGACAACAACAGCCAGGCACAGGAGTTGAATCACGCTGGTTACTGGAGCAATAGTCAGTAGCACTTTATAGGTGCTGCTTCTGTTCATTTCTGGGAAGTAATTGGTGTTTAAGAAAATAGATATAAACTTACTAAGGACACCTGAGAGTTAGACTGTCTAAGTAGAGAAATGTTGATACTAAAACACCCTTCACCAAAAAACTGAAGGGGAAAAAAAAGTATTACAAATTGGTGGTTACAAAATAGTCATGGGGATGTAAAGTAAAGCACAGGGAATATAGTCAATAATATTGTAATAACTATGTCTAGTGCCAGGGAGGTACCAGACAGTCAAAGGGATCACTTCGTACAATATATAAATGTCTAACCATCGTGCTGTGCACCTAAAATTAATATAAAATAATACTGAATGTCAACTGTAATTGATACATTTAAAAAGGGGGGAAAGATGAAGAGGAATAAGAGGTCCAAATTTACAGGTATGAAACAAGTCATGGGGATTGTAATATTCCGTCTGGGGAATATAGTCAATAACATTGTGACTGCATAGTAATAGTGTCAGATGGTTGCTGGACTTACCGTGATCACTTCTTTAGGTCTACAAATGTTGAACAACTATGATGTATACCTGAAAGTAATATAATATTGTATGTTGACTACATTTTTAATAAAAAAGAAGAAATTCAAAAAAATAAAAACATCCCTCACCAGAAAGATTAGAAAAATTTATCTTAAGAAAGAGTAAGCCACCCTCTTTTGGTTACGCTCTCTGGTTACTTTTTCCTGATTGGTAGCCAAGGGTTGTTAGAACGCGTGGTTATTGCACTCATAGATGCCAGCACCCGGCAACTCCTCCCATCGTGATGATTTTAAGTCTTATCTACATTTCGTATATTTCACATCTTCCTGTAGTCTTGTTCTGCACCTACGGGAGGCGGGGAAAATCTTTCAGTCTCTGAGACGGACACCTCCTCATTCCTGCCCCAACCCCATTTGACTGATTAATGGAGCGTGTGTGCCATGGGCGTGATACAAGCTTCGTACTGAGACTCTCACTGCTCCGTTCTAAAACTGCATTGATTTTTTTCCAAAGCATCAACTTGTATACTTTTTAGATGTTAACATAGAAAGCATTAAAAACATAGTTAAAAGAAATAAAACATGTTTATGAGGTTAGACAATTACGTTCGCGAACTCATCCTAGAAAAAGTGCTACATACAGCATTGTTGAATATCACTACAGTCACCTTCGAAGTACTCACCTTGGGAAGCTATGCACCGATGCCAGTGCCTCGTCCACCCTTCACAGTACTTTTGGAACTCTTTTTCTGGAATGGTCATTGTAGCTGTCGAAATATTGATGTCCTGAACGTCATAAAAATTTCTTATTTTCAATATTTCCTTTATCCTTGAGTAAAAAAAGAAGTCATTGGGGGCCAGATCAGGTGAGTAGGGAGGGTGTTCCAATATAGTTTTTTGTTTACTGGCTAAAAACTCCCTCACAGACGTGTTAGCTGGTGCACTGTCGTGATTCAGGAGCCATGAATTGTTGGAGAAAAGTTCAGGTCATTTAACTTTTCCACACAGCTTTTTCAGTACTTCCAAATTGTAAACTTGGTTAACTGTCCAGTTGGAACAAATTCATAATGAATAATCCCTTTGATATCAAAAAAGGCTAGCAACATCTTTGGAACAAGTTCGCGAACTTAATTGCCAGACCTCATATAAATGTGTGGACAGTTTCTGAAAAAGACCCAGAAGAAGCTGGTAACAGTGAATGATGACAGAGCTTGTCCCTGGGTGAGGAAAACTGTATGCTCTTTTGTACCCTTTGAATTTCATAGTATGGATCTATGGATCTATATGGATCCATACAGAAATGGATCTATACAGAAAAATTAATTAAAATTATATAAAAAGCAATAGCACCACTGATAGGATATGTATCCCAGGAAGAAAAAAAAAGCACGACTATTACATAATAGGTAAGTTCCACAAATAAGAAAGAGTGATTCATTTGAGCAAATGATAGTCCCTTTTTACTGTTGTCTCCAGTCTCTGCCCATTTTATCCAGGTCATGGAAGGGCAAGTGGGGAGAAATCACCCTAATTCCTAGGCAGGAAATGGGGCCAGGCACCCTTGTGGTATGATTTGTGGGTCCTGGAAAGGGGAGCACTGCTGACTGCTGATTTCCCAGGCACTAATTACTAATAGAAATCCCATCCCTCTGAGGACAAAGGCCGCCCAGACACGGCCTCATTCACATGCAAAGGAAGTGGCCAGAGGCTGATGCTTGGCAGCACCGGGAACCCGAGGGCACTGGGGGTGCGGCGGGCTCCAAGGAGCCTGTGTTTGTGGGAGAGGGAGGATAATGTCACATGTCTGCCTTGGGGTTAGGACACCTGTGGTGTCTGCAGGATGCTACCCAAGAAGAGGGGACAGGAAGCTGCTGGGTGACCAGCAGGAGGAGCTAAATTTGGAGAGTGTTCTGTAACTCGCCCAGCGAGAACCTCAGGTGACTAGTGCATTCAAAACAGCGGTGGGGCTCTGAGGCGGTGCAGATCCAACCTCACCGGACACCCGCCTGCCCCACCCACTTAGTTAACAGGTGGTCGCTGCCATGTGGACCTCAGGACACAGCTGGTGCTGTGGGTCATCCCAGGCTCCTTAGGAAGGTCAGGGCTTTCTGCAGAAGGGCACTGCAGTGGTGGAGAAACAGACTCAGGGGTGCCTGCCTGGCTCCAGACTGCCTCTACTGCTCACAAGCTGTGTGACCCTCTGTGCCTCAGTGTCTTCCTCTACAAAACAGATGATAACAGTACTTACCCAGAAGGGTTGTTGAGCGGTTAAATGAGAAAATCCACTTGAAGTTTAACAAATGTCACATAGTAAATCCTCAGTAAACGGGAGCCCTTGCCCTCAGAGTCCAAGCCTCCCAGGGCCTGTTCTACAGAGGAAATAGGTTTACAACCGCCAAGGTCCCTGTGTGTTTTAACACGCTCTTGGAGGAAGCGGTGTGGAAAATGGATTAAGGAGGGAGGAGGCCAAAGCCTAGGAATCCAGGGAGCAGTCTGCAGGGGTCCAGATGGGAAGCGGAGGGGCGAGAATTCGGGCCTTGGGCACCGGGATTCGGGAAATATTTCGGAGACGTTCTCTCCAGGACTTGATAACAGGCTGGGAACCGGCACTTGGCCGAGGGCGCCGGCTTTGCTGGCGGGAGGAAGGTGGAAGGCGGGCAAGGCAGCTGCGGGGGAGATGTGGCGGCTCGGCCCGGAGGTGCAGGGGCGGGCTCAGGCTGGGGGTGGAGTATTTCAGCACGCGGGGGGCCTGCTTCCCGGCGCAGCTGGCCCCTGTCGGGGTGCGGGGAGGCGAGGCGCTAAGCCGTTTGCTAACTCGGACCGTCAGCTCCGCGGCCGTCGGGTGTGCGCCGCAGGGGCGCCCAGGGCCTCTAGCTGACAGCAGGCTCGGGGCGGCCAGGAGGTCCACCTCGCCGACCTTTCCGTCCACCTCCCCGCGCCTCCGCCCTCCTCATTCCCGTGACCTCAGTCGCGCTCGGGATCCAGCAGAGGCTGGTTTCCCAGCGGGCCGCCCGCCAGACCGCAGGAACCGCCGCGGTTCACAGCCAGAGGCCGCGCGCAGTCCGCGGTCCGGGAGCGACCGGCGCGGGCGGCGGGCGGGGGACCCTGTCGGCGCGATCCCCTCTCCCCACCCCGGCCCTGGCGGCGGAGGGCGCAGGGGCGCCTGTCACAACCCGAATTCCGCCCCCGCGGGGCTCAGAAGTGGTGTCCGCGCCGCCCCGCGTGTGAGCGCGCGGGAGGGCCGAGCCAGCGGGGAGCGCCGCCCCGCGCACCGCAGTGGGGTTGCCCCGCGCCCCCGTCCCCCCCCCCGCACCCCCGCTCGCGCTCCCCCCGCCCGCGCCCCCGTCCCCCCCGCGCCCCCGCCCGCGCCCCCGTCCCCCCCCGCGCCCCTCCCCCCGCGCCCCCGCCCCCGTCCCCCCCCCGCGCCCCCGTCCCCCCCCACGCGCCCCCGCCCGCGCCCCTCCCCCCGCGCCCCCGCCCCCGCCCGCGCCCCCCGCCCGCGCCCGCGCCCGCGCCCGCGCCCCCCCCCCCGCCGCCCCCCCCCCCCCGCCGCCTGCTCGCGCCTCGCGCCCCGGACCGCGGGGCTGGGTATAATCGCTCGCTCCAGGCTCCCGGAGCTCGAGGGGAGGCAGAACCCTGCAAAGCGCTGCTCCTCCGCCTCCCGTGCCTCCCTCTTCGGGGGGAGCCGGGTGGTGAGCAGCAGCAGACCACCCATCGCTTCCTGCGCACGAAGGCACTTGGGGACTTTTCTGAGGTTTGCGACTAATGGCAGATAACGCGCCCTCGAGGCGCAAGCCCTCGGATTTGCTTTTCTATTTCCCATCAATACGACCGAGTGTAATTTCATTAGCTTTCTTTCTCTTTTCCCCAAAAGGAGAAAAAGACCCCGATTCGGAGGAGCAGACAGTCTTATCTTGCTGTGGGGAGAGGGGGGCGGTACGAAAGCGCCTCGGGTGTGGTGGCACCGCAGCAGAGTTTGCAGCCACGATCCTCAGCGGTGGGGGGTGGCCTGGTGGAAGCAATTTCTACCTATATACGCTCTCTAATGTTTGCCGGCCCTGCGGGAGGGGCAGGCCATACCCTCGGCGACGCTCCTAGGGATGGGTGTGCAGGGCCGAGCAGCAGCCGGGCGACGGGTGGCTGACACCATCCCACAGAGTAACAGGCGAGGGAGGACAGGACAAACAGCCACCCCGCCCTCCTTGGCTGCACTCGGGCCGTGTCCAGGGCTGGTATCAGGCGGGAAATCTCCGCGTGCTTCTGCGGGTCCCAGACACTCAAGACTCTCTGTCTGGCTCGCTCTCTCTCTCTGCCCTTTTGCCCTTCATCCCCCACCAACCTCCGAGTGTATCTTGGAGGTTAAGTTAATTGTAGGAAGCTCGTACTTTTGGCCAATCCAAAACAGATTTCTCTATTAGGGCCACATTCCTGCTTGCCTGGGGTTTGAAAGGCTAGGGTGGGACGGGAGGAAGTGGTGTTCTGGCCTTCCCATTCTCTCAGGCCTGGCCACCAACCCATGCCCCAGAATTTGGGGGTGGCCTTTTCTGATCATTCCAGCCCAAAGCATGTTTCCTCTACCTCTCTGGACTCCGGGAGCCTGCCTTCTGTCCAGCACGTCTTGTACCCTTCTTCACAGGCCCTGGTAGGGGACACTGAGCTTCCTGAGACCTGCTTGTGCACCCCAACACCCCACAACACAGGGCTGTGCCCTAAGAACTGCAGGAGCTGCTATGTCTTTCAGGGCAATGTGGCAGCCCTGGGCTATTTCAGGAAGTAAGTGGCACTTCTGCAAGGGCTTCCTGGGCTGGCTGGTTTTGCCTTTTCCCGGCAGGTCAGTGAATTGTTGCCCCAGACCATACCGTGCACGGTGATCTGGCTTCTGGAGTGTCCCAGGTATGACATTCAGAGCTTCCTCCCTCACCTTGCTCAGCCTGTTGAATTTTGCTGATGGGATTTCCCCCCAAATGGAGCAGGACTGTGAGGTTTCTACTAAAACAGGGGGATCCAGGAGTTCAGAGGCCTGAGTGTGATAGTGTCCGGGGAGAGGGGTTGGGGAGGGAAAGCTATTAGGTTGCTGAACAGGGTGCTTGGGGGGAGAGGGAAGGCTGGGGTTGGGGGTCAGGCACGGACCTAGAGGGCACCTGGAGCTTCTCAGGCAGACCACGTCGTCGGGCATTAGCAATGTGGACAGAGGGCAGTGGCTGGGGGAGGAAGGCAGAGTTGACTATTGGAAGGGGGCAGGTGGCTTTCTCATTTTCTTTGGACTGATAAAAAGTGTATCAGCAACTCATCTCGGCAAACAAGGCCTTGACCCCTCAGCGCCAGCCACACCACTTGCAGATGTTATTAATTTACTCAGAGAAGTGGTGTCAGGGCTTTAAGGGAACCCTAAGGAATTCAAATGCAAATCTCTCAATATCTTGCCTCAGTTTCCAACATTAATAACTGCATTGAGTGCTAGCAGCCAGAAACTGTATCATTGCTTTAAAGAGAAGTAAAAAGACAGATTGTAGCAATTAGGCTCACAAAACTTGAATTTGGAAGGTTTTTTAGTAATGATCTCATCCCTGTGGTTTTCAAACTACTGCGCCCCGGAACCACAGTGCAGCTGCTTGAACCAACAGACCTCCATTTTAATTGCCTTAAATAATTGAGCTTCCTTAAATTTAGAGTTCAGTTGCTTAAAAAGATGCTTGAACACCATGGATACAGTCCATCTCAAATGTAAAGGGGAAACAGGCTGAAAGTAGCCAGGGGATTTGCCTGGGGCCACCTATTTACTTGGCAGAACTTGGTGACACACAGCCAGTGGGTTGGGGTAGGAAGGATTCTTACTGTCCACCCTTCATTGGGTCTGTTCCCAGATTCATCAAAGGTTCAACCAAATCTTGCAAGTGCTCCACTGCAGGGAAAGCCAACCCTCACAGTCGCTCTTCTGACACGTTCTGACTGGCTCCTTTCCACACTGGACCCTGCCCTCTGCGTGTCCCCTGTCACTGGTCCTGCGTGATAATAATGACTGATGTTTCACTGACAACTGCTGGAAAGTAATTTTCAAACTTCAGCTCTGTATTTTTGCACCCATTTTGACTATTACTGATAAAAATCTCTGTAAAATCACTTCGTTATATCTGAAGAGTATAGAACTGGTATTTGTATGAACATTTTTTGACTGAAGGTCATGTCTATGTAAAAACTTTAAAACGTACTTTATTTTATGAGAGATGCACTTTTATTGAAATGTCTGAACTCACCTGTCTGGTGTATGAACTCCAGTGAAGCGATACCTACTTGCTTATCCGAATTCCTTGAACAGCTGATTGCACAACTAGCTGACGATGGTCATGTGTCAAGTCCACCAGGCTGCACAACATGTTCATTTTGTAGCAAGCACCTCAGTGGTGAAATGTAGCATCTGATAAGTCTGAACATGACTCAACTGCAAGTAGCAAAAACAAAAAAAAACCCCAACCAACTAACAAACAAAACACACAAAAACCAGTGATTTTCAAAATGTGGTTCCCAATCATTAGTGGTCACAAAATCAAGTTAGTGAGTTATAAGAGCATTAAAAAACACAGGTGCAAGTAGCAAAAACAAAAAAAAACCCCAACCAACTAACAAACAAAACACACAAAAACCAGTGATTTTCAAAATGTGGTTCCCAATCATTAGTGGTCACAAAATCAAGTTAGTGAGTTATAAGAGCATTAAAAAACACAGGTGCACAAGAGTGAAAAGTGCAACAGAAGACAAAAGTATCACAGAATGTAGTGTGCCTCAGGGGAAATAAACATTGTATTTCAATCACATACATACGTATTAATACATATATACTGGTCATGACATAAAATATATTTCACAGCCCTCATACTTGGCTATTCAGTCCCCTGAGAAAAGATTTCTTTTTTTTTTTTTTTTGATTTCTGGGCAATGGCTCCTCATCCTGGGTCCCCTGAACGCCCTCTCCCCTTAATACAGTAAAAATGTCCTCTGAGCACCACCATTTCCTGATTCATGCCTATTTTCTGGACACTTCCTCCTGTCATAGCCCTGCGAGCTCAACTGAGGGACAGTTTCTCCAGTGCATTTGAACGTGGGTCCGGAGAGCCACAGGTCCCTGCTACCGTGTGCCAGGCATGATGCCAGGGACTGCACAGACATGACCCTTACGGATAGCCTTTCCTTTCTTTTCTCTGTAGCAGTACCACACCTGTACACCTCAAGCTCCTAGCACAGTACACACATGGGCTGAGGGGATGTTTCCAAATAAATGAATTTGACATTGAGCACGCGCCATTGGTTATCAATCATATAAATTAAATCCAACAAAATATATGTTTCAAATAAGATGTTTACTCATTCCTTTATACTGGAGATAGAAAATTACTATACAAAGCTTGACTTGTGTTGATTAAATCATAATAGTTACATAAAAAGTTGAGACTGGCGTCCTGTGGTGAAGGTAGTAATGATATTACTGCATCACATCATACGGTAAAGTTACACAACATTACCCTTTGATTTTGAGCAGTTATAAACTTACTATCCTAACACAATACCATACATTCAGTTCTAGTAATTACTGTCATAATTTAATAATAGTAATTTAATAAATAGTAGTACATGATACTGAGGGAAAAGGAAAACAGTTAACTTAATAATTTTCCAAATGTTAGTAAGAAAGAAACACATCAATGGACACATGAATTGGAGGGTGAACATAATTTGGTTTATGATTCAATAGAATTTGGGAGAGTGAACCAAAGTTTTTTAAATTAGAAAGATGCTTATGTTGATCAAGTTCATGCTCTTCACCTTCCGTATTAGGAAACAGCTGTACACCAGGGTGAGTGACTTACCCAAGGTCACATAATTACACAGTAAGAGACATGCCCCAGGTCTCCTGATAAATACAGAATCTTTTCCATTCCATAATGGAGGTTTATACTATAATAAAATCACATTTTTAAAAAGATTCGATAAAATATCCAGGAAAGCAAATGACAACATGACAACATTTTAGACTTGAAACAACAAACCTAGAGCCAGAGTTTAAAGCTAGATGTTCACAAGTGTGTTCAAGTTAACATAATTAGTGTGGAACACAGGGCTGTAAAGATTGACGGCAGAAGTGCATCGGTGAAGTGCTTCATTTGTGTGTTTATTTTTGCGCATTACTTGTGTTTTCATCTGTATCACTTGAGTTAAACTTTTTCCACAAAAAGTTCTCATTGGATTTCCAAAGAGGAGCGTCTAACTCCTCTTTCTTTTTGGAGGAGGCAGCAAGGGGTGCTTTTGCACACAGAGTCTCTATTGCTGCCAAGTCGGTGAGCTTACTAAGACTGTCGTCATTCTGCTCATTCAAGATGTCCCAGAAATCTTTCGGTCTCTGTTTTGCTTTTTGCATGGGCCCTGAAAGAACTTTCTTTGGCAGTCGTGTGGGACTGTTTCCGTGACTTTTAAAGAGGTCATCAAGAATAGAGGTGTCACCGAGCAAGCCTACCACAGAAATGTTTTCTAACGCTGGATTTTCTGTCTTTTTGTTTTCCACTTTGAAAAGGGGCCCATTTCTTGAAACGCCCGTTCTTGTGAGGTCCGGCTGGTTTTTCATGGTATTTTCTAACTCTGTCTCATATGCTCCAGACTTACTGTTCAGGAAACTGGATGCTGTAGTATCTTTGGATACTTGGCTGTTTTTCCCATTGTCAGTCTCTTGGGCAGAGCTTATAAGTAATTTCTTAGTTTCTGCATCATTAGAAAGCACCTCTTTACAGAAACCATGATTTTGAGGCTTAATTGATTTTTCTTTATATGTTTTTGTGCTGCAAATCTGAGAAGTTTTTTTGGTAGAATCTTTAAATGACGAAGTTTCAGAATCTGGAAGCCTTTCTTTTATCAGAGGTTCTCTCTTTTCAGACTTATTCATGACTTTCTTTCCTTCCTCATAGGCAGGTTTAATGAATTCTACAGCAGAATCTACAAAAAATTCTTTTACCTCTGGAAACTGAGAAGCATAAAAGTCTCTTAGCATTTTCTGTCGTTCTTCTGATGTGGCATTGGTTATATGTTTAGCAAATTCCTTTACAGGAGACAAATTAAAATAAGAAGCCATTTCTTCGAATTGTTTTCTGAAAATTTAATGAACAAAACCAGCGGTTATTTTCATTACAGTTTATTTTTAAAGAACTCATCATCAGTGATATAAAATATAGAAACAAAGCAATCTTATTCATTTAGCATACATTAGCTTATTTCCATAATAAAAATACATTCTACACTAGTAGAATGTGACCTCTTTCTTTACACTACTGAAAAAAATATTTTAGCTCATAAAATCAGCAGCTTTTTAAATTATTCTGATTTATACTATTAGGCATTTCCTGGGAATTATGGGATCCCAGCTGCTACTCCTCTAGTCAGCCAATTTATGACTGACCTGAGAATCATAATTTATGTAATCTGTATTTGAAAATCTATATTGCATTCAAGTTCCATGAAATAACATTGTCAAAGAATGGCCTTAATAAATAGAAAAAGAGAAAATTCAAGGAAATAAGAAAGGAATTTTTCACTTCTGTCCTTTTTTCCCTTCTTCCACACAAATGCAACACAGAAATTGTACACATTTTTTTTTTTTTTGATGAGCCTAAAGGAAAGTTGTAAACTGATAAACCTAGATTCTTTCTTCCCCCAAATGGTCTGAGTTCAGTATAGAGAGATAAACTAAGAAGTGAGATGCTATTTGAAGAAGCAAGTTTCATTCTCAGTATGAGACTAATAAAAGTTGTTATATGCATATGTGAGGAAATGGGCCTTCTGGAACCCTGGTAAGATGGAGGCAGAGAGATTGTTCAGGGACCCTGTGCACTAGACTCTGCTCTTTACTTCAGGTGAGGGTGCTGTGGACAGAACTGTGTCCCCCAAAAGTCTTATGTTGAAGCCCTAATCCCCAGTGTGACTATACTTGGACATAGAGCCTTTAGGAGGTGTAAAGGCACTAAGAGGTCATATAAGAAGTCAACAGAGAGCTCTCTCTCAGCCATGAGAGGACACAGTCAGGAGGTGGCTGTCTGCAAACCAGGAAGAGAGCCCTCACCAGGAACCAAATCAACTGGCACCTTGACCTTGGACTTCCTAGGCTCCAGAACTATGAGAAAGAAATTTCTGTCATTTAAACTCCAGTCGCTGGTATTTTGTTATGGAACCCTGAATAGATTATGACAGAGGGCATTGCTTTGCTGATGCTGAGTTTGGGTCAGGAGTCAGAAGAGCCCAATGCCTGTAAACATTCCTTTAAACAAAAGCCATAGATGGTGTTGCAGCACATGATTCAAAGTCCCAAAAGTTTTAGGATTATATCTACATTTGAGATATTTCCTTAAAACATTTGTTTGTTAGGCACTGTAGTAGGAACTATACAACAGTGAACAAGTCCTAGGCTCCTTCTCTTCAAGGACTTTATAGTCTAGCTGGGGGAGACAGATGCATGAAAATCAAACCAGAAGAGAGTGGTAAATGCCATGATGGAGGTTAATGCAGGGCTCTGTTGGTGCCCATAGAACAGGCCAGTGAGTGGCAGTAGGCAAGGCAGCAGGGAGGGCTTCTCTCATGTCACCTTGAGCCAGTCAGGTAAGATGAGTGAGGAAGCCTTCCTGGAAGAGAGGGTCTGTGCACAGGCCCAGTTCTGAGACGACCTGGTGCACAGAGGGGCAGTAGAAACTGCCAAGGAAGAGACTGAAAGTCACGAGGGGTCCATGTACCAATTTCAGAAGTCTGAATTTTATCCTGCACACAATAGAGAATCCTGAGGGTAAAATAATATATATATATTTAAATGTATAAGTAGGAGCTGTGAGGTCACTATTACTTTTGCCACCCAGACCAGGTTCTATAAAGTTTGTATTTCCTTTGATTTTTGTGGCAATCCATACTGCATGCTCATGACTTTCTTTTGTGGCTTCAGGTAAAGACCATGACTTCTGGTCCTCTCCACATGGGTCCTGGTAACTGCTCCAAATCCAGGCACTAGCTCTGCCTGATTAACAGCCACTTTCCTTGCCAACCAAATATTTAGTAACAAGCTTCCAAATTTCTGTCCTGGAAATTGCCAATGTTCTTGTTGGAAAAGCAACAAGCATGTTCTGAAAAGGTTCCAGTTGTCACTTCACATGAAACAATGAGGTATTATTTTGTTTATTAATCATCTCCAAATCCATTTTCGTGGTCTTTCTAATAAATATTTGTGCTGTGAGGATTACGTTATTGGCAAGGTTATGGGCTGATGTCTTTTATTTATCCACTGCTTGGTGGTGCCTCAGCAGTAGCCACAGGACTTTCACCTTTGCTGTACTGACCTTGCCCTTGACCCTGTGATTCTGTCACCTCCGGGAGGAGAGCTGCTTCCAACCCCATTTTATGCACGTCAATTATGTCGCATGGCTGCCCTTCACAGGATGAGTTATAATTGCAATTCATTTTATTTTGCCTTCTAACTTGCTTTCGTAATTCTTGGTCTTTAAAAGAATTTTCTGTAAAAATTTAAGGAACTGCAAGATACAACCAGGGGGTATAAGCTGGCCAGTTTGTGAGGAAAATTTAGTAGAGTAGACACTCATAAGCCACTTAGAGGGGAAAAAAAGGAAACCCAAAATAGGCATCTTTCAGTAAGTGCATCCAGAGTAGTTACGTATCATGGATAATATTTAAGTTTCTCTCCCCTTTTCTTGAGAAGTTGGGGGAACAGGGGTGGAACACAGCTAAAAGGATCATTTTCTCTCTGCCTAAGCTTTCTGAAGGGAAGGTAGGACTGAACGCTTTATTTAGACCATCTGTGGGGCTGTAGAATGGAACAGGCTAGATTCTCATAACTAGGATGGTGAGCAGGGAAGAGGTGTCAACTGTTCGGACACTGTTCCCTAGTTCAAATGTTCGCATTCTAATATTAGACACCCTTCTCTTTTCTACTCAGCACGAGGCATTTATTCCCTAGGCTGGGTAGAGAAAAAAAGAAGAGAGGCAAAACTAACCATTGTTAATCCTTTACTTATATTTTTATATACCATGCTAAAGGGGATGACAACACATGTTCCTCAAAGACTGGTAAATACATAGTAGGTGGTCAACCTCCTAGCAAAACCATTTCCTAAAGTGAAAAGGCACACCTGGTAAAAATCATTGTTATAGATCTGTTTGTGAGGAGATGCACTGCTGTAGCAATGTGGAGTGTTTACCTTTCTGGGCAAAGGTGGGCAGCGGAGAGCCATGCCCCAACCTGCCACAGCAGCACCCAAGGGGTCGAGGGACCAGCCTTCCTGAGGCAGCTAAGGACCAATCGCCTGGGAGTTGCCAACCCCCTGAGGGAAGCATATGGAACCCAGAAAGCCACCACGACTGTCCCCAGAGGCCATGAGAACTATTTTGACCTTGCCTCCCATCCCTGTTTACCGCAGTCTACTCCTTCGTTACCATAACCACTGGCATCCCATCTCCTTCTACTCTACGTCCTTGATCTAATCCAATCCCCCGACCATTCCTCAGTGCCCCTGGAACCAGGCTATGATCTACCAATTCCCCTGTGTCTTTTGTGCCGAACGGCCTCTCTGTTGCCTCGTGATACTGCCTCCTCCCATGTAGCCCTTGCAAATCAAGGCTCATACTTGACACCCTTCAACCTCAGGGTTCATGCTTCACATTGCTGCTTCCAGACCACTGTTTTTTCAAAAACTCTATCATGTTTATGCTATCCAGCTAAACCATTCTCTCCCCCATTTTGTTAACTCACTCCTTAGTTGCTTCCTGTTAGGAACTGAACACTGAAGATTCTGGATTAATGGTACTTCCTATCCGTCCCCTGCCATCATTCTTGATAATTATTATCAATATTCATGTGGACGTCTCACCCAACTCCTGGACCACCAATTTCTTACCTCACCTGCAAAGACTCAATTCCATGTCAGGCCCCTATTCCCAAGCTCCTACACTGCCACTGTCGTTACCACTAACCGCACCACCCCCAAACCCCTGAATTCAATCATCTCATGCTCCAACTCAGCTGCTCAGTTACCTCATGACACCAATGCTGGAATCAAGTTGTCCAATTCACCGCCTCTCTGCTTTCTCACTATCTCCTCGTCCAGCTTAGGTTCAATTTTATAATCACTCCT
This sequence comes from Rhinolophus hipposideros, assembly GCF_964194185.1. NCBI lineage: Eukaryota > Metazoa > Chordata > Mammalia > Chiroptera > Rhinolophidae > Rhinolophus > Rhinolophus hipposideros. The sequence goes on along the minus strand of NC_138057.1, from coordinate 8,186,349 downwards.
TCGCAAACATCCTTCACCTCCCTTACTTCTCTCTCCCTCCACTCTAACCCCTAGGAAAACCCAGCCACCTCCCTATTTTGTGTTTGCAACTGGGCCACTGAGGCTTGCTGAATGAAGTCTGCACGACCGCACAGGTGGTTTTCCTGGCCTTGCTCTCAAACAAGGACTTAACATCACCCAGGAATTCTAGTCCCACTAAAGTTGCTTTCCTACTTTATAAATGATTTCACAACTTCTCTCTCCCTAAATCTCTCTCGCGGTGAACTGATGACTTTCTCAATTAATTGAGGAAATATCACTATATCTGGGCCTGTCTTCATCTTTTCTCTTTCCGTGCCTCTCAAAGGCTAGAACTGGCCCGTGGATCCCACTCTGCACTACCTCCAGGACTGCATGCTGTTACCACCTTTCTGGCATGATCTCCTTTTTCCCTATTAGTCTGTTCTCCCAACATACAAACAGGTTCTGCCATCTTTCCAACTTAAAAAACCTACCCATGATCCCACAATGCCCTCCAGCTACTGCTTTTTTTTTTTGTAAAACTGGGCCATTTTAATATTCTTTACAATAGAATAAATAGTTCTCTTGATGACCATAGCCATGTAAGCTCTTTGGCAGTACTTAGAAACATCACAGTGAAGGTGGTTTTCCTGATTGGTGCGGAGTCTTCAATAATTATAAGGAGTTACTTGTATGAGACTGCTGTCAAACCAGTAAGACTGCAATTATGCACCCATCATTTTCAGCATTGTTGGTAACCTGGGCATATTTTCCCCAAATAACCTTTCCTCCTTGTGTCACAAGGCTGAACTCGCCCACGTCCACCTCAGTGAGCGTACCCTTGGTAGTAACACCCAAAGCTGTATACAGTGGAGATGAGGGAACTCTTCTTTACATCTGGTACTGGCAGGCAGAAGGTGGCTCTCAGTAGTTACATGGGCCTTCTGGGAACAGGAACCCCTCAGCCTAATAAATTTTTCATATTTAGGTGGTTTTTGAGTAAAGCCATCTCCGACAAAGCAGACTTTAGTAACCATCCTCTGCCATGCTTTCTTCTTTCTCTTTCCTGCTCTAATAACTTAATATCTCTGTTTCTCCCTGGGCACCAACTTTGGGCAGAGAGACTTCCCATTTTCCTACTTTCTCTTTTCATTTCTACTTAATCATATTGGAAAGTACTTTAGCTGGGGCCTGTCCCTCTCTGTCCAGTAGATAGCCTTGTGAAGTCTTTTCATCATTCTTTTGTTTGGTGTTTCTCTTTCCATGCATCTGATAGTCTTTTTCATTTGTCTTTTCTCAGCATGGCGCTCTTTATGGTAGAGCTTAGCTTTGAGACCAATCATCTTTTTTGCCTTCTTTAAATATTCATGAGCCTCTCGACCTTCCTTCTTTCTCTTTTTCTCATGGTAACCCAAACGATATCCATAGTGTTTATGGTATAACTCAATATATTCGTTTTATGGCATGGTTACACCTGCTGAGACACCGGGCGCAGTCCCTCTGGGCGTGAAGAAGCTCTCAGCTTTCAGGCCTCCCAGCTACTGCTACTTTTCACATCCAAACTTGAAGAGTTGTCACAGGGTCTGCCCATTCACTGTTTTTTGTTGTTTTTTTTTCTACTGGGGAATATTGGGGAACAGCGTGTTTCTCCAGGGCCCATCAGCTCCAAGTCGTTGTCCTTCAATCTAGTTGTGGAGGGCGCAGCTCAGCTCCAAGTCCAGTTGCTGTTTTTCAATCTTAGTTGCAGGGGGTGCAGCCCACCATCCCATGTGGGAATTGAACCGGCAGCCTTGTTGTTGAGAGCTCGCGCTCTACACGACTGAGCCATGCGGCCGCCCCCCATTCACTGTTTGTGCGCCTCACCCCAGCATGTGCCTACTCAGACTGCTCAGTAAGGCAGCTAATGAGCTCTCTGCTGCTAACTGCAGGGGGCACTTTCCCACGTCATCTGCGTCTGGCTCTTAGCAACGTTTATAAAGTTAAGAGCGCCCTCTTTTTCGAAACTCTTACTTCACTTGGACTTTAGGATCTTACACTACGCCTCCTACACAGTAGGCCACTGTCACCTCCAGGCTCAGTCCCGCGGCTGCTTCTTTCTTCTCTGTGCCCTGTTCCTAGGCAGTTACCCAGGTCTATGGCTCTAAAAACAATTTATCATCTCTGTGCTGATGACTTCTAAATTTATATCTCCAGTTTCCAAATCCCAGAATGGTATTATAGATCCACTGCCTATTTGACATGTCCATAGAACCTTAAATAAATTTAACACGAGCAAAAGAGAACTCTTGATTTTTCTTTTAAAACTCCAGACTGTTTCTCTCCTGTTTTTCCCCATTCAGTAAAATCCATCTGTTGCTCAAGACATAAAATTGAGAATAATCCTGTCTTCCCTCTTTTCCAACAACCAGTCTAACACCAAACAAATCCATCTGGCTGTGTCTCCATGGCAACCACTGTATTGCAAATCATCATCACCTAGTTCTTATGGTCTCCTCTAGTCCACTCTGCCCTCTTTCACACAGAAGCTGGAACAATCTTCTAGAAATATATATCAGATTATGTCATGCTTCAACAGCTTTCCACTGTATCTGGGACAAAACCCAAACTCTTCCCCACCATCTAGGAAGCTCTGCGTGCTCCAGCTCCATCTATATCTCTTACCTTCATCTCCTGCCGCTCTCTGCTTGGTTTATTATACTAAGTCTCTCGGTTCCTCAGACACACCAAACCTCTTCCATCCTCAGGGATGTTCTTACTCTGGTTCTTTGTTCAGTTATTCCTCACGACACAACTTAAATGTCACCTGTGTAGCGAGGTCTTCCCTGACTACCCAAAAGAAAGGTACCTGCACCCCTCCCAATCCCATTATTCTCTATCAAGGAGGTCTGTCCCCTTCTTTCTTATGCCATCTTAGAATCAGTTATTTATAAGTTATTTTTATTTTTGAAAATTTGGTGGTTCAATGCCAGCCCCATCCCACTGCACTGTTAGCTCTACTTATTTTTTTTTTTACAATGTATACTCAGCACCCAGCACAATGCCTGGGTGCATATTAAGTGTTCAGTAAATATCCAATGAGTAAGTGAATACAATGCACTTAAGAATATCATTTATCTGTATCAAGTGATTTACCAATTCAGGGATTAGCTTTCTAAAACCATCTAAAATATTGGGAATTTTATTTTTTAAACTGTACAAATTCATATTTTTCTGAATTTGATATTTTAAGATACCAGGTATGGTTAAAATTCAAATAATTTGTGTATTTTACTAAGGAGCTATATTTCTTTTGGGAATTATTCTTGAAGTCCAATGTTGTTACAGACGACATACCTGCGGATCCCTTTTGGTGTTTCTCCAAGTATAAATGTGGTCTGGTCTGTACGATAGACTTTTTTCTTCTTCTGGCTCACAGGATGTGAAATGTAAAGGGGAGATGAAATGCCTCCTTCACTTGCTTGTAGTTCTTTCTTTGTATGTGTCAATGTATCTGCCTTCATTTTTTCTTTATATGTCTGAAAAAAAGAAGGAAGCAAAAACTGTCTCAAAAAATAGTCATTTTTGGTCAAATGAGGCTGTGTTACTTTTCCTCAATACTCTTTATAATCAATCAAGTATTTTTATCATATTCTCCAACTGACATCATTGTTAGAAGATGTTAACCTAGATATTTAAAAAGAATATGTTTTAGAGCTTTCTTAAAGATATAAAAGTAATGGCAATATTATGATGTTTCCATTATATCTATGGTTTAAGATATATGTTAAAGATATATCTTTCTTAAAGTGATGACAACATGATATTTCTATTGTCAAGACTGTGGGCCTACTGACACAGGCTAATATCCACTATTCTAAATGAGGATAAAAATTGATAATTGTATAAATAATGGCATGAAAATGGGATATTTTAAATTTTTTAATTCAGTAATTTCTCTCATTATTGTTATTAATTTCTCTCATTATCATTATTAATTTCTCTCATTATCATTATTAATTTCTCTCAAAATTATTAACCAGACTTCCAGTTATTTAATTTTATATAAGTAGTCAAATTTAAAAAAACAACAATCTTTATGTGATCATTAAATAAGAAACCATTTTCACAAATCCTACTGTTCCTCTCTACTGGATTTCAAGAGTATTTAGTGATTTTTAAGATGCTAATATAAGTTGATTGAAATTATGGATAGAATTTTATTTATTTTACAGACTATGGGTTGCTTGCTTGACATAAATTGTTTAAAACAGTAGGTCAAGAAAAAATAATTTTAAACTATATGGTTCCAATTTCCCTGACAAGATGGTACACTGAATATGTGGAAAGTTGCCATCTCATTCCCCAAAGAGAAATACTGGATACAATTTGACGACAACAACAACAACATTGTATCTGAGCTAAAAGTAAGAAGGGATAATCTTTAGGTGCCAAAAAGAAGTAACATAGTGGTGAGTGGGAGCTGAAGCTCAGTACCCCTCCAAGGACAGGGTCTTAAGTTATAGTCTGCAGGGCCCCCATGTGTAGAGGGGAGATGAAAATGATTTAACTCTCTGAATTAAAAAACCAACCAACCAACCAACCAAAAACACAGCAGGAATTAAAAGGATATCCAATTTGCAAATTAAAGCTAGGGAAACCTGATAAAGACACAGGGTAGAAGCAGGCTACCTTCTTACTCTAGATAGAAAGAATCGCTGGCAAAAAACACCACACATAAATAAATAAATAAATAAAATAAAATAAATAAAAGGAACGCCCAGCCTGTGCTATTTGTGGAATCTTATTTTGTAGCACTTGGGAGGTATGGAAAAATCTAAGCTAAGAATTATCATAAAAAAACTGGCCTACAACTAGTGAAAATCATAGCTCAATGAGGGATGAATACAAAAATATACCATAGGAAGACTTCCATAATCTGGAAAATGCTTGTTATACCAATGGAGGTGGGGTGGGGGGAATTTAGGCAAAAATTATAAAGAACATATAAAACTCACCACCATGAAAGTGGGCAGATGCAACAAATGTGAGAATCAATACCTGAGAAATTATAGATAATAAAGCAATCTGAAAGAGACTTTAAACAATGAACATGTCCAGAAAGACAAACGAGGGGATAGAATTCATTAGAAAGAACTGGTTATTACATAGGCAGATCTGAGAAAAAAAACAAATACAAACTCTAAAACAGAAATACAGTTTTGAAATGAAAAATAGAGATAGAAACAAACTCAAAATATGAAGTTAAACAGCATACTAAACAGCCCTACAAAGATAGTTGATAAACTCATAGCATAAAGCAGTACAGAGATTAAACGAGAGAGAGAGAGAGAGAGAGAGAGAGAGAGAGAGAGAGAGAGAGAGAGAGAGAGAGAGAGAGAGAAGAGAGAAAGGAGGGCGGGAGGGAGGAAAAGAAAGAAAGGAAGACATAAAGAAGAAAAAGAAAAAAATTAAGAGATAGAAGATATACCAAAATTTCTAAAATACCAGGAGGAGAGAACAAATAAAATGGAAGAAATAATGCCAAAGAGAATGGCAGAGAATTGAAGAAGGCATGAATACTCAAACTAAAAAAAGGAGAATCTCTAGTGGAAAAAATGAAAATAAATTTATACTTTGTTATATCACAGAGAGAGGGAATATCTTTAAAAAATACCAGAGAAGACAGGCTACCCCACAAAGAAATGACAATCAAACTAAAGGCAGACTTCTGATTAACATTACCACTACCATGAGAAGATAATGAGATGTCTTCAATGTGCAGAGAAAGAAAAAACTGTCAACCTAGAATTCTACACCCAGTTAAACTATCATTTGAGAAAATTTTCAGACATACAGAGACTGCAAGAGTTTACTAGACAAAGATTCTTGCTGATGACATATTTTTCTTTTATAGGAGTTCAGTGCGATTGAAGTGGCACATATCAATGAATGTGGGTAGAGAATAGCTTTTCATTTTACAAATATTTACTAAGCACTTATGTTCCTGCTACCATGCTCTGCAGTTGAGAACAAAGATATTTACAAATACAAAGATACAAAATACCCTTATATATACATATACAAGATACCCTTTAGGGACATAAAATTGACAAGTTCATTTCTTTAAAAAAATGGTACATTTAGATTTTTTCATTTTTAAAATAAATCATTTATATCAACTCATATTCCAGGTTCATTTTACTGAAATAAACTGAACATAAGACAAAACATAAGACATAACTATATGCTCTTTATTAGCAAACCATTTCTAATGAAAATAAATTGACTTCTTTCAAAGTCTACTGTGACTCAAACAAACACAAAATGTTCAAAGTACTTTCCTTAAAGACATAATTTCTTAAATTTTAAAACACGAAGAGAGGAAAATGCTGATCTTTAAAGATAAATTTGAAAGAGATTTGATGCATTTATTTTACATTACAAGCAAGTAAGATGAATGTTAAAAGTTCCTAATAAAAAGGCTCATTATCTTAGATGATCCCCAAGAAAGAATTACCCATTCTTTCTTGGAGAGATGGGAATGTTTACATGAGGGTAAAAGGAATAAACAGAAAGAGAAGGAAGTGGGCCAACCAAGAACACTCCCTGCAATATACTACAATTTAAATGATTGCGCTGGGCCTTTCTGACACTGGCAGCATTACAAAGCTCATATTTTGTACAGATACAGTTTTCATAAATCAGTTTTATGAATTCTTCAGGAAGATTCAGCTTTTCTAACCACAGCTATCAGACATGTGGATCTTTAGTTTTTTCCACATATTCTACATTTTAAAACCTGATTATTTTATACAACAGTAAAACGGGGAAAGCATTTGTCTCCCACATGGGCTTAATATCCTATCTTATATTAAAAAAAAAAATTTAGGTTCATATTTCCATTTTCGAAAGAAGGCTGTGAAACAAAATTTTGTTAATTAATAAACATTTGGTGCTCTTCTTATAAAATCTAGTTTCACTACTTTACAGTAAAATAGTATCCTTTACGATTGCATCCAATCCAATACAGATTAATTCCTTTACAATAGTATCCTTTAGTGATACAAGGAAAATAGTGCCATAGTTGCAGTTGCAGTTGTAGTGACAGTTATAATTTATTATAAAGCAAAGTACAGGGACTATGGCCAGATTATGTAAACTGGACTCAAACTCATTCATTATCATTATGTCAAATCCATGACCTAATTCCTGGAGACACATCAATAGCTGGCACAGATAATGCTGATTCCTTCTTCTCTGCTCATCTATACCCCCATGGAGCAGGGGAATTGGAGGGAACAGTGCTCAATGAAGCAGAACGACCTGATAGGGTGTGCAGGCTGTCCACAGTTGGCTACCAGAAATTACTGAAATGTTTTGTGAAGCAATTTTGGAATGAATCTATCTGTGGAGCTGGTTTCTCCAGAAAACACCTTACAGAGAGCATATGTCAGAACAAAGAGCAATGTGTTTTTAACAGTGACATGTACTGTTTTTCCCATAACCAGATGGTTAGGCTGGATTAGTTATGGAGGAAACTGGAAGCAGGAAGGATATATTCAACGGCTGGAAGGTCCTGATGGTTTTGACCCACTGAGTAGACTGAGTAGAATAATTAAAGTTTGGATTTTAAAATCACCAGAGGATGTGCCCACCATAGGAGAGCTCTTTGGTCTACACTTTGTTCCTGAGAGTAGCACAGAATGTCACACTGTGGTCACTGCTGCCGGTGGGCATATGTGTTGCCACAGGCCACACTGACCTGATCACACCAACTTTGCCATAAAGCTTAAAAACATCGAGTGCTCTTTCGTTTTTTTCCTCATTAAACCTTAAATGGTGAAGTCTGAGAGGCAGCAATGCTTTTGTTTACACATCTGTTCAAACAAAAGATTAAAAACCTCTCTTTGGGTAAGGGCCAACCCTGTAAACACATAAAAAGTTATAAACTTGCTTGTCTTTGCAAAGCAGGGAATCAGGGGTACTATGAAAACATATAACACATGTAAATAAATTCATTCCAACAGCATCTGAGAGCCTAAAATGACAATAAGTTTTAAGGATCTTTGTACAAGTGTGAAAAAGCCCTTTCTTCAAAGTAATCATTCAAGATATCTGGCTGGAGGTAGGAAATGTTACTGTAAATGCAGTTTTCCAATACTCAACAAACACCTAAGGCAACCATGCTACCCCCTTCACTCACTCTCTAGAGAAAAGGCAGCTGGTTAGAGGACCCACCACAAATATATACTGAAGTCAAATTTTCTGTATATGTTTAAAAATGACATTCAAATCTGAAAAAAAAAAAAAAACCACTTGAGGCAAATCTAAAACTTTTTGGGGGGTGAGAGAGAGATTCAAGTTTGTAACTATGATTCTGACAGCGTCGGGAGAGCATACACTATACAAATAGAAACATGAAAGCCCCATCTCCCTGGGATCTGTTAACGGGAAGGCACTGCATTCATGACCACAGCAGCCGACCTGTGGGAAAGGGCCAGGTGAGATGGTGGCCGTTACCTTCACCAAAGCCTGCAGATGAGCAATGAGGAGTGCTCACTCATTCCCTCAGCCCTCCACAGGCAGGTGGCCAGGGTGTAAAGTACCTCTAATACCTCCTACAAAGGCTAGGGCAGGATCGGGGCTTTTCGGGGAGATGTCTGAGCACTGGACTCAGCACCACAGGCCCGGGGCCCGGGCCTTACCCAGCCACATGCTGTATAAACTTGGGGAGGTTTTATATCTTTTTGAGCCTCATTATCCTGGGGGATAATGAGGGATTTGGGGATCAGGATCTAGGGATGGGGAATTTGGATCTGGAGCTCCCATCTGTCTCTTCCATATTTAAAATTCATAATTCTACCAGTCTTTATAGACATTCCAGAAAGTAGCAATGAATAAATAGGTCCTTAGCATCTTGTAGCCCTGATCTCAGCTTCAAATCTTTATATGTATGTTTTATTTATATTTCTGTAAAATTTTCTCTAAAGACTACTTGAATGTTCTATGTTACATAGTACCTGTTATATGAAAAGATCACAGAAGGGTGGTGTCGACGGAAAAAAAAAAAATTAAAAGCCTTGCTTGGCAAGCACCCCCCGCTGCCTGCCTTTCCGGTGGCTGGCACTTCCCATGAGATTAGGCACCTCACTTCCCTCTTCCACGGCCTCCAGCTAGAGTAAATACAGGCTGATTTGGTTACAAGGCCACCAATGGCTCTCCAGCATCTAAGGGAGACTATGTGAAGCACCATGCCACAGAAGACACAGAGACACTGCGACTCGTTGTGATGTGTGATGCAGATTATCATTAATTAATAAATAATTCATAATACATAATAAAACCCTTAAACCTCTGAATAATTCACTTTTTTAATAAATTAGATTCCCTATAACCACATCATTTTTATTCTCTCCTATTCTGATTTGCTTTCTTGCGTCATGTAGGGGAGGAAGTAAAGCTTTCACATAGAGAAAGGCCAATTGTAAGCATGTCCCACTAGCACTGAATTTAATGATCAGGTGACTCTCTTCATATGATCTTTAAGTAGTAGTTCTGAAGCTTTTTGGTCTGTGGGGTGGGGCACAAAAACATAACCTTTTCCCCACCTTCTGTTTTTCTAGCTGGGCTAATCATCAAATTAACAGAGGCAGATTAACAGGAGAAAACGTCTACAGTGTACATTGGATGTGTCATAAGATATGAGACCCAATGATTCATTGGGCAGTTGAGGTTTAGATGCCACTTTGGGCAAAGGATGAGGGGGTATTCATTATTTTACCTGGCAGCAGTAACAGGATAGCCTTAAATACTGAATAAGATACAGTAAGATATATATTTCTAATTCCATTTTGAAGTAGTTAATGCTAAATATTCATGAAAACTGTTTATATAACTGATTTTGATTCCGATAGTAACTTGGCTACTAGATGAGTAACACCTTTAAAATAAAACATCAACTTACCAATAATCTTGCCATAAAAGCTGTGAGAACTGACTCTGGTTATGTTAAAAGGAATATTATCTTCCTCGGGAAATTTGCAAAACTATCACAAATTCCATATTTAATCAAGGACCACAGTTCAGACATATTCATCCTGCCTAAAACCAGTCCACCACACAAGAATTTATGCTTATACCAATAAACTAGAGTCATTCTTCACATTTTCACTTATAGAATCTTTTTGAGAAGGCTTTATTTAGCATCTACCAGAATTTTAATTAAAATCAGTAGGTCCTGTTGATGTAGGATCTGCCGGCAATTTCTGTGTGTGGGTCGGGATTGTGCTTCGTGAAGCTGAAGAATGGACATGTGGACCAGGCAGAGGCAAACAGTTGTAAAGGAAGATAGTTTATTAAAAGCAGGAGAAAGTTTATAGCTCCCAAGCAGGAGAGGGTACCGGAAACTGAGAAGCTCACTAGCTAAGGCAAAAGCTTGTGTTTATATACCTTTATTTCTACCTGGGAGGGGGAATGCTGGAGTGCTGGTGCTTACTGTTAAAGTGTTTATTAAATTCCTTCTGTTGTGTAGCCTGGGGGAGGCTTTTCAAAATGTCCTTTGAAATGTCTTTGCTGCCTTGGGGCATGATTGATGTTTCTGTTTTGTGAAGAGTGTGTTATTTTGAAAACTTAAAAAAAAAAAAAGGCCAGTGTTTTGTTTTTGGTCAGTGTTTTGTTTTTTGCTCAGTTCACTAGGGAATTCCTGACTGCCTGATGTCATACTAACTAACCTGTCTCAATGTGACTAACAGACTAAGATGCAGTTCCTAAAGCAAAAGCGTTTCACAGTCTCACCAGGGAAATGGTGTCAGGCGTTGTTGATGGCCCGTCAACAGACACTGCCGCCCTCTTTGTTGTCTGAGCAAAAGTGGGGTTCTCTGAGAAATGTGCTCAGGGAAGGACGATTGCTCTCTCAGTCCTTGGGGGAGAAACTGAGGGTAGTCAAGGCAGTTGTGTTCTGCAGAAAGATTTTCCTCCCTGATAAAAGAGAGGTACATGAAGAGAGCCAGCCTTCCTGCTTCTGGATACATTTGCATGAGTCCTTGAGATGCAGGAGTCATCCTGCAACACGAGGCAAAAGGCCCAGGGACCACAAGTTCACTTACTAAAGATAGTGGGAGCAGAAATGAAACAGCCTGAATCCTTACGATGTCACTGGGCTGTAGCACCAACCCTGGAAAGACCTCCCTTCAGACTTGCTGATACATTAGTTAGTTAATGACCTATGTGTAGGCCCTTTTAGATGCTTATTCTATTCCTTGCAGCTAAAAGCATTCTCTAGATGTATATACAATATCACATAATGCAATGTGATAAGAGCTATATAGATACACACAAAGTAAAAATAAAGGAGACATTTACACTGCTTTGGGGAAGCCTTAGGGGAAAGCTGTCACAGATGATACAAGGGCGAGGAGTTCAATAGGCAGACACAGGTGAAATGGAACACAAACCCCCCAGGAGCAAAGGCATGGAAGGGTAAAAGGAGCCCAGAGCATGTCTGGAGATTGGTTTGTAAGCTGAGGGCTGACTGGAGGAGGTTGCCTGCCTTTATGTCCCCAGTGTCTAGCTCAGGGCCTGGCACACAGTTAGTGTCAATACTCGTGAATGAGTGTCTGGGAGTAACACTGGAAAAGCAGCCTAGGGCCAGAATGAAATAGGCTCTGTGGGCCGTGGAAAAAAAACCACAGTAAGACATTTCACAGGACTGTGGAAAACAGAAAATTAAGCCCTACAGTGGCTGCTCAGATTTCTGTGCTAGACAAGGAAAGCTCATAAGGTCATGTACGAATAGGATTATCTTTCTGACACCGTTCTCCATGTCCTCCCATCTCAAGTAGGTTTCCTATACGGCACTATGGCCAACAGATGATAAGGCAATAGGTGTTTCCATTAAGTGGCCATGTCCAATTGATACCATGGCTTTCAGAGAGGGATACAATATAATTTGAAAAGGGCTAAGTGCTCAACATTATTGAAGTCACTAAGTCTGTCAGAGTTCCATGAGACCTTGTATCTGTAAGCTTTAATACTGTTACTTAGAAGGCATTCTTTGACGAAATAGTGTTTTTTACCTATTTGGAATCTTCTAACTATTCTAAACAGAGGAAGTGTTCAAAGAAGTCATATCTATCTTCTGTGCAATTGGAACAATGACCAGCTGGGAGAAGGGTTAGTTTCAAACTATTTCCTAATAAGCAAAGATTACTTTTGTCAGTCTAGTCCATTGCCAAATTAGTTTATAATTCCTTTCAAATAAAATTTTTTTCTCTAGTATTTTTCATGACAAACCAACCACAGTTCAAGGCAGGTCTTTCATCTCTAAAATCACAGGACTAGACTAGGTACCTTTAATGGAATACTAACATAGTCTACTATTGGTACTATGAAAAACAAAAATAATGACAGGTCAGTGTAGACCATAACAGAGGGAGTTTCACTCAACACCCCTACTGATAATCAATAATCATAATTATAATAATACAAACTTATATTATATTCTGAGTACATTTAATGCCTTTCTTTCAAGGAGTTTAATGTGTTTTGTACACATTAGTCACGTTACCCACTAATCCTGGTATAACGCCATGGTGAGGAAGGAGGGCAACAGGTATATATGCGTATAGTTAACACCGGATTCTCCTTCCGCTGGCTAGGTAACAGGTGTTCTTCACAAATGACACACTATCTTTCTGAATCAATCCTAGTTCTAAGGCTAGAAACACAAAAGCTTTTCTCATGTCAACACTAATCACATAATTTCATACATTCATACACACCATTTAAAAAACCTTGATCTCTACTAAAATTACTTGCAAGAATAACTTTCTGTTACAAACACCATAAAATTAACATCTAACTATAGAAAGAAAAATGATAAGACCATGAAAAATCCCACCCAGTAAGAGTTAATTCCATTACATGCTGAAACCATAAACCTTACTTACTGGACTACTTCATAAACCAGTCATTTGTGAACAATTACTTTAAACCATCATGCCATTCACTCTCCTGAAAAATAGGATAATGGAATGCTATATCTCCCCAAAGTCTGCTCATTGTAAACAGTCCATCCCTCCTTGCTGTCTCCAAAAGCTGTATAAACATACTGCAATCAAATCCACCCTAGCTCCTAGAAATCCTTTCTTTAAATCATCTACAAAATGCCAATCTAATACAAATACAAGACAGAGAAGTTCTCACTAACACAACATTTTGTATTTACAGTACTCTGAACAGTGCTTAAACCTGCACTGGTTATATAAAAGGCACTCTCCCCCATGCCACCCACCGCCCCCAGGCTGACAGCATGCTTAGTTCTCTCATTTACACCACACTGCAATAACATAAAGAAGGGTTTACTATTAATCCAGGTTTTACTACAAAGCGACCCGTTATTTCTCTGTCAAATACTGGCGAGAGTGCCAAGTGTCTGTCATCCAATTCAGGGGATTAAGTCTTCTTTTATAGTCTGATACTTGTACCAATTTATAAAAATACAGATATAGTTTCTTAGAGTTGGTCACAGTCTATATTTTGGCTTGGATTCAGGCAGCAGAGGTTGACTATGACAGCTGGCAGGAAACTGACGGGAGAATACATCCTCCCCCTTTCAGTTGCCACATCTCAGTTGCCATAGTGATTAATCCTTAATTGAATGCTGTCTTTGTACATTTCTTTTCAGAAAACTTTAAGTAAACTTAAGTTGAAAACATGCAGTTGATTGAAAAAATGAGGCACCACATCACAAACAGGTATAGCTAAGTTTTGTGACGTACTTCCATATATTAAAAGAACAAATTAACTTTAATAAAGGTATTATCAGTTCCTTCACCTACTTAAAACATTTCTTTCGGTCTGAGCTTAACCATAAATCACACAAGTTTTTCCTCTTGTTATCAGATATCTCTTAAAATAAGAGGTCTTCAGAAGTGGTTGTAAAGTATCCAAGTACCATTTGAGGAAAAACAAATTCTTATTTTATATTGTTTGTATTATTACTATATAACAAAGGTATAACTAGAAATTTATTTTAGGAGAGATAGGTTTTCATTCAAGACATCTATAAAATGTGTTCCATAAACAAAAATTATTTATAAAAGTATCAACTATAAGAAACCAAAGGAAAGATGGAAAAGATAGTATATTAGCCCTTATCTTAATATATAGTTGAATTTGAAAAGCAGGTTCATAGCTTTTGGCATTTCAGTTATCAGTAATTATATCAAAATGATTGAGAGGTAAACTCTGAAAGACCACAAGATTTTACCTATAATAGAATCGTGGTGTACATTACTTCTCTTTCGTAAGTTCCCCATGTAGTATGTTCCTTTGCAATTTAGTTAAGGCTTTAACTTAGACTCAACTATAGACTCAACCTGCATATTGTGGTCACTGTCAATCATGTATTGCCATCGTACAGATAAATAGTATTTGTTTTCTTGGGAAGTTAGGCAACACATCTGCATCTGGCGATGGGCGCGTGCACGCGCGCACACACACATACACACACACAGACCACACGCATGCATGCACACACACAAAATCTTTTCAAACACAAATAAAGGTCTCTAATAAAACTTTGTTGACAGACAAGATGCACTCAGAAGAATTCCCAGTAATCAAAAAAATTCTGGACGTGAGCCCCAGATGAAAGACACTGTCCTGTTGGTGGGAGGTCTGGGGATTTTTAGATCTTCAAAAGCAAGAGGTTTGCAGAGTTTTCTAACACCATGGCTGAATCTCTTTTGTCTGTACCTTGCTTCATTTCCTTTCACCTTAGTTTCTTCTCTTTTCTTACCATAACTACTTTTAAATTTTTTCAAAATTGCAAATTCACTATTGCCACCCACCTCCATACTACAGGCTGCAAAAGCTCTCAGTGAGTGATATACTATCTCTAATCAACATTTCAATGATTTACTCAATAAAAGTGTTGAATAGTGACGAGATATGATGAAATCAGTGAATGTGAACATTTTTTTCTTATTTATTAAATAGTATTATTTAAAAAAGTCTCTTCAGAAATCCTTAATTGAACTATCTTTACAAAGTTTTAGTAAAGAGAAAAATGACACTGGCATCATTCTATCTCCCTGACATTACTGAAGTAGTATGTAGTTTCCAGAAGAATTATAATGAGGAGAACCAAGAATATTACGTATAAAGATAAAGCAAAAGGGCTAGTTTGATGACAGAGTGATATCTCATTTGAATGTCTGTCAGCAGCTGTGGAGACATCTTAAATTGGAAGCAGTCACTTCAATTGATGAATCTAGAGAGAAAATGTATCTATCAGCTTCAAAGAGAAGACTTACTAATAACTTCAATTCTAATACAGACTATCATAAAATAAATTAATATAAAGTACTGAGTGACTTTCTATTTTAATGAGCAAAAACTTAATAGTCACATACAAAATTTTTAAAAATATTCCACCCTAAACATCCTTTTTTTTTTTTTAAGGGAGTCCAAAGCCCCAGATCTGCTAGTACCACCCATTCTTTTATCTATAGTTAACTATGGTTGCATACAGCTGTTCATGATTACTCCTCCTCCAGAGGACTCAGACCTGACATCAGTCATATCCAGTGGTAGTAATAACAATAGCTATTTATTCATTTAGTGCTATTCTGTGTCAGACACTGATCAAATCATTTTATAGGTATTACTTCATTTAGTTTTCATAAAAACATTTTGAGGTAAGAAGTATAGTTATTTGTATTTTAATCACAAGGACATTGAGGCACAGAGAAGGTAAGTAACTTTCTTATGGTCACACAGGAAGTGTGAGTTAGAGCTAGAATTCAAACTCTGGCATTCTGAGTAGAGTTCATGCCATAGGCTAGTTATAACTATCACAATTCCTTCTGCCTCTGGAAGATTACAGAGTTCAACAAATTGAAGATGAGTCTCATTATATGAATTATCTATTCCTAATTAAACTGAAGAAAAGAATGAGATATGTCTTAGGGATTATAGTCTTATGTCAAAAATATAATAATAAAAAATATGTAATAGTTTTAGTTTTTGATATTGGTGAAAAACATCACAAATATGATCAGTATCTATTTTGAAAATTCTAATTCTCATGTAACAAGTAAGACCTTTCTTTTTAAGAGTAAGTTTATAATATTGTCCCTGAGTAATTTTTGCATATAGGTAATACAACTTTCAAGATGCTGAAGTACAGCTGTATTATTCACCTGATATATTGAATGGTGTAAGTCAAACCTGAGGGATTGAATCTTCTTGTGTTGGAATTTTACCGTACCAAGTATTGATTTAAAGAAGTCAGCCACTGAAATCAGTGTGTTTATTCAGACAGCTCTTGGCTTGCTAGTATCGATGGCATGGGATTGGGCCTCCGGCTTAGTGGCTTTAAAACTTCCCTGGCTCTCTTTGGCCCTTTCTTTCTCCCCCTTTCTCTCTTCTGCCCCCTCTCTCCTCCTCTCCCCCATCTCGGCTAGGCCTGTTCTCTTCCCTGAGAATGTATCACTAATAAACGCTGCCTTCATTAAACACACACACACACACAAAAAGCATTTACAAAGGGTTTTTATCAGCCTAGGATTGGAACTAGGTTTAAAGCATGAGTGATTTGGGAACAGAATTTAATGATTCGGGATTAGGTGAAGCAGGCAGGTTGCAGTCACTTAATTGTTACAGGGGCACAGAATAGGTTTTCAAGCAATTTGTTTATGAAAACGTTTAGGGTTTCAGCTTCTTTCTCCCACAACAGTTTGTGGCAACAGGGGCTAGGTCTTGCCTTTTTTAGTCTTAGTAAATTTCCATTTTTAGTTTTCTAAATTCAGTTCTCATTTCTGCCTTTATTTCTCATAAGAAACCATAACAACGGCCTATTTTAAACTTTTGTACCTTAAAAAAACACATTTGCATATCACCCATAGAATGGTCAGTGTATGTTAAATCTGTTTTGTCCTGTGCTTTGACAAGTTTTAATCTGGGATTATTTCGCTTCATTCACCTCCATTTGATACAAATGTTACTGAATTCTGGAATTTCTCCAGCAACTCCTGGGTCACCTTATTCATGGGGTTTCTGATTTTAGAGGTTTGAATCATATTACCTTGTCTACCATTGCATTTTTTGAACAAGATTTTTAATATACGTATAAATATACAAACACGTGGCAAAGATAAGGGTCTATGGAGGCAAATGGGTAGGGGAAAAAGGAAGCACCTAGAAACAGTGGCCATCCTGACAGTTCCACAACTAGAGAAAAAACTTGTCCAGAGCTTGGGTCGAGGGATGAGACCAGGGATAGCAGTTGATATGCAGTTCTTCACTGTGGAATGTCTAAAGTCCAGTGTAGTTCTGAAGTGGGCTCATCTGCCTCTTAACCACACACACACACACACACACACACACACACTAAAACACATGCACACATACGCAATACATATACAACACACACACACACACTCCTGAGGTGTGGTCCTTGGCTTGCTATGGGAAAATAGCAGGTCAAATGTCACTTATGGAGCTGAGCCCCTTCCCAGTGAAACAAACACCATTCGTGGTTAAAAACTTGGGTCTCTTTGTCGACTCATTCTGTGGGTAGAGATATCAGCAGACAGAAGGCGACACTGGGTGGTGTGGTTTCAGAATCAGGGTGTGGTATGTAAAATGGGACGTGGTTCTTCCAGAAGACCTGTGGAGATTGGAAAATGACAGCCTAGGGAGGAAGCGTGGTATCCATAGGTTCCGAGTCCTTGATAGGGTTTGCAGAGGTGTTGTTTGCTGGAGCTTGGGTGACTGCAGAGTTCACGAGGGGTGCATTTGTAGTGCTAACAGAAGCACTGACTAGTGAGGTTTTCCTTTTCCTATTACCAGAAGTCCCTGATGTGGCCTGAGGGGTGGTTTGGGGGCTACCTGCATAATTGGGAACAAGGCGGAGGTACTTCAATACAGGGCCAGAGGAGGTGACTGACTTTGGACAGTTTGCCACACGGCAATAGACTTGAGGTTTGCAACAGACTTGAGCTTTGTGATAGACTTGAGGTTTGCGATAGACTTGAGGTCTGAGAGACCTCCTTCTGGAGCATGAGGCAGCTGTGAATACGAACACCTTGAAAGGGGGAGGAGGAGTCGTGTCCATGTCAGTGACATCAGAATCTGAGGTAGACTGGCCGGTTTGACTTCCAGATGCATTGGCTGAGGTGGAAAGGATGGCCACAGAGTTGGTGGGCAGGGCAAGAGGGAGACTGGCACCAGGGACTGGAAGAGGGGTGGGTAAGGATAAAGCAGGAGGAGGAGAATCTACACACATAGGGATCGGGGATTCATTGTTGCAGGAGGGCGGCTGGAAGGAGGTCATAGCAGGTGTGGAGAGGTCAGAAATAGATGTAGTTATGACTGACTGTAAACAGCCTCCATTCCTATTAGGTGGAATTCCCAAAATGTGATTAGAACTAAGAGGTGGAAGAGAACGGGGATGAATAGGAAGAGAAAAGTGATCAATATTTTGTGTTACACGTGTAGGGACAGACGTGGTTGGGGGCCCGGCTGATAGGTCAGCTGAGCTGGCAGCAGTAGCTGGGACCTGTCCAGTGTAAGTAGCCTGGGGCAGGGAGTCTGTAACCACCCCAGATGGGGTAAAAGAAGGGGCAGACTGAGTGGCACTGCAGTTTGCCTTGACCTTGGTTTTATCCTCCACGATCTTATTCCACTGACATGTAGGGATCTTCAAGGTGTCTGGGTTTCTGTCAAAAGCTAAGCAAGGAAGCTTACATGGTACCGGAAGATTCCCTCCATCCCACTGCAGTGGTGGCAGGGGTAGCGAAAGTGGCATGGGCATTTTGGGTTTGTGGAGCCTACTGCTGGCAGATACTAGAGAAGAAGAGCTCCTGCATGGGACGTCTGAAGGTTTTGGGCTGTGCGTCTCCTCACCCGACTTGAATAGGTCTAGATTGATCTGCGCATGGTCTTCACCCAGCACTTCCTTTGTGGGTCTCTCTGGCAGCAGGGAGCAGCATGCGCTTGGGGCTAAGAGCACTGCTGGTTCCAAATTAAACTTTGGAGGCAGCGGGACGTCTCCAGCAGGGCTGCCTGCGCTTGGGGCAGAGGGCACCGCTGGTTCCAAATCAAGCTTTGGAGGTGGCATTTGGGCAATCTCACTCAAGCTGGACTGTGGGTGCCTGGGACCGCCAGCCAGAGGCCCAGGACTGCGCTCGACGGAAATGACGACTCCGTCGGTCTTCGGGGGCCTCGTTGTTAAAGGCAGATCCCCACTACTCTGCTGGCTGTTCTGATCGGAAGGAAGTGGGATGGTACTGGATGGTACTGGCATCTTGACAGCCTGCTCAGGTGGTAAACGCGGGAGAGTAAATTTTCGCATTGGAGGAGGGATAAATATAGTTCTCGAGGGGCCAAACATCCTGGAATTGGAGCTAGGCAGTACAGGCGTCTTTGGAGGATTTTTCCAGGTCACGAAGGGGAGGCTCCTCAGAAAGGAATATATGGCCTGTGGTATACATGCCCTCCTGGTCCACTGGGTCCGGGAGGCAGCTGATAACCGCACACGAGCTGGGTGTCTGAAACCACGGCGGAGGGCAGGCGCTGGAGCGGCAGGGTGGTTCCGGCCAGGTGGGCCATCATCGCGGAAGGCAGGGACAAGCACCGGGTGACGGCCACCACGCAAGATGCGGTGGCCTCCACACAAAGTATGGTGTCGGAATAGAAGTAGAAACTTAGAAAACAAATTGCCCATATAGAGCTACTTGTGCGCCCAAAGAACCTGAGAATAGAGTACGAAACTCGGAGAGCTTCTCCTTAGCTTCTGCCTTTTCTCTGGGTATAGCACGCACTGAACTAACCGTCCAGCCAGGCGTTTGTGACGTCTCCCTGGAACGTCACAGAGAAGGCTGCACCCACTAATCCAACACGTGAAGAGTGACGTAAAAGGTCAAAGGGTAAGACCTCAATGGCCAGCTAACCCCTTCTGGACTTCCCAGGGCCTGCCTGGGACTTCCTGCAGAGGGTTGTAGGTGTTTGGCACCAGATAGGCCACCATGCGGGGACCATTCAGAGGCCCCATCCACCACGGAGGCCCCATCTTCCAGAGCTCACCCGCCTGGGCAGTGTCTCTGCAGGCCTTCCCAGGTCCGGGAGGCGCAGCCTGATCAAAGCCAAGGGCTAGTGCGACCCAGATCCAGCCCGAATGTGGCCCACCTCCTCCGGGGACCTCCCCCTCTTCTATGTGAGGCCTGGAGGCAAGTGCACTTTCCCATGGCTACCCTGCCTGCCAGCGTCACCAGCCAGGTGCAAAGGTTTCTGAGGCGTGGACGGGAAGCCCTGAGCTGACTGGGTGCTGCACCTCGTGACACCCCTTTATGGCAGGCAGGTTCTTTCTTCAGTTCTTTTTAGAAACTTGGTAAAGCAACAGTTAAACAGACCGTTCCTCAAATTGTACAGTTGGTAGCGGCTTAGCCAGGATTCAAACACAGTTTGTGTGATCACAGTGTTTCCTTATCACATATTCATTATGTTATCATTTCCTTCCTTCCTTCCTTCCTTTCCTCCTTCCTTCCTTCCTTCCTTCCTTCCTTCCTTCCTTCCTTCCTTCCTTCCTTCCTTCCTTCCTTCCTTCCTTCCTTCCTTCCTTCCCCCTTCCTTCTCTCCCTCTCCCTCCCTGCCCACTCCCCCCATACACCATTCCTTTCTACCCTCTCATCTGTCCTGGATATCTTAGGGAAAGTGCATATTTCTCTACTTTCTAGTTCCCCATAATGTGCCAAGTTACAGCCCTACATAGGGATGTTCTCACAGCCTAGAAAGCTTTCCTCCCTCTTTAAATCAATTTGATCTTCACTTTCTCAGGCAGTTCTTCACTATGTCAAAACTCCATTATGGGCTCTCATCCTTACCAGGTACCTTCTGTTAGCAGCTCTGATACCATGTGCAATGATCAGATGCCAGGTTACCAGACAAAATTAACCTGCAGGAAAAATAACTGTTTGATCTTTGAATTCTTGGGAGGAAACTACTATATTTATATGCCTTGATATTATTAGCAAAGATGCACTTGTGACTTTAAGAATGTAACAGAAAATGGATTAAAGAGAAACTATACAAGAAAACATTTATAGATGATGTAATACAGAATTCTACACCTGAAATCTATGTAATTTTACTAACAGTTGTCATCCCAATAAATTAAAAAAAGGAAACATCAAAAAACAAATAAATAAAAAATAAAACTTTCCTGAATACTTTATACCAACCACAATTTAGTCATGAAACGATAAATTTTTTCATTGCCCCTGTACTAAGTTGGTGTACATGGAATAGGGGAAATATACAGCCTCAAAAGGCATATTAGAAACTGCAGGGGATGGACACTCCAGTTTGTTTTCTGGTAAGAAATATCCCTGACTCTGAAAATCCCTGTGAAGAGAAAAGCTGTCTGAGGAGACTGTGCCATCTACCTCAAGAACGTTGGGCCTGAAAAAGGTTGAAAACTATTGGTATTGCCAATATAAGGATAAACCCTTACCCGCAGGTCCCTGTCAATTAAAGGCAAAGGATATCTGTAGCATTTCCATTTTTACAACTTTCCTTAAGAAGTCCCAAAGGGACTTTTTATTGCTTCTATATCTAGGGGTTGCTTCTCAGGTCCATTTTGGGAGGAATTATATACCTGCAAAGTTTTCTCTGAAAAATATTTAAGTAAGCTAATGGCTAATATCCAGTTAAATTACTTCATTAACATCTTCTACAGAGGTTTGACAAACTGTCTTACTTTTTTCTAATTAAAATTTGTTTGGAAATGGGCACTGTTAAAAAAAAAAAACTAATAAAAATGAGCTGTTTAAAAGATACGCTCTTCATTTAATAAAGCAAATTTCTGGCAAACCCAACATATCTCTCACTACTTTTTCCAAATACCTCCTACAAGGTAGTCAAACTATAGAAATGCTGTCTACAGTGTTGGTTGAGAAACAGTATATTTCTAGATCAAATGAATGAGTATATCAAAAAGCAGCACACTTGGGTCATGAAAGAATGCTTTCATGAGTTGTATTTTGGCATTGGGCCTTTGGATTACATTAAAAAATGCTAAAAGCACAGCCCTTCAAAGTCCGTTATTACATTTACTCTAAGGATATTATAAGACAATGGACTGTTCACTAGATCATTCCGTGGTCCTCATTTAAAACCTGGGAGGCAAATTTCCTTCAAAGTAAGGGGTAGGAAAAGCTTTTCTCCTCCTTAGAAAAGCTAGTATTCCCCCTACCCCCATACTCCCCCCCAACCCCCCCACACACACTTAACAACAACCATTTAGCTCAGTGCTTCTCTGCAGGGTGTTATGGCATTTTGGGCAGAACAATTCTTGGCATGTGGGATGTTTCCCCCACCCCCCCACGACAGCCATTTAGTATTCCTGGCTTCCAGACATTAATGCCAGTTGGGCACTCAGTCACTGTGACCACCCAAACTGCCCACACACATTTCCAAATGCACTTAGTTGAGAAAACACTAAATAAACTGTTTACTTCCTCTGAAACTCAATCAAATTTATCATTAAAAAAATATCTGGGTAAGAACATTATGTCCTATATATCTACATTCTAACTTTCTCTCCCAGTCTTGAAATTCCAGTTTAATTTATATTTCCCTTAGTCCTGAATTTCATTTTGTATTCTGATTTTATTGTTAAGACAATCCAAATCCTTTGTTGAATCAGATGAGGTACAAATAAATGAAGACGGTGTGCCAGTTCAGAGGTGTCTTCCCCGCTTCATTCTTAAAAGCAGTACTAAGTTGGAATAAGGTACCACTGTTTTATACAGTATGCATTTTTAACTCCTACACATAAAACGGTCGGAAAACTACTCCTCAGACTTAGCTTTTAGGAATTAATGAAGGATAATAAGCCAAAGAGAAGATAATATTTTTTAAAACCTTTGATGGAAGTGACTATGCGTAAATATCATATTTATATAAAGCCTCATTTCTACACCACAGCGATTTTCAATGAGAAGAGTCCATAGGAATTATCTATTACTTTTAACATAAAATTTCTTTCACTAAAACTATAAATTTTACATGAAGTTAGTTTGAGTCTGTCCTTATTTTATATGAAAAATTTGAGGATCTCTAAATCATACACTTTTCTTTTTCCAGATGAGCAGAAGTGGTTTTGGTTCTGATTTAACTGCATGATTTCCACAGATTCCTCATTTTTGGCAAACTTCTTAAGCAACTCAACATTATTACATTTAGATATCGATTTGTCTTTTACTCTAAAACATCTTCAGTGACACCAGTGCCGCCCAAAGGGTTCTGTGTTTTTACACTTATTTGGATGTCACTTATAATCTTAGTAGCTACTTTTGCGGGAGTACTTAAAGAAGATACTGTTGAGTAACATCTGTGAAAATGAGATAGAAACTAAAGATGACAGTACCTTACGTGCTTCTTACCTTAGAAGTGCAAACAGCTATGTTAGCAGGAAGTTGGGAAAACTGCTTCAGTTCAAATACATCATGTGCTGCCCATCGGCTCATGTGATTTTCAGCTTTGCTCGATCCTATCACATTCTGGTTGGAATGAATGTAAGCCACTTCCTGAACACCATCTAGGAGGTAATCGATGTTGATTAAGCGATGTTTGATTATGAAGCAATATGGTTCCATGTGTAATTTAAAAATTATCAGCAATACACTGAAAAACAATTATGCTTGTTTTGTTTTGAATCCTCAGGAAAAACATTCAATCTGTCAACATCACATTTGAAAAAAAAAAACCAACTGGAGAGAGAAAGAGTTCAAATAGATTGGCCTAGGTTAACTCGGAAAGGACTTTCCTCGCCTATCAATATGAGAACTTGAGATTAGGTAACGATCTTTAGATTTAAACCTAAGATGATGGTTTTTGGCCCACAGAAATGTCAGGGTGGAGCGTCATTTCCATGAATTTGTTGTTCCAGTTGATTTAAAAAGCATGTTTACTAATTTAAAGAGCAGTGCTAGCCTCATAATGTCCTTTAAACATGTACTTGATTACAGTGATGGAGTGGGAGCACGGGGTTTATGACTAGGGAGTTTCGTTTGGTTGGCTTTGTTCAGTTTTCCTGTTTGTTTGTCCTTTTTGTACATATGCCCAGAGAATGTCAAGACTGGACATTCCTAAAAACTGGAGGTTTTTAGGAAATGAAAAAAATTAACTTATAGCTGTTATCTGAAAGAAGTTTAAAAAATGGGCATGTTTTATTGCTTTGCTTCTAGGCAACTATAATTTACTTTTAAATTGTGGTCATAAAAGAGAAGGCTAGAAGTAAGGTCTGTAAAACCTCCCTCCAACAGCTCTGGCAATGAACCTCCATCATGACCTTAAACACTGGTGCTGTTTTGGTCCAGAACGTCTCTCGGCCAGAATCGCCAATCATGTGAAAACAAGATGTTAAATAAGATGATTGAAAGAGAGACTAAGATAATCTCCTTAAATTTCAAAGCACCAGGGAGTGTGTATTGGACAGTTTATTACTGTCCAAAAGGATTCTTCTGGTAGAAAATTCACTCAAATTTTTCTTAATCTTGATGATATATTCTATGCCTTACTTAGAATAGCATTCATCCCACACTAATTATTGACACCTTTTGGACACTAATAAATAAGCAAACAAAAAGGTATTTTAAAAATTAGTTCATGTAATAATTCCTCAAACCTAAAAATCTAGTTGTAGCACACAAGCCAAAAGACAGTCCAATACTTAGTTACAAGGGTATCAAAATATGTATCATCATGAACTTTTAAATGAGACTACTAATAACTGCAAAAGACAGCTTGATTCGTAAATAAGTTAAATACAATGATTAAGGTTTCTATATTACAGTATCCTTGCTTATATATCAGCTTCTTTCATATAGTTTTTTGGGGAATGAGTCAGACACTTTTGAAAGCAATGCTAACACTTAAAAATCACTAAACAGATTTTCAGCAGGTGTTAACAGGAGAAGCAGTTCAATATCTCTGAATCACCGCATGAGAACAGACAGCAACTACTGGTAGAGAGCAAAATCAAAAGCCATGGACAGCATTTACAACAAACTTAGATGACAAGATACTCCCATGAGCTCTAAAATACAAGCAGGTGGGGACAATCTACCAATAGCTACATACTCTGCATGGCATCATGTCTGTGTGAAGGAAGAAGAAGCAACATAGTGGCATCTAATGGATCTCAGAACAGGAGACCCCAGAATAGCCAACCGGTATTCACTAGAAAGCACAGTGGGCCAACTGGAGATAGCAGCTGAATCTGGGAAGGTTTTCTGCTGTCCAATGCTGAGTGGCGGCAGGGGGCTTAAGGTAAGACCTGAGGGGACAGAACAGGCTAGCACTTAGGAACTTCCCAAACTGATCCACCAGGGTTCCCAGGTCAGGGCCACAGATGAGGAAAAACTGCTAGGAAGGAGTCAAAAGAACAGGAACGAGGGAAAGAGAAGCTCTAAAGCAAAGCAGTCGAGAGGAATAGAGACAGAAAATCCCACCAGTTTTGAACACTTCGCAAAACTAACCGACAGTGATCTGTATGATGATAGAAAATATTTCCTAAACTCTGCCTCATTTAAAAAAAACTCAGGGAAAATAATTTCTATAAAAACAAGCAAGAGGGTCAAATCTCATAAAAGTTATTACAAAAGAGAATAAGCAGAATTTATCCCTATAATTGAACATGCCAGAAATACGTGCTCACAAAACAGATTAAAATTGTAACTGATTTCAAAATGAGGTAAAAGACCAAGAATATGATAAAAAACAGGAAGCAACAACATACATCAGAATTAAAATAACTTAGAAATGAGTGGCAGAATTCAGCAAAGACTTAGAAATTAAAAATTATTTTAGAAAAGAGGACTAAACTAGAAGAAACATAAGAGGGAATGAACACAATAGATAATGCTATAAAAGAAAGAAGGAAATTTTAAAAAAGCAAAGAGAACAAAGGATTTGAGAGAACATGACAAAAATTCTGAGGACAGGAAAAAAAGACTGAACATTTAAATAATAGGAGTCCCTAAAGAAGAAAGCCAAAGCAAAGGAATAAAACAAAGTAACTGAAAACACTAGTACAAGAAACTTTCCTAAAATAAAAACGGAGTTGAAATTACACTATGAGAATATTGACTTAGAATAACCAACACTGCTATGGACTGAATGTTTGTACCCTGGCCAATTCATATGTTGAAGTCCTAATCCCCAGTGTAATGGTATCTATAGTTGGACCTTTGGGAGATAATTAGGTCATGAAGGTGGAACCCTAATGAGTAAGATTAGTGTCTTTAGAAGAAAAGACAGGAGAAAGATCATTTCTCTCTCCACGATGTGAGGACACAGCAAGAAGGGGACCATCTGAAGCCAAGAAAAGGGCCCTCACCAAGAACCTTACCATGCTGGCACTGTGATCTTGGACTCCCAGACTCGAGAATTGTGAGAAATAAATGTTACGTAAGCCACCCAGTCTATGGCAGTTTGTTACAGCAGCCCAAGTTGACTAAGACAAACATCAAAATATAATCTAGTAAAATTAATGAACAATAATGAAAAGAAAAAAACCCTTTGGGCATCTAGGGAGAAAAAACACACAACACTTCATGCCAAAAGAAAAGAAGCTACATATTTAAAAATACTAAAGAAAGGAGTGTGTGAGCCAAGGATTTTATATCCAGCAAAAATAACTTTTAAGTGTAAAGGGCACAAACTGTTATCAACAAGAATCTCAGGGAATATTACTCTCATGAGCTCTTCCTGAGGGATATGCTAGAAAATAAATTTCAGACAACTAAAATGCCTTAAGAGACATTGGTATAAACTCTATTGGGGAGCATTAATTTACCTGAAAATCAAGAATAAACTTAAGTCTAAGAGAGGGAGAGTATATAATGCAATATCTGTATGTTTTGACACTGTAGACAAAGTATATCCATTTTTTAAAATAGGAAGAAATGGGAGATCACATGCAAAACAAAACAAAACAAAACTAAACAAAACAAAAATAATCCTAATGTTTCCAGGAACCATAGTGTAGTAGTATTGGTATTTTTATTCTTTGATTTTTATATAATATGGAATAAAACTAATGAGAAATTATGGGACATTATAATGAAATCATTCCCTATATGCTTAAGAACCAGAATTATCATTGAGTAAATGCTATACAAATGTGACAGCAAAGAGGTTTAGTAAAGGTTCTATAATCTCCAATTAAGTATCAATATAAATACGGAAGTATCATATAAACTCATATTTTATCATGATATATAAAATACATGTGTAAATATGTATATAAATATATAATAAATATAAACACACACACTCACAGTCCCCTGAAAAGGCCCAGAAATAATAACTAAGCTAGTAGTAGCAATGATCATTCCTAGCAAAAGACTGAGGTCTTTTCTCATTAAAAGAAACCAAGACTTCTTGGAGAAATGACTGATTCTAGGTCTGGGGCAGAAAATGTATGAGATGATCCTAGAACATTCTGTAATACTAGGTAGCAATCAAAGATGACTAGCATCATGTCACAGGGTCTCGGGAACCAAAGTGCTCATGTCCAAAGGCTCCCACTGTCCAAAGATGAGAAAACTGAACCTCAGTAATGATATTAATTGCAATGGATTGAGACCCATTAAATGTGTTTGAATCAATTAATTCATAATGATTTTAAGAAAGATCATCCCTTTTAGGGATGACAGGGAAACAATTTTATTATACTAAAAACTGTCAAAGAAAGAAGTATATTCCCTGCCTTCTCCATATGAACTATACCACTGGGTAAGTATCAGCAGATGTTATCTCCTTATAGAAGCATTCTAACTAACAAATGAAAAAATAAGAAGTAGAAAACATCATTTTCCTACTCTAAATAAATACTCCCAGGTTTTAAGCATCAAGGGCTGCCAAGATAAGAGAGAGACCAGTAACATTTTGTGCCTCCTATGGTCTTGCCAAACATTAACTTCTGTCTTGTCAAAGGAATGAACCTGATTTTGATGCAAGTATCAGATACTACTCATTTGTAGGAAATACAGAGGGCAGAGGAATATGTTCAACTGTACCAAGAACACACAATTAGCAAAATGCTAATTGAGGAAAACTATAGATGACTCAGGTTGTTTAACAGATAAATCATAAGGAAATGAAAGGGATGGAGGAGGAATACTACAGATTAAAGGAGACTAAAAATTTTTTTAAATGAGACTAAACTATAATGTCTAGGGATACACATTTGTGTAATAAAATTATAAACATGCAAAAGAGTAATCACTATAAAAGTTAGAACAATTAGTATTTATGGGAGTGGAGGGGCTGTGATTCCAACAGGACACATGGAGGGGGTGGCGGTGGGGATGAAAAAGTTCTTTGTCTTGATCAAGCTTGTCTTCCCTTTATCCTGCCATCCACCCACTTTCTCATTTGTGCCTCAATGTAGTATTTTGATTGTAGGGGGTATTTTACAAGCTAATTCAAGAATCTTATGGAACTGTTTGCATAAAACAAATAAGTAAAGTTTCAGAATGTATATGTAGTTACCTAAAAATTTATCCATTGATTCATACATCTGCTCTTGACCGACAACTCTCTCATTTGAAATTTTCATTGCTTTTCTTGGTACAAAAGTGCTATTTTTCTTATGGCTAGGCAATTTTGAAGAGAAATCAATTCTGTCTTTTATAGGTTTTGGTCTGT
This sequence comes from Rhinolophus hipposideros, assembly GCF_964194185.1. Taxonomy (NCBI): domain Eukaryota; kingdom Metazoa; phylum Chordata; class Mammalia; order Chiroptera; family Rhinolophidae; genus Rhinolophus; species Rhinolophus hipposideros. Next base: position 8,157,648 of record NC_138057.1, on the reverse strand, counting down.
GTCTCTCTTTAGAGAAACGGATATGGCTAACAGAAAAATCATCATCTGAGGATGAGAAGTCATCAATAGTCTGAGAGTTACAATCTTCATCTGTTGCACACAGTTGGTTTGCTTTCTTCGTTGATTTAGGAAAAGTGTAAAGTTCCCTTTTATTTTCCTTTTTCCTCTTAAACCTCAAAGAACTGGTAGCTCTTTGTTTTCTTACTCTTGACTTGGAGGAAATTTCAATGTCATCAGACTCATCACTAATATCACTACTGCCTTTTCTTTTCATAATAGATTTCAGGGTCATGTTCTCAGGATTTAATTGTTCTGAAATTAGTCCATTTCCTCTGACAACGGTCTTTCTATCGTCACCATTATTTCTTATTTTTATAGGGTTTTCTGTTTCAGAATCTTCAGATCCATCCACCGGTGGCTGAAACCCTATACTATTCTTAGGGAATTTCTGAGTTGTATATTGTGTGGGAAAGATGACATCACTATCTTCTGATTCTGTGGCATTCTGTAAAATGCCTGTATTTTTAACATTTTTCTCATCATCAGACTCAGAAGAAACATTCTGTTCTAAAATCTCACTTTTATCAAAAATACAGTTTTTCTTTGGATTTAAGATGTTAGCTAATTTTTGACGTTTTGAAGTACCAAGAGAGTCGTGACTTTTTTGACAACCAACATCTTTAGTTTCTGTTGAAAGGCGTGTGGGCTGTTCCTCAGAACTTTCATCATCAGATGCAATATTTTCATCACTATCCTCAACTGCTTTATATTTTGTCTCAAGCAATTTAGAGAAACCACACTGGAGTAAAATAATCTGTCCAGAAGAACCTGAAGCTTTACTTGAGTCAGATGCTTTGTTTTTAGCAGTTTTTATTCTTGAGTTTTCCACTGATTCATCATCACTAAAATCACTGCAGAGACCAAACGCTTCTTTTGCCAGTGGTTCTGCAGATTGTTCTGGACCTCTGTGTTCTTGACAGTCAGGCTCGCTAGGCTAAATGAGAAGCAATGACAGAAATATTAGAAAACATCAAGATAATGACATCAATCTATCACACTGGAAAGGAATTAAATTTGGGCATATAATTTATATATCACATGGTATTTTGTAAAAGTACATTTAGTAAACAAATGTAAAGGATTTAATATCATAGTCTGGTACACACTCTTTCCTCTTTTCAAGTTGAATAACTTTCCAAAATAAATAAAAGGTTAAACTAGAATACCATGTGACCAAATTATTTATAAGAATATAACTTATAAGAGCCAAGTTGTCAGCTTGTAAGAGGCAGGGACCGACTTTGGCCTCAAACGTGAAAAGCATACATCTTACTGTTTACTGTTGTCTAGCAGATGCTCTTACTCTCGCTTTAAGAACAAAAAAATTTGTAGGAGCTAACAAAGTAAAGAATTAGCAATTGGAAAATGGTTCTAATCAATTAAAAATAAGATTAGGTAGGATCTTGACAACCATAAATAAAGAAAATATTGAAGATATTTTGAAGTGAAATTTGCTACAAATTTAAATCCAGTATTTAATGTTTTCACACCAGTCAGAGCTAAATATATCCTTCAGTTTCATAAAACTGAGGCTTTATTAATAAGATTCTGGGAAAGTATTATCTAGCCATACTCCTGTGAACGTTTGATATTCATGTATTTCTATAAATTTTGAAAATTGTTCACCCCATATTCCAAATCATTTGGCTAGTATAAATTTACATAAATCCCTAAAAACAAACAAGGTAAAATTAGCAACAACAACAAAAAACTTCACATATATTTTTTACTTTTAAAAAGGCCTTTTGGTGACAATATAGATTTTATAGTATATGGAATGACAAACTACTAAAAAGATTACACAATTAAAGACATAAAATAACAAATCTACTGAGTAAGAGAATAATTTGATGTTTGGATTTGATAATCTTAAATACACTTAGATGGCTATTTTTCCATTTCATTTGTTGTTTACTAAAAAATTATTTAGGTTGGATTGGTAACCTATACAGTGTATTTAATTTCGGATTTACAGTTTGGTATAGTTAAAATTTCAATCTAGATGCAAATGCCTGATGCATGCCCCTGAATTTGCTCTTATAATATGAAATGTTAAATGAGGCTAAATTATTAATTTTTCTGGCAGCCCTCTGACTTTGGGTCCTTGATTTTTTAAAAACACTTTTTCTTTACACATTGAAAAATGAAGGAAAAGGGAAAGTCATAGGCCATGTTTTCTAGGAGTTCTGGGTGACATCCAAAAACTGCTTACTGTTTTTAGTTTGTGTCCTGGAGGCTCCTCTTTCAACCATGTCGTCGCTGTCAGGATTCCTGCTTCCACTTGGCCTTCTCTCTATAAAGAATGCGCAGGGCTATGTGAAATAGGGGGTAAAACAAACAGATAAGCCACATTTTAGCCATGGCAGGCGAAAATGTGGAGCTAAGAAAGGAAAACTGGGTGCAGTTTGCTTTAGCTCTCTTAATGTTATTTTTCAATGGGCTAATTAAGGAACTTCTTTCTATAACATTTAAAAATACTCTTAATTCTTAGGTAGTAGACTGGTAGAGTGGAAGCATGCTGGGCCCACAAAATACTTATTTCTTGTCTTAAAGCTTACTTTTTCAGATAGAAAATTAATAATGATTTTCAGCCAACTCCATTAAAAGCTCTAGTAAGTGAGGAAGGGTGAAAAAATGCCATATACATATGTATGTATACTATTATATATATACTATATACATATATATAGTGTATATTATATGATTATAATAACCATGTCTATATAATAATTACACTAAGGATATATTACCTACATTTCAAACACTAATAGATAATGTTGAGTGTTGGGAACTTGATATTGTAGCCTACATTGCTACTATGTTTATTGTGCATGTTTATTAATATGTTTATTGATTCCTTAGGTGTAGTAGACATCAAAATAAGAAAGTTTCATCCTAATATGAAAGTAAAATAAAAGGTCTTTTTTTTGAAGATCAAAGCTCTTAATTATATTAACAGGTTTGCTCATCTTTTAGGAGCGTATTTATGCTTTTAAAGCTTTTGGTATATCATTTAGCTGAGTTATTTAATTGCCTAGATTCTAAAATATTAAATTTTCCCTCAAAAGGAAGTTAACATATTTCTCTTTTTAAGCTTTGTTGTTAGAATAGGGGGAAATAACACTACAATCACCAGAGTTACAAATGCCCAACTTATGAATATACAGACATCTCAATGGCATGGCTCCAGCTACCCAGTATCCAGGACAACAAGTGAGAATTTCCCCCACAGAACTCTAGAGAATGATAAACAGTTCCTCAATTGTCATGAGACCTTTTCTTCCAATGCCTAGAAGCCATTACTGCAAGGGAGTGTGAAGCCTCCTTCCCGGTACTGCCTTTTATCTTTTCAACAGAAGCTAAATGGCTGCAACAGATCCAACTGGCAGCACCCGAAATCCCTCAAGCTATCAGAGCCCTGTTGTGATAGGTAAATGGCAACTCCAGTCTTCTGCTGTGCAGCCCAACACCTTGGATTCATCTTTTAACTCCTCTCTTTTTCTCATACCCTACATCTGATCCATCACCACTATCACCCTGGCCCAAACCACCATCATCTCCCGGCTGGATTATTGCATTGTCCTCCTAGCTTGCTCACTTCTCGCTTCTACTCTTGTACTTCTACGGTCAAATCCTTAATATTTAATCTAGATAATAGAGATCAGACTATGTCATTCTTCTGTTCAGAGCCCTCGAGTTGCTTTTGTCTCACTCCAAGCCACAGTTCCTGCATGGCCTGGCTTCCTGTCATTCTCTGGCCCCACTCTGGCTTCCATGTCATTCTGAAATCACACTGGGCGTACCCCTCCCTTAGGGCCTCTGCATTTGTTCCTAGGTCTAAACCACATCTTCCTCCCTGGTATGTTCAAAAAACCAAATGCAATCTCACGGTGAGTGCTTCCTTGGCTACTCCACTTAAAATCGAAATGCTGTTTTCTTGACAGTCTCCCTATTTCCCTTCCTGCTCTCATTTTTTTTTAATTGAGATACAATTTATATAAAACATTGTACACGTTGAAGGTGTTCAACATATTGATTTCATACATGTATGTATTGCAATATGATTACCACCTGTAGCTTCAGCTAACACCTCTGTCATGTCACATAATTATCATTGCTTTTTTGTGGTGAGAACATTTAAGATCTAGTCCCGTAGCAATTTTGAAGTATAAAAACACAGTACTATCGACTGTTGTCACTATGCTATGCATTAGAGCTTCCAGAGCCTCCCCATTTTCTCCCTGCTCTGTTTTCAGCCTTGGAATCTATCATCATAATATACTACATGGTTCACTTCTTTTTTCTGTTTATTATTTGTCTCCCCCAAACAGAAAGTAAATTTTTTGTAGGCAGGGCTTTTGTCTATTTTATTCACTTTTGTATGCCTAGTTCTATGAACAGTACTTGACGTTTTAGCATATACTCAATAAATATTTGTGAAATGAACTCTTAATATCTAACTTTAAAGAGAAACCACAATATAAATAAGAAAGTCAATGAAAAATAGAACTAAATTGCTTAGAAATCATCAGATTAAAAATGTTCTATAAATTCAAATTTCTATATCTTAAAACATTTTAAAAGGGATTGTCTACAGCTTTTGAAAATTAAAAACGTATCACAAGAAATAAAATACTTCTTTTATGTTATGATATATGCTTTCACTATACAGGGCTTGGAATAATATTTTAAAATATCATTTGGCAAAAAGCAGCATGACTATGACCAGCCCTGAATAATTTTAAATTCTGTTGATAACCAATGAGCAATTGTAATTCAATATTTAGTAACTGAGTGCTAATGACACGCCTAGCAAGAAGTTAAGCACATTTTACCACAAACAAAAGAAGACATGGAGGGTCCTGTCAGTAATAAATAAACACTCTTGGAGGAGACACAAGACATACTTAGGATGACCAGGGAACAAGAGAAATTTCCATTTAATTAATAACTTGTCATACTGATATGTATCACCTAATACTTGTTTAACAAAGGAATCAGTGGCTATGGTCATAAAATAGAAAACTAAACTGATATATGGCAGAAAATAGGATAAGTAACATCATGCTAATGTATTTTATAGATAATGATTTCAAATTAGAAACATGAACATAGGCTGGTATGTTGGGTAGTGCGCTGTGATGGAGGTAAGGTCTGAGGGGGTCCTGGAGGACAAACAAGGTTATGGATTAGAGAAGAGGAATGGGTCAACAAGTCCATAAAAAGAAATAGCATATTTTAAAAAAAGAAAAAGATCAAAGAAAGGGGGACTTTAAATGGGCCACTCAATTCAGAATCAAACAGTTACTATAAGATAAAGACTCAGCAGTAGACCCCAGACATTGTATAACAGGGGCCGTATTCCCAGGATACAAAGCATACACACCTTCCTGTTAACCGTTATCAGTGATCACGTGATAGCATTAGCTTGGAGTCACACTGCAGCCCAACTTGCTTAACATACGCTTCCTGAGCTGACATGTTTACTATGTAAATGTTCTCTCCCACCTCCCATGAAGATGATCTAAGTTCTTTAAGGACAGGAACCAATTGTTCCTTGAACTGTTTTTACGGTACTTACTGAATCAATGAAGTATTTAAGGTTCTACTACAAAGTCTTGTACGTTAAGGAAAATATCCTTAATTCCAAGACTCAGTCTATGGAATTATGAGGGGGTTGAAAAAGATGATATTCCAGGATTTTATGATTCTCATATCAGTATCAACTAGAAAATAGGTTAATATCCTTAACAGTCGAGTATATTCAAGAATTTAAAACTCATTTTTTAAGAATATAAATATCCTGTTTGAAGAATAAGAAACATCTGTATGCTGAGGATGAACACAAGTGGGAGAGTCTGAAATACTGGTGTGGAATTTTTACTGGGAACAAAAAACAAAAATCTCCATGAGACATGAGAGTGCATCTCAGGGAATATTTGGTAACTTTTAATCAAAACACATTTCATATTTTTGTTTATTTAGGAAAGTCTCGTTTTTTCATTCCTGAATTCAACAGCTGTTTTCAAAATAATAAACTCTTTGCCAGTCTGAAAATGTCTTGGAGGTCACTCTATTTAGTATACATATCTGTATTTGTATGTGTACATTATTTATAACCATGAAGGGGGAAATCTTAGTTTAGAGGTACAATAATTCATTTCTTATTTCTGTAAAAGTAGAAATTCTAAACATAAGGCATTTTTATGAAGAAAACCAAAAACTTCCCTGAAAAGGCACCAGTAATTGTATTTCAAGTTTCCTGAGGGAGAAAACCATGTTTAAAAGATTACTGAGAAGGTCAGAGAACAATTTCACACCTCCAGGATGTCCTTCGTAAGACAAGACCCTTGGGACCTTAGTTTGAAGAGATTAGAGACCCCAAAAAGCTCTCCTTGATGCTCCTTTGATCCTTGAACTGCTTCAAAATATCGCTTGGCATTTTCACTTCCAACCACCACACAGTGAAGTTGCTAAAACAGAAAAAACAAGACATTTTTGAAGTGTTTACTCCAACAATATGTCAGAATTTCCTGGCATTCCCTGTATATACACAGCTTTAGCTGGAGCAAGCAGAATCTCCTTAGGGAGGAAATTTTATTTTAATTTCCCTAGCAGATGTTGCCATTATGGTGAAATAATAGTAATAATCTGGCCAGTCTTACTGAAGAAATCTTATATTTCCTATTTTATCTGTTTCTACCAACTCAGTCAAGATCACATCTCTAAGGACTATCCACCTGATGTAAAATGTTTAATAATATAGGCATACATGCGGATACACTTTCCTCCTTTCTGGACTTTTACTACAACAGGAACTACTAAAGCTGTCAGAAATAATCACTATGTTACCAAAGCTAAATTACAATCTGAAGTCATTATATGATAACCACATTGGTATCGAACTAACTGTGGCCATGGTCACATTGTCAACTAACAGCAAAAACCCAATCACTATTTAGAAACATTGCATCTTTGAAACAATTTTGAATATAGGAAGACCACTGCCATGGAACCCTTAAGTATCAACATTAATGGGCCTCTTTATTTACTGGCTATTTTACTAAAGGTAATGTAAATACAATCTGATTAACCCCGTGCATACTTTAAAATTTCTTGGAAGAAACAAAGAATGCACAGAATGGAAGACAACTTCAGTCTATTGTTGATAGAAGGGTTAGTCAGATGGTACGTTATCGTGATTATCATGAGAGTTGAATTGCACTGTAATAAATTACTCTAGGCAATTAAAGTTATTCTTAATAATAAGCTGCTATTTACTGAGCATTTACTACATGTGTAGCATTTTTATATCCTCTCATTTAATCTCTACATCCCTATAACATATTATCTCTCTTTTAGAAATAAAGAAACTCGAGTTTCTCTATTTTAGAATGAAGAAATTTAAGTTTAGAGAAATTACATGCTTTGTTTACAGCTACCCAGCTAGGAAGTGTCATTTTTAGAATTTATACCTGGGTTTGGCTAAATCCTAAACTTATACGTGTAATAATTTTTCACCTCGAGGATGTCTATCTTAAAACAAGGCTCTTGGGACCTTAGTTTGAAGAAGTTCTGAATCAACATACCAACTCAGTCAGTTTGACATCAATATCCCCAAACATGGGCTATAGTCCTGGAAATACAGACTCCCAATAGCAATTGATGCACCTGATGGGCCAGTTACCTGATGACTGCAGCCTTGCTACTGATTCTACCTTAAACACTGTATTTACTGTCAGACTGCAGAACTAATAAATATAATCATCAAAGTAATTTGTAAGCATTCAATCTGAATCTTTGCAAGTTTCCCACCAAAGTTTTATCACAAAACTTACAAATGGCACATTATTTTGAACTTCAAATAAGTTTTTCCAGGATGGCCAGTTAGCTCACTTACAAATGGCACATTATTTTGAACTTCAAATAAGTTTTTCCAGGATGGCCAGTTAGCTCAGTTGGTTAGAGCGCCGGGCTGTGCTCTTAACAACAAGGTTGCCAGTTTGATTCCTGCAGGAGTGACTGTGAGCTGAGCCCTTCACAACTAGATTGAAACAACTACTTGACTTGGAGCTGATGGGTCCTGGAAAAACACACTTAAAATAAATAAAAGTTAAAAAAACAAGTTTTTCCAAAGTGGTTTCAGTAAAAGTGAAGGCTAAATATATCCATCTTCTTTTGTGGAAAGCTTTGAATTAAAAATTCACTTTTCTTTTCTAAAGGATTTTTCTAAAGGATTCTTTTCTAAAGGATTTTTCACTTTATCTTGGTGTTTTACAGTTATAGAAAGATGGTGTAACCATGGATCTATTTTCATTCCTCCTATCTAGCACTTGGTAGGCCCAAATAACCTGTGGAGTAATTTTCTACTTTTTACACATTTCTTCCGTTATTTGGGGCTCCTTCCCTTCTCTTTCCTCTGTTCTCTTCTTCAACTACAAGACTGGTCTTGGAACTTCTAGCTCTAGCAGCCTGCATTTCCTCTAACTTTCCTTATACTTGTTTTATCTCTATCTTTTTTGCTCTGTAATCTAGAATTGTTTGGCTCTTTCTTTTAAATGAAAACTTTGCTCTTTGCTTCTCAGCCTATCTCTGGAATTTTTCACTTTTGGGATCTCTAATGGATTCTCTCCCTAGTACTCTGTTTTTGTTTCCAGGGTCCTACTACTTACCTTTTGAATATATTATCTATATTTCTTTTAAAATCTCTTTTACTCTCTTCTATTATTCTATTTTCTCTGACAATTTTTTTTTTGAGTGACTGTATTAGTTCCCATGTTTTAGTTCCCATGTTTCCTGTAACATTATCATAAACTTTGTGGCTTAAACTTGGTGGTGCAAAAAAACAGAAATTCATTCTCTTACAGCCTGAACTGAACAGAAGTCTGAACAGAAGTCTGAACAGAAGTCTGAACTGAGTATCACTAGGCTGAAATCAAAGTTTTGCCAGGCCACGCTCTTTCCAGAGGCTCTAGAGAAGCCATTCCTTGCCTCGTTCAGCTTCGGTGGCTTCCAGCGTTCCTTAGTCTGTGACTATCTCACTCCAGCCTCTGCCTCTGTGGTTACACTGCCTTCTCCAGTCTGCGCCAGATTTCCCTTGGCTTCTTTCTTATAAGGACAACTGTGATTTAGGGCCCACCTGGATAATCCAGGCTGATCTCCTATCTCAACATCATTAATTTGATCGCATCTGCAAAGACTCTGTTTCCCATATAACATTTACAGGTTCCAGGGATTAGGACCTGATACCTTTGAGGGCCACTTTCAGCGTTTATTTTCCTAAACTGTTCAGTAATTATTTTTGTTGGGTATTCAAGTGTCTTCAAATATCTTGGATGCTTATCTCAGCCCGCTGCAGTGATTATCCACAATAGGAGAGGTGCGTGTATTTAATCCTCTGGGCAACAGAAGGAGCTTTCTTCTTGATTTCAGCAAAAATTTGGAGCTGTCTTGCTTCTTTGCTCCAGTATTTCTAATTATTGTTTCTACTTGAGAGCAAACACCTCCGTTGGCTGCAACTTGGTATAATGGGGTAGATTGTAAGGGTTAAATCACCTCGACAGATCATCAATGACACTGCAAAGAACGGGTACTCCAGTAACCCCAAGACTCCCTTATTTTTTTAGTATCTGCTGACTCTAAGCTTGGAATATCCAGAAGTTACTCCTATGTTTTTCGGTAGCCTTTTCCTGACTGCGTTTAGCTTAGTTTCCTTCTCTAATCTGATCCTAATTGCTTTTTGTCTTTCAGGATTCCTTATAATTTCTGGGCCACAGAGAAAACTCTTCTTGTTTTCCAACATTTTTATAGGTTTTTCTTTTTACAAGTCATTTTGGATTATTTTCCCCCAAAAGATTTGAGAACCATCTGGGTGGCTAGAGCGTGTACGCCATAAGTACCTTTGGTTCAAACCCCAATCAATCTTTTAATCACATTTAATGCCTTTTCCTCGCATGATTGCCATCTTATCTTTACTTGTGCCTACCAAGTTTTTGGCTGAATCTTCTCTAAGAGGCACACATTTAAAAATATTTTGATAAGTAACTAGATCACACAAAATTCTGAAAATTTAAATTATCCTCATCTTCTTAAGCCTTTTTATTATACATTATTATATAATATACACTATGTAACAGGTCATTTTACTTCATTATAGAGTCAGATGAATAGTTAAAAATGATGAAGATAGTAATGGGATTGAGAAAACTTACTACATGATTGAGGAAAGACCCTTAATTGTGGTAGGCTAGGATAGTATTCTAAGGACCTGCACCTAAGCTGAAAAAATAACATCCTATTTATTTCCAAGATTGGTTCAATACATCTAAAAAATATTTTTTAAGTAGTTGTGTTATACCAAGGAACAAAAAGATGAAAGGCTTCTTATAGAGCTAAATGCTTAAAGAAAAAACAAAACCTGCTGTGTACAATCCTATTTTTAGAATTAAGAAAACAGCATGAATTTAAGATTGGATCATTCTTAGGTTAACTACCACCACATGTGGCAGATGTTTGCTCTTAAAGGGATGCCAGCTCAATATATAGGGAGTAATTCAAATTTAACATTTATAATTAAACTTGAACCTCATTCCAGATCTTCTCAAGTGAGCAGTTATAAACTAAATAAACTTTGTTTATTTAGAGGCATACATGGAATAGTAATTGATACCCTAAGGATATTAACGAGTTAATGCAATTTTAGATGAATACTAAAAGCACCAGCACAGTAAGTAGTCAGGGCACTTGAGTTCGATTCCTATAATTCCATTTACTGGGGTGGCTCTGGGTCCCAGTTTCATTATGTATAACAAGAAGGGTTTGCTTTAGATACCTCTAAGGCATTTCTCCCCCTCTTTTTCATGTCATGGCACAGATGGAAAATGGTAACATCTGAACATCTACCTGGAGTAAACAGAGGTTGTTACTCAAGGCTGGAAGCTGGCTTCGGTAAACTTGCTTCCCAGAGCTGTGGGCTCAATGTCTCAGTGCACCTGTGTCCCATCTGTGACATACCATGTCTTGGCCCACAGTTTGGGAAACTGTGACCTTGCTACTCTAATTGTGGTCTGCAGACTAGTAGTGTTGGCACTCTTTGGAGCTTGTTAAAAATGCAGGATCTTGGGCTCCACCCAGACCTACTAAATCATCTGTGTTTTAAAGATCCCTAGGTGATTCATGCGCACATTAAAGTTTAAGAAGTACTGCCCTAAGAAACTTTCAGCTCTAAAACTCAATGAACCTAAGCATTAATCTGTTTTATAGCAGTGTGTTCTAGAGTATATTTCATAATCTTATTAAATTCCATATAGTTAGAATAAAATTAAAAACATATTTTTACACAAATTTGTTCCTAATTTTTGAAAACAGCATGTTTACTTTTTAATGAGAAAACGGGAAATCTACTTACCTGCTTGTATACCTGTCGTAAGTACATGATCTCCTCCACAGTTCCCAGGGATATCAGCCTAAACACTTTGACATCCCTGCACTGCCCAATCCTATATGCTCTGCAATGAGATTAAAAACAAAAGCAAACAAAAATCAAGTAACACAACTTTGCGTTCAGGCAGTATCTTTTGGACATAAAAATGGGATATTAGTAAAATTTTAATTAAAAAGAAACACTTGGTTTAGATATGCTATATTACTTAATAATAATGCAAAATAGAAATTCATATAAAAAGATCAGTCATGGAGAAGAAAAATATTATAGAAAATGTACATCTCAACTTCATTTCTGTTACAAACATCACCTTCCATTGTCCAAAACCTTTTCCTAAATTCAGATTGTTTTTTCATGATGGTCTTAAGCTTATGAATATTCCCAAATGATTCCATTTATATAAAACTCTCAAAAATGCAAACTAATCCATAGTGATAGAAAGCAGATCAGTGGTTGCTTGGGGCTGGGGTCTGGGGAGGGGCAGGATGTATGGATTACAAAGTGGCACAGGGGTCTTTTGGGGGTGAGGAATACCTTCACTGTCTTTATTGTGGTGATGGTTTCACGGTTGTATACATGTATCAAAACTTATTCATTGTACACTTTAAACACATGTAGTTTATTGTATGTCAGACCTCAGTGAAACTGTTTAAAAAAAAAAAAAACTTGGGGAAAAGCAGTTAATCAACTGGCAAGCCTATGGAAGTACAGATTTACAGCCCTCATCCACAGAGATTTCCATGGGGTCTGCTTGACTGATTAACTCAGTAGGCTAGTACCGCAGGTGTTTTGATAGGAACCTCAGTGCTAATTAAAACTCTAACCTAACTCACCACACTGGTTAACTATGGGGCTAAACCCTGCAGTTTCTCCCAGGTGGGGGCTTTATGGGATGCTCTGAATGAGGTCACCTGCTTCTAAATACCTGTTATAGTCACGGGGCGGGGGCGGGGGATTAGAGGCAAGGCCATGCTTTTGCTTCAAGGCCATGCCATGCTTCATGCTTTTGACCTTGTACAGTTACGCTGTGTTCTTATAGATGGTGCTCCCTCTACCTCCTGCACCCATTCCTCCACAAAGAAGGGCTTTACGAGAGGGCATCTTGAGGTTCTGAAATATCTTACACCCCCAGAGGAGAATGGGGGCTCCTGGGAACAGCTCAGGAGGGCTAAGTTACTGCATTATCACTTCCATCCTGCAGCCTGGATACAGAGGGGCTCATAATCCCTTTCTCTCCCACAGTGGATTTAGGCTCTAAGGAAACTTCTTTTGGGTGTCTGCTCAGCCAATTGTTTGGTGAATGGGATAGACTGTGTTAGAATACATATTCTTTCATCTTTAAAGACAAAAACCTTGTACACGTTACTTTGGACCTATGCTTCACCAATTTTTTGATACATAAAGCAGGGATATATTACATGACAGGTCTTTTACCATGTAGAGACAGTGTCGAGAAACTAACTTACACAGTATGGACGTCAAGATCTTAATTTCTTTTCTTGGTTCCTCCTACCAGAGTCAATGGAAGGAGAGGGAAGGGAAGAGGAATGCCGTTCATTTAGTTTTATTGTCAACTAATTTTCATCGAGTACCATAGCACTGTGCTTTATGGGAATCCTGGGATAAATAAGGTATTAGGTCTTGAAGGCCTAGTGAAAAAGAACAAAATTACAACAAATATCCTAAGACAAAGGAACAATGGAGATTTTTCTGTGGTTTTCATTTGACAATTTTACTTGACAGCTGTCAATGGCAAGGCTGGTTAAACATGTAGGCTATGCAGTCATACAGATTGCATGGATTCAGATCCTGACCCTGCTTGAGCAATTACTTAAGTTTGTTGTGCCTCAACTTCCTCACGTGACATGAGTATGATAATAGTGCCTATCCCATAAGGATATCTTGAGTTTTAAATAAGATAATCCATGGAAAGCACTTAGAACAGTTCCTGGCTCACAGTAAACATGCAATCAATGTTGCTGTTATTTCTTTGCCCTTATTCTTACTGCCTGTTAAAGCACTGAGGCTAATTTGCTTTACTTTGTACCCAGCACAGTATGTGTATTATAACTGGGGTGATAATAATAACAGAGTGTGTTATAAACTGAATTACATCTATCTAGGAAATAGTAATGGGTAATTCAAATTTCTATAAGGACAAAATCCACATCTGATTTGCTTTGACTACCAGAGTATTTCATGTGACATCTTATAAATACTAAGTGACCAATACATATTTTTGATATTTATTTGTATAGCATTGAAAAATAAATGAAGTATCTCCATTTAAAAAAACAACACGAGAAATAACTGAGCCTAAGTCCTTCATAAAGTTTTCATCTTTGACTATCCCTTCAGTTTCTTCTAAAATTATTTGATTATTTTTTCACGTCATCTTTAGTCAGTCTTAATCACTAATATTTTTCTAGAAAAAGTTCTTTTCGTGTAGATTTCTAAATGTACTGATATAAAACTGTACATAAAAATGTTAGCTATTACAAATAAATACTATTGGTGGTTATTCGGACTTTCTGCTTTCTAAACTTTTCTGTGTATTTGCTTTTTTCCTCAGATTAGAATTTTCAAAAATTTATTTTATTCTTTTCAATGAAAGATGTAAAATTTTGATGTATTATGTTTTGCTTTTAACTTAATAATTTATACTATTTCCTCTATTTCCCTTAGGTTTATTTTATGATTTTTCTAGTTTTCTAAATGATATCCTTCTTTCATTTACTTTCAGTCTTTCTTTTGTAAGAAATAAATTTAAAACTCTAAATTTGCATCAGAACTTCAATACTGACTCAGTGATTTCATTGTTATTTATTTATAAATAATTGTTTTTCTCTCTTGAGTTCCTCTTATTATAAAATATACATAACATAAAATGTAATCATTTTAACCACTTTTAAATGTACATTTCAGTAACATTAAGCACACTGACAGTGTTGTGCAAACATCATGACTATCCATTTACAGAACTTCTCCATCTTCCTCAACTGAAACATAGTACCTCATAAAAAATAACTCTTCATTCCCATCCCCAACCCCAGTAACCACCATTCTACTTTCTGTCTCTATGAATTTGACAAACCTAGGTATCCCATATTACTGAGATCATGTAATATTTGTTCTTTTGTGGTAAAAACAGGAATCCTTTTCTTTTGCTGTTGTTAGAGGAAAAGTTTTCAATCTTTCAGTACTGAGTGTGATGATAGCTGTAGGTTTTTCATAAATGGCCTTTTTTATGTTGAGACAGTTTCCTCCTATCCCTAGTTTGCTGAGTGTTTTTATTATGAAAATGTTGAATTTCATCAAATGCTTTTTCTGCATTTATTAAGATGATTGTGTGTCTGTTTTCCTTCATTCTGTTAATGTAGTATATGACATCGATTGATTTTTGCATTGCAAACCAGGAATAAATTACACTTGGCTCTTTTAACATGCTATCAAATTTGGTTTGGTAATATTTTGTTGAGGATTTTTCTATCAATATTCATAAGAAATACTGGTTAGTAAGTTTTCTTTGCTTATAGGTCTTTGTCTGACTTTGATATCAATGTAATGCTGGCCTCATACAATAAGTTAGGAAGTACTCCCTCCTCTTCTGGTTTCTGGAAGAGTTTGAAAAAGACTGGTATTAATTCTTTAAATGTTTGGTAGAATTCACCAGCAAAGCCATCTGGTCCTGGGCTTTTGTTTGTTGGCATTTTTTATATTGATTGAATCTTTTTACTAATTGTAGATTTATTCATATTTTCTACTTTATGGCTCAGTCTTGATAGGTTGTATATTTCTAGGAATTTGTCCATTTCATCTAGGTTATCCAACTTGTTGGCCTATAATTATTTATAGTACTGTCCTATAATCCTTTTTATTTCTGTAAAATCAGTAGTAATGTCCCCCTTCTCATTTCTGATTTTAGTTTTTAAGTCTCCTTTTTTTCTAGTCAATCTCACTAAAGGTTTGTCAAGTTTGTTGATCTGTTTGAAAAAACTCTTGGTTTTGTTGATTATCTTTCTAGTCTTTCATTTCATTTATGTCTGCTCTAGTCTTTATTATTTCCTTCCTGTTGCTACCTTTGAGTTTAGTTTATTTTTCTTTTTCTAGTTCCTGAAGGTGTTAGGTTAGTTGATTTGAGACCTTTCTTCTTTTTTAATGTAAGCATTTACAGCTATAAACTTCCCTCTTAGCACTGCTTTTGCTGCATCTCATAAGTTTTCATATGCTGGGTCTTAATTTTCATTTTTCATAAGATATTTTCTAATTCCCTTTGTGGTTTCTTTTTTGACCCATTCATTGTTTAAGAGTGTTGATTAATTTCAACATATCTGTGAAGTTTCCTGTGTTTCTTCTGCTGTTGATTTCATTTTCATTCTATTGTGATTGGAACAAGAAACTATATGATTTTAATCATTTAAAATTTATGAAGGATTATCTGTGGCCCAGCATGTAGCCTATTGTGGAAAATGTTCAACTGGCACTTGACAAAAATGTGTATATTGCTATTGCTATAAAGAGAGTTCTCTATTAGGTCTATTGAATCCAATTTGTCTGTAGTGCTGTGCAACTCCTCGCTTTCCTCACTGATCTTCTGACTGGATGTTCTATCCATTATTGAAAGTGGAGTATTACAGTCTCCTACTACTATTGTGAAGCTGTCTCTTTCTCCTTTAAATATTGTCAGTGTTTGCTGTATATATTTTGGGGCTCAAATGTTTGGCACATTTATGTTTATAATTATTATTGCTTTTTGGTGAGTTGAATCTTTTTACATGTCACTAAAAAAATACGGTTAACACAAAGTAATGGATGAAATGAAGGACAAAATAGCTATAAGAAATACAGAAAATAAATGAAAGGACAAAAATAACTATAAAGTATAACATTCTTCTTTGTCGCTTGTAACAGTTTTCAACTTAAAGTCTATTTCGTATGATATTTGTAAACCACCCCTGCTTTGTTTTGGTTACCATTTGCACAGAATACCTTTTTCTATCCTTTCACTTTCAACCTATGCATGTCCTTAGACCTATCAGTATTATAGTCAGCATATAGTTGGATACTTTTTAAAAAAAATCTATTCTGCCGATCTACGTCTCTTGATTGGGAAGTTTAATCCATTTACATGTAATGTTATGGAAAGTGTTACTTTTGCCCTTTCATTTAGCTGAGTTTTTTAGTGACATATTTTGATTTCTTATTTCCTTTTGTGTAAATTCTATACATATTTGTGGTTATCATGCAGATTACATAGAACATACAGTGGTTATAACAATATTTTAAATTGATACCAATTTAACTTCAGTTGCATTAAAAAAAAAAAAACCTCCTTTACAACTCTGCCCCCTACATTTATGTTATGGATGTCACAAATTATCTCTAAATCATATATCCATTAACACATATTTATAATTACTTTTTATATTTTTAAATTTAAAATCCTGTAGAAAATAAAAAGTTGAATTAGAGTGCAAAATTAAAATAATACTGGTTTTTATATTTGTCCACATGCTTACCTATACTGGAGAACTTTATATTTTCATATGGCTTTGAGTTACTGTTAGAGTCCTTTCATTTGAACCTGAAAGTGTCTCTTTAGTATTTCTTGTAGGGCAGGTCTAGTGGTAATAAACTCACTCAGTTTTGTTTAGGAATTTCTTAATTTCTTCCTCATTTTTGAAGGACAGTTTTGCTGAATATAGAATTCTCAGTTGAGTTTGTTTTCTTTTGGCACTTTAAATATATCATCCCAGTGTGTTCTTGCCTGTAAGGTTTCTCCTGAGAAATCCTATTTTAGTCTTACTAGGGATTTCTTTGACATTACAAGTTGCTTTTCTCTTGCTACTTTCAAGATTCTTTATCTTAGACTTTTGACAGTTTAATGATAATGTGTTTCAGTGCAAGTCTCTTTGGATTTCTCCTACATAGAGTTTGTTGAGCTTCTTGTATTTGTTTATCTATGTCTTTCCTCAAATTTGGAAAATTATTATTTCAGTCATTATTTCACCATCTCTCTTTCTCTCTCCCTTTGGGAACGCCACAATGCATATATTGGTCTATTGCTATGTATTATAGGCTATCCTTTAGCCTATGTTCACTTTTCTTCATTTTTCCCCTTTTGTGCTCCTCAGATCTGTTTTCAGGTATGCTGATTCTTTTTTACACCTATTCAAGTCTGATGAACCCCGTTAGTGACTTTTTTTTTCAATTCAGTTATATTTTTCAGGTCCAGGATTTTTGTTCTATTTACAATTTCTACTTCTTTTTTATATTATGATTTTGTTCATATATTGTTTTCCTGACTTCTTTTACTTTGTTGTCTAAGTTTTCATTTATCTCTTAAGGTTAGAACAATTATTTTAAAGTCTTTTTCTAGTAAGGCCTATGCCTATGTTCTTCACAGATGGTTTCTGGAGATTTGTTCTTTGGGATGGGCTATGTTTTCCTGTTTCTTTGGATGTCTTGTGGGTTTTTGTTGAAAATTAAGCCATTCAATAAATCAGTGACTTCTCCCAGTCTTTGCAAACTGGTATGGAAAACATTCACTAATTAGCAGGGCAGGGTATATTTTGAACCTTGGGAGCTGCTCAGGATGAAGGCTTCAAATCTTCTTAGGTCATTTCTGGTTATGTGTCCTGCCTGGGCCTGTGTGTGTGTGTCTGTTTCCATATTTCTCCTGTATACAACACTGCTTTTAAATGTCTTAATTTCCCAAAGAATCTCATCTCAGCTTCTTCTCAGGGCCTTACATATTATACTGTATTCCTCTAGCCATAATCTCATGTGCCAGGTGTCTATAGGTATGCAGTCTAACTGCAGCTTTCACGTACCATGAAGCCTACCACTGCCTTCCACAGCTTCTGCCAGTCTGAGATCTGAACTATGCCACCGATAACTATTATTCAAATAATTTATGTACTTTTTTTGCCTAGTTGATCTATTATTTTTTGAGAGAGGAATATTAGGTATTCCATCATAATTGTGAATTTGGATTATACGAGTTTGGGGTTTGTTATGTAGTGACTATTACACTGTCCTCATGGGTTGTTCCCATTTTGTTTTCCTTAATGCATTGTAACTTGAATTCTATTAATAATTTGCTTAATATTAATATTGCCACTCATTTTGTGACCCTCTCCCTGGTTAGATATTTTCTACATTTTTGTTATTATAACCATTGATATCTTTGTGTGTATACACACACACACACACACACACACAAATAAGCATAAACTTGAATCTAACTTTTTTTTACTTTCTTTTTTAAAAAAGGGAGTTTAATCCATTCATATTTATGTTTGGCCTTATTTCTGACACTTTGCTATGCTTTGTATTTGCCATACTTGATGAATTTCTTCCACCTCCCAAACACTCATATTTCTTATTTACTGAAATAATCATGTTTCCTCAGTGCTCTTTTACAATTGCATTGGGAAGTCCTGTTTGGATGTTTCACATCTAATTTCCACTGTTTTTCAAAGTGGATTCAAGGTCAATTGTATCACAGTCACGTTGGGTCATTTGTTTTTTTTTTAAATTGTGGTAAAATATACATGACACAATATTCACCATATTAACCATTTTTAAATGGACAGTTTAGTGGCAGTAAGAATATTCTCATTGTTTTGCAACCATCACCATCATCTGTATCTACAACTCTGTCATCATCCCAAATTAAAACTTCGTACCCATTATACAATAATTCTCCATTCCCTTCCTTCCCTCAGCCCCTGGTAACCACAACTGTACTTTCTATCTCTATGAGTTTGACTATTCTAGATTCCTCATATTTGGACAAAATATTTGTCCCTTTGTATTTGGCTTATTTCAATAGTATAATGTCTTAAAGGTTCATCCATGTTGTAGCATATATCACAATTATTTTTTATATCTACATGTGATGATGGATGTTAACTAAACTTATTGCAGTAATCATTTCACAATATATGTAAGTTAAGCCATTATGCTGTACACCTTAAACATGTACAGTGCTTTATGTCAATTATATCTCAAACTAAAAGAAAAAAAGAATTTCATTTTCTTTTTATTTTATTTATTTAATATTTATTTATTTATTTTATTTATTTAATATTTATTTTTTAAATAAATTATTAAATTTATTTGTTAAAATAAATTTAATTATTAAAAAAATAATTATTTTATTTCTCAATTACAGTTGATATACAATAGTATATTAGTTTCAGGTGTATAACAGTGATTAAACATTTGTATAACTTACGAAGTGATCACCCCAATAAATCTAGTATCCATCTGATACCATATATAGGTATTACAATATTACTGACTATATTCCTTATGCTATACCCTTCATCCCCATGACTATTTTGTAAACACCAATTTGTACTTCTTAATCCCGTCACCTTTTTCACCCTGCCCCTAGACCCTCTCCCATCTTTTACCCCAACAAATCTAGTATTCCTCTGAAACCATACATATTTATTACAATATTATTGATTATATTCTTTATGCTATACCCAATATCCCCATAACTAATTTATATATATATATACACACGCATATATATATATATATATATATATATATATACACATATATAAAATTATAGTTGGAAACCCCGTGCCATCTTGTGCTTACTGACTGTTTTCTAATCCCCTCACCTTCCCCCTTATCCCCACCCCCCCGCCCATCTAACAACCCTCAGTTTTTCCTCTTTGTCTCCAAAACTGTTTCTGATTAGTTCATTCACTTATTCTCTTCTTTAGATTCCGCATATGAGTGAGATCATATGGTACTTGTCTTCCATTGTCTGACTTATTTCACTTAACATAATGTTCTTTAGGTCCATCCATGCTATTGCAAATGATAAGATTTCTTTCTTCTTTATGGCTGCGTAATACTCCATTGTATAAATGTACCACCGTTTCTTAATCCAGTCATCTACCGATGGGCATTTTGGTTGTTTCCATGTCTTGGATATTGTGTATAGTGCTGCAATAAACATAGGAGTGCATACAGATTTTTGAATTGGAGTTTTGGGTTTCTCCGGATAGATACCTAGGAGTGGAATTACTGGATAATAGTGTAGTTCCATTTTCAGATTTTTGAGATACCTCCATACTGTTTTCCATAGTGGCTGCACCAATCTGCAATCCCACCAACAGTACACAAGCGTTTCTTTTTCTCCACATCCGCGCCAGCACTTGTTGTTTGTTGATTTATTGATGATAGCCATTTTGACTGGGGTGAGGTGGTATCTCATTGTGGTTTTTATTTGCATTTCTCTGATGGTTAGTGAGGTTGAGCATTTCTTCATATGTCTTCTTGCCTTCTGTATGTCCTTTTTAGAAAAATGTCTCTTCAAGTCCTCTGCCCATTTTTTAATTGGGTTGTTTGTTTTTTTGGAGTTGAGTTGAATGAGTTTTTAATAGATTTGTGATATTAACCCCATATCAAATATATCATTGGCAAATATCTTTTCCCATTCAGTAGGATCCCTTTTTGTTTTATTGATGGTTTCCTTTGCTGTGAAAAAACTTTTTAGTTTGATGTAATCCCACATGTTTATTTTTTCTCTTACTTCCCTGGCTCGAGGGGATATATCAGTAAAAATCTTACTCCGGGTAATGTCTGTGAAGTTTCTTCCTATATTTTCTTCTAGGTATTTTATGGTTTCAGATCTTACATTTAAGTCTTTAAGCCATTTTGAATTTATTTTTGTATATGGTGTAAGGAGGTGGTCCAGCTTCATTTTTTTGCATGTGTCTGTCCAGGTTTCCCAGCATTATTTATTGAATAGACTGTCTTTACCCCATCGTACATTCTTGCTTCCATTGTCGTAGATTAAATGGGCATATAGGCATGGATGTATTTCTGGACTCTCTATTCTGTTCCATTGATCTATGTGTCTATTTTTATGCCAGTACCATGCTATTTTGATTACTGTAGCCTTGTAGTACAATTTGAACTCAGGTATTGTTACACCTCCCACTTTGTTCTTATTTCTCAAGATCGCTGAGGATATCCAGGGTCTTTTATGGTCCCATATACATTTTAGGATTATATGTTCTATTTCTGTGAAAATCGCCGTAGGTAGTTTGATAGGAATTGCGTTGAATATGTATATTGCCTTCAGCAGTATGGACATTTTAACTATATTAATTCTTCCTATCCATGAACATGGAATGTGTTTCCATCTATTTATGTCTTCTTTCATTTCTTTCTTCAGTGTCTTATAATTTTCTGATTACAGATTTTTTACTTCTTTGGTTAAATTTATTCCCAGGTATTTTATAGTCTTTGGAGCAATTGTAAATGGGATTGTTTTTTTTAATTTCTCATTCTGATGTTTTATTACTGGTATATACAAATGCAACTGATTTCTAAATATTAATTTTGTATCCTGCTACTTTACTAAATTCATCTATCAGCTATAATAGTTTCTTGGTGGAGTCTTTAGGGTTCTCTATATATAGTATCATATCATCTGCATATAATGATAATTTTACTTCCTCCTTCCCAATTTGGAAGCCTTTTATTTCTTTTTCTTGTCTGATTGCTGTGGCTAGAACTTCCAGCACTATGTTGAATAGAAGTGGAGACAGTGGGCAACCTTGCCTTGTTCCTGATCTTAGGGGGAATGGTTTTAGCTTTTCCCCATTGAGTATGATCTTAGCTGTGGGTTTGTCACATATGGCCTTTATTATGTTGAGATATGATCCCTCTATTCTCACTTTCTTAAGGGTTTTTATCATAAATGGCTGCTGGATTTTATCAAATGCTTTTTCTGCATCTATTGATATAATCATGTGATTTTTATTTTTCATTTTGTTAATGTGGTGTATCACGTTGATTGATTTGCGGATGTTGAACCACCCATGCATACCAGGGATGAATCACACTTGATCATGGTGTATGATCTTTTTAATGTATTGCTGAATTCTGTTCACTAATATTTTGTTGAGGATTTTTACATCTATGTTCATTAGAGATATCGGCCTGTAGTTTTCTTTTTTTGTGGTGTCTTTGTCTGCTTTTGGGATCAGGGTGATAGTGGCTTCGTAAAAAGTGTTTGGGAGTCTTCCCTCCTTCTGGATTTTTTGGAAGAGCTTGAGGAGAATAGGTGATAATTCTTTTTTGAACGTTTTGTAAAATTCACCTGTAAAGCCATGTGGTCCAGGGCTTTTGTTTGTTGGGAGATTGTTGATTACTGATTCAATTTCCTGATGGTAATCAGTCTATTCAGGTTCTCCGTTTCTTCTTGAGTGAGCCTTGGAAGGTTGTATGCCTCTAGAAAATTGTCCATTTCTTACAGATTGTCAAATTTGTTGGCATATAGTTGCTCGTAATTTCTTAAAATTTTTTGTATTTCTGCGGTGTCTGTTGTCACTTCTCTTTCATTTCTGATTTTAATAATTTGGGTCCTCTCTCTGTTTTTTTTAATGAGTCTGGCTAAAGGTTTGTCGATTTTGTTTATCTTCTCTAAGAACCAACTCTTGGATTCATTGATCTTCTGTGTTGTTTTTGTGGTTTCTATTTCATTTATTTCTGCTCTGATCTTTATTATCTCCTTCCTTGTGCTCCCTTTGGGCTTATTTTGCTGTTCTTTTTCCAGATCCCTTAAGTGTGAAGATAAACTGTTGATTAGTGATGTTTCTTGTTTCTTTAGGTAGGCCTGCAATGCTATGAATTTCCCTCTTAGGACTGCTGTCGCGGCATCCCATAGATTTTGGGTCGTCGTGCTTTCATTTTCGTTTGTCTCGAGATATCTTTTGATATCTTCCTTGATCTCCTACTTGACCCATTCATTATTTAGTAATAAGTTATTCAGCCTCCATGAATTGGTGTGTCTTCCAGTTTTTTACTGTAGTTCATCTCTAATTTCATAGCACTGTGATCAGAGAAGACAATTGGTATGATTTCAATTTTCTTAAATTTACCAAGACTTGTTTTGTGGCCTAACATATGGTCTATCTTGGAAAATGTTCCATGTGTGCTTGAGAAAAACGTCTATTTTGCAGTATGGGGGTAAAATGCTCTGAAAATATCAATTAAATCCAAGTGGTGCAATGTATCATTTAAGGCTGTTGTTTCCATAATGATTTTCTGTCTGGAAGACCTGTCACTTGTTGTCAGAGGTGTGCTGTATTCCCCTAGTATGATAGTGTTACTGTTGATCTCTTTCTTTATGTCAGTCAGTACCTGTTTTATATATTTAGGTGCTCCTATGTTGGGTGCATAGATGTTTACTAGGGTTATGTCCTCTTGTCGGATCGATCCCTTTATTATTATATAATGCCCATCTTTATCTTTTAATACGTTCTTCATTTTAAAGTCTATTTTGTCAGAAATAAGTATTGCAACTCCAGCTTTTTTCTCATTTCCATTTGCATGAAATATCTTACTCCAACCCTTCACTTTCAGCCTGTGTGTGTCTTTTGATCTGAGGTGAGTCTCTTGTATACAGCATATACAAGGGTCTTGCTTTCTTATCCACTCAGCCACCCTATGTCTCTTGATTGGAGCATTTAATCCGTTTATGTTTAAAGTGATTATTAATAGGTACATAGCTATTGCCATTTAAAAATTTGTAGTTAGATTGTTTTCATCTTTCTTCTATTTACAAAAGTACTTTTAGTATTTCTTGCAATGCTGGCTTGGTGGTAATAAATTCCTTTAGCTTATTCTTTTCTGAGAAGCTCTTTATCTCTCCATCAACTTTAAATGATATCCTTGCTGGATAAAGCAATCTAGACCTTTGTGTTCCATCACTTTGAGTATCTCTTGCCACTCCCTCCTGGCCTTCAATGTTTCTGTAGAAAAGTCATTTGATAGTCTTATGGGAGTTCCCTTGTATGTAACCCTCTGTCTTTCTCTTGCTGCTTTTAGGATTCTCTCTTTGTCTTTAAGCTTTGCCATTTTAACTATAATGTGTCTTGGTGTGGACCTGTTCGGGTTTATTCTGGTTGGAACTCTCTGTACTTCCTGGGCTTGTATGTTGGTTTCCTTCATCAGGTTGGGGAAGTTTTCGGACATTATTACCTCAAGTATGTTCTCAATCCTTTGCTTCCTCTCTTCACCTTCTGGTATTCCTATGATGCGCATGTTGTTGCGCTTGATGTTATCCCAGAGGTCTCTTAAACCATCTTCATTGTTTTTTATTCTTTTTTCTTTCTGTTGTTCTGTTTGGGTGAGCTCTGCTAACTTCTCTTCTAAGTCGCTGATTCGATCCTCTGCTTCATCTAACCTGCTGGTAATTCCTTCAAGAGAGTTCTTAATTTCGGTAATTGTGTTCTTTAGTTCTGGTTGTTCATTATGATTTCTACATCCTTCTTTATGACTTCTCTAAGCTCCTTAAACATTCTTATCACCAGTGTTCTGAACTCTGTCTCTGATAGGTTGGTTATCTCTGCTTCATTTGGTTCCAGTTGTGGAGGTTTCTTCTATTCTTTTGTTTGGGACAGGTTTCTTTGTTTCCCCATTCTGGCTGACTCTCTGTGTTTGCTTTGATGTATTAGGTAGATACCCTAGAGTTCTTAGTTCTTGCGGAGTTATCTTATATAGTATGTGTGCTTTATATTTGACTTGCACCACTTCCTTCTTCTCCTCTGCGTGTTCTCCAAAGGTGACTCTTGTGTTGTGTATATTGTCCTGTTAAAGAAGATCTTTAATTGCTTTTTGCTTGTGCGTAGGTGGGGTTAATTCCCAGGCTGACTAGTTGCAAGACTTGGCTCTGCCCACCGCAGGTTGTTCTGCTGCACGAGGATTGACCACTTAAATGTGGTTTGGTCTCTATGGGCTCTTGTGCCTGCAGAGAATTCCCTCTGGGTGTGTGACTTGTAGGTCAAATACGGTAGTACTCTGGTTTGGTCTGGAGTTGGCCTCTGGATATGTTGAATCTTGTGCCTCTTAAGCTGGGCCCTCTTGGCTTTTGTGTTCTCTGTTCCGCCCTGGGGTCCCGTGATTCTTGCCGGCCACATTACCGCCACCACCGCTGCCGCCATCACTGACACCACCGCAGCCGCCACTGGCCGCAATTCCACCTCGGGACTGCACGTTTCCACTCCGCTCCCTTCCTTCTTCTCATTCCTTTTTAAGGTTGAATAATATTCTATTGTATTACAACACACATTTGGTTTATCTATTCATCCATCAATGGACATTTGGGTTGTTTCCACCGTTTAGCTATTGTGGATAATGCTGTTATGAACATGAATGTACCAGTATCTGTTTGAGTTGCTGCTTTCAGTTTTTGGGGCATATACCCAGAAATGAAATTGCTGGATGATATGGTAACTCTGTTTAATTTTTTTTAAACCACCAGTTGTTTTCCACAGTAGCTGCACCATTTCACATTCCTATAAGCAATGAGCAAGGATTCCAATTTCTCCACATCCTCAGAAAAACTTACTGTTTACTTTTTTTTTTAATTGGGGAATATTGGGGAACAGTGTGTTTTTTCAGGCCCCATCAGCTCCAAGTCAAGTTGCTGTTTTCAATCTAGTTGCAGAGGGCACAGCTGAGCTCCAAGTCAAGTCATTGTTTTCAGTCTAGTTGTGGAGGGCACAGCTCACTGGCCCACATGGGAATTGAACCCACAACCTTTGTGTCATGAGCACTGCGCTCTAATCAAGTAAGCCAACTGGCTGCCCTTTGTTTGCTGTTTTTTTGATAATAGTCATCCTAATGGGTATGAAGTGGTATCTCACTGCAGTTTTGATTTGCATTTCCCTAATGTTTAGTGATGCTAAACATCTTTGCATGTGCTTCTTGGCCATTTGTATAAGTTTTTTGGAGAACTGTCTATCCAAGTCATTTCACCAATTTTGAATTGGATTGTTATTTTGTTGCTGAGTTTTAGTTCTTTATGTATTCTAGATATAAATCCTTTATCATATATGTGATTTGCAAATATTTTATCCTATTTTGTGGTTGTCTTTTACTATTGATATTGTCCTTTGACACACAACCTGAGGTATTTTTAAAAATGTAGTCTGTAGAGTTCCCTCTTAGACCTACAGAATTAGAATGCCTGTAGGGTAGAGCCCGAGCATCTGTGTTTTCAAAAACTATACCTAGTGATTACTATGTCCTACTCTTTTCATTGCTGCCCTTAATTTTTTTTGTTAGCATTTAAAAACAATTTTTGGCATAAATTTTGAAAACTGACCAATATATCCTCATTTTCTCTTGATGAAAGAAAAATTCTAATAAAATTTTACAACACCTCCTCCATGCTGTTATATTAAAATTACATGGAGTTTTAGTTTTTGATATTAATTTTCTTATACCATCTCTTCATATTTTTAACAATTCTTTCTTTACAACTGCAGTAAACCTTTCAGCCAATTATTTAGACTTAACTATAAATAGAGCATTTTATTCACTGTCCTAACTTTTTGTATGTCTTTTTTGTGCATAGATTAATACTTCATTTGTTGGAATATATCTTTAAATAATGTTTTCATACCATGAGTAATACATTTCTCAGTTCCTAGACATCAAAAAGTTGCTTTATTTTGCCCTTACATATTGATATTTTAGCCACTGACCATAACTACAGGTCACCATTTTCTTTTGAATATAGTCATATGAATATTGTCACTGTGACAACTCTTATCTTCTAGAATCCTATAATACGATAAAAATTTTGTTCTTCAAAGTCTGTTCTGCAGAAATGAGTGTGATTCTCACTTCTTTGTTGATAAACTGTTTTATTCTTTTATCTTTGTTTTTACAAATAATTTTCTCTCCCTCTTTCTCACTCTGGCATCTTTTAGCCCTTCTCTTTACCTCTGGAACTAGAAGTATCACCAGATGTGTCTATGTGTGTTTTCTCTCCTTATCGTCATTGTTTATGTTCTAAAATATTCAGTTCTTTTATTTTCCATAACAATTTCCACTTTTAATTCTCTCCATTTGATTATGCAGAATGTCTACTGTGTTATTTTATTTTGGCAATAGTTTTCATTTCTAAGAATTTCTATTTTTGTTTTTCATGGTGTCTATTTTATTTTCTTCAGGATCTGTTTTTCACCTTGGCCCTTTTCTTTCATACTGCTGGTTTTATTAAAATGTCCCATAATTAATTTTCCATTCATAAATACAAACGAGGAACTGGATGTATTGTATAGGAAAGCTGGTCAGGGATTCCATGAAGGTAGAGGTCTATTTGATCATTTCTCTCTTTTTGTGTCCTGTGTATATCTAGGATTACTTCAGGTTCAGCTCTGCTTTACGATTTGGTTCCAATGGCCACTTTAAGAATCTTTTGTCAGTCAGATTCCCCAGTTATTTATAATATTTATGAAATGATTCTTTCAGCTTAAATCAAAGGAGCACCTGTTATAGGCCAACCCCTCTGTATTATGAGGTATGGAAGAGGAATTTATTTTAGAGTCAGCACATTAATTAATTTCCCAGAAGTATGGACTCTGGACTACTCCCACATCCTACAGTTGCTGACCACATGCATGAAATTCCTCTGTGCTCTCCTGTCGACTTTGAATTGTGGTTTTTCTTTGTTGGTTTCTTGATCATACAGATTCTGTTTGCCTTCTATCGTTCAGGACTTTCTCAAAACTTTGATCTACTAGTAGTGACCTGTCCTATTTTGGATCTATTCTTTCTTTTTAAATCAATTCAGTCATAATAATGGGATTTTTGAGATGAATGGAAAATAAATGGCTATTATCAACCTGCCAGTTGGATTCAGAAGTTCATGGTTACCTTAAGTAAAAGTTTTTCTTTTTTTTTTACAAGGTTTTCCCTATCTTCTAATCACAGTCATATGATAAACAACCTAAACAATTCAGGAGAATATTTAGACTAAAAGTATTTGCAGGTCACTTTAAATTTTGTCAGCATTATACCTGTCAATGGCTTGAAGGTCATTGGCTGGATTCCAAGTAGGATCAAATAATACAACAACATTGGCACCAACAAAATTGAGGCCTAGTCCACCAGCCCTGGAGAAAACAGAAAGAGCACATTAAAACAGCCAAAAAATAATTGCTGCTCTATAACTCAATTGTGCCAGGTTTCTATAACCAAATCAACACAATACTGCACATCATAAAAGTAAGATGATAAAAACACAAATACGCCACAAATGAAATAGTTATGAAATATTCTTTTTCTACCACTCTAGAACATCCCTAAAAAATTTGACCATTAGAGTCCATGTAAGTAGACTGTGCTGGTTATACTCAAATACGATTTCTGTAAGATTTTCCTAACAATTTTTAAAAGCTGTTAGTATAATCTAGCTAAATAAAGTAACATGCACATTAACAAAAAGGCCAGAAGTAGATATACTTCTTATTTCTCCCACTAAGTGCAGCTAAGTGAAAACCCTGGACATTATAAAATAAACATGATGCTGAAAGGTAGAGGGAACACAGTATGGCTAGGAACTGTAAGGCATAAAGAATAACATGCAGTGAGTTTCTTGGCTTTGTTTTTACCAAATATATCCCCTACTGGGATCTGGAGAAGCCAGTGAACTGGAAATGCCAACCATCATAGACAAAAACAAACAAACAAAAAACAACAACAAAAAAAAATCCTTCTTTTAACCAAAGAACCATAAAAGGTGAAGCCTTCTAAGACAGAAATACATTAGACAATAACCAGCCTATTCCTGCAAACATCACAAAAAAATCTGGCCTCACTCAACCTGGTCAATAAAGGCTGAGTGAAGAGACTAAACTTCCACTCTTGCTTGAATGTAATGAGATACCTTTCACCCCTTCTTTGACACCTTGTGTCAGAGAAGACTGATTGAGTTGCTGGGACTTTCATGTCTGCTAGTCATAACTAGGTCCCCCTCTATTGTTTCAATGGAGGCCATACAGAAACAGTAACAAAGCACCCCAATCTTAAGATGTCAACAGAAGCCAAGCAAAAAAACATGGATTTTCATCCCTATGTGGCTGACATAGTATCAGGCTAAAACATTTACATAAGATATAAATTCTTATAATACTAAAAATCTCCAGTATATGATAAAACATTATTAGTCATACCAAGATCCAGGAAAATCTCAACTTGAAAGAGAAAAGACAATCAACAGATGACAATAATGAATAAGATGTTGGAACTATCTGACAAGGATTTTAATGTAGTCATAACAAAAATGCTTTGATAAGAAATTACAAATATGCTTGAAACAAACTAAAAGAAAGTTTCTGAGAAGCAAGAGAGGATATAAAGAAAAACCAAATGAAAATTTCAGAACTAAAAAATAAATGAATTACAAAACTTGCTGGTATGGACTAGACACTACAATGGAGATGACAGAGAATAGAATCAGTAAACATGAAAACAGGTCAATATTATTTACCCAATCTGAACGACAGAAAGAAAATATATTGAAAAAAAATGAATAGAGTCTTAGAGACCTGAGGGACAATAACAGAAAAGCTACTAGAAACACATCACTATAGTCTCAGAATGAAAAAAGAGACTGAAATAGTATTCTAAGACATGTGGCTGAAAATTCTCTAAATTTGGGAAAAGACATAAGCCTACAAATTCAAGAAGTTGTATGAACTCCAAAAATGAAATAAACCCAAAGAAATCCATGCCAAGATACATCATAATTAAACTTCTGAAGACATAAGACAAAGAAAAAGTCTTGAAAGCAATAAGAGAGAAATAACACTACTTTTAGGGAACACCAATCCAAATGACAGTGGATTTCTCATCAGAAACCATGGAGGCCAGGAGGAAGCAGTACTACATTCTT
The DNA here is from genome assembly GCF_964194185.1 of Rhinolophus hipposideros. Taxonomy (NCBI): domain Eukaryota; kingdom Metazoa; phylum Chordata; class Mammalia; order Chiroptera; family Rhinolophidae; genus Rhinolophus; species Rhinolophus hipposideros. The sequence goes on along the minus strand of NC_138057.1, from coordinate 8,127,415 downwards.
CAAGTGCTGAAAGAACTATCAACCAAGAATTCTACATCCAGCAAAAATATCCTTCAGGAATGAAAGGGAAATCATGACATTCTTCAATTAAGAAAAACTAAGAGAATTTGTTACTGACAGACTTACAGAAAAAACCAAAAACTAAAAAGCCATCCAATGTTAAATCCTAGTAAATTTACCTCAAAAATGTTTTTCTCAAGTCTTCTCCATTCCTATTTCCCCTGCCTTATTTCAAGCCCTTATGGTACAGCACCTATGTATATTACTTCATTGGATTCTTAACTGTCTTCCCTTACCTCAGACCTTAAATCCATTCTAAAAATTTAAAGCACAGAATATAAAAAAATTTTAAGCACAGAATATAAAAAAATGGAGCATGCCACTCCTCTGTTTTAACCCTTCAATTCTTATACTTCAGAGACAAACTCTTCAGGCCTCAATGACTAGGCCTACCGCCTCAGCTGTATTCTTGGACTTTATCTCACAGAACTACCAATATACTTAAAGTTGCCTTCATACACTACTTGCAGTTTTCTTTGCTCTCTTCTTTGCCTGGCTAACTTCTACTTGTTCTTCAGCATGGCTAATGAAGAATGAACTACATGTTTCTCCTTTGTGCCTCCTTTTACTGGCATTTACAAACTATATGGAAACAAACGTTTTACATATTTCTGAACAACTATTCCCTCCATCCTCATATTTTTTTTAGTTATAAGCTTTAAAAGAGCTGGGGCTGAACCTTTACATCTTTTCTTCTCCAGGACCTGTCACAGAACACTCAATATGTCTTTGTTAAATTAACTAATGATTCCTCCTATTTAGTCATATATCCAGTTCTTCCCTCAATGTATCCTAAGCTCTAACCACTTAAATTCTCTGGTCATTTCTGAACCGATGCCTAAAATGCCCTTTATGTAAACCTGCTTTTCCTTCTAATGAAATCTTATCTATAAAGGGCCAGTTTAAACATTACCATTCTTCTATGGTCTTTCTTGATAGGCCTATCCTTTAAATGTTCATGGAACTTTAAACATAACTGCAGTAAAGCATGTATTACTTATAGTGCTCCTCAAAGGCAAAAAACAAACAAACAAACAAACAAACAAATAAACCCAAAACTTATTTTTGTTATCCCACATTAAGGGGCAATGATAACAACTGAATTGAACAATGGGGTGTTAGATTGGCGAGACAACATAACAAAATAATGGATTAGAGGCAGACTTTATCTTTTTGCTCTATATTCTGAGAAATGTCATTTTCCAGTTGTATTATTTTATTTGAAATGATTTTTAATCTAAAATTTTTCTTGCTGTCCAAGCGCTTTTGTTCTCTGAATTAACTTTATTTTGGAACATCAATACCTTAAAGCCTAGTTTTCCATAATCATCTCCTTCAGTTAAATAAAGAGGGTCATCTGGCATTTTTTCTTGGGTTGGGATTTTTATTGGAATCATTGATTTTATAAATGATTTTGAGGAAAATTGGCATTTTTATGCTATTGAGCTTTCCTATCCATAGTATCTGTACATTTATTTAGGTCTTCTTAGGAGCATTCTTTAAATGAGTATTTCATTTGACCTTTTATAATAGCTAACACATAACAATAAAACTTAATTCACTGAAATCATTTTTGTGGACTATGAAGATATGGTTAAAGTATATTTTTTACATATTTATTTGATATAAGAATTGAATGTGGAGGACCAAAAAGTTAAGGATACATATGTGTGTTTTATAAAACTTAACTGAAGATAGTATGTTATGTCATTTAATGTTCTGTATGTAAGGACTCATGAGGAATCACAACTTGAATTCATTCATAAGAAATTGGGAATCCAGAGCTTCTCTCTTTTTGCCTTAGTTGAAAGAATTCAAGAATAATTTCAGTGATCAAAAATTTAATTTCAGTGCTCACCCATTTTTATATATACAATTTTCTTTCTCATTTAAGTAATTTTTATCTTGTCTTAATTTCTATTTTTTGCATTTTCATGTTTACTTTTAAAGTCTCTTGAAAGTCTTTTTGAAAGACAGTGGGAGCAAATCTATAAAATATTTATTACATTAGACGCAAATAGTTATGAATTTGTTACCCCCCAAAAAAGAGATTCATTTTACTTAGGTGTTTATATTGACTTAACTCATTCTCTTAAATGTGTATATTCTTTAAAAGGTTTTAATTAGAGATTTGTAAATAAGTGTTGGAACTGATTTAACTTTTTAAAACCTATAAATGTAGAGCTGCTTTGGTTAAGAAGAGGCAGAGACAAAGAGGAGAAACACCTCACCCACTAGGCCCTGTGGGCTCTTGTCGGCTCCTTGAGCACAGTTTGGAAACCATTGCTACAAACGATTCTCAGTTATTCGATTGATAACTCAATTATTCAACTTAGTCTCATTGTTCTGAGCACAGATTTGAGTCAGAACAGTACCACAGAAAATTCCTAGAAGAAAACATTCAGTTTTTAAACAATTATCATCATCTTTATAAAATGAGACATATAAAGGGGAATTCAGTAGTGATAAGGAAATTGAGAGAAAAGGTTTGGTGAAAGTCAAGAAATTGTTATTTCAGTCATAATTAATAGCATTTTTGCTGCGTCTCCTCAAAGCCAAGTAAAACGAAGCAATATAAGCATAACCATTGAAAATGAATCCAGCAATAGTTTAAAAATTACCTTAAATCTTAAAAGCAATTAGATAAAAATCAAGTTATCAAATTTTATTTTCTTACATCGTGGAAACAAGGCAAATGTTAACATCTTGTGTACTATTGAACTCTTTCACGATCTTGATTCTTTCCTCTGATTTTGTACTTCCATCAAGTCGTCGGTAATCAAGCCCAGATGCCATACAGTATTGCTGCAGCACATCAAGCAACTAGAGGAAAGGTATGGAGATGCGCAAAGACAAATTTATGGTTACATAAACTTCCTTCCACTAGAGATGAAATTTACTAAGTATTAACTATTGCTGTTCACAATTCCTTTCTTATAATTACAAAAGCAGCAAATATTTTTCTGACTTCTGACCCACATATCCCATTATCCTGAAATTGACTTTCAGCAACCTTTCTTTAAAAAAAACAAAAAACAAAAAAACAATCTTTCAGGGAAAAAAAATCAAAATTTATTTTTTAAAACTAAAACCAAATGAAAGGAAAAGTATTGGCCAAATCATTTTTCTAAATATATTTCATTTATTTGTGCTATTTCCTATGTTCTAAAATGTCTTAAATACCTTAAAAAGCATTTTAGTTATCAATAAAAACATCAGAAAATTTAAAAAAATCTATCTTTGAGTTTGCTATTTGACAGTAACCCTGATATAACTGAGATTTAAAAGTTGCCCACCTCACTACCATTTCCTATGGTATGGATAAGACAGAAAATGTGGCTGGATGCTGTTATGCCTCTTAGGCTTTATGCCTCAGGAGTTACGGCTGGGCCAGTCAAGAATACACTTCAGACAAAACTCACCTTGGTGGAAAAGGAGAAGAGAAGAACTTTATCTTTGTTTTTCCTACAATGATTTAAAAGCTGTTGAAGGACCTGGAAGTGAACCACAGAACACCAGTGAACCAGTTCCAACTAAGAGTACACTTTGTACACATAAACATCACTTGAGAATTTCTTAAAAAGTATTTTTATATAACATAACCTCAGTCAGTTTGCCTAATTCCTTTCATTTTTGGCAAGTTATAGAAATAAAGTATTAGATATTACATGTTATTCATCATCATATTGTCAATAATGAGGTAAAGTTCCCAAAGACTTTTATTTCATCTCATCTGGTTTTAATAAAAAGGAAGTATTTAAGATTATGGGATGCATTTAAATGGATTAATTTAATTTCCAAAATACACTTTCTTTATACCTACAATATGTTCAGAAACTAAATTACAGAGCAGCATTCCTTTTAGGAAGTATTTAAATTTTCTCTAGATAGATGTAATGAAATGTGTTTAATTACGTCTAGGTTCTAAAAGTCTTGATATTTATTTTCTTAAAATAATCAGTCAGATATATACCTCTTCTCATTTTCTCCTCACTGTTTCTCTATTTACAGTAAGCTCTGACTTCCAGATTTGATTTTGACCTCAAAATGCCAATAATCTGCCCTTATACATGGTGCTTTTAGGGAGGAAGCGAATAATTCAAACCCTGTATATAATAGTAATACTGTTATTTTTAAAATAGGCATTTCCACATCTGGCAATGACATCTCCAGAACACTATGGAAAAGCAACCAGAAAGAAAGAAAAGGAATTTTCTGTCCGAAGTCTAAGGTTTTTCGGAACTATGCAATAAACACTTAAGCAATTTTATTTATTCAATGACAAATATTCAAACATCTAAATGAAACATTTATACTCAATATAACATTCTTTTAATATATGAGCAAGAGTTGTACTAACTCTGACCCCTACCCCACCAACTCCTCAAAAAAAGCTATGGAGTTTTATAAAAATCTACTCAGATAACCAATCAAATGGTGAGTAAAAATGTCACAGATCGGGTAAACATTATTTTAATACTTGGGGAACATATAAAGTAGTTTTATTGACATTAGCTATATTTTTCGATAAAATGAACGATTCTATATAAAGTATGTACATTTTAATTCCACATATTAACTTTAAAATTATTCATTTTTACAGCAATTTTAGATTTACAGGAAAATGAAGCAGAACATACAGAGAACTCCCATGGACCCCCTCTTCCTCCCATTCCCACCCCTTCCTTGTACAGCTTCCCCTATTGTTACCATTTTTGTTTTAGGGTGGTGCATTTTTTTTTTCTGTTCAGCCATTTCATATAGGAGGAAGACACAAATAAATCCTCCCTCTTCAAATCATGGCAATTTTAATCTATCCCATAAGCATAGCCACTAAAATCTATCATTAGGAGAAAATGTGGTAGTCAAATGGGAAAAGGAGTGGTGCATTTTTAACAGCCGATGAATGAATACTGATAAGTTATAGTTCACATTAAGGTTCACTCATTGTGTTATACAGTTCTATGGGTTTTAACAAGCATATAGTGACGTGTATCCACCATATGACACAAAATAGTTTCATTACCCTAAAATTCCCCTCTGTTCCATCTATTCCTCTCTCCCTGCAAACCCCTGGCAACCACTGATGATTTTACTTTCTCTATAGTTTTGCCTTTTCCAGAGTGTAACACAGTTGGAATCACACAGAATGCAGCCTTCTCAGACTGGCTTTTTTCACTTAGCAATATGCATATAAGGGGTCTCTGTGGCTTTTTGTAGCTTAATTGCTCACTTCTTTCTATTGTTGAATAATATTCCATCATCTAGATGTTTATCCATTCACATATTGAAAGACATCTTGGTAGCTTCCAAGTTGTGGCAATTATGAATAAAGTTACTATAAACATCTATATGCAGGCTCCTGATGGACATAAGTTTTTAACACATTTGAGTAAATACCAATGAGCACGATTGCTGGATCTTGTGGTAAGAGTATAATAAGCTTTATGAGAAACTGTCAAACTGTCTTCCAAACTGGCTGTACCATTTTGCATTCTCATCAGCAATGAATGAGACTTCTTATTGCTCCGTATCTTTGCCAGCAATTGGTGGTGTTAGTATTTTGCTTTTAGCCATTCAAATAGGTGTATAGTGGTAACTCATTGTTTCAACTTGTAATTCCCTAATGACATATGATGTTGAGCATGTTTTCATCTGCTTATTTGCCATCTGTGTATCTTTTTTGGCAAGGCATATGTTCAGATCTATTGCTCATTTTTAAACTGGATTGTTTTCTTATTGTTGAGATTTAAGAGTTCTTTGTATTTTTTAGATACTAGTCCCTGTTGTTTTGCAAACATTTTCTTCTCGTCTGGGGCTTGTTTTTTCCTTCTCTCAAAGACATTAACATTTTAAGTCAAGGATATATTACACAGAAATCCACTTTGATGGTTTGAGGTGGTATCATACCTATAGTATTTTCAGGTATGCTTGAGTATCTTACAGTAAAAACAAAATAAGAAAAGTGAATGCTTTTGGACTGAAGGTCTTTATTAGGCTATTTATTTATTTATTTATTTTTAAAAGACTCGTTAAGTAAATGAATAACTAAGATCGCTCACAGAAATTTCAGAAGTGAGTGTAGTCACTATTTATTGGGAGTCTTGACATACAGACCCAGTGTTTTATTACTCCTTTGTCTTTCACAGAACAGGCAATCCACCTGAAAAGGAATCTTAAATTTGGGGATGTTCATAGCTAAGGAATATTGGATCTAACTTTACTCAAATTAGTCAGGCATAGATTAACATGACCCTTGTATGATTCCAGCAGCACTAAACTGTGTTTCCTGATCCTTTTTCTTACCCCCATAATAAGTCACTCTGTGGCATTTCCCAAGGAAAAGCAAAATGAGGATTCTCATCAGGGGAATAAGTGCAACTTGTGACCATCCCCTTGAATAGTAGTTGAGGTCAACAAAGACCTTGACACCTAGGAGAAAGAACTGGAGTTCATGAGTGTAGCTTTAAGGCAATGAAGGGTACAGTGGGCGTTATGTCCACAAATAAACTGCACATGCAGTCAAACAAGTAAATTACATGCTTTCTTCACATATAAAGGCACCCAGCCTCCAGCAACAGTTTATGTTTGCTTTTACCCTTCTAAAAATCATAATAAAAATAAATCTAATAATTATCTTAATCTGACTGTTATTCCTAGATATATAACTCTAATTAACAGTATGTTTTAAATCATATATTTAGTAAATATACAAGAATATAAAATGCAGAGCTATAAACTTCCATTTAATTTCAAGAGTGCTAACTTTTTAGTGAAGAGTCACAATGAATAAAATTTAAATAAACAGCAATGGATAATGCAGATTTTGAAAGAGGCCATGATTTTTGGAAATATTCTATTGGCTTAAATTATGAGATTATAAGTGCTCAGTTCTAAATTAATTGGGTTTATAATATTTTTTAATTTAAAAATAAATAAAACATCAATAAAATGGATGACAAAAATAGATTTACTATTGTCAGGAAATATTATTAGATTTGAAACATTTGTTGTGATAATAAACATAGAATATTCTTACTAGAAAAAACTTATTTATTTTAAAAATACACAACTCTCAACAAAATGAGTATAGAGGGAACATACCTCAACATAATCAAGGTCACATATAACAATCCCACAGCTAACATGCTCAATGGTGAAAAACTGAAAGTTTGTCCTCTAAGATCAAGAAGGAAATAAGGATGCTCACTCTTGCCACTTTTATTCAACATAGTATTGGAAATCCTAGCCAGAGCAATTAGGTAAGAAAAAGGAATAAAAGGCATCCAAATCATAAAAAAAGAAGTAAAATTGCCTCTATTTGCAGATTACATGATATTATATATAGGAAAACCCTGAAGACTCCACCAGAAAACTGTTAGAACTAATAAACAAACTCAGTAAAGTTACAGGATACAAAATCAATATACAAAAGTCAGTTGCATTTCTATACACTAATAAGGAACTATCAGAAAGAGAAATTAAGAAAACAATCCCATTTACATCAAAAGAATACCTCAAAAGAATAAACACCTAGGAAAAAATTTAACCAAGGAGATGAAAGACCGGCACACGGAAAACTTTAAGACATTGGATGCAAGAAACTGAAGAAGACATAAATAATTGCAAAGATGGTCTGTATTCATGGATTAAAATTATATTGCTAAATATTATGAGATCAATATCGTTCTCACTTATATGTGGAATCTAAAAAACAAAAACAAAAACAAAATACCCCAATTCATACAGAGAACAGGTCAGTGGTTACCAGAGGCAGGGGGTGAGGGATAAATGGGTAAAGGTACTCAGAAGGTACAAACTTCCAGTTATAATATAAATAAGTTCTGGGGATGGATTGTACAGCATGCTGACTGTATTTAACAGTATGATACTATATATTTGAAAGTTGGTAAAAGTAGATCTTAAAAGTTCTCACCACACACAAAAAAAACTTATAACTATATGAGGTGATGGATATTCACTAAACTTATTGTGGTAATCATTTCATAATATATGAGGTGTGATCAAAATATACAGTGAATGTTTTAATTCAAAAAATTACAGTAAAAGACACATTGCCATTAATCCCCCTCAAAATACTCCCCCTTTCTTTGAACACACTTATCCCATTGTTCTTGCCACTTTCTTCTTTTTTTTTTCTTGTCACTTTCTGAAGCAGTTCTGGAAGTCCTCTTTTGTGAGTGTCTTTAGTTGTGCTGTCGTGGTTGCCTCAATGGCCTAAATTGATTCAAAACATTTACCTTTCATGGTCTTTTTCAATTTGGGGAAGAGCCAGAAGTCACATGGTGCCAGATCTGGTGAATAAGGTGGATGAGGACACACTGTATTGTTTTTATTTGACAGAAATTGCCATATACCGGAAGCAATGTGTGACACGGAGCCTTTCCATTGTGATCACAAAATATGGTGAATGCTGCTGCTGAGTGCCATCCAACGGAAAGCAGGGATCTTTAATATGGGAAGCACCATATGAACCCTAGTAACAGTGTGTGACAAGTTTCAACTTGTTCGGTGCAGTCGGCTGGGTGGGAGCTACGGTTGAGAGAAGTGTGTTTTAAAGCATGCTGTAAGTCATCCTCTATCATGACAACGCTCCCTGTCACACATCACCTCTGGTATACGGCAATTTCTGTCTAGTAAAAACATTACGGTGTGCCCTCAACCACCTTATTCACTGGATCTGGCACTGTGCGACTTCTGGCTCTTTACCAAAGTAAAAATGATTCAGGACATCGAGGCAGCCATGACAGTACAACTAAAGACACTCATGAAAGAGGACTTCCAGAACTGCTTCAGAAATGGCAAGAACAATGGGATAAGTGTGTTGGAAGCAAGGGGGAGTATTTTGGAAGAGGGTTAATGGCAATGTATCTTTTACTGTAATACATTTTTTAAATTTAAACATTCACTGTATTGTTTGATCATTGTTTAATCACCTCTCGTACATATATATCAAATAATTATGTTGTATACCTAAAGTAATACAATGTTATATGTTAATTGTATCTCTATTAAAAAATATATATACTCACAAGTTTTTAATTGTGAATAATTGTCCTAGCCTTCATTGTATATCATTAAATTTTGAGGTCCCAGCAAACGAAACTATGGTGAGCTTATGCAGATTAACTCCTAAAAATATTTGCAGGATTTTAAAGAAGAAAAAAAAAAACCTACTTCATATTACTTCCTTTATATTTATTTATTTTTTGCCAAGAGAAATAGCATACTTTTTCTTAATTAATACATAAAGTTGGGAATAGTTCTGTAGAAATCTTTGAATCCATAAATAAAGATTCTGGGTAGTTATTAAGGGGTTCAACAAATTCTGCTACAAATAGGCTAGAAGCTATCAGCATTTCATGCAGCTGTGACAAGCAATGCCCAGAAGCCTGGGTCATAGCTGGAGAACCTAGCCTTACTTTTCACACCACTCCTTCAGTAACAGATCACCAAGAGCAGCACCTACAGAGAACTCATAGAAAACTCTTCCAGAAGTTCGTCTCTCTCCAATTCTAAGCTCCTACCTATCCTCACCTTCCTATTTGGCATTAGCATTTATATTTATGGTAAATTAGCTCCTAAACATTTGAAGACAAATTATTACACATGTGGCAACACCAGACATTTTTAAGAGTGCATGAATCCAATACGTCAGTAGGAAAGTTTGAAGTATATTTGATGTACTTCTTCTAATTGAGAATCCTCTGGGTGTAGAGTTCATAGTGAGCTTCTAAATGAAGATACAACTATACCAGTTGTCTCTGGCCACAATCTCCTCTGAATGATGGGGCATCTGTTCTGATTAGTTGGTGTCCCTCTCATACCACTTGATAAATATTTTATATATCATCCTTCTGTGCATGTGACCTGGAAGAACAGCACTTACCTTCATTTTTCCACTGTATTTTGGGTCAGAAAGAGTTTGAAAGGCTGCATCTTTGCTTTTCTGCACAAAATCTGGGAATCTGGAAAATACCTGATCACATATTCTTTTGATCAGTGTTTCCTTAAGGAGAAGAGGTAGAAGAAAAGAAATATCAACTTCACACATTTAAACCCATATAAATTGAAAATAAAATTTTATAAGTAAGTTATTTTAATCTAAGCTTAAATTTTCTCACTTTGATTAAAAACTTAAGGGCATATATTTCTTTGACACCTAAATTAAAAAATGAGCAAGTAAGTTTCCCCTTAAATTTCATATAAAAATAACTTAAGGGTATTTGCTTAAGAAATTTACACTAAATATAAAATACTTCTACCAAGTAGCACCACGAAAAGATTTTAACCCAAACCTGTTGTTTGGAGGTACTCGCAGCCTGCAGTAATGCGATGTGGTTAGCTACCTTCTGAAGGACAGCAAGGTAACTGAAATACAAGGTTTTCACTGTTTCACCATGTGAATTAGTCTGTAACCAGAAAAATACAGAAAATAAAAACAAGCAAGGGACTAATATGGCTATGTAACTACTTACACAACAAAACATATCACTTACAATAATATTTATTATCAGGTTATTATTGGCATAATACATTCTGAGAAAATGATAGCCAACAGTTTATACTAAATATCCATGAATTGCTAATGTGGAATCATACTGTTGGTGAACCATAATACAGTGATGTTTTTAATAAAAGAGGGGAGAAATCCTCATTCCAGAAATAACATTTATCATCATGGCACACAGTGATAGAAGTGCTGTCATAGAGGTTCCTGGTAATAAAACTCCTCTCACTTACACTCCAAGGTTTCCTAGGAATCTGGGCTGTTACAAAAAAAGTGAAGTCGTTAAAAACAGCAAAATAAATGAGAGAATAAATATCAATCTAGATAAATATTTATTTAGGGTCCCACTATGTATCAAGCTATGTGAACATAACTTGATAACAAAATAGAGGTTAAAAAAGGGCAGGAAATGTAGCTATAAGGTAAAAAAAAAAAAAAAAAAAAGAATATTTGTTTCTAAATAAAATATTTACTATATTGCATATAATTTCTGTTAAAATAATACTACATCTCATATCAGAATAATATTTTCAGGCTGCTATGAAAGAGTAAGTAAGTTTACTCTTAGTGAATAATGAGAGACTTCCTGACAATGAAGTCATCTTGAATAAAATTTCAAGATGAAAGTGGGAAACTTCCCTATAAAGTTGAATGGAGGATATCAAATTGAAGCTACTTTCAAAAACTAGTTTTTTAAAGATATTTGAATGCTGTATTTCACTATGATTACTATTTGATGTTGAAAAATATTTCGAATTGACAAATATTTTTTAAAGCTATACCTTTTTATTATCTCTTTTTATCCCTTCTAAAGTTAAAGAACTGTTTGGGGAAAAGTTACTTTATCTACTACTTACTCTGACAATAGAGTACTGTGTAATCAAAACAAGATAGTAAAGATATCATACTGAAATGCTTGCCTTGTAACAACAATTCCTCCTTTTTTGGCCACTGCTGCAGGTACAAGGATCAGAGGATTGAAGTATCAAAGTCACATCTTCTGTTTCTAATACTGTCTGATAGACAGCTTTCTGAAAATCTGTCAGAGAACAATATACTATCTGCCAAGAAAAATACAAGGTTATTATTAGTATTTTTTATAGCATTAATAATCACAATCCACATCAAATTTCATAGAATGTAATCGTGAAAATTACTCATAAGCTAATTTATTCTATAGATACATCACTATGACTGTTTCTCCCAAGTCCTATATTCTATGCCACCAACCTACCCAAAACTATACAAATTATAGCTTTATGTTCAAATAAATCACATTGGTTGTTATTTAATTTAAAGGAATAAAATATAAAAAATAAGTTATGTGATTTCCTTATATATTTCTCAAAAATTGTGGGTCTTTTTAGGATTCCAAATTATTAGTCTATTATGCAATAAATAATTAAAATTTAGGTCAAATAAAAAACTAGATAAGGAAAAAAATGGAAGATTTTAGAACAATGATATGAATTATAATTATTGAATTACTTGGAAAAGAGAAAAATACCTCAAACTTCATATTACTGAAAACAAGATAAAGTATTTACATTTAATATCTTGTTATAACTCCTAAAATTAGTAATGATAAGCATTAAGTAAATATACATAAAAGCAATTACAAGTTGTTATTTTCTGCTCAAATTCAAAAAGATAAGAAAATATGATAAAATAATGCCATAAGTTATGGGGGATACATTTTACCTTATATTTCCAGTAGCACTGGAAATTGGTAAAATTCTTCTAAGATAGCTGTATATAACTAGGGACATAAAACTAAATATACTCATAATAGGACTTTGAGGACTGTGAATAATAGGGAAAAGCCATCTATTTATAGATATATATAGATATAGATATTTATATAAATATAAATATCTATATCTATATATAAATTTATATAAATATATAAATATCTATATCTATATATATCTCACTACAACAAAACAATGTTGCTCAAAAAAGGATAAAGTTGTACATCCCAGCAAATACAGGGAAGTCTATATAAACCAATGCTAGATTTAAAAAAAAACAGTACATACAATATTAGCTATATCTTGACTATACTTGAACACAAAGGTACATATAAGAATAAAAAGGGAATACAGAAGATGGGGGTCAGTGGTTAAGGTACGGAGGGAATTTTGAGTTATTATTATTTTCCCCAGCTTTATTGAGATACAATTGACATGTAACATTGTATAACTTTAAGGTGTACAACGTGATGATTTCAAACATATACAGTGTAAAACTATTACCATAACAATACATAAGGGCATTTTAAAAAATTTTTTGTGCTGAGAACTTTTAAGATCTATTCTCTCAGTAACTTTCACATATACAATTCAGTATTGTTAACTATAGTCACCATGCTGTACATTAGATCCCCATTATTCATCTTGTAACTGGAATTTTGTACCCTTTAACCAATATCTCTCCATTCCCTCTGCCACTGAGCCCCAGCAAGCACAATTCTACTCTTTGTTTCTATGAGTGCGGCTTTTTAAAAAAAATATTCTACATACAAGTACAATCATACAGTACTTGTCTTTGTCTGACTTATTTCACTTAATGTAATGCCTTCAAGATCCATCTATGTTGTCAGAAATGACAAATTTCCTTTTTTATGGTTGAATAATATTCCATTATATTTATTCCTACATCTACAATCACATTTTCTTTATCCATTAATCTGTCAACAGACTCTTAAGATGTTCCATGTCTTCACCACTGTGAATATTACAGCAATGAACATGGGAATTCAGATATCTCTACAGTAGTAATTTCATTTCCTTGGATATACACTCAGAAATGGGTTTCTTTTTTATTTCTGTGAAAAATGCCCTTGGAATTTTGACAGGGATTGCATTGACTTTATAGACGGCTTTGTGTACATGGACATTTTAACAATATTAATTCTTCCAATCTACAAACATGGAATATCTTTCCATTTATTTGTGTCTTCTTCAATTTCTTTAATTAATGTCTTACAGTTTTCAGTGTATAGGTTTTTTACATCCTTGGTTAAATTTATTCTTAAGTATTTTATCGTTGAGTTGGTACCGTGTTTCCCCAAAAATAAGACCTAGCCAGACCATCAGCTCTAATATGTCTTTTGGAGCAAAAATTAATGTAAGACCTTGTCTTATTTTAAGACCCAGTATAATATAATATAACATAACATAACATAACATAATATGATATAATATAATATAATACCGGGTATAATATAATATAATGTAATACAATATAATAATACAATACAATATAATACCGGGTCTTATATAATATAATATAACATAATATAAGACAGTGTCTTATATTAATTTTCGCTCCAAAAGACGCATTAGAGCTGATGGTCTGGTTAGGTCTTATTTTTGGGGAAACACAGTATTATTAAAACATGTAATAACATTTACTGAACACTTCTTATATGCCACATATTTCAGAGCAACCATGTGAGGCAGACACTGTTATCATCATTCCCATGATACAGATAAAGAAACCAAAGTGTGAGAGACCTAGTAAATTGCTCAAGGTCATAAAATTCATAAGTAGAGGAATAGAGGAGCCAGGATTCAAACCTATGGTATTTGATTTCAGAGCCCAAGCTCTAAACTTCTACGTGTAACTCTCTTTTCCTATTTTTATGGTTTGTTGTCCCTACTAGACAGACAACTAAATAATATACATTAAATTGCACAAAACATTTTTAAAAAGTGGAGGTTCATGACGTTTTCCAATTAAATAATAATATTTATTTCATATCGAAAGTCAAATGTTATATCAATTTCCCCAACTTGCATATCATATTTGCCTTTCAACAGGATATTTGTAAGACAGGAAAGTATTTGATGGAATTGCCCTTATATGGGACAACATTAGTTAGATTTAGTTCACAGTAATTTATAGAACCTTTACTCCATTGCCTGAGCTAGAAGCACCATAAGATTAAAAACTATAAAAGCGAAACATTATATTAAAAAAAAAAAATCCTCTTAAGGTCAACTCCTCAAATCTCCTTAAACAATATAATTTCACTGTAATTTTCCTATAAAGTTGTAAAATTAGATTAGTCATCACAACAAATAGCATTCTATAGGCGACAAATCTAAAATAATAAAAAGCTTTTAACCACTTTGGTCCTGTAGCTAAAGTTAAGATACCAAAGTATATACTGAATTTTAGATTGTAGACAGTGTAGGAAGAACAAAATACAAACAGAAAACACATTAGGGAGAGAAGTGCTTCTTTCTTCATTGAGGAAGAATTATATCAAAAGTCTTTTTGTTCTAAAATAAGAGAAATGAGCTTAATGCATACTAACAATAAATCTGTTAGCTGAACAGGTTAGTAAAGTTAGTAAGGAAAATCACTGGGCTCAATTAATGTTTTCTGAAATTTGGCATATAACATTTTTTTTCCCCACACTGAGTAAAAGGCAAAAAACTATATTGATAAAATACCATAGGATATAGACTTCCTATTGTAAAATTTTTTTTTCAGAAGAAAATAAAACACAACAAGAAATTAATAATATATACGTGCAATTCTCACCCTGTCTTCCTTGTTAGGCAACTGATCCTTGATTAGAGTCTTGGTACGCCTCAGAAACCATCCAGACATCTTTTTTGCAAGTCTTTGCATGGCTTTTCGGCCAGTAGCTAGTTCTCTTTTTGTTGCTGTGTGTCTCTGACCATGTTCTACTGGGTCAGAAAACTGCTTCTTGAACTGGATCCTGCTACCTAAAAGTCCTGGCACAGCCCTTCATAAAGGCAATAAGAAATATGTTAGGGCTTTATTTAATCATCTAAAAAGAAAAACACTGGCTTTCTTTTTGCTTCTAAGAAATCTACTAGGCACTTATTTGTTAATGACAACAATAACAAAAGGCAAGCAAATAAACCATTCTTTCTTTATGACAGTTTCAATAAATAACTATAAGATGATGATAGAATTGGTAAATTAGTTCACATATGTACGTCAGGGACCAAGAGTAATATATAAAGAGAGCTTTCATGGAACTCTATTCTGCATACTATGTTTTGGATCAAACTCTTCTGTAAATAGATAAATAATTGTGTTTTTCTCCCCAAGAAACTAATGATTAGCAAACAAAGTGACATTAAATTGAAGATGTATTAAATAATTTTCAAAAAAACAAAAACTATTTTCACTCACCAGTCCATAACACACCACAGTTCTTTCATGTTGTTCTGAAGAATGGTTCCAGTGAGGCCAATGCGAACATTGCATTTTAAAGCTTTCATAACTTCTGTTACTCTGGCCTTTGGGTTCTTGATTCTATGAGCTTCATCCACAATGACAGCTGACCATTCCAAACTAGTAAGTGAGAAAGAAAGGGGGAGAGGTTGAGAAAACTTTCCTTTCTTAGCCTATATAATTTTTAGAAAGCAGCTTTCTCTACCCAAGTTTTTGATTTTTTTCCTTTTACTCTTTGATGATTCCATAGTTAGTTAAATGGTCACAGGGATGGACAGCCCCTGAAAGTAAAATGTGCGTAGAGATAAAAGGGTATTGAGATTCTGTTTAGTGATGGTGGAATTAAAAAAAAAACACCTCATTTAAACATTACTAAAATTACCAAAAAAACCTTAATAAACCAGACAAATAAATAAACAAATACAAAATATAAATAAATATAAAATATATGAATCAAAACACGCAATGTTAAATTTGAATGAAAACAATCAATATTAATTCATGATTTTTTATTGTATAGCTCTGCTTGCTGAAAAGGTTTAGAGTGACTGTTACCCAGTAGCAATGAGCACCCATCAGCAGCGAGAGCCGCATGGGGAAAAGGTTGATTACAGATGTGTTACAGGGGAAATACTGAAGAAGCAGAAAGCACAGTCCCAAGGGGCAGTCCCAAGGATACAGGATCCAGGCTAATCAAAGAATCGGAGCTTCATCAAGAACTGAGTATAAGACATTTAATAAATAAAAGCCCAGGGAAGAGTACTATGAAAGAAAATTAATTTAGGCCCTCACCTCACTCATTTGATTAGTAGCCCAGCTAGAAGAACTTAGAAGGTGAGAGGAAAAGTATTTTTTATGCCCTCACACTTCACACCATATGCAAAAATTAACTCAAAATAGATCACAGAATTAAAACATAAGAGCTAAAACTATAAAACATAGGAAAAAAATCTTGTGACTCTGGGTTAATCATACATTTCTTAGAAATGATACCAAAAGCATTGTTAGCAAAAATTTTAAAAAATTGATAAGTTGGACTTCATCAAAGTTAAAAACTTGCTCTACCTAAGATACCATTAAAAAAAATGAAAAGATATGCTACAGACCGGGAGAAATTATTTGCAACTCATAACGAAACAAGAGGCCAAATGAGTCTGGGACTCATGCTGCCTGCGCTGGTCAGCCAATAGACCGACACAGGAGTTGGGTCATAGAATAAGCGTTTATTATCAGTGCACCGGTGGTCTCAGAAGGCAGCGGGTTAACACCTCCAAAAACTGTCTTAACATTCTCAGTCTAGCCTGAGATATTTAAAGGAAAATCTGGGCATTCCTCCAGAGGCTACACGATGGTTCTGGGGGTCTGCATGGAGCTGCCCCTCTGGTGATGTGGCTCTCCAATGTGGTCACCAACCCAGGAGCAGTGATGACAGTAACCTGGAAAGAACGCTAGGCCATAAAGATTGTAATCAGCAAGCATGGGGGTGGAGGGGGGGCATTGTGACTAGTAAGCAAGCATGAGTTTCAGGGTGATTACCTAAAAAGCAGGGAACTGGGATGGGGGCATCCTAAGCTCAGGAACTGGGCAAGGGGACATTCCAAGCTCAAACTGCAGGGAGGTGGTTGATCAATTGTTAACCTCTAGGGCAGGGAGAGGTGAGGCCTCTTTCATGGGGGTCCCAACCGGGCTGTTTCAATAACCTGATAAGGGACTTGTATACAGAATAAATAAAAAACTGTTACAACTCAACACAAGCTAAAACAATCCAATTCAAAAGCTAGACAAAAGGTTTTAATAGACATTTCACCAATGAAGGTAAACAAATAGCAAAGAAGCCAATGAAAAGGTTCTCAACATCATTAGTCATTAGAGAAATGCAAATTAAAACCACAAGATACCACTACAAATCCATCTGAATAGCTATAATAAAAAAAGATTAACAATATCAAGTGTTGACAAGGATGTAGGAAAATTGAAACAGTGGTTCTCAATAGGCATATGGATTTTTTGCCCCTCTACATTCACAACAGACTCGCATAATTAAAATTACTCATGAAAATCACTGTCTTAGTCTTGAGGTATATGCATAAAAGGTTGTATTTAGAACAAGTCTTATCATTCTTTAACAGGCACTGTTTGGAGAGGTCATAGAGGAACTGTGGGAAATCTGATGCAGTTTTTTCTTCTTAGAAAATAAGTTAATTATTATAGACTATATCAATAATTCTGAAATGAGATGAAGTCATGCTAAAGAATATTTACAGCTTAAAAAAAAATCACAATATAGAGGGATAAATATAATTGATGTAAGCAGAATATTAACGTAATTATTCCCATTACTGCCATTACCTGTTAAGTTCATCCAGACATAAGCGCAGTGTTTCATAAGTTGTTAGAGCAATTTCACATTTCCTCTGCTTTACACGAATCAGTTCGTTGTCTTTCTTGTTACCATGTAATATAGTGACTCTGAAATAACCCCAGGTGTCCAATTCATCCTTCCAGTTGTACAGGACAGAAAGAGGAGCAACTATTAAGAACATCTAAAAGAAGAAAAAGATTTTTCTGATATATTTTTTAAAAATGAAAATGAACTCTACAGTGAAATCCAGAATATCAATAGTCTTATTCTTTAATTTTTGGCACTGCAGTTAAAAACAATAAATACAACTGAGAAATTGGATATATCTAGACATAGAAGATAAAAAAAAACTTTATTGTTTACTTAGTTTTTTATTAGGACAAAACAGACACTTAAGCTTGCTTAAAGGAACAGCTCTTTTTTTTTAATTTCCCCCTCAGAAAGGAGTTGAGAGATAAGAGAGAAGTAATTTTCCAAAATGGAGAAAACAGTATAATCAGGATCCCAATAACAACTTCAAGAAGTGGGTAATATAAATATGCAAAGCAGGCCAGGTATGTTTTTTGAAATATACGGTCTCCTGGAGCTCTCTTGCGTTTTCATTTTCCTACTTCATTTCTTTTCCCCCTCTCTCAGATACTGTCAGTTGAAGACCTGGGAAACTCACTGGAAAATCAAAGTCACTAGAAGAAAACCTCCATTTCTAGTTAAAATGGCAGAATACGTAAATGCTGTGCTTCCATCTTCTGATGACCACATCAAAATTACAACCAAACTATAGGACAACCATAATTAAGAATCTTCTGAAGTCCAGCGGAATAGAAGTCCTATGACTAAGGACGTACAGAAGCAGCCAGGGGTAGACTGGTAAGAGGGGAGGAGACATGGAACGCGCTGGTCCCTTACCTGCATGTGGCAGTTAAAAACTGGGATGGATATCTTGGCTGTGGAGGTACACCTGAGGAGCGAGGGGTCACACCTCTACCGTGTTTCCCCAAAAATAAGACCTACCCGGAAAATAAGCCCTAACATGATTTTTCAGGGTAACACCCCCTGAACATAAGCCCTAATGCGTCTTTTAGAGCAAAAATTAATATAAGACCCACTCTTATTTTCAGGGAAACATGGTATATCAGGCTCCCCAGACCAGGTTCCAGTGTTGGGAAGAGAAGACCCTATAATTTGCAGCTGTGAAAACCAGCGGTGATCGTGGCTGAGTGAGAAGGAGGGCTGCTGGAGTCCCAGGCGTTCCTCTTAAAGAATCTATGCACAGACTTACTCCCTGATGGACTCACTGGCTCTGAACTCCAGCACCGGGGCAGCAGCTTGAAAAGCACCAGGGACATATGGGAGGGACTGGATTGTCTGGCTTCAGGATGAGGGCTGGAGGGGCAGCTTTTTCTCAGATAGCAGTGCTGGCGGAAACCACTGTTCCTTTGTTGAGCCCTCCCTGCTCCCAGCATGCACTTGCAGGCTGGCTCTCTATCAGAGTCTCCATCAATCTGGCTAACACCGTTTGCCTGGCTCTGATGATTCCTTGAGACTCCACCCCCAGCCAACTTGCAGGCCCACCCAAGCCACTTTCAGTGCCTTTCTCATACAAACAGACTGTCTTGGCTTATGCTTTGGACTTTCCTACAATCTATCAAAGATTCACAAACCCCAAACAAGCAGCATCTGACTTCTATGTGTCCTGTACCTCTTGCTGAGCAGCCCCAAGCCCAGCATTGGGGGCAGACAGCCTTGGTTAATGCCTTGGCCTCTCCCAGGCACCTCTCAGGCCAGTGCAGGTGGCAGCCATTTGTTCTGTGGCTCATGCCAGGTGGCCCCAGTCAGAACACAAGCTGCAGTTAAATTTGGCCTGTTGTGGGGCCCCTCCCAGCAGGTCCTAGGACCAGCATACCCAGTGGGTGGCTTCAGACTGAGACAGAGCACCACCCGGCTGCCTCAACATACAACACCCAAAGGGCAGACTGGGCAGGCACCAGAGCCCTGCTAAATGTAGCCTGCTCTGTAGGGCTACACTTAGGGTCAGCCCCTGTAGGGTCTGTAGGGTCAGCCCCTGTACCACTGTTCCTTTACTGTAGTCACAGCCAGTCCTCACAGCCAATCAACTCCAAGGGTCAATCTCTCCCACTGACATGCAAACAGCAACCAAGACTCAATTACAACAGGAGGACACACACAACCAACACAAGGGTTGGCTCAAGTGATAAGGGAGACTGCACTGGGCCCCACAATTCGCCTAGTAGATAAAACTGGGAGACATAGCAGCTCTACCTAATACATAGAAACAAACACGGAGGCAGCCAAAATGGGGGAGACAAAGAAATATGTCCCAAATGAAAGAGAACAAAACTCTAGAAAATGCACTAAACAAAATGGAGACAAGTAATCTACCAGATGCAGAGTTCAAAACACTGGTTACAAGGATGCTCAGTGATCTCAGGGAGAACTTCAACAGAAAGATAGGAAACATAAAAACGGAGATAGAAAACATAAAAAAGAACCAATCGGAAATGAAAACAATAACTGAAATAAAGACTACATTAGAGGGAATCAACAGTAGATTAGATGAAGCAGAGGACTGAATCAGCAATTTACAAGATAAAGTAGCAGAAAACATCCAAGCAGAACAGCAAAAAGAAAAAAGAATCCCCAAAAAATAAAATAAAATAAGGATAGCTTAATTGGACTCTGGAACAACATCAAAAGTACCAACATTCTTATCATAGGGGTACTAGAAGAAGAGAAAGAAAGAAGAAAACCTCATCTCTCTCACCTTTATAGGCATACCTCGTTTTTTTTGTTTGTTTTTTGGGATTTTTTTTTGTGTGTGTGCTTCCCAGATGTTGCTTTTTTACAAATTAAAGGCAAGCCTTTCCACCAGCAGAAAGATTACGACTCACTTTATTGCAGTGGTCTGGAAACAAACCCACAATATCTCTGAGGTGTGCCTACCTATATTTACTTCCATATGTTCTGCCCTCCCACAGCTACCATGGATGAACTGTCCATGTTCTTATCTAAAGACAAACTCTGAACATATACCATCACTTCTACCACTTCTTGCCAACCTAAAGACAACACTGGAGAAATCGCCCACAGTCTTCCCCCCATGATTAACTTTCCCTTTTTAATTGCCAACATCTATCCACAAGCAAACATGTTATAGGATTTCCCAGAGTTAAAAAACAAAACAATACCAAAACACCTCTTCTTTAACCCTACATGTCTCTCTTGCTTTCCCTCATTATTTTACTTTCTTTATACTGGTAACAATGATCCTCACGAGTTATTAACTTATTGTCTCTACTGACTTTCCTCCTGTTCTCTTTTGAAATCATGTAAGTGGGACTTCTGCCCTAACTCTCCAGTCAAACCAGTCCTTGTCAGACTTACCAACATATCTCTGTTTAGTCTTCACATGAATGTTTGTAAGTTCCACTGACCTTTCCTATACTACCCTTAAGTCCTGCTGTTATCAACCATTTTAATATTTTAATGTTTTTGTTTATCACTGTTCCACTACTCCTAAGCTATTGTATTTAGTAGTTTATACGCATGAAGCTAAGTTTCTTTTCTAAAGTTTTATACTTTTCCTACTTGATAAAGATGAATCAATTAACTATATTAAAAAATTACAGTTGAACAACAAAAAAATAATACAATACTACTCTAAATCCTTCCCTCTCTTCTATGATTTATTTCAGTGAGGCCATTTGTCAGCTATAAGATGTCAAATCTGTGACTGTTTTCAGAGAAAGAAGAAAAAAGACAGATTAACCTACTGAATGTGGGAGTTCCCTTTTCCCACCCCACCATCAAGCTTATACTATAAGTACTTTCTTGTTATATTTGATTCACCTAAAATACCTTTGCCTTTTGGCTCAGAGTTTATCCTATGACTTCCAGTTGTCTTCTACCTTCAAATATAAAACTAGGGCTCTAAGTCCAATTATAGTGTCTTCCTCCCACTTTTTGTATATTACAAGATGAAAATGTTGGGTCCAAAGTCCACCTGAGCACTTTGAGCAGTCTTCCACTTGAGCGGGTCATTCATCAAAGATGCATGAATCTAAAGATTTCTAGAAACAGCCCTAAGAGTCCAGAACAGGTTTAAAACTTAATACATGTCTTACAGTCATTATTGGTCTTCAAAATCGTGAAAGGTAAATCAAATAGTTCAGTAACTTATTTTAATACTAAAAGAGGTCAGAGAACTGAGTTATGCTATTTGCAAAGTCCAGAGAAAGTATGTAAGAACTTAGTGTTTACTACCATG
The DNA here is from genome assembly GCF_964194185.1 of Rhinolophus hipposideros. NCBI lineage: Eukaryota > Metazoa > Chordata > Mammalia > Chiroptera > Rhinolophidae > Rhinolophus > Rhinolophus hipposideros. The sequence continues at coordinate 8,104,957 of NC_138057.1, read as the reverse complement.
CTGTAAATAATATTTCATTTAATAAGCTTTCTTAAGCAAAGGAAGCCAAATGATAAAATGGAAAGCAGTGTCCAACTGCTAAGTCACACAAAGAGATTCCATTTTTTATTTTGAAGCTAAAGAACAATTTTAAAAACTAAGTCTAAAATATAATACAAATAAAATTAAAAACTGCTCACTTAAATACTGCTCACTTATTAAAATTAAGAGGCCATGTTTAATAGTGCAATTAAAGAATGCTGAATTATTTTTATCTTTCAACAAATCAATTATTGAAGCATATGCTTTTAAAGTTTGATTCTTCATGCACTATGGCTTTAAAAAAATGATGTGGTACGGACTGTGATAAGACACCCAAAGAAGTTTCACGTGTGACGATTTTTGTAGTCGAAGGTATAGTATTAGCAATTAGCATAACCATTATTGAGCATTAACTATGAGCCAACGACAATGCAGAGGTTCACTCATATTAACATAGAAACTTTACATTGAAATGTTATAAAGTAGAACTACTTAGTATTTACTTTTTAGAGATAAAAAACTAAGGTGTAAAGATGTTAACATATGGAAGGTCATACTGCTATTAAGAGGCAAAGTAAGTATTTGAGCCCATATCCATCTAATTCCAAAACTCTTAACCACCACGATACAACGTCAGTACCTTAAGTCAGAAAGCCCATGATCTTGAGACACAGAACTTTATTTACCCCTGTAACTCCAGTACTTTGTATGGTGCTTAGAAAACAAAGGTGTTCAATTAACAAAATAATAAATGAAAGCATGCATGCCAATGCCAAGGTAGGAATAGCACTGTCTATTCAGAGGACAATGACAGACCAACAGAATTGAAACAAAGGTTTCATATAGGAGGAAGTGAAAAATCAAAGTGAAACATAAAATGTACCTTTACAGAGAGAAATCACACACTATAAAATTGGACTGTTTGCTATATCGTTGACCCTTGAATAACAGGTTTGAACTGCATGGGTCCACATCCATGCAGATTTTTTCCAATACATATGCCTATACAGTTAGCCCTCTGTATCCCTGGGTTTCAGATCTGTGGATTCAACCGATTGTGGATTAAAAAAACAGTATTTTGATCCGCAGTTGGGAATCAGAGTATATGCAGGGTTGACTACATGCACTATTCTATACCATTTTATATAAAGGCCTAGAGCATCTGCGAACTTTGGTACCCACAAGAAGTTCTGGAACCAATCGCCCATGAGCAACAAGGCACAACTGTATAGCAAATGTATAACTGAACAACAAAGTTCTAAAAACTATCCCTTGCAACAACCTCCACAATCTTAATTCTTTCAAAAATGCCCAATCTAATTTATACCCTATTGTGCATAGTTGCTAACTTTTCCTTTAGCCAATATGCTGTGGCTATTTTATATATGGGATATATGTATGTGTATATATATATATATATGGAATATATATATATTATATGTGGGAATTTTAGTATAGAATCCACTCTAGTCATCCAAATCTAGAATCCCAATCTTTTTTAGAAAAACAGCATAATAATATTAACAAAACTTGACATTCTATCCTAACAGAAAATTACAGGTCAATATCACTTATGGATAGCAAATCAATAAATATCAAATCTTACAATTAAGCAAGAAAAGTTAATAAGATATGGGAATGGTAACAAGTAAAATTACAATTATCTGCAGAAAAGATAAGTAAATCAACTAAATGAACAGTAAATCAACTATTATAAACAGTAAAAGAATTTACAAAGTGGGATTTATAAATTATATGTGGCTTTAATATACACAAAAGCACAATCAGTTAGAAAATAAAATTTAGATAGTAATATTTTAAAATGAATTTACTATGATTCATTTTCATTAAGACTGAATTCCAATCTTAGCCTATATCTAAAGAATCATTCCAAGAATTAACATTGGAAATGCATAGTTTGTGTCTTTTCCTTTAGGAATTTATTATTGGCGCAAAACATTATTTCACTCATTCTTACATGATTTATTGAAAAGTTTTAAAATATATACGAGATGTATCATATCATACCTCAAACCTACCTCAAACACATACCTCAAAACTACCACTCCTTAATTTATAAATTCAATTCATTAAAAGGATAGTTTCAAAGAGTTCCAATATTCATTTTATAGGATTCCAGTGCAATTATGGCACTAGCAAAATAATATAAAGGAATTTATTCCTTCTCTAGCTATTTCATAGACTTTGAAAAATGCACAAAGTTTTAAATGGATCAATATAAATTTTTCTTTTAAGAATTTCACCACACAAAATTATAATTTTTGTTCTGATTTACTTCTGGGATATACTGTAGGATGTCACTTATAATCTGATTAAAAACTTTCTTTATGGAACAGTTGAAATGATTAACTATTTTTTTATTTATTGATGCCAATGAAACAAAAATGACAAAAATAAAAATAAACCAATAATACCGTAGTAGTAAAAGGCCTGGAACGATGCTACCAGCAGGTCAAAACAGTGTGAGAGCACATGAGAACTGACATACTTGAAGAACTGAGGAATCTGTCCTATACCTATGTAAGGGAATACTTCAAAAAAAAAGTAAGTTTTCCTCAAGGGAACTTAAAAAATGATAACAACAATAACAAACAAACAAACAAAAAACCTCCAAAGAGCTGAGGCAGTTGAAAGGACTGGATCATAAAAAGGAATGGCACTTTAAATGTAAATGGACTAAATTCTCTAATCAAAAGACATAGAGTGGCTAAATAGATTAAAAACAAACAAAAACAAACAGAAAAAAAGCCCACCACACACAAGACCCAATTACATGCTGCTTACCTGACACTTACTTCAGCTTTCAAGATATAGAATGAAAGTGAAGGGATGGAAAAAGGTATTCCATGCAAATGGAAATCAAAAGAAAGCAGGGTTATCTATATTTACATCAGAAAAAATAGACTTTAAACCAAACACTATAACAAGAGACAAAGAGGCTCATTAGATAATTATATCATCTAGGATATAACAATTTTAAGTATTTATGTACTAAACATCAGAACACCTAACTATACAAAGCAAATAATAATAATACACTTGAAGAGAGAAAATGACAGCACTACAATAATAGTAGGGGACTTCAATACTCCACTTTCAACAATACAAGATCATCCAGACAGAAAATCAGTAAGAAAACATTGGACTTATACTACACGTTAGAACATATAGAACTGACAGACGTATATATAGTACAATCCATTTCTTAGCAGCAGAATACATATTCTTCTCAAGTGCACAAGGAATATTCACCAGGACAGATAATATATTAGGCCACAAAACAAGTCTTGATAGATTTAAGAAGATTGAAATTATATCAAACACCTTTTCTGACCACAATGGTATAAAACTATAAATCAATTACAAGTGAAAAACTGAAAAATTAAAAAATATGTGGAGATTAAACAATTTGCTTCCACAAAACGTGGGTCAAAGAGAAATAAAATAATATCTTGACATAGATGAAAACGGAAACAACACATCAAAACTTACAGGGTGCAGCAAAAGGAGTTCAAACAGGAAAGTTTAGAGATAAGGGCTCACATAAAGAGAAAAGAAACATCTCAATAAAGCAACCTAACTTTTCAACTCAAGAAACTAGAAAAAGAAGGACAAATTAAATCCAAAGTTAGTAGAAAGAAGGAAATAACAAAAGTCAGAGTGGAATATAAATGAAACAGAGGGTAGAACGACAATAGAAAAGATCAATGAAACTAAGAGCTGCTTTTTTGAAAAGATAAACAAAATTGACAAACCTTTAGCTAGACTAAGAAAAAAGAAAGAAGACTGAACTAAATAAAACTAGAAATGAAAGAAAAGACATTATGACTGACAACACAGAAATACAAAGAATCATTAAGAAACTACTATGAACAATTATATGCCAACAAATGAGATAAACTAGAAGAAATGAATAAATGCCTAGAAATGTGCAACCTACCAAGAGACTGAATCACGAAGAAATAGAAAATCTGAACAGGCCGACTACTAGTAGAGATTAAATCAGGAACCAGAAAATCTCCCAACAAAGAAAAATCTAGCACCAGATGACTTCAATGGTGAATCTATCTAACATCTAAAGAAGTAATACCAATCCTTCTCAAACTCTTCTAAAAAATAAGAGGAAGGAAGACTTCCAAATTAATTTTATGAGGCCAGCATTACCCTGATACTAAAACCAGACAAGGACATTGCAAGAAAAGAAATGTAAAGGCCAGTATCCCTGATGAACATAGATGCAAAATTGCTCAACAAAATATTCACAAATGGAATTCAACAGTACATTAAAAGGATCATACACCATGATCAAATGGAATTTATTCCTGAGATGCAAGGATAGTTTAACATGCAAAACAATAAATGTGAGGCATCCTATTACCAAAATGAAGGATTAAAATTATATGACCATTTCAGATGCAAAAAAAAAGCATATGATGCAAAAAAAGCATTTGACAAAATTCAAAGTTGTTTAATGATTAAAAACAAGCAAAAAATACTCTCAACAAATAAGGATTAGAAGAAAAGTACCTCAACATAAAAAAGGCCACATATGACAAAGCTACAGCTAACATTATACCTAATGGTGAAAAGCTGAAAATTTTTCTTATAGGAGCAGGGACAAGACAAAGATGCCCACTTTCACCACTTTCACTCAGCATAGCATTGGATATCTTATCCAGCACAATTAGGTAAGAAAAAGAAATAAAGGCATCCAAATTGAAAAGAAATAAGTAGAGGGTGGCCTGTTAGCTCAGTTGGTTAGAGTGTGGTGTTAATAACTCCAAGGTTGCTGGGTTGAGCCCCACATGGACCACTATGAGCTGTGCCCTCTTAAAAAAAAAAAAAGAAAGAAAGGAATAAGTAAAATTGTCTTTTTCTAGATGACATAATATATATAGAAAACCCTAAAGACTCCACCAAAATGTGTAAGAACCAACAAACAAATTCAGTAGAGTTGGTAGACACAAAATCAATATAAAAAACCAGTTGTGTTTCTATATACTATCAATGAACTCCTTGAAAAAGAAATGAAAAAAAACAATGAAAAGAAATGGCGGAGTAATTAATTAAAGAAGGAACAATTATCTTCCGAGAAGCTGATTCTAGCATTAGTCCTCCGTTCCCTCTACACAAAGTACTGTGTATAGTTTTCTAAAGCAGTAGAATTATTTTAGAAGAATTCTACAGTGAGTGTTGGGGCTGAGGAGAGTTCTTGTGGGGACAGAGTCCCAGAGAGTGATTTCTAGACTCTCTGCCTCACTGGGGAGGTGCTGGCTCTGGTAGTCAATGACCATCAGCTGTGACTGGTTGGCCATCAGCTGTAACCGGTCAGCCAATTGGCTACTGATGTAACTGCAGGGCTGTGTTGATTGGTTGCTTGGTTGGCAGGCGCCCTGCTGCCAGAGAGAATATAGTGGTACGACTCCTCTATCTATGGCTCCGTGGGTGTTCCTTTTTGGTCTACCGATATCCTGCGTTCTTATGTGGGGAGTGGCACCAGAGCAGGCCGCCCTGCACGACAGTTCTGAATTTCATGAATAAAGAAAAAGTCCTAAACACTTTCAAACAAAAAGAAAATTTCCTTTCCAAGGGAAAAAGGTCAGTTCAGCACTGGATCCTCATCTGCAATATGGAGTGACAGAAGACAGTACAATCATTCCTGTTAAACCTTAAAAGAAAATTTTTTTTTAAATTAAATTTATTGGGGTGACAATTGTTAGTAAATTTACATAGATTTCAGGTGTACCGTTCTGTATTACATCATCTATAAATCCCATTGTGTGTTCACCACCCAGAGTCAGTTCTCCTTCCATCACCATATATTTGAAAAAGAAAATTTTGAACTTAGAATTCTACCTACACCCAGACAAATGTGAATCCAGCATGAGCGCAATATACAAGCACACAAAATTTATGAAACAATTAACTGAAGTTGTTAAACAAGCAAAAAGTGGCACAAACACAAGAAGAAATGAAGAAGCTGAAAGACATAGCACAAAATTTTAATATATATGTATGTATATGTATATATACATATATACATATATGTATACACACACACACACACACACACACACACACACATACCCATATATAGATCCCTCAGGATTTAATTGCTCAAATAGACCAAAAAAGAAAATTTTAAAAACCCCAGTATTAAGAATTTTAACAATACAATTCACAAGTCGAATTAAATAGCAAAGGCCATACTATTTAATGCAACAAAACTAGGAACCAACAACAAAGTTAGCCCTCCCAGAACGCCCCACCCAATATTATCTATTCACTTGGAAAATTTAAAACTTCCTTTTAAATAGTACTTGAGTAAAAGAGAACAAAAACTGAAGTCAGAGATAAATTAGGAAAGAATAATGAAAAGACTACATATCCAAAATTATGGAATTCAGCCAAAGTAAGTACTCCAAGGAACATTTATAGCCCTAATGGAATTAATTAGAATACAATAAAAGATTGAAAATACAGTAAATGAATTAAGAATTTAACTGAAGCAGGTAGAAAAATAGCAATGCATATTACAGCAAGAAATTTACTTGTGTGGAGAGAGACAGGAAGGAGAGAGGGAGGGAGGGAAGGAAGAAGACAGGGAGAGAGGGAGGGAGGAAAAAAAGGAGAGGGGCAGGCATTAGTGTCAATTAAGGTTGCTACTAGCATATTTCATCACACCATCAAATGATTTTCTTCTCTCTTCTCCCATTTTTGTTCTTTGTAAAATGTTTTAAATATTTTAAAATATTTAAAGTATTACTTTACCTATTTTTTCTCTCTCCTCTCTCTACTAATTGTCATAGTGATATATAAAACACATGTAATCTTTGCACTGACATTTAGAAACAAAGAACTGAATCCAGGGCTAAAGACAGTATTTGAACTCTTGAAGATTTAGAACACATTAAGAATCATAGTGTTTTTTAGGATCAAATTGAATTTGACACTCAGAATCCATTTATGCTATTAAAAATAACAAAGTGAATTTAAAGTAATAATTATAATGCCTTAAACCAATAAATACTCTCAAAAATATTCACTTCAGCCCCTAATGATACAGAAGAGTAAACCTTGACTTCTCAGCAATCTTACATACCTATAAGACTATTTTAAAATTTGTGGAAAGTAGTTTCATTACCATACTATAATAAAGGTTTCATAGAATCACTTTCTGTATTTCTATCGAGTTTCCTAGATGCTGAGGAATACGAAAGTCAGACACATAAGTATAGAACACTTTTTTTGCATTTCAATATTTTGTTAGCAATTTTCCATTTTTTAAATAAAAATCAGGTATTCAGGTATAAGATATTTATAAACATACATTTACGAAGGAGAAAGCTGACGTATGGATATGAATAGCATTGTCAGTCACATGGGCGGAAACAGAAAAAAGTCTAGCTAGACCTTAGTCTTTCTGATGCCAACTTCAACATTCTTTGTATAAGAAGAATTTGTTTAGTATTTTGGGGATGGAGTCTACTAAGCAACTTTATCGATGATGTGCCTCTGCCACCAATATCTACAACTGTCTCCTTTTCATTCTCACATAAATAAAAACAATATAATGAACTTCAACTGCCTTTACATACACATTCATGGATACTTAAATAAATTAGTCAAAGTAAATCATATAAATCTAGTGAAGCAAAAGATGGAAACCCCAAAACAAGTTTAAGCTGGAATTGTATTTTGCTATTCTGAGAGTCAATCATATTTAACTTGAGGAAGAAACTCATAATCCTTCAAAAATTAGATCTACAAAACAAGTATTTTAATAATATTTTTAAATTCTGATGTTTTAAATTTATACTATAATGTGTGATGTTTACAATTTTCTATATGTTCTTGCAATATCAGCTACGTGAGTTGCATACTTCCAGATAGCTTACCTTTTTTGCTATAGAAGGGGGTTCTTTTTTCAGACTTCTTAATAAAAACTCTGGCATGTTATTTTCAATATCCTCACGAGTTCCCTTTTTATGCAAAACTGCAGCCAAAAATGAAATAACCTGGGGGAAGAAAATCTTTTTCAATTAATGTGTATAACGTATCATGATGGACATTATTTTACTGCTTACATGACTACCACAAACACTAATATTGGTTTTCTTTATTTGTATTAACAAACAAATGTATAATATACATGTTAATCTTGATTACAGTAAAAGAAAATTCCCACCTTGCCATTTCTTCCACGATTAAGTTCTACCTACTCAATGAATTATTTCTTTATCTCATCAGCTGGGACGTTATCTTCTTATTTGTTTCAATCCGTGGAAACTATTCATATTCTCTATTAGAATAAACTGTGCACATTCTTTTTTGCTTGCAAAAAATAAACTCCATAAGGGAGTACTATTTAGCTTGTAAATTTGTATACTTATTTATACAATAAATATTGGTGGAATGATAATGTTATTTTAATATAGACTAAGATAATTCATCAATATACACACCATTCCAAAAATCAAGTGAAAAAAACAAACAGACATAGAAAAAAAGGAAAGACAACCTCAATTAATGAAGAGAAAGAGAAATTAATCAGTTGGACTTTGGTTCAAATTTCAGGCTTAGTTACTTGGCACCTATGTGAACTTGGGCCGGTTAGTTTTAACCTCTTTGAACAACTGTAAAAATATGTAGAAATGTGAAAGTAGTAAAATAATACTGGCAGAGTTGTTTTAAAGATTCGAGGGGAAAAGTATGAGATATCCATATGGGGGAAAGAATTGATCATTACTTTAGAAAAATAAATTATATAAATATTAAAACCTAAACAGAAAATGAGAGAATTAGCAAAGCTACAGGAAAATAGTATTTTTAGCATGGGTGTGGATACCTATAATATGAATCCCAAGTGAAAGCAGAAAAAGAATGGTGCAGTAAAAGTATTTGAAGAGATAAAGGCTGAAAACTTAAAAAAAACTGACCAAAAAAAAAAAAAAAATCAAGCCATATATTCCAGATCCACTAAGAACATCAAGCCAAAAAATAAATAAAAATTAAAAAAAACACAAGTATGTGCTTTATATATATAAAAAAAAACTACGCAAAATTTGAGACATTAAAAAAAAAATCTTAAAAGCATCCAGAGGAAATAAAAGATGACCTATAAAAAAGCTACAATTCAACAAATGACTTTGACTTTGCAGCCAAAACAATGGAAGACTCTACAATAGAATGGTACTTTGAAAGTGCTGAAGAAAATAAAGGCAATCTAGTTTTCTAATCAGTGAAAATATCATTCAAGAATAAAGATATTTTCAGACAAACGAAAACTGAGCCAATTTATCCCCAAAAGAGGCACACTAAAAAATAATAACTACAGGATGTTTTCAGGCACAAGGAAAATGATCCCATTTATATATAGACACTCAGTGATGCAGGGGAAAATTAAGAGCAACAAAAATGATAAGTATGTAGAAAATATAAATGTATACTGACATTATGAAATAATAATACTAATTATTAAACTATTTTGTTGGGATCAAATAACAGAAGAATTTTAAAATATGACAATAAATTTGAGTCAGAAAGGGCACACATAGTTGATATTCTGAGGTCCTTATGCTGTCCAGGAGGAAATAAAAGCACTAACTAACGTTAGATTTTTGACAAATCAAGCATATCTGTTGTAATCTGTGGTGAATTACTAGAAGAATATACAAGAAATAAAAGTTAACAAATCCACAAGCCCAATGGGAGATTTTGAAATAATTCACTAAGAATAAACAATCAGTAAAGATACAGACTATTTGAATAACATGATTAGCAAACTTGACCTAATGAACATATGATAGAACACTACACACTGCTGATAAACAGTTTCATTTAAAATTTGTGTATTATGTGCTGTAGAGTCAGCTGACTCCTGATGACCCCAAGAACAAGTGACACCCGCAGTGTCCTGTCATCAACAGCCCTGCTCAGCTCCTATAGACTCACACCTATAGATTCTTTTTTTTTTGAATGATATGTGTTTTTTTTTCTTGTTTTTTTATTATTTTATTAAATTTATTGGGGTGACAATTGTTAGTAAAATTACATAGATTTCAGGTGTACAATTCTGTATTACATCATCTATAAATCCCATTGTGTGTTCACCACCCAGAGTCAGTTCTCCTTCCATCACCATATATTTGACCCCCTTTACCCTCATCTCCCTCCCCCCACATCCCTTACCCTCTGGTAACCACTAAACTATTGTCTGTGTCTATGAGTTTTGTTTCTCATTTGTTTGTCTTGTTCTTTTGTTGTTTTTGGTTTATATACCACATGTCAGTGAAATCATATGGTTCTCTGCTTTTTCTGTCTGTCTTATTTCACTTAGCATCATACTCTCAAGATTCTTTTATGGAGTCAATCCATCTCATATTTGGTCTTGCTCTTTTCCTGCTGCCTCCTGTTTTCCCCAGCATTACTGTCTTCCAAAGGACCCTGCCTTCTCAGGATGTACCTGAAGTAGGACAACTTGATCAGTTTTGTCATTTTTGCCTCCAGCAATGTTTCAGGCTTAATTTGCTCTAGGACCCATTTGTTCATCTTTCTGGTGATCCAGGGTATCCACAGAGCTTTCCTCCAACACCCTATTTCAAATGAACCAATTTTTGTCCTATCAGCCTTCTTCACTGTCCAGTTTTCCCATCCATACAGAGTACAAGGGTGTAGATGATCTTAGCCTTGGTCACTAATGACACATCTTTGCTCTTGGTGATCTTTCCTAATTCTTCCATTGCTGCCCTTCCATTTAGCCTTCTTTGGATTGCTTGGCTGCAGTCTGCATTTGAATTGATCACTGAACCAAGGTAAGCAAAATCTTTAACAATGTCAATGTCTTTATTGTGTATTTCTTTTCATAATTTTTGTCTTTTTGATGTTTAAATGCAGTCCTGCTTTGGCACTTTCTTCCTTCACTTCTGTCAGAAATCATTTCAAATCATTGCTACTTTCTGCCAGTAAGATGGTGTTATTTTCACCTCCTTCAGCTGAATCTAGCCCAGCTTTTTGTATATATTCTGTGTACAGACTAAATAGGGAGTTAAAATGCACCCTTGTCTGACACTTTGCCTACAGGAAACCATTCTGTCTCTCCATAGTCTGTCCTGACAGTGGCTTCCTGTCCACGATATGGGTTATACATCAGGACAATCAAGTGCTGAGGCATGATCATTTCTTTCAGAGCAACTCCTAGCTTTTCATGATCGATGCAGTCAAAGGTCTACCGTAGTCTACAGAATATAGACTAACCTTCTTCTGACATTCTTTGGAGCACTCCAGTATCACATGAAATATTTACCAAAGTTGACATGCCAGATCATAAAGCAAATTTCAATAGACAGAAATCATATACAACATGTTCTTTGATCACAATGCAAGAAACTAGAAATAACAAAAATACAAGCATTAAATCCCTAAATGTTTGGAAAGTAAGGAATATGCTTTAAATAAGAACTCACAATGGAGATCACAAAATAAATTGAATAATAATGAGTAATAATTACATATCAAACATGTGGAATATACCTAAAGCTATGCCTTAGGGACTTAAATGCATGTATTAGGAAAGAAGAGAGGCTGCTAACCAGATAGCTAAGAACCTATTGCAAAAATTTATAAAAATAACAGAAAACTTAAAAAACAGAAATTAACAAAACACGAAAACATGCAATAAAAAGGATCAACAAAGGCAAATGATCATTTTGTGAAAAGATTTAAAAAGCAATAAACCCCTGGAAAAACTGATAAAGAAAAAAGAGAAACTAAGAGAAGAGGCAAACACACACAAAAATACTTATAGGACATAATAATCGATGTTATGCCAAAAATTGTGAAAATTTAGGTGAGAAGGAAAAACAGAACTTACCAAACTCATCAAAACTAACACTAAAGGAAACAGAACATTTACATATTCATATGTAACTATTAAAGAAATCTAAATACAAAATTATAATCCTTCCACAAAGAAAACTGCCAGTCTTAAGCAAATTATTCCAAAGTTTAGAGAAAGGAAGAAATGTTCTCAACTCATTTTAGGAGTTCAACATGATAAGAAAATTGGACAAAAATATTACAATACAAGAAATTTACAGATCAATTTCTCTTATTTATAAAGAAGCATAACTTAAAATATTAGCAAATGAAACACAGAAATATAAAAAAAGGAACATATACCAAAACCAAGTTTGATAGATTCTGGGAATGAAGTTTCGTTTTACCTTCAAAATTTAGATATTAGGTGTTAGGTAAGCATTACAGATATTATACTTAGCTTTCTTCACTCTTACTTTCCTTAAAATAAGAAAAGTATTTTCTTATTTTCTTAATAGGATGACCTATTTCATTACAAGATACCTATATTTTACATAAAGTGGTACATTAACTTTTAGTAAATTGTGAAAAGTTAACTGTATATTTTCATCACTCGAGCAAACACCAAAAAAACAATGAAAAGAAAAATAAAGTCAATAGAAGAAACAAAATGGAATTCTAAAAAATATCCTATCAACACAAAGCAGGCAGGAAAGGAGGAAAAGTAAAACAGAAAATAGTCTGTCCAAACAGAAAACAAGTAATAAAATGGTATGTCCAAATCCAAACAAAACAGGAATTACATTAAATACAAATGGACTAACCAATTCAATATCATAGATTGTCAGAATAGATAAGAGTTGTGTACAAGAGATATACTGTAAATATAAAGACACAGCTTGAAAAAGGCGTACCATGGAATCAGTAAGCAAAAGAATACTGGAGTGGCTATCTTAATATCAGATAAAATAGATTTCAAATAATATTACCAGGAATAGAGAGACATTTCATTCATGATGAAGGGTTCAATTCATCAGGAAGACATAACAATCATAAAAGTTTATGGCCCTTGGAGAATAATACTATAGTTGCTTTTTTGTACCTAACATTTTATTTTGAACAATTTTTATATGTTCAAATATACTTTGTAAAAATGATGTTTGATTGATGCTTATGGGCATATAACAACTTGTTTAACTGTTGTATGGATATATTATACTCCATCTAACCATTCCTTTATTGTAATATATTTTTGTTGCTTCTACCAGAATAAATAATTGTAGAATAAACTTCCTTGTACATAAAAAAAAAAAAAAAAAGTTTATGGCCCTAATAACAGAGCTTCAAAATACATGAAGGCAAAATTATTAGAACTAAAGAGAGAAATAGACAAACCCACAATCATAGGAGAGGATTTTAACTTCCCTGCCAGCAATTAATAGTAAAAAAAATAGAAAACCTGAACATTATCAATCACTTTGATCTGTAATTGATTTTATAGACTATATCCAAGTGTAGACTACATATTCTTTTGATATGCACATAGTATGTTCAATAAAATGGGTCATAAAAAAACTCTCAATAAATTTTCAAAATACTGAAATCTTACAGACTAACTAGTGTGAAATTAGAAAAAACTAATGATGATATACCTAGGGAAAGAAATAGGTAAATAATGGCAAATCGAATATATACTTATAAATAACCCAAGGATCAAAGGGGAAAAAAATCACAAGGAAAGTTAGAAAAAATTTTTGATCGCATGGAAATTAAAATATAACACATAAAAATGCGTGGGATGCAGATAAGCCATGGTTGAACACAAATCTAAAGCATAAGAAGGTAAGTATGAAATTAATGACTCAAGGTTCTAACAAGCTAGAAAATGAAGAGCAAAATACATCCATAGTAAGCAGAAAGAAAATAATGCAGATAATTGCAGAAATCAGTGAAATACCAAACAGACCAAACAATAGAGAAAATTAACAAAGCTAGAAGCTAGCTGGTTCTTTGAAAAGATCAACAAAATCAATAAAACTTAAGGCAGCTGAATCAAGAATAAAACAGAGACTATACAAAGAATCCATTAGGAATGCAGAGAGGTATCCCTCAGACCCTACAAACATTAAAATAATAAAGGAATACCACAAATAACTTTATGCCAATCAATAGACAACTTAGATGAAATGCATAAATTCTTTGACAACTACAATTTATCAAAACTGACATAGCAAGAAACAGATAATCCAAATAGCCTCATATCGTGTTTCCCCGAAAATAAGACCTAGCTGGACAATCAGCTCTAATGCGTCTTTTAAAATTAATATAAGACCCAGTCTTATTTTACTATAATATAAGACCTGGTGTTATATAATAAGACCTGGCATAATTAATATGATATATGATATGATATGATATGACATGACCTGATATGATATGATATATATGATATAAGACTGGGTCTTATATTAATTTTAAAAGACACATTAGAGCTGATTGTCCAGCTAGGTCTTATTTTGGGGGAAACACAGTATCTATTAAAGTAACTGAATTCATCATCAAAAACCTTCCTTTAAACTCCAGGTCCAAAAGATTTCACTAGTAAATTCCATCAAATATTTAAGGATAAAAATTACACAAACTCTTTCAGAAAAGTGAAGTGAAAGATACACTTCCCAATTTATTTTATGAGTTCTACATAGCCCTGCTACCAAAACCGGATAAACATATTATGAGAAAATTATACACCAATATCTGCAATAAATATAAATGTAAAAATTCTTAAAATATTAGGCAATTGAACCCAGTAATATATAAAAATAATACCTCATTACCAAATTGGGTTTATCCCAGGAATAAATATTGGTTAAACATTAAAAAACCAGTCAACATAAATCATACTGATTCATATATTATGTTAACAGAATAAAGGAGAAAAAAACATGATTATCTAAATAAAGGCAGAAAAATTATTTGAAAATATAATACACGTTAGCTATTTAAAAATTCCAGTAAGTAAGTAGGACTAGAGGGAATATCCTGTATCTGATAAAAGATACTACAGAAATCATATAGCTAATATACTTAATGCTAAAATATTGAATGTTTTCTCTCTAAGATCCTAATGAGATAAAGATATTACTCTGTCATTTCTATTCAAAATGCACTGGGGTCCTACCTAACCAGTAATGCAGCCAAAAAAAAAAGAAATCAAAAGCATAAAAATTTAAAAAGTTAAATTGCCTCTATGGATGACATAATTATTTATACAGAAAATCCTAAGGCATCTACAAAACAACTACTAGAATAAGTGACGAATTTAGCAAGGTCGATATACAAAAATAAAGTTGATATTTATATACAGAGTCCCCCCTTATCTGCAGGGGATATGTTCTAAGACTCTCAGTGGATGCCTGAAACCACAGATATATATAGGTAGATAGACAGATATACATAGATAGGTAGGTAGGTAGATAGATAGATAGATAGACAGACAGACAGACAGACAGACAGACAGACAGACAGATAGATAGATAGATAGAGACCGACTATGTATATATACATGTATATAAACAAAATGATGTTTTTCCTATACATACATAACTTTTCTCTTAAAGGAAGCACTTTATGGCTTCAGTTTGGCATATCCAAATTGTCAGCAGCACTACTCTTGAGCTTTGGGGCCATTATGAAGTAAAATAAGGGTTACTTGAACATAAACACTGTGATACTGCAACAGTCAATCTGATAACCAACATGGCTACTAAGTGACTAACGGGCAGGTGGCATATACAGCACAGATACTAACCTAGACAAAGGGATGACTCATGTCCTGGCCAGGATAGGGCAGGATGGCTCAAGATTTCATCACAGTACTCAGTGCAAAATTTAAAACATATGAATTGTTTATTTCCGGAATTTTCCATTTCATATTTTCAGACCATGATTGCCCATACAAGGCCTGACAGTTAAGTTCACAAACTCGCCACTGTGCACTTACATTGGCTCGGTAAGGTTTCGTAACCTTGGTATATCTGTGTCGCACAGCTGTGTTCGTGTCGACGTGTGGCGGTGTCTAACTGAGTAGCGTTCATTATTGTTATTGCATATTTTTGTGTGTCCTTGCGAGAATGTCTGAGCTTGAATTAGAGCAATGAATAAATATTAAATTTCTTGTTAAACTTGGCAGGGGTGGAAGTGGAATCAGGGACATGTTAGTCCAAGTTTATGGGGATAATGCCATGAAGAAAACGGCAGTGTACAAACAGATTAAGCGTTTGTCTAATGAAGAGACGTCAGGGCGGCCAGTAATGAGCAGAACTGACAAACACATTGCAAAAATTCATCGAATTGTGTGTCCAAATCGTTGACTGACTGTGAGAAGCATAGCAGACCAAGTAAACATTGACAGAGATACAGGAAAATCTTAACTGAAAAATCGTGGCATGAGAAAGGTGTGTACAAAAATGGTCCCAAAGGAGCTCTTGCATCACAACAATGCACCAGCTCACACAGCACTGTCTGTGAGGGAGTTTTTAGCCAGTAAATAAATAACTGTATTGGAACACCCACCCTAATCACCTGATCTGGGCCTCAATGACTTCTTTCTTTACCTGAAGATAAAGGAAATATTGAAAGAAGACGTTTTGATGACATTCAGGACATCAAGGGTAATATGACGACAGCTCTAACGGCATTCCAGAAAACGAGTTCCAAAATTGCCTGAAGGGTGGAGTAGGCGCTGGTTTCAGCACATAGACTCCCAAAGGAGTACTTTGAAGGTGACCGTAGTGTTTGATATTCAGCAATGAGGTATGTAGCACTTTTTCTAGGATGAGACAGCAAACTTAATTGTCAGACCTTGTAGGTAACTAAAACTGCAGATAATGAAACCAAGAATGAGGGGAAACTACTGTACCATTAGCAAAAAATTGGAAAATTAAATGAAAAGTATTCTACTGACAATACCATCAAAAATAGACTTAAGAATGATTATTTTCTATTTCTTGCTGCATCAGTTTTGTGAGTGAATTTCACAAAATATGTGTAAGGCTCATATTAAAACTATAAAACATTGTTGAGAAAAATTAAAGTTCTAAATAAATGAAGCTATTGCTGCATCTTAATTCTCCCCCAAAGTGTTCTATAAATGCAATTCAATTCAGTACAACTGAACTCCACACTCCTAATCAAAACCCCAACAGATTTGTTCATGGAACTTTACAAACTGATTAAAACTTTACGTGGAAATACAAAGGCATAAAAACAGACAAGGGATAGCAAGAAAGTAATTAACAAAAAGGATAGCCAAACTGAACAATGGTACAGAATAGAAACACCAGAAACAAACCCATACATACGCAGACAAACAACTCAGTTTAAAAAAAAAAAAGAAAAGAAAAGAAAAAAAGGGCAAAGAACGTATCTTAATTACTTAGGGCTGCTATAAAAAAATTATCATAGGGGCCGGCCCAGTGGCTCAGGCGGTTGGCACTCCATGCTCCTAACTCTGAAGGCTGCCGGATCGATTCCCACATGGGCCAGTGGGCTCTCAACCACAAGGTTGCCAGTTTGATTCCTCAAGTCCCGCAAGGGATGATGGACAGCATCCCCTGCGACTAAGATTGAACACGGCACCTTGAGCTGAGCTGCCGCTGAGCTCCTGGATGGCTCGGTTGGAGCGCATCCTCTCAACCACAAGGTTGCTAGTTCTACTCCCACAAGGGATGGTGGGCTGTGCCCCCTGCAACTAGCAATGGCAACTGGACCTGGAGCTGAGCTGCGCCCTCCACAACTAAGACTGAAAGGACAACAACCTGAAGCTGAACGGCACCCTCCACAGCTAAGATTGAAAAGGACAACTTGACTTGGAAAAAGTCCTGGAAGTACACACTATTCCCCAATTAAAGTCCTGTTCCCCTTCCCCAATGAAATCTAAAAAAATTTCTATATCTCACTTCTGGATCAAGGAGCTGGCGGATCTAGTGTCTGGTAAGGGCCCATTTCCTGCAGATGGCAATCTTCTCATTGTATTCTCAGATGATGGATTACGGAGACAGGAGGCAACCTCTCTGGAGTCTCTAGTACTTACAAAGGTACTAATCCCATCACAAGGACTCCATCCTCACCAGCTAGATATCTCTCAAGGGACACATCTAGATTAGTTTAACACGTGAATTGGGGGTGGGGGAGTAAGGGGGATATAACTTGAATACACATTTCTACAAAGAAGATACACACAAATACCATGTTTCCTCAAAAATAAGACCAGGTCTTATATGAAGTTTTGCTCCAAAAGACGCATTAGGGCTTATGTTCAGGGGATGTCATCCTTGATTTTAGGTCTCATTTTCGGGGAAACATGGTAGCCAAAGAGCACATGAAAAATTGTTCAACATCATTGGTCATTAGGAAATGCAAATCAAAACTATAATGAGATACCACTTCACATGCACTAGGATGGCTACAATGAAGAAAACAGAACATAACACGTGATGGCAAGGATGCAGAGAAGTAGAAAACCTGATATATTGCTGATGAGGATGTAAAATAGTAGCCACTGTGGAAAATGGAATAGTTCCTCAAAAAGTTAAACACAGAATTACCACATAACTTAGTAATTCCACTCCTAGGTATATATACAAGAGAAATGAAAGCAAATATCCACACACAAACTTGTACACAAATGTTTATAGCAGCATTATTCATAACAGCCCAAAACGGAAAAATCCCAATGTACACAAAGCATGAATGAATAAATAAACTGTAGTATTTATATACAATAGAATATTATTCAGCTAAAAAGGGAATGAAGTACTGATACATGCTACAACTTGGATGAGCCCGGAAACATTTACTGAAAGAAGCCAGACATAAAAGGCCAAAATTGTATGATTCCTTTTAGATGACATATTCAGAAAAAGCAAATCCATAGACAGAAGGCCAATTAATGGTTGCTGGGCAATGTGGGAGGGGATAATAAAGAGTGATTACTTAAAGGGTATAAGGTATTTTGTGGTGATGAAAAAGTTTTGAAACTAGAAAGACATGGGGGTTAAACAACATTGTGAATTCATTAAACACCACTGAATTCTATACTTTAAAATGGTTAATTTATTATGTGAATTTCACCACAACAAAGAAATTAATGTTTACTTTTTTATGAGCATGAATTTGTCTATTTTAGGTTATTATCAATATTATTTTACCTCTTAAAAATAGTAAAAAAATCAAACTAGTACCTATTAATGATTCAGTAAACAGGAGCTATTTTTGTTAGCATCATTCCACTTAAGGCTTTATACCCTGTATACAATTTTGTACATCACAATAAATATTTTCAGCAAATTTTTATCTAAAAGATTATAAAATGATATACGAGAATGGTCAAGCTTGTGCTGAGTTTTAAAATTTTCTAACAAAATTTGCATTCCTAATCCACATTATGTAAGGCAGTGTAATGTAGGAGTTATGGAAGACTTTGGAGTTTGACCAACCAACTTTATATGTGATCTTGGCAATTTACGGTAACTCTATAAATTTCAATTTTTTCATCAATAACATGGGGACAATAACGCCTAATTAACATGTATGCTTAATAGAAAACATCTATCATAGAACCTGGCACATAGGGATCATTAAATATAAGCTATAACCATACAATTACCCAATTCAAATTAAACTTCATGAGTGCATTTAATAAAAATATATGTATTACCTACTACATGCCAGGTACTGTGATGGGTGCTGGAAAAGGTTAGATGAAAGGCTTATTTCTATCCTCCAGCAGTTTGAAATCCAGCTGACTTGGAGGAGGATCCTGGGGGTGGGGGGGGGTGGAAAGGAGATGAATTGAAGAAGCACCGTTGAGAAAAAATAAATCCATGAACAGAAAGTTACTGAAGAATTCACCAAGCAAGTGATGTAAGCAAAATGGCTGATGCTCTATGTAAAACCTGATTAAAGGGGGCAGAAAGGATATGCCACAAATAACTGAGTTAAAGCACTGGACAATTTAAATATTTTTAATGTAGCCTCAGTAAAACAGTTCTGATGCATACCCACAATTTCCACTTTATAATTATTTTAGTAAGTTAAGTTTAACGTTATTCATGCTTTGTATTCAAAAAATATGTAATCTAAATTTAAAATTCACTGAATTCCATTTGATGTAAATATTCATAACATTTCAGGTTCTGACCACTTGTTGGAATGTAATACTCAAAGAATCACAGAAAATTTATAATTAAAAATTTAGGCAACTGGGGTATTGACGGGAAAGAGACATGAGGAAAATTTCTAGGGTAAGGGAAATCCTTCATATCTTGATTTTAGACTCTATAGAACACATGTGTGTCAAAAAACATTGAACAGCATACTGTGCTGTGTTAGTAATCACACTGTAATTAAAGACACACATACATACAAAATTGATACATATATTGTTTTGATTTATAGGCAACTGGTCCTTAAAAGCTACTAAAAAGGCAAAAAAGATACCTATTAGACATTATGTGAACATTTAAATGAGTAATATAAAACTCAAATTTATTGCATTGCTCTTAACTCATCTTTGGATTGTTTCATTATAGAATAACTATATTCTTGATTATGGTAACTCATCATTCAATCTGTTCATCTAAGATGATATACAATCTTTTTTTTTTTCTTCTTTTTTTTTAAGGAGGGCGCAGCTCACAGTGGCCCATGTGGGGATCGAACCTGCAAGCTTGGAGTGATCAGCACCACACTCTAACCAACTGGGCTAACCGGCCACCCATACATTCTTAATTCTAACTTAATTTGTCAAATTCCATGAAACAAAGATATGTGAAATGTCTATTTATTTAAGAATCTCATATTTATAAAAAGTTTCATAGGTGACTAAATTTTAAGCTCTAATTATGGATCAGCTTTACAATTTAATTCACTAACCACTAATAATTTTAAAGAAAAATCTTTGTATCTCTCTTATATAATCTACACTACTTCTTAAGATTATTTACGCACCCACCTCGAAAAAAGTAAGTTGAAATAAAAATAAATTTGACTTTAGTTGAGAATACACACTAACTGGGGAAGCTAATTAAAGCCACTGACAAACTTTTAGATTATATTAAGGTAATGATAGTAGTAATGTTGTCAACATCTAAAAGGCAGATAGAAAAAGGGAGAATGGGAAGAATAGCATAGGAGGATTTCACAGATCAGGATTGTAACTGGCACTCAGCATTTCTACCCTAGTTTCTATTGACGAACCTGTCACAAGCCCAAGATGTGCAAAGGGAACTGGGAAATGTAGTCTCTGCTATCTGGACCCCACTCTGAGAAAGCAAAGGTGGAGGTCTAGCCATCCTATCACGCTATACTAGCACAGTAGAGGTCAATCAAAATCTTAAGTCACAGAAGGTGAATGACATATTTACAATGAAGGTTTATAAAACTAATTAAAGAAAACATTTTTAAATGTGGGATAGTTCTAAAATTGAGTCCAAAGACTGCATTTCAGAAATAAAATATCACTTTGGGAAAGCTTTCTGTTTTTACAGGCATTCCTTTTTAAATATCAGGCAAACATTTTTATAGGTCATTTTCCTCACATACAGTCAGTTCATGATATACAGAGTAAATCAGAGGCAGGGAAATAATGCAACAAACCTTCCCTTAGACCAACAGAAGGCATAGCAAAAAAAAAAAAAAAAAATTGTCTCTTTCTTATAAGACCAAAGGAAAAAAGTCTATATTCCTCATTTTTCATCTCCCTGGGACATAAAAAGGTGAGAGAGTACTCTGAATCTTACTTCACAAAGTATGATGATTTTTGCCTGTTTACAAACAATGAAGAGCTGTTTTGAAAAGGGAACTAGTCCATTTATCTTTACAAAGTTCTACTCCTAAAATCTGAATACATGCCAAAAGAAAAGCAATTTATCTCTAAAACAAGAGGACATTTTTGTTTCTGCTTTAAAGGGTTTGTAGCTCTGTAGGTTAATTAGTCTCTCACATTGGAAATTATGGCATTTTCTCCATGAATGACAATACAGTCAATATTACTTTTTCTTTATTACTATATTCTTGAGTGAACCACATGACTTGTGATCTACAGAACTTTAAAATTTTAGTATAACTTTTGAATCTAAGATCATATTATCCAAAAAATGATATCAACAATGACCTAAGAAAGCTGTAATTATCAGCAATTTCCTCATTTCTCTCAGAATTGAAGTTTACTATATACATCTTTTTAAAATGACATCCTTCAGTGACATCTTTGATTATGTAATATCTAGTAATACAGAAACAAAGATTCAAAGAAAATCTCTATAGCTTACAAATTTCTCTTTCCTCTGCTGCTCAAAACGTATAGCAGATGGGGATATAAATATGTAAAACACATATTGTACTTATCTAATCGTTTTTAAGACTTTGTGCCTATGAAAGCTAATTACCAAATTAAGATTTTTAAAAAATTCTGACAACAAATGAGATCTTCTTTTATGATAAACCTTTCAAACACTGTACTAGAGCTATGCCTTCAGTGAAAAAGAGAAAAAGCAAACCTCTAATGTCCTAATTGATACCGCTCAAATTAATTCTAAATTTTGGTGGCAGTTCAAAAGCAAACCCAACAAAGAGCAAAGGATGAAAATGCCAACTTCCCTTTGAAGCCTTCCTCTCTCAATTCTACTCACCAGACTGGATGATGATTCTTTGGTTTCATTCATTTTTATCACCCATTTGTGAACATATAAATATTATGATCATGTGTATCTATATTACTGCCTGTCACAGAGCCTGACTCACATTAGGTGCTTAATAAATGTCAACTCATTAAATAAATGAATACAGTTAATTAAAAGCTGAATAAAAGACTGCCAGATAGAGGCAGCAAAGGGTAGAGACAGGAGAAAGAGTACTGAATAGAAATGAAAATGGTTACTTCCTGTATATGACCTCAGATAGGTAAGTCATTTAATAAATAAGCTGAACAAGATTGTCTCTCATATCATTTCCATTTCTAAAATTTTATTTTTTTAAAAAGTGAAATGATCATCATCCTATACATAAATATTCACATAGACTAAATAAACACTCTTGACCAACCTCCACTGAACCAATTCACCAGTTTTCCATCCCGTCTGAAAAACAATAGTCTGAACAAAGGTTCTCCAACTTTAGTGGGCCTCAAATTAACTGGAGGGATTGCTGAGTCCCACTCCCAGGGTTTCTGATTCAGTATGTCTGGGGTAAGATCCACGCATTTACAATGCTAACAAGTTCCTAGGTGATCTGATGCTATTGGTCCAGAGATTACACTGGAGAACCACCACTCTATAGTAGGTGCCCATTCATCAACCTTCCTATCAGGTGAACTGTTTGATTATCAAAGGTCAGTTTCCCAAATCTGTATAATCCAGTTGAAATTACTTATTATAGTTATATTAGCTAATTAAATATTAGGAGAATGTACAAAGGGGTGTCATTTTCAAAATACCTATTGAAGTAGATGTGGGAATGCTATAAAATATTGGGACATTTTCATAAAAATCTAGAGTTTTGCATTCCTTCCCAATTTAATTTCTTAGTCCAAATAAAAACTAAAAGTGAAAGTAGTAGACGATGAATTATTGGTGTTGAACATATCACAGGCACAAAAGGACATGAGGAAACTTCTGGGGGTGATAGATATGTTCATTATCTTGACTGTGGTATTGTAGTGATCACTTCTTGGATATATATTTATGTATATATATATATATATATATATACACACATACATATGTGTTAAACTTATCAAATTGTACACTGTAAATTTATGCAATTTATTGTATGTCAATTACACCTTACTAAAGTATATAAACAACACACAAGCAAACACATACACAGATACCTAACGAAACTGCTAAAATAATCACAAAACCAAATTTTATGAAGATATGGAATAACCATAACTCTCATACACTGTTGGTAGGAAGGCCTAATCATGTTGAAATTATTCTCTGAGTTACAAGAACTAGACAACTAGTCCCCAAGAATCAGACAAACCCTTAGTGTCAAAATTAAGACAGAGTCTTTTTTCTAATCTTCAGGCGATGAGCCCTCAAAGACTTTCACAGCATGTAACACAGCTCAAAGCCTTCCAGTGATTTCAGTGTGTCGGGTAATATAAAATTATGCAGTAAGATCACCTTAAAAACAATCCTATGAACTGTAAAATAAAGGGAATATCTTTGTAACATGTGCTTCAGAGAAGAAAGCTAAATCTGAGCCTAAAATATGCAGAAGAATTTGAATTGTATTTAGTAGTTTTAGGGTGGGGGTTCCTAAACTGCAGGTCACATTTTATAGCACCCTCATGTTTCTGACTTTGAGGATGAACAGGCATTGGCTGGTCAAAGTATGAGAAAAATCATTCTATCATGGGCAAAAACAGTAAAAGTATACGCAAAGATAGTTACAGAAGGGCTTTATTATTTATTTTCCTCTAGTATTCATCTATGTATCTTAGTCACAGGCGGAAGTATCCAGAAGGCTCCCTTCTTTATTCTTGCCTCCTCTTCTGAGAAAGCAAATTCATTTATTCCACAAGCAATTACTTAGCATCTTCAATGTGTAAGCCTAGAACTGTGTGCACTGCCTGGCCTTAAAGGAACAGAGCGTAGGCCTAATGGTAATACACTATGATTATTGAAGGACTTAATTTTACCCTTGCTTTTGACAGCACAGCTTTATACATAGTCCCATTATTTGCCTATTTTTACATGTTAAATAAGTTTTTGACTTACCTTTGAGTTCTACTAACAATGGAAGTACCATGAAGAATAAAATAGCTTACATTCATTTCTAAGGAAGAAACACGGAAGGACTTAATCACAAACTAGACAAACACTCCTGACAATCCAGAGTGATTATTTAGTATAAGGTCGAGATTCAGAATGCTAAACTCTTTGGATCATAAACCCCTTCGAAAATCGAATGAAAGCTAAGGAGCCTGTGGTAGGCAGTTTGTGACAGGGCTGCCAATAATCCCCACCTCTAGGTGTTCACAACGTGGTTTCATCTGCCCTTGAGTATGGACTGCACCTAGCAATTTACTTCTGATGAAGCTGTCTCTCCTGTGATTAGGTAACAGAGATCATGACTTGTCTCACTAGTGCTGTCTCTCGTCCTCTCACTTGCTCTCCCTGAGGAAGTACACTGTCATGCTTTGAACAGCTCCATGCAGAGGCCCATGTGGCAAGGAATCAAGGGAAGCCCTTCACCAATAGCTCACGAGAAATGGAGGCCTCTGTCTAACAACCCACAAGGAACTGAATCCTGCCAAAAACCATGTGAGCTAGGGAGTGAATCTTCCCTTCTCTAAGGGAGGACTACAGCCTTGAGAGAGAAAGAGCCAGGGGACCTAGCTAAACTGTATCTGGATTTCTGACCCACAGAAACTATAATATGATAAATGTGTATCATTTCAAGAGCCTAAAGTTTGGAGTAATTCCTTACACAGTAATAAATAACTAGCATGGACCCTCTCTGCAGAAACGTATATAGTACATGGACAAATTCAGGCACACATTTTAGGGAAATAGTGGCCTCTCGGAAGTCTACCCGTAGAACTCCTAGTGGCCCAGGTATCCCAGATTAACAAACATCTCAAACAATATGAACAAAAGGCCTGCAAGAAATCAATTTAACCATGCTATACAGCTTAACAAATGTCAGAATACTTTCCTTCCATAAAGTATTACAAAGAAAGTTAAACTACTGTATAAATATAACTGATAACTTAGTATTACTATTACCAAAGGTAAAATCAAGCCAAGTTATACCTAAACATTATTTCAAATAATATATTTCATAAATACTAAGTAATTACTGAGGATAAAATAATGACTAAAGCACTGTCCTTAACTTTGAGGACTTTACTGCCAGGTGGGACACACACGCACACACACACACACACACACACACACACACACACACAAAAGCTATCATAAGAGTTGGGAGTACACATAGAGATTTGCATATGGTATCTACTCATGTACATAATAAAATGACTTTATTGGATTTTAATTATAAAGTAATTAAAATAGTTACCTGTACTGTTTTTCCAAGTCCCATGTCATCACCAAGAATACACCCTCTCCCTTGGATGAAGTGTCCATAAAGAAACTGGGCTCCTTCCCTTTGATAGTCTCTCAAGTATCTATTAATAGTATAAGGAATAGAGTCTCCATCTTCAGATAATTGAAAAGCAACAGCAGATGATGGAAATTTTTGGTCTGGGAAATACGGTTTTTCTAAATCTTCATCATCAAATATGAAATTTCTAGAGCAATCTTTAACAGATTTTACTTCTTGAAGTTTTTTAAGAGGTACTTTCCTTTCTTGAAGATCTGAATATAAGACCACTGCAAATGACTTCCCATTTTCATCCACAATGATAGATTTTATGCTTGCTTCACACAGTTTTTCATTATCTGGAGAAGGGACAAGACATCTTTCTCCTGGATGCCATATGTCTGTAATGATGAAGAAGAAAATAAAGTTTCCAAATCTAGTTTATAAAGTAATACCTCATTTATCCACTGCTATGAGAAAAAAAAAAATACCTCCCATAAATACTCTTTCCAAATAACTGAAACAAGATCAATTATACCTATAACATGCATAGATATTTTCCTAAAATACATCATCAGATGTTCTCCTATAAAAAGCAGAATAAACGGTACATAATTTTTTCCAGTGGTTCTCACTCTGGTTGTCTCATAATCTCCCCATACATGCTTGGATACTACCTCTGTTGATTCAGTGCATATGAACCATGGGCAACTGGTTTTATTACTTTGTTTGGTTGTTATTGTTGAATTCCAAGGTGGTTCTGATGCACAGCCAGAGTTGAGAATCACTGATTTAAATATTCATGATGACTCATGAACATTACGTATATTATTCGTGATATGGTAGCGGAATAGTGAATAGGATTTGGTGAGGAGGAAACTAAAATCCTCTGGACAGCAAAGCTTTTGTTGTCTTCTCTCTTCTTTTTTATAGTTATTCCATCTTTGTTCTCTGAAGACAGCTGTTTCTTCTGTCGATACTGCTGCTTCTAAACTGTTGCTTTAATATGTATACAACTAATCAAAGGAGCCTCCAATTCAAAGATGTGTACCAGTTTTGTCACAGCTTTTTCCCCTCGAGGTTTTTTGGAAGGGTTGACGTTCTTAGAAAAGAGATGAATTCCAAGATCTCTTTCTGCTAACATTTTATTATTTTTTTAAGAGCCTGACTTCTATATACATGAATTTATTCTGTACTTAACTGTACAGCTATTTTATTTTCTCTTCAGAAAATACAGCACTATGAATGGGGAGGAGAGTCTCAATAGAGTATACTATTGATACAATTAAGAAGTACCAAATAGAGGAAACTAAGTAAAAATAATTTTACAAATGGAATTTCTTATAGCAAGAATCCCAGAGGATTTGTGGGATTGGCTACAAATGTAAGAACTGTAGGAATTATTTTTCTCACACATTTCTCATTGAGATCGGATGACGAGTGCTAGTTTCCTAGTGTCTTCTTGATGATTTCAAGTTTGGTTTTTATAACATTCATGATTATAATATGACTAGTATGTCTATACTCTCTTAAAGAAGAATAGCTCATTATGCTATTTCTATCAGTTGTTCCTCAAAAGTAAAACCATTATTCCCACTAACTTTGGTGAGGTTGTGTTTTGCATAACAATTAGAAGTACACAGAGAACAATCTGTTCTCCCACTCTAATCTTTGGATCTGAACTATCTGAGAACTGCAACACTATTCTAAAAGACAGTTTAAATGTGAAACTAAAACTCTGATCCAGTGTACAGAGATAACAATAGGTCAATGGGCCCTATTTTCAAAATAGTATTTTTTGAGCCTTAAAACCTAAATTAACTGATACAGCGATTCTTAACACATTATTTCTGTTTCACATGATTTGTTTGCCTACTCAGAAAATGCCTTTTAATTTTAAAGACCTAACTCATTAATCTATTTACTATTCAACATATATGATTTGATACCAATTATTCATCAGATACTTTTCCACACAATGGGTACAAAGTGAAAAATAAACAATGCCAAAAATGAGAGTGATTAAACATTGCTCAGAACCAGATTTTCTGAATATTAAAAATGGCATTATCATCTAAGCAACCTTTCAAAGTAAAAAGCCTTTAGCCAGCCCTTACTTATCTTTTTATATCATTCCCTAAACCCAATCCATCAGAATATCCTGCTGGCGCTACTTCAAATATGTATCACTTTTCCTCCATGCTTCCCTGAAAAGAAGACCTAGCCGGACAATCAGCTCTAATGCATCTTTTGGAGCAAAAATTAAAATAAGACCGGGTATTATATTATAGACCTGGTCCTATATTATAGTAAAATAAGACCAGGTTTTATATTATTATATTATATTATACCCGGTCTTATTTTATTATAAGACCCACACCTTTCTCTTAGGCTTATAATAAATATAAGACCCGGTCTTATTTTATTGTAAGACCGGGTCTTATATTTATTTTTGCTCCAAAAGATGCATTAGAGCTGATTGTCCGGCTAGGTCTTATTTTCGGGGAAACACGAACAACTGTTGGCAAACTATTTCTGTAGAGTCAGATTTTAGCTACTTGTTGTTTTCGATTTTGCAGCCTATCCTGTCTCTTGCCCCTTGTAATGCAAAAGCAACCACAAACATATAAACACATGGTCATGGCTGTGTCCCAACAAAACCTTATCTATGAAAATAAGTGCTAGGCCAGATTTGACTCAACCTCGGCCCCAAAGCATGTCACCTTCAGCTTTCTCCTAAATTCCTGCTATAGACTCCTAACCATTCTCTGTGCTGCCACTACTTCCCCCCTACAATCCATTTCCTACATAGTAGCAATATTGGCTATTTAAAAATATAAATTAGCAAAACTTTAACTTAAAATCTTTCAATAACCATCCACTGCACAAAGAATAAAGTCCAAACTCCATACTATAGCCTACAAACCCCTGTATGATCTGTCTACCTCTACTTACCTCTCCTATTTAATCTGCCAATTACTCCCTTGACTCAAACATGCTATGCAGGTCTTCTTTCAGCTGTTTTTATGTCATCTCCTTAAACCTTACTTAAACTAGGGTACCTCATTTTTCTCTACGTCAGTATTTTATGGCCTCTGTAGCATATATCACAATGTTTAATTATGTTTACTTGTTTTTATCAGCCTGTCCCACTAAAGAGAAATTTCTTTTCCAAGAAAATGTCTGTATTGTTCAAAAATTTATCTCCACGACCAGCACACAGTAGACATTCGATAAACATGTGCTGAATTTATGAATGAAAACATATCCTTGATCTCACAGATCCTTGGTATCTACTGAGGGAGACATATTATTACAAACATGAAATTGTAGCAAGTGCTCTGGAAGAAGAGCACAGTGTGCTATGAGAAAGAAGTGCTGAGGAAACATAATTTAAAAGGGAAGGTCTAAGAAGAGTATGTCAAAGGGTACCCCATGTCCAAAAGCCTTATGGGCGTCACACAATTTATGGAAATCTATTTGGTTTCTGAGTTTGGATAATTCCTAGAACTAAATACAGTTAATTTGAGCTAGGGATAGAATCTCTCCATATTCAAACTCCAGAACAAATAGCTTAAATTGGAAGGATTTCCTGTTGGATTAAAGGGGGGGAAGGAGGATGAGGTTCCTTATCTGGTACCTGTCTTCCTCCTTAACTTCATTTCCTGCCCTCTCTCCCTCTTGCATTCCAAACTGGCCTCCTTGCTATTCCTCACCATGGCAAGCATGCTCCCACTCAGGGCTCCCAGCTTTCTGTTCCTTCCACCAACACACTTCCTAAATACCAAAGTGACTGATTCTGTCACTGTATTCGGGTCTCTGCTTAAATGGCATCTCCACATTTCTCTGACCATCCAATCTAAAACAGAACTCCCTGCCCTCTTTCTTCCTCTACCTTGTTTGATCCGCTTTTCAGAGAAAAACATGAAATATCGGTTATTGTTTTACTCAACTTGAATATGAATTCCTTAGGCCAGGACTTAATTCGTGTTCACAGCGACATCCTGGACAGCTAGAACAATGTCTGAAACTCTAATACTTGTAGAATTAGCAAATATTTATGTATAGCTAACATTTGAAGGCTTATATGTTCCAGCATGTGCTTTACATGTCATTTATTTAAGCCTCACAACCTTTTCATTACTTCATGTAGGTAATATTATTTCTTCCATTTTACAAATGGTGAAACAGGTAAAGGTTAACCAACTTGTCCATCATCACACAGCTAGAAGGTGGCCGAGCCTGGACTGCAGCACGCTATCTGAACTTGTAGCTCCATGCTGTACCAGACCACACACGCATGAACAACTCCCTGGAACTGAGTAGCCCCTGCCCCTTTTAAATGAAGCATCATTACCCCACTCGCTATAATATCCACTCAGCAGCTTTATCTGTTTATTTCACTTGCCATATTTCTATAGGTATTGATAGTTGTAGTCCCTAAGTTACAGTGTCATCAATTCCTAGCATCTAGAGTTAAGGCTTATTCCACAAACCTCTTTAAACTTTAGCTCTGAATTCCTTATCTGTGTAATGAGATCGAGCTCTTCCTCAAAGGAAAGCACGTAAATAAACCATCCGTATGATGCTGGGTGCAGAACAAGCACTCACTGTCTGGCAGCTTTTGTTATATCACCATAAACGATGAAAGCTATTGACTCGGGGGTAAGAAGGCCCCTCAGGTAATTTGCAGCAGATATAACCACCCTCCTTAAGCCCTCTCTTGGGGACTCCTTAGAGGCAGAATATAAGGCCCCGATTCAGTACATCATATATTAAGCTCTTTGTGTTATAAACGGAACTAAATATCTCAATCTTTTTCTCAAGAACTTAACTACAAACTTCTACCATTCTCAAAGGACCGGGGCATACAAGTTTAAAAACTAAAAATATCAACTATCGACTAAGGGCCAGACGCTGGGTCACATACGTGCTTTGCACAGACCGTCTCTTTGAATAATCACAAGAACTCAGCAATGCTCTCCATATTACAGATGAGGAAACTGCCCGAGGTTGCTTCCAAGCAACGTCAGAGCCAGCACCAGACCCAAGAGCAGTACGATTCCAGAGTCCACATCTCGGCACTGGGTCTCAAAGAGCAGGTCCCAGCCTCGGAGACGTTCGCCATCTCCAGCTGTCACTCAGAGGAGCCACGGGGTGAAATCCCAACCCCACGGGAGCGGAAGGAAGGAACAGGTCCACCCCGGCGCGGGAAAGACGGGTGTCAGCAGAGAGGCGCACTCGGAGCTTATACCTTTGCCGCTGGTTTCCGCGAGGGGCTTCGGGGCAGAGGGATCCATCTGCCCAGAGGGACGGGCCTGGAAGCCTGGCTACTTTTAATACCCAACACACCGCGGAGGACCGCAAGGAGGCGAGCGGGCGGACCGCGGCCAACACCACTTCCCGCCGCCCTCCGTACATCGCCCCCCTACGATCCCACGCCCCCGGGCGAAAGGGGACAAAGATGCGGCCGGAGGCGGTCCAGGGAGTAGGGATGGCGAAGTCCGAGGCAGCGGCAGAGCCGGAAGGCGCTCTGGAGGCTGACAAGGCGGCGATCACCCAGCCGTCTCGGGCTCCGCCGCCGAGGGAGGACAGCAAGCGGGCATGCCGACCCCTACCCCTCCCTCTCAGGGTTGGACCTCCTTCTACCACCCGCCTCAACTTCTAACCCTGACTCGGGAAATCCCGCGAGAGCGGGCTCCCGAGCTGTCATCGGGATCTCGCGAGAACAGAATCTGGGTCACATGGGCGGAGCAGTCTTCCCGCAGTATTTTTCTCCCAGGGCCGTGCCACAAAGACCCGTGGTACTTGGAAGTATCGCGAGGTTTGACATTGCTTGCGCGCGCCATGTGCGGAATCTTGCATCTCCTGGGGGAAGCAGGAAAATATGCGGGTCCTTGGTCCTGCTGTGGCCGTCTAAGCGCCGGTGAGAAGGTTGGCGGCTTGGCAGGAGATGGTCGTCCCTGCGAGCATGGCATTCTGGCTTATATTTGGCGCTTAGTTACCTCGTCCAAGCCCCAAACCCAGGAACGAGAGGATGCCAGCGATTCCCTCCTGGAGTGCTGCCTCAGCCGCGTGGGTCTGACGCCTCAGGACCCCCCCGCCCCCCGCAAGCTGACTGAACTTAGCACGTTTTTCTTGCATCATACACTAAAATATAGTAAGTCATAAATAACTAATGTGAGTACAAAACCAGCAACACGTGCCATAAATGGAAGGCAAAGGTTAAAATGCTATGAAAAGTTAAAGTGGTTTTCCGGGTACCATCTAAAATTACCAGTGATTTGTATAACACATGGGAAAATGCTAAGCAAACCATCTAGTGGGTTTTGTGAGTAAATTCGTGAGTTAAGTGGATACTGCTTATCTAACCCTTTTCCAATCTAATGCTCTGAATTCATACAAAAAGGGTTCCTTCACTGGTTAAAATGTTTTCGTATACTACACATTATTTTATTGAATTAGGTTAGCCTAAATAGGCCTGTATCAGTTTCCTATGGCTGCTTAAACACTTCACCACAAACTTAGTGGCTTAAACAGCACAAAAGTATTATCTTACAGGAAACACAAATTTATCTTCCAGTTTTGTAAGTCAGAAGTCCTGCAGGGGTCTCATGAGGCCCCTGTAGTGGGACTACATTTTTTTCTGGAGGCTCCACAGGAGAATCCCTTTCCTTGCTTTTTCCAGCTTCTGGAATCTACACACATCACTTAGCTCATGGCCCCCTTCCTCTGACTTCAAAGCTAGCAATGTTGCATTTTTTGGACCCTTCTTAGCGTAGTCACATCTCCCTCTGATTGCAGCTGGGAAAGATTCTTTGATTTCAAGAGCTCATATGATAAGATTGGGCCCTCCTGAATAATCCAGGACAGTCTTCCCATTTCAAGGTCTGTACCCTTAATCATCAACAAAGTCCCTTTGCCACATAAAGTAACATCATGGGCTTCAAAGATTAGGATGTGAGCATCTTTTGGAGGGTGGGGGGGAAGCAGAGATTATATTTTGCTTACCACAAGATTTTAATGAAGAAAAGTATATGGCTATTTGCTCTGCAAATAGATATCCACTCTTTGACATACTAAAAATTAGCAGTATGTTTTCATATAAAGTTCTGTTTACCAGTAGGTAAAAACTTTGTATCTGAGGGAAACATCTAACTCATACACTAATTATGTGTGCATTATTGGCTTTCGCACATCATGAAGAGGTTAACTCATTTAACCTCACAGCTTCAGTGTCCTCACCCATGACAGCAAAGAGGTTAATAATAGGAACCTACCTAAAAAGGGTAATTGTAAGAATTAAGTAAAACACCTAAAACAGTACCTGGTCATAGCAAGGAATATATGTATTGTATTACTATTGTTATCAGTGGAATGCATCCACTAGAAAGTTGCATTCTACATAGCCATTGCTTCAGTATAATATTTTTGGCTAATAGTTGGTAGTACCATTATCACTTAGATTGGAAATTTGGGCTAGATTCTCATTTAAAACACCGTGAATTGGAAGGCATATTATTTAGGTACAGCTTTTTAAAAAGGAAAAAAGAAACTACTTATTATAATTGTAATTCGATTTTAATATACATCCTAATGTTGGAATTTTAAAATGTAGAAAAAAATGTTTCTTGGAATTAATGAAATATATCTGTTTTACTTAAACTCTTCACATTGTCTCTAAAATCAATGGCAAATGGACATTTCAATCAAGTTTACTTTTTTCTACGACTACTGGAGAAGAAGTTTGATGTTTTTTCACTACTGAAATGACTAGTTGTGTAATACTGTCTTATTTTTCCAGAGGTCCACTGATTTAAGATGTTGATCCTTAAAAAGCTGACCTGTAAACTGAAGTGATAAAACAAATTCAGAAGTAAATTTTGATTTAAATGAAAGAGGTCATCTAGTGGAAGGAATACCCCTGTGACTCACAGAGAGGAGGAGGCCTCATTTTCTGAGTATTTATTATTTCACCTCACCACCATGGTTATGATACACAGTGAAGCAGAAATAACCATGACATAAAAATACGTTTTAGTGAATTAGATGCCTCACAAATTAGACATCCTCAGGTATTCCTTCACCCTACTTTTAACAGTAGCTTTAGTCTGAGCCGGTAACAAGGACAGCCTTGTCTAGGTGCTGATGTTGTAAACATCCAACACTGTGGTGCTAATCACTGCAAAGTGAAATTGAAAGTCTTGCAAAATATTCAGACTTTTTTTCATATTCCTGAAGTCAATGTAAATGATGTTGGATAACTAATCACGCGCAAACCATTGGCAAAGGAGGATCTAGCCAAATTAAACCTATTAAAGCTACAAAAAGAGACAAAAACGTGGGGTGGCTGGATGGCTCAGTTGGTTAGAGCGCGAGCTCTGAACAACAGGGTTGCCAGTTCCGTTCCCACATGGGCCGGTGAGCTGCGCCCTCCACAGCTAGATTGAAGATAACGTGCTAACACTGAGCTTCTGGAGGGGCGGCTGGATGGCTCAGTTGGTTAGGGCGCCGGCTCTCAACAACAAGGCTGCCAGTTCAATTCCCACATGGGATGGTGGGCTGCACCCCCTGCAACTAAGATTGAAAAACAGCAACTGGACTTGGAGCTGAGCTGCACCCTTCAAAACTAGACTGCAGGACAACAACTTGGAGCTGATGGGCTCTGGAAAAACACACTGTTCCCCATATTCCCCAATAAAATTTATAAAAAAAGAGAAAAAACATGATAGCATAGGCATTTCAAAAGAATGTTACTTGAATATTAAAGATGCTCTTGAGAAAGATGATTAAACCTTCTAATATTTTACCAAAAATAGTCTTTATGTTCACACTGCAAAAGTCAAATAAATATCTATTTGTGGTTCATAGACCTCCAAAGTTGTGAGTTAATCCAGCAGAAAGTCTCAAGAAAAAGATACGTGTTTTAGTCCGTTTGGGCAGCTGTCACAGAATGCCACAGACTGGGTGGCTTATAAACAACAGAAATTTATTTCTCATATTTAAAAGGCTGGGACATCCAAGATCATGGCATCAGCATGGTTGCATTTTGGTGAGAGCCCTCTTCCTCGTTCATATCTGGTGCCTTCTTGCTGTGTACTCGCATGGTGGAAGGAGCTAGAGAGTTCTGTGGCATCTCTTTTTGAAGAGCACTAATCCTGTTCATGAGGGTTTTATCTCGTAACCTCATCAGCTCCCAAAGGCTCTACCTTCTGATAGGACCACATAGGGCATCAGTCTTTAGCATATGAATTTTGAGGAGACACAAACATTCAGACCATAGCAATACATCTCCCTTGATACAATGTTCCAGCCATTGTATCAAGAAAAAGAAAGGAATAAGAAAGAAGAGCTGAATAAGGAGGGAGCTGAAAACTAACTTATAAAGCTAGCACTTAAGCCACTGGTGTCCTGGAGGTATTTGCCGATCTCGGTTACCAAAAGGTCTAAGTTTTGACAGTCTTGTGGGTACAGAAGACATGGTCTTAAGCTCTCATAAGGTCCCAAATTGGAAATGAGACTATAATTTGAAATCAGAAGCCTGGAAAGGTATAAGTTCTCAATAAAAAGGGGGATAATAATAATATTTAATCAATCCAATACAAGGCAAGAAAGGAGAAAAATAAAGCAAAAGCATGATTAAGAGAAAGCACAAAATAGTAAAAATTAATCCATATGTTTCAGTAAAAGCAATAAATGTGTTAAACAGATTAATTTTCCCAGTAAAGAGACTCAGATTGGATAAAAACTAAATACAGCTGTATGTCACTTACAAGACATACACCTAAAAAATAGAGGCAAAGTTGGAGGTAAAGTAAAAAGATATAATAGAAAACTAGTAAAGAAAAAAGGAACACTTAGAATATATCAAAATATTAATATCAGACAAAACAAACTTTACTGTAAAAAACCTTAAAGGTAAAGAAAATGAACCACATGTATTTTAAAGACATAGTGTACCAAGGAGGTTAAAAAGTTCTCAACTTAATCACCACTTACTAATGATACATATGAAAGTTGTCAGAATTTCAATAAGTAACTTATAAGTCCATAAACATGGTAGGAGTTTTTAATCATTACAGTAATTGTCAGATTAGAGAGAATAGTAGAATCAAACCACACAACAGTCTTGATCTAATGGACATATATAGAATACTCCACCCTATTGTTAGAGAATAAACATCTTCACAAATATTTGGGGTACATTTATAAAAATTGACCATGAACTATGTCAAAAAGAAAGTCTCAACAGTTTTTTAGCAATCTGCTTCCACTGATTGGATAATGTTCCCTGATCCTATGAGTTAAGTTAGAAATCAATATTCAAAACATTTTTTAAAGATGATATATTTGGATATTTAAAAACACTTCTAAATAGCTTATGGGTCAGAGAAAAAATAATAGTGGAAATTAGAAAATAAATATATAACAATTTAAAAATGTTTTTCAGACTTTCAGTTAAGATCCTAAAATGGGCCGGCCCGGTGGCTCAGGCGGTTAGAACTCTATGTTCCTAACTCCAAAGGCTGCCGGTTTGATTCCCACATGGGCCAGTGGGCTCCCAGCCACAAGGTTGCCAGTTCAATTCCTCGACTCCCGCAAGGGATGGTGGACAGCGCCCCCTGCAACTAAGATTGAACACGGCACCTTGAAAAAAAATCATATATATATAATATATATGTAAAATCATATATATATATATATATATATATATATATATATATATATATATATAAAAGAAAAAAAGATCCTAAAATGACACACCTCACATTTTAATATAAGATAGTTTTCCATATAACATTTTCAAAGGAAGTCATCAACGTAGATTTTATGATCCTAACTCCTCATCTACACTGAGGATATAAAAGGGTTGTGGGGTTGTGGGGAAGGGGAGGGATTAGAGGATGGGACGGGAGATGAGAAGAAGAGAAGAATATATTATTGATAGAGCTGTTGCAGTGCTAAGTCCCACACCTCAAGACAAGCACAGTGGCTTCAGAGAGATCACTTGGAAAGCTTAATGTATGTCCTCTGGAATTTGTGGGACATGGTGGACTGACTATTTGATTCAAACCTTAGAAATCTGAAGGGCAGGATAACTGCTCTGAAGTTGAGTAAGAAAGGTTGATGCATTTGGGTCTGCCTTACTCTCAGGGTTTATTGTGACAAAAGGATGCACATTTCCTCTGGAGCAGATGTGGGGCTTAGATGAGAGAAATCCAGCAGAGACTTCAAGCTTACCCTAAAAGGAGACCTGGACAGCTGGATGCCCGAGGGCTAAAGCAGTGACTCTGAAGAACACAGGGAAACATCCTATGAGAGAAAGATGTCAGAGGAGGGCCTATACAGTCTCAGGACACTAGTAATTAAGACTTTTCCTGTACCTTTGTCTCCTTTTCTCAAATCAATCCTGGAAAAAGTCAGAAGCAGCCTAGCAAGTAAGGGAAGAAGGTGGAGGCATAAATCATATAAAACAATCACCTAACTTTCTCCGCTGCACACAACTCACATGAGCTCTAGGTGGGCAAGAAGTTTAAGTTTGGATGAATGTTGATGTCTTAATTTTAATATCACAGTGGACTTACTAACTACCAAATTGAGACGTTTTGCCTATTTGTCTATTAGCTAGAAGTGATCACAGGATTTTAAAATTATTTTTATTGAGAGAGCAGAAGATTCATGTGATTTTTTTCTAATTTCCTTTAAAGGGTATGGAGAAAAACTTGAATGAGCAGTGAAGCAAATAAATGAACTTATATTCTGATTTCATCTCAGGAGTGTTGTCATTTCAACATCCCTTAGGACTGGATAATAGAAATACTGCCTATCAAAGTTTGTGGGAAATTGATACTTAGGGTAAGAAGAAAAGCTGAAAATTAATGATCTATGCTTCCAATGTAAGTTGCAAAGAAACAACAAACTAGTCCTAAAGAAAATAGAAAAATAATGAACATAAATTAATGAAAGAATAAAAAACATAATAGAGATGATAAACAAAGCCAAATGTTAACTCTTTAAAAAGAGTAATAAAGTTGGCAAACCACTGGTGAAATTCATGAAGTAGAAAGAGAGAAGATGCAATAAAACATAAGAATGAAAAATAGGTCAAAACTAAAGACAATTCAAAGATTAGAAAAATATGGGATTATACTGTAAACAATTTCATGACAATTTTTAATATATATTTCCTTTAAAATATATCAAACAGGAAAAGAGGCCCTGAACAATACTATAACTATTAAAAAAAAAAAAAAAAGTCAGTAGTTGAAAACACCCCTCCAATAAAAGACCAAATTCTCAGGGCTATATAGGCAAATTATACCAAATATTCAAGGGAATAAATTCAGTAGTACATAAACTCTTCCAGAGAATAGAAAAAAGGAAAAAAGAATACTCCCCAATTTATTTTATCAACTTGGTGAAATCCCAGCAAAATCTAGTAAGTTTATCATGACAAACAAAAATAATAAGCCTGTTAAAATTGTTATGATTATAGATACAAAAATTCTAAATAAAATACTAGTGAACTGAATCTAGTTGAATAACAACAACAATAATAAATGCATCATGTCTAAGTTAAGTTTATCTCAAGAATGTAAATATAGTTTAAAATTAAATTATCTAGTAGTGCAATTTATTAACAGATTAAAGGAAAAAAATTCTAAGATCATCTCAATAGATGGAAAAAAAATCATTTTATAAATTCAACCAAATATTAGCAAGATAGCAATAGAGGGAACCTTCCTTAGCTTAATAAAGTTGTCTTTTCCAAACCTTTAGGAAGTACTATACTTAGTGGTAAAGTGGAACACTCCTTTTAAAACCATGAATGCAGTGATGTCTGTTATATCTGTTTAACCTTGATCCTAGTCATTTCAAAAATAAAGGAAAACTAGATATAAATGAT
Organism: Rhinolophus hipposideros; assembly: GCF_964194185.1. Lineage (NCBI taxonomy): Eukaryota > Metazoa > Chordata > Mammalia > Chiroptera > Rhinolophidae > Rhinolophus > Rhinolophus hipposideros. Next base: position 8,066,076 of record NC_138057.1, on the reverse strand, counting down.
AGATATTACAGAGGAAGAATCAAAACTGCTGTGATTCAGAAGTAGATTCTAGGTAATTGTGGAGTAGAAAGCACCACAAGTCTGTCTCCCCACCTAGACTATAATTGCACTGACAAAATCTGATGTAACTATTTTTGAGCTCTGGAGTCTGTTGAAGGCTTGCAACTTCTAGGTGGAAACCTGGATAGTAAATTGTGGTTAATTTTGCTCAATTTCAGATCTTAGCACAATAGCACCAACTTATACCCTATCCCCAGCCAGTGGCAGGTAGCTGTGCATGTGTTCCTTGAGCAGCTTGAACAAAGTGAGTGGAAGCTAGAATGTGCAAAAAGGATTCCGTCCTCCAAATATTGGAGATCTGTGTTCTAATCACTGATTTCTGCTTCTGATCACAGAGGTGTAGACAAAGAAGAGGCATCCATTGTTGTTGCACTTTCCCCCATTGTTGCAAGCCCTGCCCCCTCTGGCTGAATTATGTCCTAGGGATTTAAATAGCCAGTATCTTTCTTCATTTTTCGCCTTTTCCCCTTTTGGAAGCCAGACATTACAAACTAGGACATTCAAAAACAACAGCATATATGGGGGAAATGCAGAGGGAAAGGCTCAAAAGAGACAGAAGATGAGAAGTTTATGCCTCAGGTTGATCATTGGCAAAGACAGTCTACACAATCACAAAAACAAAAACAACAACAAAAATACCCCAGCAAACCTTGGGGAAGGGTGAGAATCTGATGTCCAGAGTTACTACATTATTAGATTTGAATGTCCAGTGTTCAACAAGAACATCACAAGACATACAAAGAAGCAGGAAAGTATGGCCCATTCGAAGGGGGGAAAAATCAACAAAAACTGGGGAAAAAACACCTAATGGCAGATAAAGACTTTAAAACAGCTGTCTTAAAGATGCTCAAAGAACTATAGGAAGATGTGAAGAAAGTCAACAAAATGGAAATAACAGAGATAGAAAACCTAAAAAAATTCTGCAGATAGAAAGTACACTAACTGAAATGAAAAACTCACGGGAAGGACTCAAAGATACCTTTTAGCAGGCAGAAAATTCAGTGGACTTGAAGATAGGACAATGGAAAGTATTGAGGCTGAGAAACAGAAAGAAAAAGATTGAAGAAAAATGAGCAGAGCCTAAAGCACCTGTGGAATACCATCAAGTAGATCCATATATTCATTGTGGGAGTCCAGAAGGAGAAGAGAGCGAGAGAAAGGAGCAGAGAGAACATATGAAGAAACAATGGCTGAAATGTCAACAAGATAATTAATTCAACAAGGTTTGTGGGTGCAAGTACAATTTATAAAAATCAACTGCATTCCTATGTACTAGCAGTACAAATTTGAAAATATAATTTTAAAAAGAACTTCTTTATAGTAATAACCCTAAATATATAATAAGAGCTAATAATTACCTTTAAAATATATGCAAGATGTTTGTAGAGGGAATAATCAAACTTTATTGGAAATCTACATAAAAGGAAAAATACACCATGTTTATGGTATGAAAATTTAATGTCATAAAAATTTGAACTTTCCCCCAAATTAATCTATAGATTCAATGCAATTCCCCATCAAATTACTAGCACAGTTTTTTCCCCTGGACCTTTACAAAGGAATTGTAAAGGAAAAGTGTAAAGTACCAAGAATTATCAAGATAATTTTGAAAAGGCATCAAAAGGACAGGAGCAACTGTTCAATAAATAACTTTTCAAAACTGGAAAGATAGGTTTTTCACACAGGGGAGAAATGGAGTTGAATTTCTTCTAATGCTACACACAAAATTAAATTTCAAGTAAATGAAAAACCAAATATAAAATGCAAAACTTGAACATTTTTAGAAAGTTTTAAGTTTAGAAAGAAAATAAAAATACCAATCCAACAAGTTTTTTTTTCATATTCAAAATTTCTAGTCAGCCCAGCACAGCTATCAAATACTAAACGAGTGGTAAAGTAATAGTGTAATGAAAGAAGTGGTATAATTATACCATTTGTAGGAATACTTACAAGGCAGTTGCCTTTCTACATGTCTTTATTCTATGTCTTTAAATGACTAGGACTGTATTTATTGTTTGCACATCAAAATTTCCATGTTAATGGTACATACATAAAGATGTTTAAAATATTTCTTTTAGCATACTTTTATTTAACATAAAATTTTTAATGTAATGGCAATGAAATGAAAAAGTTATGAACATGAAACATTTATAAAAGGTCTCTGTCATATCTAATTAATTTATTATGAAAACTGTCATCGTAAAGCACAAGCACTATCCATATAAGAACATGCTATTCAACTTTAAGTTAGCATTATAGAAATGAAACAGGTTGTTTAAAACTTAAATGTAAATCAATAGGTTACTAGTGCTTTAAATAAATATACCAAATACAGGCTTAATTACAATATTTTAAAATGCCAAAACGATCTTCTAAAATCTAAATTGAATACAATTTCAGATAAAATATTGAAAAACAATACTTGGACTAAATCCATACACCCTATCCCTCATATTTATTCAAAAGGGTGGTAGCATAGAAAATTAGCTGATAAAACTACCAGGGAAAGACTTTTTGGCCCAACTAGGTAAATACTAATGAAGATGTATTTCTCCAAGGAATTAAGTAAATTCCAAAAATTTAGTACATATTCATAATAGAATATTTTTCCCCAAAAGATTCCAGTTAAAGTAATGGGAATTACATTTGAATAACATCTAGATAAAGCAAAAAAAAAAAAACAAAAAACTGTAGATTTGCCTTCACTAAGCAGAACAGAAACATTAAATATCTGGATCACATTAAAAATTATAGGGTGAAAAATGTTTTCAGTCCTTATCATGGCTCCCCTAATGGTCTTCAATTCACATGATCTGTAGGGTCCATTTCAAGTCTGCAATCCTGTGTGATTTCTGTTCAAGATAACTGTTCCTTAAGTTATTTTAGACCACATCACCTCACTATTGGAGACTTTACCTGAAATTTTATTGCTTAAATTCTTCAAACAAGGCAACTGTTTCAAAAGAGAAGCTATATACACATGGGTTAAAGAGAAAATTTTAAAGTATGCCTATGTACTTTGTAAAGATGTCTGCCAAAGTTTTACATTTCAAATATGTTCCCAAAGGGAGCAATACCTTAGAATCCATGAAACAATGTGGTCATTACAGGATGTGCAGACATGAATAGGAGTTTATTCTGAAAGCAAATATAATATTATGCTTCCTTCATAAGAATCATTTTATCACATTGACCTATATTCATCAATATATTTGAATGAGATGGCATTAGCTAGGAATTGATAGTGTTTGGTTAATAAGAAGTTAACTTGAGGAACTAATTAAGATGGGGAAATATGAAAAGTATGTAAAAGTTAAATGAGTTTATTTTTAAACTGGATACTATTTTTTTTAATATAAAGCAACTCTTTCAGGGGAACTGCTCACTCCAATTTATGCATAGATTATTTGGCAGACTGGTTGAAATATCCCATACCACTTTTGCACAGTAGAAATGCTCAACCCAAAGAATTCATATTTTCAAGACTGTTAACACCTTCTCAAATTTCAATAATTCACTCAATTTCTGTAGAAAAACACTGGCTTTATTTTTCTTACTGTTAGTTATTTATATAGTTCAGTTTTATAAACAGATTCTTGATATCCAAAAGCCTGCAAGAATTTCACCAGCCAGAGCATTTTCTTAACGTCCATTTGCATTTACCAGTGTTGTCACAATAATACCTCTTATAGCTATGAATTGTCCTGAAGCTTTCTATATTCACAACCATGAGAGGATCTATCTTTTCTTTTTCTATCAACTTTTTTGTTACTTATGTTCAAGAAAGATTTTATCAGTTCCTAAGTCTGTGACAACTTGCACATTTGCATGACTGTTTAAGGTGGACATTATTGCTATTATTTTAGATGGTAAGAAAAGCAGAAAATATGATGATAGGGGTTCACACATGGTTATCATTAGGAAAAAAATCATACCACTAAACAAGCCTATAACCATAACAAAGATTATTTAACCGTAAGAAAGATGATTTAAGCAGAGAAAAATCCCCATTCTCTTTTCCACTTTTGTTTTTTTAACTTAGCATTCATTCAAATAAGTGCATATTCTTTTATATGTATTAAGATATAATTGACATATAGCATTAGTTTCAGGTGTAAAACATAATGATTCACTATTTGTATATATTGCAATATGATCACAGTAAGTCTAGTTAACATCCGTCATAGTTACAACATTTTTTTCTTGTGATGAAAACTTTTAAGATCCACTCTCTTAGCAACTTTCAAATATACAATACAGCATTAACTATAGTGACTATACTGTACATTATTGACTATAGTCATTATTAACTATAGTCACCATTCTTTCCCTTAAGAATACCCTAATGGATATTCTTCAGGGGAAAAAAAGAAATACTACCACTTTTTTCCACTTCTAAGTATCTTAATTGTTATATAATGACTTCTAAGTCTTTTAATTGTTATATAGTGGTATGTATCACCAGTCTAAAAGAGTACAGTGTCAATTTTGTCATCTACATTGTTCCTTCAAAAACAGGTGGTTCCTCCAAGTTGGTCACAGTTTAGTAGGGGAGAAAAGGCTGTAGACCAAGTACAGTGTGTTACGTTACATGTACAAAGAGCTGTTGTATTTTTGATGGAGACTAATATCCGTCAGTCTTCAGATATCAGTGTATAAACCAATGATAATTTGCATGATTCTTTTCCTGTGTATTTTATATTTCATATAATCTATAGATCATTTAATGGAACTAACTCAGATTAATGATAAATTGTATTAAATGTCTATTTCTTATTTTTCTCCTATGAAAATTTCCTAGCTATTGAGACAAATGAAAAAAGAAACATTACTACATTTTATAGAATCTCAGAAATGTTGTCAGTCTCCTTGATATCTACTTAGTCATTCATTCATTCAACACATTTTATTTAGTACACTTACCATATGCCAGGAACCCTGTGAGGCACTGAAGATATAGCTGTTAACCTCATAAAATGCAAGGTCAATGTCATGTCCAAATTTGTTAGCTAAAACATGGAGATTGCATAAACTCTTATACAGTTAAATAAGGTAGATTGCTATTATTTATAGTATTCTCTTATATTTTTTTTATTTCTATAAAATCAGTAGTAATGTCCCCTTTTTATTTCTGATTTTAGTTATTTCAGTATTCTCTCTTTTTTTCCCTTTGTCAATATAACTAAAGGTTTGTCAATTTTGTTGATTTTTTTGAATCACTAACTCTTGGTTTTATTTATTTTTGGTGTTGTTTTTTTATCTCTATTTATGTCTGCTGTTATCTTTTTAATTTCCTTCCTTTTGCTAGCTTTGTACTTAGTTTGTTCTTTCCCTAGTTCTTAAGTTGTAAAGTTAGGTCGTGCATTTGAGACCTTTGTTGTTTTTGATGAAAGTGTTTTCATACTTAGACCTATTATACTAAAATTTAAGAATATCAAAAATAAAGAATCTTCCAGAGAGAAATAGAAGATCACTCACAAATGGATATGTAATACATTCATTTTAGTGGGGGAAAAACTTCTGCCCTACTTCTGCAAGAAGACAATTGAGTTATACTCTTTAGTATTGAAAAGGAGAAAAATCTCTAAAGCTAAAATTTTGTATTTATCCAGTTCGTTATTTCAATATGAGAGTGCAATAAAAAATAATCTCAGCCATTTCAGATCTCAGAAACTTTGCCACACAAAGACCATCTTTAAAAAATATCTTGGCTATAATCGCAGTAGGAGACTTTAATACCCCACTTTTGATAATGAGTAAAACAACCAGACAGAAGATCAATAAGAAAAGGGCGGACTTGAACAAAATTACAGAAAAATTGTACCTAACAGATATATACAGAACTCTTCTTCCAGCAACAGCATAATACACATTTTTCTCAAGTGCACGAGAAACATTTTCCAGAATAGACCATATGTTATGCCACAAAACAAGTCTTAATAAATATTTAAAGATTGAAATTATACAAAGTATCTTTTTAATTAGAATGGTATGAAATGACATCAAATCAACAGCAAAAAGGAAACTAGAAAACTCACAAATATGTAGACATTAAACAACACATTCCTAAATAACCAATATGTCAAAAAAGAAACTACAAGGGAAATTAAAATATCTTGAGAAAAATGAAATAAAATACAATATAGTTAAACTATGGCATGCAGCAAAACTGTGTAAGTGGGAAGTTTATAACTGTAAATATTTATATTAAAAAGCACAAAGGTCTCAAATGCACAACCTAACTTTACAACTTAAGGAACTAGAAAAAGAAGAACAAACTAAGTCCAAAGCTAACAAAAGGAAAGAAATTAAAAAGATTAGGGCAGATATAAATAGGATAGAAAAGCAATATAGAAAATAAATGAAACCAAGAGTTAGTGCTTCAAAAAGATCAACAAAATTGACAAAACTTTAGCTATTTTGACCAAGAAGAAAAGAGAGAAGACTGAAATAACTAAAATCAGAAATAAAAAGGGGACATTACTACCGATTTTACAGAAATAAAAAGAATTAGAGTACTATAAACAACTGTACACCAACAAATTGGATAACCTAGATGAAATGGACAGATTCCTAAAAATATACAACCAACTAAAGGCTGAATCATTAAGAAATAGGAAATCTGAATAGATCTATAACTAGTAAGAAGATTGAATCAGTAATCAAAAATGTCAACAAACAAAACCCCAGGATGAGATGATGTCACTGGTGAATTCTATCTAATATTTAAAGTTTTAATACAAATCCTTGTCAAACTCTTCCAAAAAATTGAAGAGGAACATTTCCTAATTTATTTTATGAGGCCATCATTACGTTGATACCAAAGCCAGACAAAGAAAACTACCAACCAATATTTCTTATGAATACTGATGCAAAAGTCCTTAACAAAATACTAGCAAACCAAATTCAACAGGATATTAAAAGAATGATACACCATGGCAAAGTGGGATTTATTCCTGGAATGTAAGGATGGTGCAATATATAAAAATCAATCAATATAGTATACCAATTAAAAGAATGAAGGGGGAAAAATGACCATCTTGATGCAGAAAAAGCATTTGACAAAATTCAACCCCCTTTCATGATAAAAAATCCTCAACAATCTAGGGATAGAAGGAAAATACCTCAACATAGTAAAGCTCATTGATGGAAAACCCACAGCTAACATTATACTCAATGGTGAAAGACCAAATGCTTTTCCTCTAAGATCAGGAAGAAGAGAAGGATGCCTGATTTCAGCACTTCTAGTCAGCATAGTATTGGAAGCCCTAGCCAGGGCAATTAGGCAAGTTGAAATGGAAGAAGTAAAATTATCTCTGTTTGCAGATGATACGATCTTATATATGGAAGTCTCTAAAGACTCCTCCCCAAAAGGTGTTAGCACTGATCAATGAAATCAGCAAAGTAGCAGGATGCAAAGTCCATATGCAAAAAATCAGTTGCATTTCCATACACTAGGAATGAATAATCTGAAAATAAACCAAAAATGGGCAAAAATCTTCTATAGACATTTCTCCAAAGACAACATATAAATGGTCAATGAGCACTTGAAAAGATGCTCAATCTTAGAAAATATCACTAATCATTAGGGAAATGCAAGTCAAATTGACAATGACATACCTTACTTAACAGCCATTAGGATGTCTATTATTAAAAAAGAGAAAAACGAAGTGTTAGTGAGGATGTGGAGAAATTGGAATCCTGTGCATTGCTTGTGGGAATGTACATGTAAAATGGTGCAGCCACTATGTAGAATGGTGTGTCAGTCCTCAAAAACTTAAACACAAAATTATCATATGATTCTAGAATTCCAGTTCTAGAATTACCATCAATTCAGAAATTCTCCTCTGTATATACCCAAAAGAACTCAAAGCAGGGACTCAGATACTTGTATATTCATGTTCACAGCAACATTATTCACAATAGCCAAAAGATGGAAACAACCCAAGTCTCCATCAATGGTGAATGGCAGTATATACATGCAATAGAATATTTTTCAGCCTTAACAATAGTAAATTTTGCAGCCTTAAAAATGAAGAAAATTCTGACACCTGCTGTAACATGCATGAACTTTGAAGACATTATGCTAAGTGAAATAAGCCAGACACAAGAGGACAAATACTGTATGATTCCGTCTACATGAGGTACCTAGAGTAGTCAAATCATAAAGACAGAAAATGGAATGGTGGTTTCTAGAGGCTAGAGGGAAAGGAATAGAGACTTACTGTTTATTTATTTATTTTTTTTTTTGAGAGCCCACTGGCCCATGTGGGAATCGAGCCCGCAGCCCTCGGAGCTAGGAGCACGGAGCTCTAACCGCCTGCGCCACCGGGCCGGCCCGAGACTTACTGTTTAATGGGCACAGAATTTCAGTTTGGGAAGATGAAAAAGTTCCTGAGAAGGAGACTGGTGACGGTTGTGCAGCAATATAAATGTCCTTAACACTACTGAACTATATACCTAAAAATAGTTATGGTGGCAAATTTTATTGTATGTTATGTGTATTTTACCACAATTAAAAAATAAAGAATGGTTAAAATGGTAAATTTTATGTCGTGTATTTTATCAGAATTTTTAAAAATATAAAGACTTTTGGAAGAACTCCAGTAAGAAGAAAGATAAATTCAGTATGATGTCATAGAGATATAGGAAGAAAGGTGAACAAATAACTTTTTAAATTTGATATTTGTCTAAAAAATGTAAGGGCAAAGAGATAAAGAGCAAAAAGAAGAAATGGAGACAAACACATTTATAACAATTCCAAACTGAAATTCTAGATGCTGTAAACCAAAACATTTCAGTAAAGAACTGAAAAGAGGTGAGAGAATACTAAATTATTTGTATTGTTTAAGGGAAGATAAATGTATTGATGAATTTGGGAAATAGGAAAAAAACATGTAACAATGATCTTAATAAGTTAAGGATAACCCATTAGAAGAATAAGATTGGAATGTAAATCTCAAACTAGCAGAAGAAATTTTTATTTATTTGGAGGAAGGCAGGAAAGAACCAGAAGAGGAAAAAGAAGCAGAATAATAAAGGGAAATGAAATACCGACTTGATATAAGATTAATTATACTAACTGTAAATGGTACTCATGTTGGATTACAAAACACACAGTAATAGCAAAAATCAGAGACTTTTAAAGCAAAATGATAAAGGTTGAAATTAAAAGTGTGGAAAAAATGTACAAAGGAAATGTAAACAACAACAATAAAAAGAGCTAGAATACTGATCAATCTTGACCTTAATATCTATCAAAAGAGAATTTGAGGCATAATATTAATATTATAAAGGCAAAAAGCAATATTATGTACAGATGTTAAAACAAGTCAAGAAAGTAAAGCAAATCGGGAAGTTCAGCAAAGACGCTGGTACAAGATCAATATTTAAAAGTCAGTAACATTTCTCTATACTAGTAATAACCATCTAGAAACATAATAGAAAATAAGCTACGGTACAAGCAGTAGAAAAACTATGAAGTGCCTAGTAATAAACTTTTAAAATAATATGCAAGACCTCTCTGGAGAATGTTTTAAAATCCAATTACAGGGTATAAAGTTCTAAATAAATAAATGGAGAAATAGTTAACCCTCATGAGTAACTTAACATTCTAAAAATATCAATTTCCTTCCAAATCATGCATAAATTCTACAGAATGCCAATCAAGATTAGGTAGGTAGGTGTTTTTGACACTTCCAATACTTATTTTTAAATGTATATAGAAGAATAAAGATCCATACATAGCTAAATCAACTTTGAAAAAGAACACTAAAGGGCGAATTTGTGCTACGAAAACTTGAGATACACAACAAAGCTACAGCAATCAAAAACAGTATGGAACTGTTGCAAAAACAGACAAATGAAGAAATAGAACAGAATGGAAATCTCAGATGGAAGCCTGTTATATGAAAATGTGGTATCACAAAGCCATGAGAAAAGGACAAACTATTTACTATATATGGTAACGGGAAAATTAGTTCACCATATTGAGACAAACAAAACAGATCCATATGTTATACCACACACACACACACACACACACACCCATGGTGTGGTGTGTGTATGTGTGTGTGTGTGTGTGTGTAGATATAAATATATCTCTGATGGACGAGAGACCTAAATATGAATGGTAAAACTATAAAGCTTAAGAAGAAAATACAGGATAACTTTATGATCCTGGTGTTGTAGGGATATTCTTCTTAAACAAGATACAAAAGCACAAATGAGAAGGTGAAAAATCGATGATTTAATTTTATCAAAATTGTTCAATGAACAATTAAAATATTGTTCAAATTAAAATATTTAGAATGTACAAGGAAACTTCTGCAAATCAACCAATAACAAAAAGTCAGGAAAACTAATTGAAAAGTAGGCAAAAGCTGTACACAGGCAAATTACATAAGTGGAAACCTATATAGCTACAGAATATATGAAAAATGTTCAAACTTATTAAATAGTCAGGTAAGAATAATTTAAACAAATTCATGAATTATAACTAGGTATCCGTTAGATTAACAAGCATTAGAAAATCAGATAAGGCCAAATATTTGCAAGGATGTAGGAAAACACGAATCTATGTGCACTGCTAGTGAGAGTAGACTGGTATAGCTAGTAAAATTCAGTATTAGTAATATTGACAATGCATCTATCTTCCAAACTAGCCAGCACTTACCTGTGTATTTATAACCTATAGAAATCTCCACGTATAGTAGTCATTGGAGCACTGTTTGTGGTGGCTGGCATTAAGGAAAACCTTAATGTTCATCACCGGAGGAATGGATGAGTGAAATATGAAGGGTACATACTATGGAATACCCTTTGGCAGCTTGAAGTAAGTAACAAACCACAGAGCAACAGGAATAGATCTTAAAAACTCAATGCTATATAAAAAAGGAACACATAGAACAAAGTCTACTAAAATACAATAGAACACCACATTTTACAATGTTACATATACATTTGTATTATACATCAGACTCATTTAAGCAATTGTCTATTGAGAGGGAAGGGAATGGGAAAGGAATGGAAATGGGGAATGAGATAAAAAGGAATAAATATTTAAATTAGGTGTTTTGCTTAGACTATAATGATTGGATAGTATGAATTAAGGAATATGATTAGTTCAACTCTGTGGTCAATTGAAAATAATAATAAAATACCATCTCTGTACATGATGAATGTGCAGTGTAACATAGGAAGATGAGACTAGACATACCATATTTCCCCGAAAATAAGACCTAGCCGGACAATCAGCTCTAATGCATCTTTTGGAGCAAAACTTAATATAAGACCCGATCTTATTTTACTATAATCTAAGACCGGGTCATAATAGAATAGAATAGAATAGAATAGAATAGAATAGAATAGAATAGAATAGAATAGAATAGAATAGAATAGAATAGAATAATATATAATATAATATAATATAATATAATATAATATAATATAATATAATATAATATAATATAATATAATATATAATAACGGGTCTTATATTAATTTTTGCTCCAAAAGATGCATTAGAGTTGATGGTCCGGCTAGGTCTTATTTTCGGGGAAACACGGTACTTAAAAAAATATACTGATTTAAATAGGAGAGATACAGGTCTAATTGGAGATTAGTATAATCAGGAAGAAAGCATTCTGGAAAAGATAGCGTTTTTACCTGGCATTGAAAAATAGTTACATTTGGATGTATAAATAAGATAAAATGTTGTTCAAAAGAAATTAAACCTTGTGAAGTCAAAAAGTGGAAAACATTCATGTCAAGCATGGAAAACAGTGATTAAGTTTGGCTGGAGTATTTGGTGCTTGAATGGGATTAGTGAGAGAAAGTTCACTGAGGACCTTAAAGGCAAGGCTAAAGTGTACAAGCGCAGTAGGCCCCCAAGGAAGGGTTAGAGCAAGAGTCACATTCCAAGGACACAGAGATCACTGCTGATACTCCCAGAGTTCCTGCTGACCTGAGCTGCTATGGCCATCTGATTAGTGGCAATGACTTTAGGGACACAACTAGGGTTCTCACATTTCCTTATACTTCCACTTGATCGAATAATAAAGAGCTTAGCAAATTGGAGCTACCACCAGGAAACAGTGAAAACAAATCTGTGAAAACCCCTCCTGCCTAAAATTATGTTTTGTGTGTTCTTGGTTTCTTGTTGATGTTGCAGCTTAAGTTTCTGTTCCTATTTTCACTCTCAGTCATTACAGTCCTTATTTTATGGCTGTAAATTTTCAAGTCCAACACCTTTTTTGTGCTGTACATTTGAAAACCCAGCTCTGGGCTAGGCTGATATCAGACAAGCCCCAGGAGACTAGCAGTAGCTACAGCAGGTCAGTGCAGTGAGGTAGATATTAAAGAGCTGAACCAGAGCCATAGGTTTGGGAACCAGGATTGGGAAGAAGGTTGGTCTGGCACCGTGGGATGGCATGGTAATGATAGCAGGGAAGGGCAAACACTCAGGATTATAGGGGCCTAATCTGAAGTAGTGTGGGGACAGAGCAAGGAGTACAGTTTCCAGGCTCTCAGCCTCACGTGGAAAGGTGCTGGCCCAGGTAGTAAATGCCCATCAATTGTGATTGGATGGCCATCAGCTGTGGCTAGTTGGCCGTCAGGTGTAACCAGTGAGGCCTCTAATATAACTGCTGTGGCTATGCTAGCAGAAAAATGTGGGCTAGCAAGAGGATGGTGGCTGGCAAGCGTGGATTGCAGTTAGCACGGCGGATTGCAGCTAGCGAAGGGAGTCGGTCAGTTGGCAGAAAAGCGATGGCAGGTTGTGGATAGTGTGCCTCCTGTTTCCTGTGTCTCCAACCCAGCCACCAGCGAGAATATAGTAATATGACTTCCCTATCTATGGCTCCTTGGGTATTCCTGTTTGGCCTCACCATGTCCTGCGTTCTTATGTGGGGAGTAGGAGCTGAGACACCGCAGGCCGCCCCGCATGACACATGGCGCAGTGAGCAGGGTCTCCCACATGATAAGTAGCCAAAGTATCCTGACCTGGAGACCGGATCTCATTTTCTCTAAACTTAATTGTGAAATTTAGCAAACAACAGAACAGAAAAAGTTCAGCTCAGTTATCCTGCCTTTCACTCAGCGTGAATAGGAGTGATGATTCTTTTCTTCTTGCCTAGTTCCTGTATGCAAACACTCCTTTGGCAAGAGCAGCTCTTAAGTCCCTGATTCCAGTTGTCTGATTCCCTGGAAACTGATATCTAGTATTTAGATATTTTTGCCCACATCCTTCTTGTCTGACTTTTGAAGATGTCCTGAAGCTCGCCTATCCTTGCGGCTGGACTGCCAACAGCAGGCTCTCTCTCACCCCCGTCCGACCAGATAGTAATAAGAGGAATTAAGTTGCTGTGACTCAACACTTAGGTACTGTAGTAGAACAATGCCCAGTGATATCCAGCTCTGAACCTGGGCCCCAGTTTTCACATCAGGTTGTTATCTTACTCTCTGCCTGTGGAAGTCCTTGCCTGGGCAATATCCTGGTAACAGGATCCCTGTAGGCAATGGCTCAGCCTTGCTCCTCCACTTTGCCTCTCCATCTTCTCTGCTGCCTTTGTCCTTGAACATTGGCTTTCTGGTATTTGCATGTCATCCTCAGTAAGATGGATTCGAAAGGAAATGAACGTGTTCTTCATTGTGGGGGAGATGGATGGGGAAGAGCCAAGGACCCATCATAAAGACTGTCATCCATTGCTGAGGTCCTAGAAGCCAGAAACTGTTCATTTGGGTGAAGGAAACATCTATTCTACTTTGATGACATCTAAAATTGGGGCTACAGGGAAAGAGTAGTTCGGTGAACTTCACCCCCAGGGATAAATGCAGAGGGCAAAACCTCAGTGAAGTGTAGTAGTCTGTCCGCAAGGCATATTTCAAACACCTGCCATTCTATACACTAGGAAGTTACCTCTGTTCTGTTTTTGTAACAGGGACATCATCCCTGTTTTCAGTCCAAATTTGTATCAAGGGAATGTCTCCGCAGAAGAGAGAGAACAAGCGTGCTATTCCTTCCTAAACCCTTCTGAGTTTTGGAATTCTTAAATTCTCACTTCTCATGCCTATATTGCTAGCCATCCAATCATAGTTTCCCTGTAGTTGCATTTGTTTAAGCCTTCTTGCTTCCTAGCAGAAGGAAGACTGACTATATCACGTGTCCAGACTGAACAACAAATAAATGATAAAGAGTCATTCTGAAAGACAATCTTATTCACAGGATGAATTGAGCAAACTGTTGCAGTCACCAGGGAAGGGACCATGGATTCTATGTGGCCTTCATAGGAGCACTACAGTCTCTGCCACCCTCCATGGGAGGGATCAGTGACCATACCTAGATCACTGATTGATGACTACTGAGGAAAGGTATGAAGAGTGGAGATGAGCTGGGAGGCCATTATCTGGAGGCATCCCGAGCTGGGACCAGTGTCTGCTGACTGTTGTAACAACTATCTTTATCTTTGGTAAAATACATAAATATCAACATGTTTAAATAACCAGTTGTAGTAACTACTTTGCTTTTTTAGCAAATCCAAAAGAGATAGAACTAATTCATATAATTCAGAGAGAAGATCAGGACAGTCTGATCCTCAGAGACCCATTTGCTATCTTAAATGGCACAAAGATGAGGTAATTTGGTAGTTATGTAAGGGTTCTACAACCTTTCTAACTTCTGCCATATTAGCTATTTCATAATTTTATTTCGTTTCGGCAATCAGGAATAAGATTCTTACAATTAAAACGCCCTATGTGCTTATCTTTATATGCAGAAAAAAATGAGAAATTAGGGAGATTATGCAGTAATGTAGGGGGCAAAATTTCAAGGACTAGAAAGCAAATCAGCTAGAAAGGAAAGAAAGCTGAATTCCAGGGCCTTCTTCAAAGATAAAAAGGAAGGCACTAGGAGATAGACTGGGAGAGGAATAGGTTTTGTGTGGCTACAGTTCAAAGGCATGTATGTAGTTTTTTGATGGGTTCAAATATCAGAGGGAAATTATTAGTTCCAAGCCCAAATTAGGTTCCACTATGTTACAGCTTTTAGATACAATATTCAATATAATCCTTGACATTTTGTTTCACATACAGTGTTTTTCTTACCATTCTTTCAATAAACATTTATTAAATATCTATTCTATAGCATATATAACTCTAGGAAAATTGGCCGGGAATTAATTGGTTGAAAGCCAGACTACTATATGCCAATTTAGCAAACTGATCGATAATCAATTTGCTGAATTTGCCAAATTTATCAAAAGTATATTTTAAGAAATATTCTTCTTGGATATATTGAAGGTATGTATTTATGGGAACGTTTTAAGGAATATTCAACTTATAGCCAGTGAGGACATAGACAGTCTAGTGTTCTTTTGACCATTTCTTCTACTGCAGTCTTTCTTTTTACTAAGTATTGATTAAGGAATTTGTCTCTGGGTTCTTGGCATTGGCCATTTCCTCAGGCTGGACTCTTCTTCCCTCAGACATTTTATGGCTCACACTCCAAGTTTATTCTGGTCTCTGTTCAAATGCCATTTTGTCAGATGCTTCACTGGATGTACCCCCATCCCTCTTCCAGGGTAGGGACCGTGGATCCACACATGACTATGTTAGTGTCACTCCCTTTCCTGGCTGCTCTCCAGGAGATGGAATGAGATCTAGTCCACTGATACCTAGTCTGGAAAGAAAGGAAGAGGAGGTACCCAGGGGACTTTGTAGCACTTATCACTACCCTATGTTATTTTTATATATTTTATGTGTTGATCGTTCATCCCCCCTAAGTGCTGAGGCAGTGACTGTCTGTTACTGACGCTCCCTGCGTCAGAACATGCTATGGGTATAACACACAGAACATGCCTGCACATACTAAGTACTCAATACACACTTGGTGAATGAATTAATTTATGTAAGAATAATTTATTCCCAACGGGCAAATATATGCAAGAAGGAAGGATACCAGCTAAAATTAATTTTTGGCAAAGTGGTAAATTAACTTTTAGTAAATTGATTTTCAGAACATTGGCCTGCTCTACCAGGTAATGTACCTCAAGGGCTTACCAGCTCTTTTTTTAATTCTCAATTTAAATGACTAATTAAATGGGTAGGAAAACTTTTTCTGGCTTTAATCCTCTTCTATACTATATATAATGATTCTCAGATGCAAGGTGTTATATAGTAACTCAGGTTGTACATTTTACTGTTTCTTCTGGGCCAGAAACATGTATGCCATCTATATAAGGCTAATTTTCCCCTTGTATCTAGTTAAAAGGTGAATTTTGGAAAGGTTAAAATGTCCTGAAACAAACATTGTACATAAATAGTCAAACCAGTTATAAATAAACATTGAGCTTTCATCTTATCCTGAGAAGAGTCTAACGAACTAACTTATTAATTGTAATAGACTTGTAATTAGTTTAATTTGCAATCACTCTGAAACCTTCAGACATCAGTTTTACAGATATTCGTAATGTGGGTTAATTACAAGTTTTACAATTCTTTAGAGACCATCTTTGTGTTACTCATTACATATTATAGAAGTAGCACACAGATTTTCCTGACACTTAGTTGGTGCAATAAAAATTTAGTTATTTTTCTAAATTGCATTTATTTTTAGATATTCATAAAAGATATTATTATTCTAGAAGCAGATAATCAGCCGTCTAGATAGTTCTAAGACTTCAAGTGCCTATGAATACAGAAAAGTATATTTAATTAAAAATCACAAAACAGATAATGCTAAGGGGGGAAAAAGATGGCACACTGACAGGAAAATGATAACTTTAAGTATAGTGTACCCCATTCTAAATAAAAATGTTTGAATTACAAAAATGCAAAGAGGTTGAATATGAATGTCATGATTCAGTAGGTCAATGTGTGTTATAACACATATTTTGCTAAGAAATCATAAAGCACAGGAGAGAGGTCTCACTTAGTAGCACTCATATTTTACAAAAAGATTTTAGTTTGTTGCATAAGGGCAATAAACTTTTATGTACATAATGGTAAAAAAGCCAACATAAGCAGCTGTGACTCAGATCAAATGTTTCAGATATATCTAAAAGACTCAACTTAAAATTCACAAGAAATACATAGGAGAGATAAACAAATTAAATGACATGATTAAAAAATAATCAAGCACCTTTGGAGTGTGGAACATTATACAAAACAACTGGCCTAGACACTTTAAAAGTTCAATGCCAAAGAAAAGAAAATGTGTCTGTGTTGAGTGGTGAGGAGTTTTGGGGAGAACACTGTTCTAAATTTAAAAAGACACCAAAAAACTCAGCTATACAATATAGTACATAAAATATATTTGGAGAACAAATGTAGAAATTTGCATGTGGTCTGGGTATTAGATAATATTATAGAATTATTGTTAATTTTCTTGGAGGTGTTAATGATACTATGATTATATAGTGAAATGCTCTGTTTTTAGGCGATGCAGCTGAATTATTTATGAAAGAGTTTTATGAAGTCCGCAATTTGTTTTGAAATGGATTCAGCAAACACACACAGACACACACACACACACAAGTTTGTATGGCAAAATGTGAACAGTTGTTGAATCTAGATGGTAGATATATGAGTGACAGGAGTGTTCATTGTGTTTTTATCCAAATTTTCTATATATTTGAAAATGTTCATAATAAGCTGTTGGTAGAAACAAAAATGATTTAAACATTTATAATCAAAGATAGGTCCTTTTAGAATTCTTTTAAAAGGGTCTAAAGGAATTTTCTTTATTAAAGATGCAGAGCTAAACTGAAGAATGACTAGCATTCTTTACAAAGAATGCCATTAGCCTATTACTAAATAAAATGCTAAGAAAATAATGGTAATCGTCGTTAAGATGTAGGCAGCTAGCCATACAATATCAGAAACATAATAAGTGTTTCTAAATACGTATTATGTATGCTCTCAGGATAAATAAGGATGCTAATGGCTTAGAGCACTACACAATCTCATAAAGATCAGTATATTTTTAATTATTTGCAGTATCACCGGCATCCAACCTTCACATAAATCTTAGACAGGAGTCTGATGAAATTCTGGCTTAGTATAAAATCTAACCATCTTTGTAAGCAGAATGACTGGATACATATTTTGCGATGGAGCTAACATAACGTATAAGTTAGCTGAATTTACCTGAGTAAGTGTAGTTCTCACTGGAGTTGTCTCGTGGCATCTCTGTAATACTGCAGTAAGTCAAAATGCTTCAAGAGGATGCTGCTTTTTTTACAGCCCAGGCCAGAGAAACAAACTTAGTAGCAAATTAGTCTACCTGTTCAATATAAAAGTGAAACGTTGAGCTGAAGAGATACCTGTTAGTGTTGTGCAATGATGGTAAAAAATTACTCCCTTAATCCCCAGCATTGACATTTTTGATACAATAGTAAGCATTGTGATCAGGAATAAGTTACTTACCTGATTTAGAGGCTTTTGATAAAATGTAGTTGTGATTATATAATTTAAAATAAGGTCTCTGCGTCAACTATGCCATGTGTTGTGACCTAAATTAGCAATGAAAGGTTTTAAATTTAAATAATTGATGTTAAATAAATTTAATTATCCTTGCTATTCACTCTACAATTAATACTCAGTTACTCTTTTTTTCGTATTTAGCTTTCTTTTGTTCTACTCCTGTATATACCTTTCTCCTCCTTTTGCCCTTTCACTTCATTTTAAATATATGTTGTGAAAATCGGTTATAATATCCTGTGGTTTCCAACAAGCCCTGGGAGCATCAGCAAGTACTGAGTCGTGGTCTCTCCATCACATTGCAAGCCTAGTCCGTCGTCACTGCAGCTTCATCCTGTACTAGAGCTTCTGCCTTCACTGCCTACCCGTTCTTAAGCACTTGATGATCCAGGTCTGCTTTGAAACCCACTGTGAATAACACACAAGGTTCTTCAGGGCAGTTAGGAAGAGAGGACCTGGATCTTATGGCAACCTAACATTAAATATTAGCTTTCTGGTTACCTTTAGTTGAACGTAGATTTCCACCTTGCGTGCAGAAGCCCCTCTTTCAGCCAGCTGCGTTCAGAGACCTTGATGCTGATGACAGCTTCTTAGGAGGAATGTTCTTATTTTTCTGAAAATCTAAAACCTAAAAGAAAGTCTTATTCTTGGTTGCCAAGTAAAGAACTTTATAAAAAAAACTCCCTACAGCCACAGAAATTCATTGTCTTCTGCTATTTTAAGAGGTAGTACTTGTTAGCAGTAAGCACTTTGCATTAATATAACGTTCTGATCTCTTGAGGAAAGTTTCCCGTTATAAAATTGGTTTGTTGTTGTGACTGAGGTAAAAGCCACCTGAAGGGAAACTTCTAAACAGCAACTCACTTCTTCTGTGGGAAGATGTCAAAAGAAGAAGATGGTTAGTCAGAGTGAGACTGCTCGTCACCAGTGAATATGCCGACTGAGTCACACAAGGAATGTTAAAAATGGACTTTCAAGAAGTTGAAAAGATTGCTTCTCTTGACCAGTAGTGCAGGAGGGTAGAAACAGGCATTCAATGACTAATGGGTAAATACCCTTTCCCATAGACTCAGGACAATTGAAGAAGCCCATGAATGAGCTTCTTCAGGAGCTCAGGGAGAAAAAAAATAGTGTCGATACAAAAGAGCATAGTTTCTTTTCTTCTTGTGTCTATGAAGAATGTCTTTTTGTTTGCAGATTCTCACTACTGCAACAATCCAGAGAATTAGAGGAAGCTATGCCAAGAGTTAAAGCAAAATTTGAAGAATTGCCTTAAATATCTAATTATGGTTTTATAAATTCTCCATCTTAATTTGCTGGAAGTTTAGACCCAGATCCTTTGCAAAATTGTGA
This sequence comes from Rhinolophus hipposideros, assembly GCF_964194185.1. Taxonomy (NCBI): domain Eukaryota; kingdom Metazoa; phylum Chordata; class Mammalia; order Chiroptera; family Rhinolophidae; genus Rhinolophus; species Rhinolophus hipposideros. The sequence goes on along the minus strand of NC_138057.1, from coordinate 8,046,186 downwards.
AATGAGGGCAATTTTGACAACCTTCCTTCTTTCCTTCTTTCCTTCTTTCCTTCTTTCCTTCCTCCTTCCCTCCCTCCCTACCTCCCTCCGTCTTTCCCTCCCTCCTTTCCTTCCTTCCTTCCTTCCTTCCTCCCTCTTCTTTCCTGCCTCCCTTTTTTCCTCCCTCCCTCCCTCCTTCCTTCCAGTAGTTCTTGTAGTCCCAGTCCCTTCCTCGCTGGGCTGGTGTCTCTTCTGGCCATATCTTCTCTGTGCACCTCCGGGCTCTCTGATTCCTTTGCCATAACATCTCTGCTCTCCCAAGGATGCACTTAGCGATTGGCTTGATAATCTGCCTAGCAGAGGATTTGAAACCCTCCATTTGTATATCATGGCATAGTTGCTATGGACTACTGGAATTTGGGTTTAAAAAAAAACAACAACAAAAGCATTAAAGCATATAACTGAAAATAAGATGTCCCAAGCACAATTTTTGTAAAGTGCCTGAAGTTTGGTACTTTTCACACATTGTTCATGCGGTTGTGGCAATTCCATCTTTATGTCAAAATTTTATAGTAATTTAGTTCCCTTTCTCCTACCTTGAAATGACATTAGGCTTTTAAGCTCATTTTTTTGTGTGTGTACAAGCATGTGCCTTACTGGGCACAATAAGATTTTTCCACACTTTGTGACTGGAACATTATCCCAGAAGGTTGGACCAGCGTCCTGCTCCCATTTTAGTCGGGAGAGAAGTTGGGTTTGACCTCTTCCCAGGGGATCTGGCTATCCAGAGAAAAGAGCATCCTCCATGAGGATGTATCTCCTTTTATCCACAGAGCCACCTCATATTCCTTTTCCAAGCATCATGGGGCAAGAGGCTTCTGGAGTCCTGGCAATTACATTCTAATCCAAAGCTGACGCTGCCTTTTGTTTTCTTCTGACAAATAGACAAAAAAATATCATCTGTCTCCTGTTGCCTCCTGTTATCCTCTGAGGACCCTGACATAAGATGATGACCACCAGATGTTATCACAAAATGTCCTAAATTCAGGGTGTGCCATTCCTATTGTAACCTAATTCCAAGGGCATGCCATCATCTGAATAAAAATAGGCCATAGTTATAATGACAACGTGCTGTTGGCTCTGCAGAAATTCCAGATTCTCATATCCCTGCCAGATGTCTGGGGCAGCTATTGGAAGGCACTCGTTCACCACTCCTGATGGTCTCGGTAGAGGGCATCTGTTCGTGTGGCTCAGCGCTGCCTTAGTCTCTCCTTCTCTGGGAAATAGTGGCTTATCTGAGTAGGGAGCTTGGGTTAATGAACTGAGCATTTAGATCTTAGCTCCTTCCTCGTTTATCGCTGGGGTCGCTTCCTCGCAGAAGGCATGTGCTATAGGCTGTTCTTGACCATGAGGTAAATTATAAAGGCTTTGTCATTTCAGGGGAGCAGGGGGTTAGGTTTCCCAGCACTGCCTTTGATGGATGAATAAACCTGTCAAAACCAGAGGTTAAGTACTAGGAATCCTATTCTTCTCATGTTTCTACACTTTCTGCTCCCATTGCTCTATCAGTAATGAGGCTGCCATTTTGTTCTTCATCTGTCTGTTTCCATGTTCTATCTCAAATGATTTAGAACTCTAGTGTAAAACAGGGTATAAATGCATAGCAGTCACCTGAAGGAGTGGCTTCTATTGAACTGTTCTCTTGGCCCCTACAAGGTAGCTTCCATTTTTTTTCCTTCCACCTCAGTGGTGAAGTCTCCAGTCTCCGCAAATATCAAAAACAGCTGTGATGCCCCCATTGCCAAAACCTCTTTAAACAAAGGTGCTGCTCCAGCTGTTGATGTTGGCACCCAATCTGCCTGAAGGTGAGGACACTGCTGTCTGTACAGAGAGCCAGCTACACTGCTGCTGGCGCTGCCGCTGCCTCTTATCACCAAGGCTGCCTGCATCCCGGACTGTCAATGCCCCAGATTTCAGCTGATGACCCCATATATCCTTCATCCTGGGACCCAGGCATGAGAACGTGGGGGCCCAGCTGAAGGAAGATCTGAGTGAAATACTGCATGCTGTACGGCCAAGTGCACAAACCTGAAGTGTGCAGCTCGGTTAATTTTATATATGAGTACCCCTGTGTAACGTTGATGGAAGAGATTCCAAACCTAAAGAAAGGTTTAAAGAGTTTATTTGAGCTGTGGCTAAGGGCAAGACCTGTAAGCAAAATCTCAAAGGACGGAGACAATGCTTCAAGGAGTAGTACTTTTGCCATTCATGTCATACATTAGAATCAAAGGAGAATACGGAAGGAAGGTTTATGAAATGCACTACTGTCATGCAGGGTGGCAGGTGGGGTCTCTGGTCCTGCTCCCCTCATAAGAACGCAGGACACGGTAAGGCCAAAAAGGAACACCCACGGAGCCATAGATAGGGGAGTCAAACCAATATATTCTTGCTGGCGGCTGGGCTAGAGACACAGGAAGCAGGATCTACATAATCTGCCTAACAGCAGTCCACGCTTGCCAGCCACCATCTTCTTGCTAGCCCCCATTCCTTTCTGCAGCGTAGCCACAGCTGTTATATTAGTGGCCAATGGCTCACTGGTTACAGCTGACGGCCAACTAGCCACAGCTGCTGGCCATCTGATCACAGTTGATGGCCATTTACTACCCGAGCCAGCACCTTTCTATGTGAGGCCGAGAGCCTGGAAACTGTTTTTGGGGGGCTTTGTCCCCACAACTACACAAAAACAATGGACAGGGCTTGCTCAAGGTAACTATCAGTCTATCATTTGAGGCCTAAGATGTGACTTCCTATTATAACCCACTCAGTTAGGAATTTTTATGATCAGTACATCCCATGTGGTTACTTTTAGTATTGGCTTATCAGGCCTGCCAGGTAACCCCCTTTTTGTTCACAGTAACAACCACCAAGATCAAAATATAGAATATTTTCTGCATTCCAAAAGATTCTCTCATACCTCCTTCTAGCTCAAACGCCCCCTGACCAAAGGTAAACGTGATCCTGACTTCTGTCACTACAGATTAGTTTTCCCTGGTTTTGAATGTGATGTAAATGGAACAATAAAACATGTACTCTCTTGTGTCTCTTATGTGAGACTCATCCATTTTGTTGCATGCAGCTCTAGTTTGTTCTTGTCATGTATATTTCATTGTACACAAATGCCACCATTTATATTTCCATGATGCTGCTTTGCTTGTTAGAAATATGTCTTTTGATGGGCAGATGCCCTTTTTCTGTTTTGTTTTAATAGACTATTTTTTTAGAGCAGTTTTAGGTTCACAGGAAAATTGCACAGAAGGTGTAGAGATTTCCCATATACCTCCTGCCCCCATGTGTACAGCCTCCCCCACTGTCAACATCCCCACCAGAGGGTATATTTGTTAGAATCGATGAACCTATACTGACAGGTCACCGTCACCCAAAGTCTATAGTTTACAATAGGGTTCACTCTGGGTGTTGTGCATTCTATGGGTTTTAACAAATGTATAACAAATGATATGTATCTATTTTTATAATATCACACAGCATAGTTTCACTGCCCTAAAAATCCTCTGTGCCCTGCCTATTTATCTCTCCCTTCTCCCTAATCCCTGGCAACTACTGATTCTTTTACTGTCTCCTTACTTTTGTTTTTTCTAGAATGTCAAATGATCGGAATCATACAGTACATAAACTTTTCAGATTAGCTTCTGTTACTTAGTAATATGTATTTAAATTTCCTTTATTTTTGTATGGCTTGATAGCTCATTTTTTAATTTTTATTTTTAGCACTGAATAATACCCAATTGTCTGAATTTACCACGGTTTATTTATCTATATACCCACTGAAAGACATCTTGTTTACTTCTACGTTTTGGCCATTATGAATAAAGCTGCTATAAATGTCTGTGTGCATGTTTTTATGTGGACATAAGTTTTCAATTCCTTTGGGTCCATACTAAAAAGTACAATAAATAGCTGCATTGTCAAAGTATGTTTAGTTTTATAAGAAACTGCCAACTGCCTTCCAAAATGACTGTACCCTTTTGCATTCCCACCAACAATGAAAGACAGTTCCTGTTGCTCCACATTTGGTGTTGTCAGTGTTCCTGATTTTGGTCATTCTGTAATAATAGGTATGTAGTGGTATCTCATTGTTGTTTTAGTTTGCATTTCCCTAATGACATATGGTGTAGAGCACCTTTTCATATGCTTGTTTGCCATCTGTGTATCTTCTGTGACAAGGTTTCTGTTCAGATCTGTGGCCCATTTTTAAATCTTTTTTATTATTATTATTGTTGATATTTGAGAGTTCTTTGTATATTTTGGATAACAGTCCTTTATGAGATATGTCTTTGGCAAATATTTTCTTAGAATCTTTGGCTTGTGTCCTCATGCTCTTAAGAGAATCTTTTACAGAACAGAAGTTTTTAATTTTAATGAAGACCTACTTATCAATTCTTTCTTTAATGGGTTGTGTCTTTGGTGTTGTATCTGAAGTTATCACCATATAACATTAGTAAGGTGACTTGGAGGATGAGGGCAGGTTGCCAGAGGATCCAACCATGTGATTAGAAGGGTAGAACTTTCAGCCCTACTCTTTGAACTCCAGGGAGGGGAGCGGGGCTGCAGATTAAGTTAAGCACCAATGGCCAATGATTTAGTCAATCATGTCTGCCTAATAGAACATCCATAAAAACCCCAAGCATGAGGTTTGAAGAGCTTCCAGGTTGGCGAAGGCATCCATGTGCCAAGAGTGTGGCTCACCCCAAGCTAACTATGGGCAAGGCCTGAAGCTCCCATGCTCCGGACCCTTCCGGACCTCACCCTATGTCTCATCTGGCTGTTAATAGGTATCCTTTAAAATAAACCATTAAATGTAAGTGAAGGATTTCCCTGAGTTCTGTGCATTTTATAGCAAATTATCAAACTTGAGGAGAAGATTGTGGGAACTCCTAATTTATAGCCAAATTGGACAACCTGGGGACCCACTACTTGCAATTGGCATCCAAAGTGGGAAATGGTCTTGTGGGACTGAGCCCTATGGGGTCTGTGCTAACCCTGGGTAGTTAGTATTGGATTGAATTAAATTATAGGACAGCCAGTTGGTGTCCACAGAGAAACTGGAGAATTGCTCGGTATGGAAAACCCACACATTTGGTGTCAGAAGTATTGTGACTAGAAAAACAATTTTCCTTTAAATTCTTAACATATTAACTACAGTTGTTTGAAATTCATGGTCTGATAATTCCAACATTCCTGCCATATCTGAATCTGATTCTGATGCTTGCTCTGTGTCTTTAAATTGTGTTTTTGCATTTGGTATGCCTTGTAATTTTTTTTTCTTGATAGCTGGACATGATGTACTGGGCTTTTAGTAGTAATGTGGTATCAGAGGAGGGCGAGCTTTCTATTGTCATACAAATAGATATCAATCTTTTGATGAGCCTGTGCCCCTAGGCTGCAAACCTCACAAGTGCCTCTCAGGTTTTCCTCTCCCATGAGATGGAATAGGATGGGCTAGAGTAACCTGGAGGGATTTTTCCCTTCCCCCACATCAGTTAGGTTCTGATAAAATCCAATAGGTTAAGCTCTGGTAAAATAGTTTCTCTTGAGGGCAGGTCTTGTTAAGAAGAACAGAATTCTCTGGTTTATTTCAAAATGGTTTCTTTTCCCCTCTCCTTTGCCAGAAGCATGAAGGGATTTCTCTCTGATATTCTCCATGAGAACTTGTTAAAACTCACAAAACTGTGCCCCTCCCCCATAACTGGGCCCCTCCACTTTTTAAATCTCAGACTTGTCCCCACTGAGCCTTCAGCAAGAAGGCTGAACTGTAATTTATCAGTTACAATTCAGGTTTTCCATCCTCAGTACTGGTTCCCACAGACGTTTCTGCTCAGAGGTTTCATGTGAGTTCTGTATTTGCCTGTTTGTCCTTCCAGTTTTGGAGGTAGCGCTTCGTGTTGTGGCTGCTCACTCATCGATCGTGAAAGCACTCATGAGGCAGGTTAAAATACAGAAGGAAGATTTATTAAAGCAAGAGAAAGGTCGGCTGAGCAGAGTCTGCTGGAAACTACTGCCCGGAGTCTTTGTTTCTTCTGAAGTTTTATATTTTCTAACCAGGATGTAAATTGCTTCAACCGATAATGGGATCTTCTATTATGTTCAGCTTTGTTTGCTGGGGTGGGGAAAGGTGCAGTTAAGCTGGTTATCGCAACCTTTGCAGATGTTGTGTTGGTTTAAGTTGGAGCCAAGAGTGGATCCCATGCAGATACATAACCCTTCCCAAGTCTCAGGGTCAGACATGTAAGGCCGAAGTCAACAGAAACATTAAAACTGGTATGCGTAGTAAATGTACAGTAAACAGTCATTAAAGTTTGGCAGAAAAGAGGCAAAGAAAAGAAAGAAAAGAAAGCTTTCAAAATGTCCCAAGCTAAATTACACTTGTTAAATTGAATTATACCAGAGGTCCAAATCTCAAAATAGAAGATTTAGTGCCACCATTACAATCCCCCCTATCTTATCACTTTGCCCTGTGATTCACTTCTCTGGCATTTCTACAAGTTGTTGATTTTTCTCTTTGTTCAGCTTTTTACTTGTTAGGATAGTGAGATGACTTCCAAACTCCTGCATGCCAAGCTGGAAACTAGGATATGCACTTATTTTTGTTACCTAGGAATAGAATTGCTGGGTCATACGTTTGTTAATATTACCAAAGAGTCTTCCAAAGTGGTTGTACCAGTATAGAGTGCCTTCGGCAATGTAGAAGAGTTCCAGTTGCTCCACATCCTCATTAGCTCTTGGAACTGCTAATCTTTTCATGTTAGCCACTCTGCTGCATGTGTAGCCGTATCTCGTTGTGGGGAATGACGAATGGGGGCACATACGTTTTCATTCCATGCTGTATTTAACTTCCATTTAAGTCCCTTCATTGTGGACTTACTTATCTGAAACTTTTCTTCTTTTCTGAATTTGACACTGAGATATTTGGCTTCTATTTCCCCTTTACCTTATATTTGTTTCCATTTGCTTGCTCTGCCCGTTGACTCCCGCCCGTTTCCAGAATATTCAAGCCTGCCTCTTTCTACTCCAGCTACCTGTGAGGTTAGTTAAGAAAGAACTAAACACCAACACTTTCTTTCTACAATAACCCATCCCCTCCAAGCTCCCACCAGAGCTCCCTGGGTTCTCATATGAATAGACCCCTGGAAGCCCAGCAAGTACCTTGACATGTCTGATTATGCCCAAGTCTCATGGTGAGAATGGCACCATCTAAGGCAGGGGCTCTTCTACACTTAAGTAACTCAGGGGCACAATTAAAGAATTTCAAAATTTGATTCTATGGATCTTTATTGAACAGAAAATACCAGAGATAGAATTGAACTCCTCTTGGATATGGCTGTAGGTTTCTCCTAAAAGCCAGTTCAAATGTGCAGTTCACAAAGACCTCAAAACTACAATTTAATGATTGAGAGACTGCCATCAAATTCTGCTTTTGAGGGCTAGCTTTATGAAACCACAGGTTGATAAAGGTCTTTGATAATAGAAGTTATCTTTTACCTTTGTGCTAATAAAAATATATCCTTGCCTAGGAATGGTTTTAATTTTAGGAAGCTAATAAAAATAATAGAAAGGATTGTCTTAATTTGGAATGAAATTATTTCCAATTGCAGTACAGCAGATCTTAGAATAACATTGTTTTCTTCAATGTCCTTTCGTTATAACGTTAATGAGGAACAAAACAAATCTATTCCCCACTAGTGCCAATCACTGTCTGTCTGGAATTTGCATGTTCTCCCCATGTCTCTGTGGGTTTTCTCTGGGAACTCTGGTTTCCTCCTACATCCCAAAGATGTGCACATTATGTGAACTGGGGTGTCTAATTTGTCCCAGTCTGAACGTGTGTGTGTGTGTGTGTGTGTGTGTGTGTGTGTGCGCGTGTGCCCTCTGATGGAGGGGTGTCCTGTCCAGGGTGGGTCCCACCTTGCACCCTAAGCTGCTGGGATAGGCTCTAGCCACCCACAACTTGAAACTGGAATAAGTGGGTTGGAAAAGAATTATCTTATTTGTATTAATCTTTATTAAATGTATGTATAGCTCACATTTATTTCAATGTTTAATATGAGAAGAGTTTTGAGTTTTTATTTAGAAGTTTGGTGATGTTTTTGTGACCAGAAATATGCTGTAGGAACTTAACTCCTGTTTATATCAATTAGGCTATGGTAAAGTTGGTTTCATTATATGTCATGTCGCTTAAAGTCACAGTTTCCAAAAACCTATCGATGATGTTAAGTGAAGACTGACTGTGCTCATGCCTACTGCTGGTGACTATATTGAATTGATATCCCCATTTTTTGAGCAAACTAAAAGGTACACACTTGCCATGGTTAATTATAATAAAAACCATAAACATTACCAAGAACACCCACAGTATATCAAACATTAGCTGAAAGGGGTAGAGAATACCATGAGTTTTGAACTTCAAATAGCAGAATCTTTCTAAAAGCTTTATTCTTGATTTGAAGACTCTTTTTAACAATAAATTGCTCAAATTTCTTCTGTGTAGTATTGAACCTTAAATAAAAATTAATTAATCGGTCTCAAGCCCATAATAGTTAGTGAATAATAAATCTAGAACAAAATCCACAAAAATCAATCATTATACATCTTTGAAATATAAAAAAAAGTTATTGTTTTGAAAGTTGAAATTAAATCTTAATGGTTTCAGCAGGTCTTTTTTAGCAAGTAAAGTCTAGCATTGGTTTCCTAAAGTGAGTTTTAAAACAGGTTCTCAAATAATAATACGCACCTGGGGATCTTGTTAAAATGTGGATTCCGACTCATGAGGTCTGGGGTGGGGCCTGAGATTCTGCATTTTAACAAGTTCTCAAGAAATGCCAATCCTAGTGGTCCACAGATCACACTTTGAGTACCAAGGGTCAGTGACCCCTGAGGAGCCCTCATTATTTATGAAAACACAGCTGGGAATGGCTAGGTAGGTAATGTGTTGCAATAGGAAGAACAATGCCCCAGTATCAAGTGACATTAGTTCAAGTTTAAGTCCTGCCAGTTGATAGATGTGCAAATTCATGCAATGATTCTGAGCTTCCTTATCTATTAAATTTGTGTAATACCCGCCTTACCTACTTCAAAATCCAGTGAAATTTCTTCTTGCTTGAAGGTTAGGCTCTAAATAAATAGGTAAGGCAGAAATGTATTTATATATGTATATACGTGGAATATATGTATGCATATAATATATATGTATATGCTGAGAACTACCTTTAAATCTCCCATTACCTACATCATCTCAATAAATCCAACACAGGTAGGTAGAGGCTTTGCGTACTCATCTAGACAGTGATCTCTTCCTAGACGATTGGCATCATGGTTTGGTGTACCATCTTTCAGTCCCAATGAGGTTCAAATTCCCTTCTATCACCAAGAGGGTGGAGAGTGCAGGAATAGTGCAAATCCCCTAAGGATTGTCTCCTGGTCCTCGATGACCAGGAATAATTTCAAATTATCTTTCAAACACATTTGTGTAAACTGTTGTATTCTTTTTCAGGAAGAGCAATCCACAATATTCACTTATAAACAGAAACTTAAATTGCAACAGATGTTTCCCTTTTTGAAAAGGTTCTTGAATTCATTGACAGACCTTTGGCTAAACTGATGAATTAATTTGTTCGGGCCACATTTCATAAATCCTCTAATAATTCTTCCCTTTACACATATTGACTTGATTTTTGAGATCTACAGCATGTGGTTTAAACGCTTTAACCTTTACTACTTAAATCAACTAACATTTACTTCAGGACTGGATGATGGCCGACCATTGAAAGATATAGTTAACTAAAAAATAAAGCCTAATTTGTCAGTTAAATAAACCTGGATATCTAAAAAGTAAGTAGAAATCAATCTGTGCTGCTGAATTTTTAAATGTTTGGCAGCTTTGATGTAATTCTCTCTCTTCCAGGGCTACGTTGACAATAAATTAATAGGGATTGCTACCAAGCTTGTATATGCATATTGTTAGCACACTTAGATATGGTTGACTTACCCTGGCTGTGTACAAGCTGGGTTTTAACTATACAAGTAGATTTATTTATGATGTGGTAGACTCTTTTTTCATTAATACTTGAAAGCTAAGTACCAATTTAGCATGGTTCAAACCAGACTTTAATACAAAATTCAGCAGAGCTTTTAAAATTGTAGTCTTATCTCACTACACTAAACTTGGTATGAACATTACTTACCATAAACAAATTTAAGATCAAGTTTAGTAAAATCTTTCAAAGAGTGTACACAAACCTTTTTAAGAGTATCTGTCTGAAAACTTTATTTCTTCAGCCCAGTTAACCAAATGTCTTGGGTCTTTTTTTTTTTTTTGTGGTTAATTCTCAATAAGAAATTTAGTGGATCACTTGCTGGTTATAACAAGAATGGATTTAAATTGGTAATATTTTCCTTTTTGATATGAGTACTCTTATTGTGTACTCTTATCCCATGAGATTATTGTCTAGGATTCCCATGAATGAGACTGGTCATAATTTCAAGATAAAATGCCTTCTGTGCATTGGGAAGGCCATTTGGTTATGACTGTCCTAAACTTAGGTTGGTTCAGTATAAGAGAAAGGATAACATATAGTTAGAACAGTGGTTCTTGAACTTAAGAAAGAAAGAAAGACAAAAGAAAAGGAAAAAAACAAGGGTTAGCAAGGAGGTGAAAAAACTGGAACCCTTGCACACTGTTGGTGGGGATGCAAAATGGTGCAGCCACTGTGGAAAACAATGTAGTGGCTCTTCAAAGGGTTACTATAGAATTACTGTATGATCCAGAAATTCCAATTCTTAGTATGTACCCACAAGAATTGAAAGCAGAGGCTGAGACGTATACTGTATTCATATACCAATGTTAATAGTAGTATTGTCAGTAATAGCTAAAAGGTGGAAACATCCCAAATATTCATCAACAGTCAATGGCTAAAAAAAATGTGGTGTATACAGACAATGGAATATTATTCAGCTGCAAAAAAGAATAAAATTCAGATACATGCTACACAATAGATGCACCTTGAAAACATTATGCTGAGTCAAATAAGCCAGACAGAAAGACAAATATTGTATCATTTCATTTGTGTGAGTTACCTAGAATAGGCAAATCAGACAGAAAGAAAGTAGAATAGAGGTTACCAGGGACTTGGGAGTGGGGTGGGAGAAATGGATAGAGTTTCTATTTGGGATGATGGAAGAGTTCTGGAAAAGGATAGTAGTAATGGTTATATAACAATATCAACATAGTTAATGGCAATAAGTTGCATATTATACAAGTAATCCAAAGGGTACATTTATATTGTGTATATTTTACCACAATAATCCCCACACACATATATTCCTGGGCCTTGTCTTCAGAGTTGTTGACTCTATAGGTCTGGGTTGGAGCCAGACATTTCCCTCTAACAAGTTCCGAGGTGACGCTCATGCTGCTGACCTAGAAAGCACGCTTGAAGAAAACTCTCCTTTAAAGACTAGTGCTTCCCACCCAACAAGAAGAGGAATTCAAAAGAGGATTAAAAAAAAAAAAAAGTTTCCAAATTGTGGGTCAACTCTCACCGAAGGTAGTAGGCACCTGAAATTCACTGTCAACAAGGGTTTTTGAATTGTGTCCAGGCTCAGTGATTAAAGTTCCAGGACAGAATAACAATGACCACCATAGGTGTGGGAGGAGCAATTGATAGCTCATATGTCACATACTCATGTATCATCCATAAGCTTGATTGGTTTTAATCTTGTTCTTGTGGTATCCATTTTATACACGCCAATTTAATTCATATCGCAGAATTATATCTCTTTCATGCAAGGCTACGGAAAAGTTGTCAGTGTGGTCCAGACAGGGTGTTGGTTTGACTTTTTGGTGGGGGTGGGATGGGGAATGGAGGAGGAGATGAGAGGATTGGAATAAAGAAAAGAAGGCACAAGAATGAAACCAACTTGGATAAAAGAGTAGGAAATAGAAACGTGTGTGCAAAGATTTCTTGTGGAATCCCAAGTACTCAATTAAAAACAGGCTGAAGCTTGAGAACTGGGTTGAAGGCTAAATACAGTGGAGGGCGGGGGGTAAGGGTAAGCAGTGCATTTTTCAGGGACCAGCCTCATCACTGGCTCAGAATCTGTTAGGCATGGCTTTTCTTAGGCAAATTGTACCAGAAGCCTGGGTTACATCTGGAATGCAGGAGCTCTCCGTGTTTTGAATAGGCCTAGAGAACACATGTGGTCCACAGGCTGCATTTTTGCCACCCACAACTTTGGGCCACATTTATAGGAGCCAGTGAAGGAATCAATCTGCTGACTCAGAATAAAATCTAACACTTTAAAAAATCTTATCCAAATAGGCATTCATACATGTTGCCATATTAAGCAGGAGTGTCATCCCATTAACCATAAACTCTTTAGACACAAAAGGCATTTACAGCACAAATTATGTTACATGTTATAAATAGAGGGTAAAGCAACTGAGAATATGAAGTCAGGAGTCCTAAGTTCTGTTGCAAGCTCAAACACAGGCCTGAAAAAACAGGCATTCACCTCAATTCAGTTCAGTTTAACGATTTTTCTCAAATATCTACATAAACAAATGATATATAAAGAAGACCAAGCATCTGTCTTGAAAGTGCTTAAAATCTAACAAAGGGGTAAGATAAATACATAAATCAATAAATGCAAGACATGGTATGAAGTATGTTATGAGGGAGATATAAGCAAAACACTGACCAAGGTTAAAAAAGAAACAGAAACAGTAAGATATTAACCTCTCCGTATTCCATTAGAATACTCTTAGCATGTCCAGTTCCCAATACAAAGTAGGCATTTGATACATTTTTTATTTTTTTGCATGAACAAAATGACCATATCTCTTCCTAAGCCCAAACAGTCAGCTAATGACCTAAAGTACAATTTATTCACTCTTAATTTTCCTGATTAGACGCAGTATCTACTTCTATGCCACAAAATCATACACAAATTACCACATTAATAATCGTGAACGCTTTATAGTCCTGGACTCCTCAGGTAGAAGATGAGCAACTTTGGCACAATCTACTAAAGAAAAAAATAATTCAAAGAGGGTTTAAATGGAAGAGGATATTGATAGAGCCATAAATAGCAATATAGCTAAGGAGGAGTTGAAGGAAATGATTATATACTGTTTAGCTGTGAAACTCATGTTTGTTTCTACCAGAGGAGCCCAGAACAATCCTTAAGACTGTTGGAAGTACTAAGAATTGTGTATAAATCAGTCATCCAAGTTTCTCTTAGTATCCGATTCATATCACATATCATATTTGGCACGGTGACCCATTTTTGCAGAAGGCCAAGATGGAATGTTTCTAATGGTTGAAATCCTTGCATTTTGCACAGTTGAGGGTAATTCCTGCAGATGAGGCTTTGTGTGCTTGGCAATATGGGGACCATGTTACAAACGAAAAGGAAAAGGAGCCTAGCTGCTTAGAATTTCTTGGCAGTGGAAAAAAATTTTTTTAAAGACCTGACTTCAAGGCAGTGCTCTCAAAAATTACGAGGTTCTAAATGTGTTTTAGCTACCTTTTTAAAAAAGGACAAGCCCCAAACTGATTAATTTATTTCTGTTGTACTAAAGAATACAATAAATGTGTTATAGTTCTGAATCTTACTATATAAAATTAATCTCACTGAGTACATAAGCAAACATCAGTCTAGTGAAACTGATGCAGCAAAAAATGGAGAGAAATCAGGACTTTTGGCAGACTATTATGATAGGACATTGTAATACTGGATTTTATTATCTGGTTTACAGTTTTTATAATAATAAAATAATAATTCCTTCTACTTTAGCAGAAAAGCATCTGTGTTTAATGCTTTACTACTTGACATGTAAGTGAAAGTCTAAGTAACTAATGTAATAATATCACATCTTACCATATAACTTGTTACGTTAATGATAAGGCACTCTTTCAGCCACCTACCGAGTGTCCATATCTAAGGAAATTACCTAGTTTCTCTGAACTTTATTTTCCATCTCACTTTGTGTGCCCCCAGTAGCAGACCGGAAACAAGGATTTGAGTGCAAGCAGTTTACTTAGGATGTAAGGGGAGTGGCGTGCTGGAATTGGCAGGTACTGGCTGGGAAGAGCTAACTGTGCACATCTCTTCTCAGTTCCATGTTCAGTGATGGCACATTGAGAGCTTGACATAGGCCATGGCGGGAGTATTTTCACCATGGACATCAGCCATTGCTACACATCAGGGCTGGTTTTGTTTTTTTTGTTTGTTTCTTTGTGTTTTGAGTACTGGTTTACTAGCACACCACTGGTACAGGAAAGAGAGAGCAGAGAGCACAGCAGCAAAACAGGGAAGACGTGGCATCCAGTTAAGGGCACCTTATTAAGCCCACTGCCTCTGGAATTAAGTTGTAGCTTAATTTTTGGAGAAACTGGGAAATGGTATAGGACCCACGGCAAAGTATAATAGTACAAAGGTGTGACACTGCTAAAGGTAGGGGGAGCTGGGGTGTTTACACACCAACTACAATGCAGCGTTACAGTGTGTGAGGGCAGGGATGGCTGATGCCTTGGGCAGTTCTGCCTCCAATGAGTGGAGAAGAGTGGCCTTGCCTATTATCAGCAAAGACGCAGCTCCTGGCAACTGGAGAATGGCAGACCAGCACTGAAGTGGTAAGGACCAGTGGGACACCAACAGTGTGTGCTTTGTCTGTGAGAGAAAAACTAAACACATCTACCAGCTCATCTTCCATTAACATAATGGAAATATTCTAATGTAAAATGTATATATACTTATATTCTTTTATAGAAAGTACTTGGCATTCTTAAGAGAAAGAGAGGCAAGATATTCTTGTATCATAGTTATTCATTGTATCATAGTTGCCATAAAAATAATAATGGTAACCCATCAATCTAGAAAACAAGAGGAATAAAAGAAAAAAAATCCCTAACAGAAAGTCTAGTTTATATTTTTTATAAATAAAATGTCACCGCTGGTGACCAGCAATTTATGACCCTGACGTTGATAGGCACATAGTATACATTTGGGACATAGGCAAGGACCTCTATTTAAAATTGCCTTCCCTCTGGACTATTCTGATCCCTAACATTTCCTCTATTGATTCCCTCACTGGCTTTGGAGCATGAAACGCCCTGGTGATGATTAAATAGGTCGTTTTGAAATAATACATGAACCCATGAGCTTCACTGACATCCGTGCAATGATGATTTGTCAGAATTCTGGATGCTAAGGAAACTGACAGTAAAAGGAGGTTTTACAGTACAAGAAGGTTGGGGAAAGTTCAGAGCCTGGAATCCTGGATGAGGAGGAAAAGGCAAGCAAGTGCAGGATGGAGAAATCAGAAAACGAAAGGCAAGCCATTCCCAGATTTGACCAGTGCTGTCCTGTCTCCACTTGCCCCTCCCATTAACTGCACAGCACTGCCAAGGTCTGGCCTTAATATGTTAAAGTAGTTGGGCGGTGACTGACCCTAAAATGCCTCCCTTACTGTCTTTCCGATGCCTGAAATTCTATTGTTATTTCTTGGGCTTAAGATAGAAATCCCCTGGAGATTATAAGTAACTGAACCTAACAGTAAATTAACAGTTTGCTCTTGGTATGTGGGTGAGGCGGGGAGACAGAAGAGAGGACTGAGAGATGGGAGATATCATAGGGCACAGAATCTCTGGAAGGCCTGTATCGTTTAAGGAAGATACACAGAGAGGATAAAAGGAAGACCACTAGGAAAAGAAGAAACAGACCGTGAACTAGGTGTGGGCATGTGTTCCAAAATGACCTAAGCCAGTCTGTCAGTGCACCATTCTTAGGTTCCATGTAGTCTAAGGCAACAGCAGCTAAGGAAAAAGTTTTATGTGGGTAAGGGCTAGTGACTTACTTACAACCTCACCATCAAGTTACAATGAAAGTAAGTATCACCAAATTCTACCTTACAGACATTTATCAAACACATATTCTCAGGTAAGCAGGCCCCAAACACTTCTTACCATCTGCTTCATAAGCTCCACAAGGTCCCAGAATCCTACCCTCTTAGGTGTTCTGACCACTACATTGTATGCGAGGCTCACTTGAGAAAAATGTGACAATAATCTAGAAGCAGAATTCTGTTAACCTTATTAGTTCGCTCATCAGAACTCTTAATCAATGGCGGGACACAGGACTGTCCAGGGATCAGCTGGGGCACTATGGCAAAGGGCCCAGACTGAGACTCATGGGACTGTTACACACTTACATTCAAGGGGGACAGTTTAAAAAAAAATTAAGTAGGGGGCAGCTGGATGGCTCAGTTTGTTAGAGACCAAGCTCTGAACAACAGCATTGCCGGTTCGATTCCCACATGGGCCAGTGAGCTGTCCTTCTACAACTAGATTGAAGGACAATGACTTGGAGCTGATGGGCCCTGGAGAAACACACTGTTCCCCAATATTCCCCAATAAAAAATTAAAAAAAATTTTTTTAGCCAATCCATGCGTCTTGAATACTTTTAAATTCGACATTTAGAGCTCATTTATAGAATTTATCATGACAGTCAACAGGTCACTATTTTCATCAATAAAATCCCACTTTCCACATTCACTATGCTGATTTGAAAAGTCTCAAGTGTTAGTCAAGGAATGGTCTCTGAGTGGTCTTTTGACTAGAGTGCAAGTTCGCCATCTTAGATTGTGGATTCCCGGTTAGAACAACCTATAGCATCCAGCTCTGCATGAGTATTTTGTGGTCAGTTGTGGATATCGTGATCATTGACATTTGAGGAGGGAAGAAAGTGAGGGTGCATCAAAGACAAAATCCACATACCTTACAATTTTGAGTGAAACTAACCTACCAATTAGAGTTTCCTAGCCAAGTATTTTTCTGTTATTTTATTAAACGCATCCTATCCATTTTTATTTCTCAGGTCTTAGGTTTTCTAGGCAAATAAAACTATTGGCTCTTCCCCAACAAAGAAAAGTGTTTACTCTTTTCTTATCGCCACTGGAGACATGCACTTTCCTTACCTCACTCCTCCAGCACACCTGAAAGATTAAAAATTGAAATGATAACAGACTTCAGAGAATACATTTATTGTTACCTCCTTCCTGGATGGCAACTGCAGGTTACCTAACTGATTTTTATGAAATCACCTAGAATATATATTTCAATAACAATTTGAAATTAGTAACTATTCTTCATTGTTGTGCCTTCTTGGAGTTCTGACACCAAAGCTGCAGAAATGCCATGCTGATATTTCATGTCAGGTTGGAGGCATGCCAGTGAAACAATCTTTTAAACCTTCCTAACTTGGGCAATGTCTCTGCTAATGTTCTAGCAATAAATAATCTAACTTGAAAAACTAGGTTAGGAATCAAAAGAGGAGGCGTCAAGGAAGAAAACACTTATCTGACTCCATGCGTAATCACAGAGTAATACTGTTCATTGGCAGAGAAGTGCAAGGAGACTTTTATTGTCATCTATCATCAAGAGATCTGATTGGGGATTTATTAATAATTAACCAATAAACTGGGCTGAAAAATCATCAATTCCTACTTAAAATTTTTCTGAATGGTCAGGTTCCTAAGTCTAACTAATTATATATGTAGAATGAATGCAAGCGTTAATGAACATGAAACAAAATGAAGGTATCATCAAGTTTATAAAACTTGTTTAGGAGCGCAAACAATTCATGAGCCTGGATTCAGCTGTTTTGTGGGAGCAGTTTCTTCGATGGCCACATTAATAAACAGTTTAATAGACAGTTTAAAACAAGCTGTGACCACCCCATGACTTGCAACCCCTCCTTGATTTAATAGACACTGCTGGAACTAATAGTCTGGCTAAATAAGGATGTCAACATCTCAATTAAAATTCTAAAAACAGAAATCCACTTAATTTTGAAACTAAACTGGTCTTTAAAAAATAGAAGTAAATTAAGTCTCCACAGGAGACAGCCACATAGGCCACCAATAAATGAAGACTTAGGGACACAGTGGCACATGATACAGATCCAGTGTGAGATTCAGTGTTTCGTAGTTGGAATCTAGTAGCTCTCTCCCCTGCCTCATCCTCACTACAATACAAATAGGTATTAGTGAATTTGGAAAATAGTACTGGGTGAAGATCTTTATGCCTTCGGAGTTGTTTTAATCCTGCCACGGATCTAGGTATTTAATAACAATTTACTATACTGAAAGAGGAGGTATTACTCCTTCAAGATGGACTGATAAGTAACCCATCATATTTTCAGAAGAGCTACTTTTCCTTTTCCCCAATCCCACACAAATCACCACCCCCATGTCCCCATGCTGCAGATGTCTCCTTCTAATATTTTGTATGAGATTTGAATGGGCTTCAATTTGGGATAGTGAGTTTCCTCCAGACCTTTTCTATACTTAGCTTTTCCTTACTGAGAAGATGGTTGAAATGTTTCTCAGTATTTATTAATTTGATGCCATAGGCTAAGCCATAAGTGCTCAGAAGATTCCAGGATATTCCAGGATATTGCAGGATACAAATATTCTGCCAAAGCCTGTGTGGTCATACCACAAGTAGAAGCACATGGATCAGAATAACAGAAATCAGATTCTGATCTTAAGTGGTATAAAAAAATGATATTGTCCTAGCTTTCCCTTCTGTCAAGCATAAATCTACTTGATGATTCAACATGCTGATGTCATGATTTTTAATAATATGATCCAGTAGTTACGATCAGAAAGTGTTATTGGGGAAAATGCTCAACATAAGAAGTAGAAATTATTGTTAGCATAGAGGCTTTAGCATTCAGATGAAAAATGTAAGTAATTCCAATGAGCAAGTCAATTTTATTTGTTTGTTTGTGGAAGGTGCAAGAGTTCAATTCCAACAGACTATTATTTTTCTTAAAAAAATACAGATTTTTTTAATGGCCAAGGTGAGTGTATTAGTTTTCTAGAGCTACCATAACAAAATACCACAGACTGGTTGGCTTAAACAGCAAAAATGTATTTTCTTACACTTTTGGAAGCTGCAAGTATGAGGTCAAGATGTCGGCAAGATTGGTCTCTTCTGAGGCCTTTCTCCTTAACTTGTAGATGGCCGTCTTTTCCTGGTGTCCTCACTGGGTATTGCTTCTGCGCAAGTGTCTGCGTCCAGTCTCCTCTTCTTATAAGGATACCAGTCAAATTGGATTATGATGCACTCTAATGACTTCATTTTAATTTAATTATCTCTTTTAAAACTCTATCTCCAAACACAGCCACATTCTGAAGTACTTGGAGGTTAGGGCTTCAACATACAAATTTTGGAGAGGATACAATTCAGCCTGTAACAGCAAGTAATGAAAAATACTTGCCCTGCCAATTCTAGCAAACTTATTTGTTGTGTGTTCTGTAGTGCTGAACTCTGAGGCACCTAAACAAAAGGCAAAGCCACTCTGAGGAAAGATGGGCCAGGTCCTAACCGCTTACTGGGCAACTCCATTGGCAGGCCTCGTTTCTATGTTTGAAATAGAACTATTTTCCTGCCTCCCTGAACCTATCCTTTCTCTCCCCACCCATCTTCCCGTTTCAGGAAATGTTAGCAGTTTTACCTAGTAACTTGGCGAACATCTGGGTATCCTTCTTAATTTTGCTCTGCAAAATTCTATCCTACTGCAAATCCCGTCTGTGTACTTCACAGTGTGGTCTGAATCCTACCCTACCACACTGCCTGGATTCCTGCAATACTATTCTTGGTCTCCTGGCCTCACTCTAGTCCCTTTATGACTATTTCCCCCATAGTAACCAAAGTGATTTTTGTAAAGTGTTAAATCAGATCATATCACATCACTCTCAGGAAATACAGTCCAAATAAAGTCTTGCTGTGGTCTGCAAGGCTGAGTATCATCTGGCCCCTGGTTCACCCTTTGACCTTCATTCCCACCGGTTTTCCCTTCACTTGGTCTATCCTAGTTCACTATTTTTCCAATGCTTGTCATATAGTATTTGGTCAATAATATAAATTACTTGAATGAGTGAGAAAATGAAAGAATGGATGCTTACAAGCCTATTTTTATGAACAAGCTGGAGAGCCCTTCATCCAGGAGGGGAAGAAAGTAAGTCACGTTGTTTAAATTTTCTGAAAAAGTGACAACCTGACAATCCACACACACAATATCTAAGGCATAGGAATCTTTCCAGCTAGGCAACCACACAGACTCCTCACTCTCTGGCAACTTGGCACTGAGTGAGATCAAGAACTGGCAGCTCAGCAGCCCCTGCCTAAATCTGCTCAAGATTGTTCCTATTTGTGGAAACATGTTCTATGAGGCATGTTAACTTCTTACTTCTCTACATTTTCAAAGCCCTACCTCTATACCAAGTTAGGACTTAAAAATCTCTACTTCAATAGAACATATAATCCTAAAATTTATATGGAATCATAAAAGACCCTGGATAGCCTCAGTAATCTTGAAAATAAGAACAAAGTGGGAGATATAATGATACCTGACATCAAATTATACTACAAGCCTACAGTAATCAAAACAGCATGGTACTGGCATAAAAACAGACACATAGATCAATGGAACAGAATAGAGAGCCCAGAAATAAATCCACACCTATATGGTCATTTAATCTACGACAATGGAAGCAAGAATTTACAGTGGGGTAAAGACAGTCTATTCAATAAATGGTGCTGGGAAACCTGGACAGACACATGCAAAAAAGTGAAGCTGGACCACCTCCTTACACCATATACAAGAATAAATTCAAAATGGATTAAAGACTTAAATGTAAGATCTGAAACCATAAAACTCCTAGAAGAAAATATAGGAAGAAAATTTACAGATATTACCCAGAGTAAGACTTTTACTGATATATCCCTTCGCACGAGGGAAGTAAGAGAAAAAATAAACATGTGGGATTACATCAAACTAAAAAGTTTTTTCACAGCAAGGGAAACCATCAATAAAACAAAAAGGGATCCTATTGAATGGGAGAAGATATTTGCCAATGATATATCTGATAAGGGGTTAATATCCCAAATTTATAAAAAACTCACTCAACTCCAAAAAAACACAAACAACAAAAGTAAGAAATGGGCAAAGGACATGAAGAGACATTTTTCTAAAGAGGACATACAGATGGCAAACAGACATATAAAAAAATGCTCAACCTCACTAATCGTTAGAAAAATGCAAATAAAAAGCACAATGAGATACCACCTCACCCCAGTCAAAATGGCTATCATCAATAAATCAACACACAAGTGCTGGCGAAGATGTGGAGAAAAGGGAACCACTGTGCTCTATTGGTGGGATTGCAGATTGGTGCAGCCACTACAGAAAACAGTATGGAGGTATCTCAAAAATCTGAAAATGGACTACCTTATGACCCAGCAATTCCACTCGTAGGTATCTCTCCGGAGAAATCCAAAACTCTAATTTGAAAAAATTTATGCACCCCGATGTTTATTGCAGCACTATACACAAGAGCCAAGACATGGAAACAACCAAAATGCCCATCGGTAGATGACTGGATTAAGAAACTGTGGTACATTTATCCAATGGAGTATTACACAGCTATAAAGAAGAATGGAATCTTACCATTTGCAACAATATGGATGAGAACATTATGTTAAGTGAAATAAGTCAGACAGAGAAAGACAAATACCATATGATCTCACTTGTATGTGGAATCTAAAGAATAGAATAAATGAATGAACTAATCAGAAACAGTCTCAGAGACATAGAGGAAAAACTGAGGATTGCTAGATGGGAGGGGGGTGTGAGAATAAGGGGAAGGTGAGGGGATTAGAAAGCACAATTGGTAACCAGAAAATTACTATGGGGATACGAAAGTCAATTTGGGGAATGTAATCAATAATGTTGTAAAGAATTTGTAGGGTATCCAATGGACACGTGTCCCATTTGGGAGA
Organism: Rhinolophus hipposideros; assembly: GCF_964194185.1. Lineage (NCBI taxonomy): Eukaryota > Metazoa > Chordata > Mammalia > Chiroptera > Rhinolophidae > Rhinolophus > Rhinolophus hipposideros. The sequence goes on along the minus strand of NC_138057.1, from coordinate 8,024,283 downwards.
CCACCTCAGGGATGATGTAGATGCCTGATCACTGCACTGTACACCTGAAGCTGAACAATAATGAATGTCAACTATAACTATATATATACAAGAAGTGGAGCACAGCATTAGGAATAGAGGGAGTGGAAATGTAATGGCTGTATGCGATGTCAGAGGGGTAGTAGATAGGGAGAGGGGGGTTATCACTGTGTAAGGGATATAAATTATAAATATTTAACTATTACACTGTTAATAGTTTACAAAAAAGAAGGCATTGTATCCATGGCAACATGGGAGAAGAGATGGATAAGGTTGATGCACTTAGTAATGATGATTTATCTGAATGAACCAAATAGAAGCTTAACTCACAGATCCCAGTAATGTCTTTGGAATTCTTTGGATCATAATACTTCAGGGGTATTTGTAGTCTTCTGGATAGAAAATAATAGACAAGAACTAACAATTGTCAAAAAAAAAATTCTATTTCGAGACAACAATCTCATAACTGTTCTGTGTTGTTCCTTGGATTATTCGATATTGCTCAGAGCAGGATGGCAAACTATACACCTTATCCGAATAACCCACATAAATATGTTTCTTAATTTTTTTTGTTGCTTTTAAAGATATCTGTGATGTTGCTCAAATACCCTTTGTATCTGGATCTTTGGGACAAATTCAACTTTGAGATATTGTTTCAGGAAAGTGTTTCTCTTCTGATGAATTAGAACTCTTCCTTTATCAGACTGAGGAACCCATAACATGTGTTTTCCTTTTTATCTTGGCTGCCAGGCTGTCATCTTCTGCTTCAGTCACGGCACCACCACAGACCGTGAAACACATAAAGCACATGTCTGTTGTGTCTACCTAGCTCAGAGTTCATTGAAAATTTAGCAATTATCTAGTTAAACCTATCCACTTAAAAATCTAGATAATTCAGTTTGATATCACAAGTCTTAACTTGTAACTAGTTAAGATAGTCAAGGTGATTAAAAGTGTGTAGACAACCTAATAAAACATTTGTCGGCACAACAGAGATAATAACTGTTTATGTAAGATTGATACATTGTTTTGAATCAGAATTAGTAAGCTCAAGCTTTAGGTTTCGAAAGCAAAATCTTAATTTGTGTCTGATTAAATTTCAAAGTTCTATTTGATTATTTTGTTTTACATTAATTCTAAGATGGATTAATCCTTCTTAATATTATTTATTATTATAATGAGTGCATTCTTTACATGCATTTCTCCCTTTTGATATTATTTTTAATATTGAAAAGTTTAATATTTAATCATAAATAAATATACTTAACATTCTTTTTTTCTCAGTCACAAAAATTGCTACTTGCCCTGGAACATAGAAAATTACTATTTTTTCAGTGTAATATCCATGTCAACTATCCTTTCCACCGTCTACATCATATAACATGTGTATACATGTATACACAGATAAGTATATATAATCTAGGAAAACATACATGCCCCACATCCCCAGTTTAAAAAAATCCTTAAGCATCTATAACATTCAGCAATACTCACTGAAACCTCATGAAGAACAAGGTACTTTAGATTAACATAACATCTGAGGGTTCTGGTTATTGGAAGGATGCTCTCCTTTATAGAACATTGGATCCTGTGCTATTCATTGGCCTGATTGCTTTCAGTTTTATTCCCCACTCTTTCCCTCCTTTATCCCATTTCAGTGAAGGCTGATCCCCACGAGCTTCACTTCTCAAAAGCTCCCTTACCAAATAGTTTCCTACTGGGTTTGGGCAATGAGAGACACTGGTTAGAGATGGGAGGACAGCAAGCAGGGAGAAGCCAGAATGTTACTCCCCCTTCCTCTTTGTATGGCCTACATCTCCTCTATGCTCCCACTAGTAGCCCCAGCTCCTGGAAGTGATTCTCCTTCCACTAAAAGTCTAGGGAAGGAAGGTAGCTAAAAGATGGTGTACCCGTCTAAGTAGGAGCTTTACAGACAGTGAGGGTCCAGAAAGGGAAGTGGAAGGGAACTGTGACTGGAGGACTGGGTGGGGTACCATGTTTCAGGAGGTGGGAGTGGTCCTGCTGAAAACTATGAGAACAATGTGACCTGGCTTTGCTTCCTGGAAGTCATTGGAGGTCATCGGTGACCTTGGAGATGCCTGTCTGTGGAGTGATGGAACACAAGCCCCCCTGCTGGATAAGAGACAGAAGTGGATAATAGGCAATTCTTTTGAGACATTTTGCTGAAGAAGAGCAAAGAAATACGACAGAAGCTGGAGGAAGTCATGGGACATTTATTTTCATTTCTTCTACTAATGACATGAACTTCTTTCAAGGAACAGGTCCTCTCTCAAGCTCAGTGCATGTGATTGGAGAGAGGCTCAACTCCTACTCCAGAGATGGAGCATGTGACCCAGTTTGGCCAATTGGAGAATCATATTCCATTGCCATAGTGATTGGTTAAGAGATGGGCACATAACTTGAATTGGTGCAACCCAGAACTTCTTTGGAAGCTACGGGGAAGACACCCTCTCTTTTCACCTGAATTTTAGCCTGGGAGGATGTGTGTCTGGAACTACAGGAACCCACCACAGGAATCCTTAGAATAAGATGAAGTATTCTGGAAAGCAGAGCTGAGAGATAGAATCTTTGCCTGGATTCACCTGTTTCGTGAGTCAGTAAATTTCCCTTTTTTACTGGTCAGTTTGGATTGAGTTTTCTGCTTTCTTGCAAAGGAAAATGTCCAAATAACTGACCAAGCTTACAAAGGGCACTCATACACAATTTGCTTTGAGAAAGGCAGGAAAGATATTATCTACATTTGTTTCTTAGGACTGCCATAACAAAGTACCACAAACAAGGTGACTTAAAAGAACAGTGATTTATTCTCTCACAGTTTGGGAGGCTACAAGTCTGAAATCAAGGTATTGGATGAGCCATGCCCCCTTTGAAGCCTCTGGGGTAAATCTGGTCAATGCTTTTCTCCTAGCTTTGAGTATCACCAGCAATCCTTGTGGGCCCTTAAATTGGTTTGTGAACGTATCACTCTAATCTCTGCTTCTGTCTTCACATGGTGCTCTTCTGTGTGTGTGTCCCTGTGTCTCTTCTCCTCTTCCTGTAAGAATACCTGTCAAGTTGGATTAGGGCCCACCTGGATGACCTCATCGTCACTTGATTATATCTGCAAAGCCCCTATTTCCAAATGGGTCACATTCACAGTAATTAGAAGTTAGGACATCAACACATCTTCGGGGGGGGGGGCACAATTTAACCCATAATATTATTCCCATTTTGCATATTATATTTACATTTTATATAACAGAGATTAAATGACTTGCTCAGAATCACAGTTAGTAAATTGTGAAGAAGTATTTTGATTTCAAGCTACATATTCTTAAATGATAGTGTAAAATAATTCAGCTTGAATTTTTTTTAAAGTGCTTTATTTATTGGTAGAGTTTCACTACGTTGCTCATTATGTCTCCTAGACTGTGGAAATAGTACAACTCTTCAAGGTTGAGTTGGATAAGTTTGGACTATTGCTCATTCTTACAATCACCATTTGCTTGAGGCTTGTTTGGGATTGTTGTTTTGTACCAACACCATCCAGGAAATTCAGCCTACTCCTCCAAATGGGGTCCCTTAAAAGACAGCTCACCGCAAACATACCTGAGCATACAACATGCAGATGTCTTGCCAGGGAACCACACATTTCAGCATGAAAGCCACAGGACAGTGGGACCACATCCTGGCCTTGGGGTAGGGAGAAAACACGGCTGGGCTGTGCCACCAGCTTTTCCCACAGTTTAGGCCTCCCCTGGAAATCTGGTGGGTGTGTTAGTCTGAACCAGAATATATAAAATCATCAAAAAGAGGCATTAACATGTATACCTATCAGGCAATTAGAATCCTAAAGAGACAGGCCGCTTGAAAGAACCTGCAGTTCCTCAATGCTGAACCTGAGTAGAGACTCTGAATCAGTATGCCATTTTTAGAGTTTTCTTTTCTCCTTTTAAGAATTGCATTCCTATGATTACAAAATATTTCTTGTGCATATCAAAAATCAAACCTTAATATGTAGCCAAATAAGAGGCTTAAGAATGCCCATGCGGATAATAAAAGTTTAAATCACTGATATTAGAAGAGAGAAAAGATTGCTAAATATTACTGATTTACAAAGGTAACTATTTTCTGACTATTTTAGGTGAATGTCGTGTGCCCAAGGGCTAAAATAATTTAGGAAAAGGCCAAGACAAGCACACAATAGACTTAAAAGAACATAATCATCTACACTCTATAAAATTCATGCCCTTGAGGGGTGGTTCACTTGGAAATTTTGATTTGGAGCTGTAGGAGGTAGGAGTAGTAGGGTGGTATATCTAAATATATTTGCATCCTTGTGGTCTCAGACTCTCCTAGAATGGGATGAAGGGAAAATTAGTAAGCTGATTATATTTTTTAAAGCATAGAGCCCTGGGAAATATGACCAGTGAAAATTAATCATTTCATTATATTTGGCATATCAAGAAGCTCCCCAAAATGGCTCCTGCTTACCTCTCTAGTCTCATGTTTCTCTCCCTCCTTCCCAGCCTTTGTTCCAAGGATGTTGACCCATCTACAGACCATATATGTGTGTGTGTGTGTGTGTGCATGTATATATATGTATATATACATATATATATGTGTGTGTATATATATATGTGTGTGTATATATATATATGTGTATATATATATATATATATATATATATATATATATATATATATATATATATTTTGCTTTGGGTGCTACAACTTAGCATGATGCCTGGACCATAGAAAGCACACATTACATATTTGTCGAATAGGCAGCTGAATGAAGAAAACCTTGCCATAGATATAGATTGGGTCCTATTTACTCTTTCTGATTTTCTTATACTATAGAAGGGAGGATTGTTGTGGTGCAAAATAGTAACAATAACTGAAAATGTAAGGAGTACCATTTTCTGGGATAATTAGGACATGTCCAAACTCCTCAGTCTGGTTTTGTAGAGAACTCTTCAACTTCAAGGTTAAGGAGAGAGGAGCAATAGGAAAGGGCTTAGGCATTTGGAACCATTGATTTCAAACAGGAACTGAGAAGCTCATTCACACTTTACCATATTTGAACAAGTATGTGGCAGCTTGTAATAAATAAGCTCACAAACCCTTCTCCAAATCGTAAGTTTCACGCAAATTATATTCACACTAGAGTATTTTTATTAGTCTTATTTCCCAGGGGCTCTGTGCTCGGAAGAGATGAAAGCCCAGGTCCTGTGCTGCCGGTTGGGACAAACTCTGAGATGCGACAGATACTCCAAAGTCCCCTGCAGGATCAGACTGATGCCACTGCCACTCCTGCAGGACTGGGCCTGAGTCATGCCTTAGCTTAGCTTCCTCCTCTTATTGTCCTGCTGCCCTCCCTCCTGACTGGTCTCCTGAGAGCATTCCTTTTTAAATCCCACGCACAAACCCGCATCTCAGAGAGTGGTTTCTGGAGAACCTGACCCCATGAGCTTACTCTGTAGGGGATAGAAAAACATGTATAAAATGTGGTAACAATTCTCAAGGTATTTTTCAACCAAGTTGAACTTGATTTAAAGTAGTGTGCATGTTTCTCATTGGAAGGTAAACCTCCAATAGGTCTACAAACATCACGATTACGTAGGCGTTCCTGGAATCTTGAGGACAACTGTTTCTTATAGAAGCTGCCCACCTCGTGCATGGCAGTAGGTTTGACTGTTTGGACCTGCTTCCCTAAATTAAACAAAAACAAGCATTATTAAATGTTGAGATTTACTGGAGTGTCTGACTTCAAGTAGCTTGATGAGTCATTCCTGACAAGCTCACAAGCAGACCTGTAGCCATATTAAGGTCGCGTAAGCTTTGTGGTAGTGAGGTGGGTGGGTTTCCCTCATTTTATTTTTAATCTAACAACACAAATAGTGCTAGCCACACCAATTAAAACAAATAAAGAGTTAACCTTCAAAATGACCACAGTCCAGATGGCAGCATGGAAGTCATCAGAGCCATTTAATCTTCCAGAAGATTTATCACTGCAGTAACCCAAGTCTTTCATGTGGGTTCCTGCCACAATTCTTGCTACACACACACACACACATACACACACACACACACACACACGAAAGGAATCTGGAGTTCATGGATATGACACAGCACTTTGAACGTGGATTTGTGTAATACATAGGGCCCCTGAGGCAGAAGAATTGCCAGGAGAACCATGCTGACTTTCCCCCCAGGATTTGTGAAGATAGTTGTTGGTATCAACACTATTCAGAGCTCTTGGTGTTATTTCACAATTATCTACTGCTTTGCTCTCACTTCTCCTCATTTTTTGTCCTCATCCTCAGCTCCTACCAAATGCCTCTTTTTAGCTATTACACATTCTCCTTACTTCCCATTCTGCCTCAGATATTGTTTTCAAGCTCCGTTCCAAAAAGCTTCATTTTCCCCCTCAAAAATTAGTCCTCAGGAATGATTTTCCCCAGAAGTCCCATGCTGCCATGTCCCACATTGGCAAACTGAAAGCCTGGAAGGAAGAACCAGAATGTGCTGAATGACTCCCTGGTACAAAATCTTGTTTCAGCCACCCTGAAATTAAGTACAAGAGCTCATTCTCTATGGTCATGACATTTTACAAAATGCTACAGAAAACTGAATTTAGATGATACAACCACTTAATTTTAATACAATGTATTTTTAGCTGAAGGGGGTTTTCAGAAGAAAGCCATAGCTTAAAAAAAAAAGAAGAAGAAGAAGAAATGTTTATAGCGTACCATACTTGTCAAAAGCAATTAAAAGTTCACAGAGACCTCAAAGAAATGTTCAAATATAATTTGGTATGGTTTGAGTATCTGAATAGATATAAATTTGACCAAGGCTTCTTGTATATGAAACATATTAACTTTTAAAACATATTAAACTAAACATTACTAAAACATATTACTTTTGAGAAAAAGGAAGTTATTAAAATGCTTTTGTCAAAAATAATATAAATGGAACCACTTTAAAATGGAGCCAGAGCTGCCATCCCAGAGGAAGTGCCTTGCACGTCTTATGCCACAAATCTTTGGAATGTTAAAACAGGGCAAAATAATCTTTGGACTGGGACTAAAGAAAGCAACATTGTACACCAAAGAGCTGTTTGCAAAGATAAAAAGAAAGCAGATATTACAACTACTGGACTGATGACTACCGGAGTGAAAATTAAAAACTTTGTTTAGAATTAACATCATTATGTTATGTTATCTGCACCAGTAGAAATGCCTTCCTTCTGTTGATGTAATTGTTCCCCTTCCTCCTCTCCTAAACAGCGATTGCCTTTGTCTCCTAATCGGAACACTAGCTGGGCTTCTGCCTGAATCAGTGCTTCCCGAATAGCTATTCTTTTTGATCTCAAACAAATGCTTGCCACTCACCTTTTTAGGTTAGCATTTTGATTTAAAATTTCTTCCACCAGCCATTGATTTAGAAATGTCATTTGCCATGTAATTCCAAATGAGTTTACAGACTATAGAACATGGAATTCCTGTGTTGAAAGGAGACTTCAATCATTTTACATAAGCCAGATAGACTTTATTTAAACATTATATATTAACAGAAAGATGTATTGATTGTTTGGCCCAAGAACCTTTTGTTTCAGACACCTGTCATTACAATGAAAGGGTTTAAGAAAATACGTGATGTTTCTAGAAAACTGGTCCAGGGTTGATATCAAATGAAGGACTAATTTGTTATTTCTATAGTCAGTATATTTCCATGGCACACATTGCTCATTCCTATCAGACATGTGATCTTAGATTCATTTACACCATCAAGATATTCCAAGGCAAAATTATTAGTCTTGTTGCCTATTGCTGTGGAACCAACTATCCACATGGCATAAAACAATAGCCATTAGATTATCTTATGGATTCTGTGGGTCAAGAATTTGGAAAGGACAGTAGAGATGGCTTGTCTCTGCTCCATGTTGTCTGTGGCTTCAGTTGGGAATACTGGAACAGCCAGGGCTGGAGGATTCACTTTCCAGATGGCTTTTTCATTCCTACGACTGGCTCCTGGGCCAAGCCGCTCAAAGCCGGACTCACTGGGGCTGTTGACCAGGACACCTATATGTGGCCTCTCCATGTGGCTTGGGCTTCTCACCACATGGCTGATAGGTCCCAAGAGCAAGCATTCCAAGAGCAAGGGTCCAACAGAACCAGATGGAAGCTGTCCAGCCTTTTCTGACCTAGTCTTGGATATTACATACCGTCACGTCTGTCATATGTATTGTTTAAAGCACTCATAGCCCACACAGATTTAAGTGGAGGAGTCAATGAGAGGAGGGGTCAAAGGATATGTGAACATTTTTTAAACCCACCACTATTATCATTTTGGAAAGATGAAAAAAATATGAGCTGGGTTTTGAATCCTGACTCTGTTTCTAAATGGGTGACCTTAGGCAAGTTACTCGACCTCTTCCTTCACTCCGCAAACACAGATAGTGGTCAATCACAGGGTTGTTACAAACAGGCACAAATTCGTGTTAAAGCTCATGGGTATTCGTAAGCAATCGGCTAATTCAAATCCTCTCCTTTTTTTTCTTAGCCACATTCACCTCCTTTCTCAGGCATCTCAATCTCCTTCCCATAATTCCATCAAAATGTGCTCTCAAAGCCGGTGTTCAGAAGGTGGGATCTCCGCGGTGCCCCTCAATGCCTGAGGAAGGAACTGGTGGAAAGCCCACTGAAGTTGCACCTTGTAGCAGCTTCCTACTCTATCTACAGACCCACCCCTCCCTCTGATTCAGAATTCTAAATGTCCCCTTCTGTGGCACCTGTAGGAGCCATCGACCAACATTCTTTAAACCCTCAGGAATTTCCCTTTCCTTGAAAGAAAGTGAAATGGAATTATTCCAGATCAGGGTCCCACAGGTAGAATTTTTCCAAAGTATGTGTTTCTGTTCTTTCCACCTCCTGTCCCACCTGGTGTCAAATCAATTGAGGTAACAGCATTCTGAGAATGTAAAGGGCACTTTCAGCCTGGTTTCTCTTTCTGCCTAAGTCATTAAGTGCATTACTCAAATCTGCTCCAAAGCAGTTTCCATTCATCGCCAGAGCCAAAGAACACATGGAGTATTACAAATGTGGGTGGTGCTAGGACACTATTGCATCAAGTTATGACAAAAGAGTGCCACACTGAGTTACTTCTGTTATTTACTGTCATTGTTACAGTTCTTTAGCCATCTCACTGGCCTCCCTTCCTGTCACTCCTGGTGTCCCCACAAGAGTCAGAGATCCTTCTAGGAGCACGTTAAGCCATGCCATTCCTCTACTCAAAACCCACTGATGGTCTCCTAATGCACTTGGAATAAAGTCTAAAGTCCCTAAAGTAGCTGACAAGGGCATCCACGATCAGCTTTTACTATTTCTCACACCTCACTTCCCACCTTAGAGCCAGCCAGCCCAGCTGCCACCTGTGCAGTTGTGCAGGCCCTGAGCTTGGAAGGGCCACACTTGGTTCACTGCTCTGCTGTGGCCATTTTGAAGATTTTGATAATATTTAAACAGGGGGGCCTGCATTTTCACTTCATTTTCGTTTTGCACTGGGCCCTGCTAATCACACTCCAGTCACACGAGCCTCCTCTGGTCTTCAAATGGGCCAGGCACACGGCCACTGCTGCCTCAGGTATCGGGCACCGACTGCTCCTTCTCTCTCCTGAAAAAGCTCACCTGTGAGATGATCACTCGACTGCTTCTCTCCTTCACTCAGCTCCCCATCAGAGAAACCTGTGACCACTATGTGTCACCTTCCTCCCCATACACTGAAGCATTCCTTCAAAGCACCCGTCTCTCCCCTGGATTATGCTGTATATTTACTTAGATGCTATTGTTTCTTGTTTTCCCCACAGATGCTCCTCCAGGACAGGAACAGTGCCTGGATTGGCTATGTCGTCGTCCCTGGGGCCTAGCACGCTTCCTGGTAAGCAGGCATTTCTCAGTACATCTTCGTTAACTTGTTCCTCAGTAATACCTTGAATAGTGCCCATCTCACCAGCAGCACATTTTAATTCTACGAACTCGGTTGTGAGGAAAGTTCAGAGGACACATTTGGAGACACATTGTTTTGCTTTAATGGTGGTCACCTGGCTGTTCTCAGCCTGCCATGAACTCCCATTCATCTTAACATCTCTGCCTTTTTTTCCCTCTTTCTCTTTTCTCTTTCACTGGTTTTCAATGACTCTAGTTCTGTGTTTTGAACATTCAAGGTATGGGAAAGTTGAGATTATAACTTCAAAAAGAGAAACAAGTCATAGAAACTATCGGAATAATCCCCCTGAGCCGGACAATCTCAGCTGGAGGAGATGGCAGTGGCCTTGTGTTCTGACTTCCAACCCCAGTGCCTTGCCACGACCACACAGCAGCATGGATGTCAGAGCCGGAAGGCACCTTTGAGATCAGCTGGTCCAAACTTGTGACTTTTTGGGTTCTTTTGGGGTGGAAAGGACATTTCGGGTTACATGTGGAAAGAGAAGGTCAGGGGAGGAAACCATAAAAGGTATACTTGAATTATTCTGGCTCCTGAGAAGGAAATTAATTTCTTGAAATTACAGAACTATTTGGTTGTAGACCAGATTCAAAAATCCACAGTTTCTGACTTTCTCTTTGATATTAAATGTCCTTTAACTGAAGAAATGATTGTTGACATCTAAATTTCCAATACAGGTCAGGTGTTATTGCCATTCTCAATGTTTATTTTAAATGAACTTTTCTACCATTGCTCATTTCATGGTCTTTTAGTCAAGGACTGTGCTCTCTTTGCCTGTGGGTATTAGTGGCCCTGAATGCCAAAAAGGCAGCAGGTGGCAGGTGCCAGGTCACTGGACTGCACACTGAGGCCTTCAGCAAGGTAAGAGGGAGCCAAGGTGGCCCAGTACAGAGGCATCTTGGCAGACTCTTGGCAATCACATCTTCTTTTGTCTTCTTGGTCTCGTTGTACCTCAGGTGAACAGAAATGATTAATTATAATCTTAGGTTCTTCATATACTCTCATCATTGGGCCATGCATGTCTATCTGTGGTTTATATGTAGATTTGTTTCATTTTAATAATTTTCTCAGCTCCCATGAACTCACCACCCAACTCAGAAACTAGAATACTGACAATACCGTGGCCATTTGGGTGGTCCTGCCCATCCTGGCCCATTGCCTCCCCAAATCCCAAACCTGGGACAACCACTATCCTGAGTATTGTGTTGCTTAGTCCCTTTACTTTTAAACAATTCCCTTTTCTGAAATCCATAACATTCCTGTATGCGTTCTCAAAAAGCATATTTCATTTGGGTTTTTCTTAGCTGTGTACAAAGGTATTGAGTTGTAGGTAATCTTTTGAGACTGCTCAGAAGAAAGGGGAACTGACCTCGTGCCAGGACCAAATCCCTATGCAACAGGTGGGGTGGGGAGAGCCGCACCATTAGTTGACTCTGGCCCTGAAATGACCCACCAACGTGGAGAGGCCTGCTGGCCACTCCTCCCTCTGCAGAGGGGAGCTGATAGCACCAAAACACATGAGCCTCTTCCTGGGTTTGCTTCTCCTCCGATAGCCCACCTGTGCTCTGGGCAGGGCTCCCAGCCACCCACTTTGCAAGGCTTCTCGCTCCCCCACCTGTACAAACACAGGCCTTCCTGTCACCACGCTGCCTGAGCAGTGCAATGCTCTGGACCCGGAGCTTGCGTTTTAAATTTCCTAATGAGAGTGATTGTAGGCCTGGAAAACAGCTGTGATCCCAGGGGCCAAGGCACAGCGTAATTCAATTGCGCCTTTATGATTTCTGTCTTGTCCTTCACAATTTCCCACAAACCTGAAACATGTTTCGCTACTCACTTTCTATCTCACAGTGATCACAAGGCTTGGCTCTCAGGGAGACTCTTGCAGCACCGAATGGTTTTTACTCTGCAAATCCCAGGCGGAAATCAAAAGATACTGTTACTCATAAAATCATTGTACAACGTAAGGACACCGAGGTTGCAAGGATAACCCAGCCCTAAGTAGGGTTCCCGTTCTTGTCCTCCATCACTGGTTTGGTCAACAATTATTAAAAACCAGAGACTGATGTATCATAGTAGAAAGAACATGGACTTTAATATCAGAAAAAAAATAAAAAGTTCAAATCCCACCTGTATCAGTTGCCCGCTATGTGACCTTGGACCTCTCGGAGTTAATTTTCTGATCTGTAAGATGGAACCAGATACCTATTCCACAGGGCGCTGTGAAAGTTACCTGAAATAAGGGATGGAATGGTGAGGCTCCTACAGCCTGGAAAGTAGGTTACAGCCTCGGTGCTTAATAGTTGGTACTTTAGGCCAGGCTCTCATTTCCTCACCCTGAGTCTGCCTCAGTCCCTCACTCCCAAGCCTTGGGCCCCCCTCCATTCTGATCTGTCACACATCATGGTGAGATGAGTCATCCCAAAGCAGTGATTGTATGTATCACATTTCTTCCCCTCCCAAACCAACCCCACACCCCTAACAACGGAAACCTTCTGTGGTTTCCCAATGCCTTCAAGATGTCCAAATCCCTTAAGTTGGCATTTCAGCTTGACCGCAATTTAGAATCAATTTACCCCTTCACAGTGGTCTTTTATTAGGCCTACACCTGAATCCTGTGTCCTAGGCAAACTTGTTGCTGTCTGAACATGCCAGACACATGTCAGACCCGTCTCTATCTCTACACCCCACATGCATAATGCCCCCCCTTGCACGGATTGCTTGCCTCCTCTTTTTCATTGGCATACACTCTATCTGTGGTGTGAGTAAAGTCCCCACCCCGCTACTTCCCACCCTCTTCCCTTCCTGTTTCCCCTTTAATGTACCTCACCTTGCTTTGTTATTAGTCATTTGTATATATGGTAGCCAGCACCTGGCACAGGTTCTGTAGAAGATTTTTATAACTGTGCGGTGGTGACTGCATATGTAAAAGCACAAATTTCAAAGACCTTTCCATGTAGAAATGCCTTCATAAACAACTGAAATTCAACCCATGCTGATTTCCTAAAAACCTTTGAAATGTTGATAGCCAAATTGTAATTATCCAGCATTGGGTTTGTGTATTGCTGTTGGGGTGTGTGTGTGTGTTTGTGTGTTTGTGTGTGTGTGTGTGTGTGTGTGTGTGTGTGTGTGTGTGATGCCGGGGACCCTGCTCACTGCGCCATTTGTCGTGCGGGGCGTCCGGCGAGGTCTCTGCTCCCGCTCCCCCCATAAGAACGCAGGACATGGTGAGGCCAAAAAGGAACACCCATGGAGCCATAAGTAGGGGAGTCAAACCAATATATTATCGCCGGCGGCATCCGCCTCTCTGCAATCCGCTCTTGCTAGCCACCATCTTCTTGCTAGCCCCCATTCTTTTTTTGCTAGCGTAGCCACGGCAATTATATTAGTGGCCAATGGCTTACGGGTTAGAGCTGACGGCCAATTAGCCACAGCTGCTGGCCATCTGATCACAGTTGATGGCCATTTACTACCCGAACCAGCACCTTTCTATGTGAGGCCGAGAGCCTGGAAACTGCTTTTTGGGGCTTTGTCCCCACAGTGTGTGTGTGTGTGTGTGTGTGTGTGTGTGTGTGTGTGTGTGTTGAGTGCTTTAGCTTCACCTCAGCCCTTGGTGGGAAATTCTTATTTCAGTCCCCTTTCCTTGGCGACTCTCAGGTGATCTTTCAAGCAGACCACATGGCTTGTTAAATAATTCAAAATTACACCAGTTTAAGAAAGACAACTGAAGAAAAAATGAGCCTGACAATTGTTGATCAGGTTCCTCCCTTTAAGTTTTCTCCCATCCTCCTTGCACAGTTTAATCTTGTAATAAAATATGCCAAGGTGAGTTGTCTTCCCAGAATTCCCTGGCAGTTGGGGAGGGGGGCTCTGACTGTTGGCAAAAGGACATTGGGGAAGGGGGTTCTGTTTAAGCTCTAAACTTGGCTGTTTAGATTCCAGGCATTCTCAGTTAGAGTTATGCCTAAACCTGAACTTGGACAAAGACCAAAAGATTATGCATTAGCACCGTACCCAAAATATTTAGGAATTCTGTCAAATTGAAGGTTGGCCAGTGTCCATGTGTAATGGTGCAGCCTGAACAATACTGAATTGAAAGCAATTAAACAGTAATACCTTGAGTTAATGGGGTGTTTTTTTTTTTAGAAGGCTGCTAATTGGCATCCATTTTTCTGCCTACTGTAGGAAGAGCTTTCTGAACTCCAAGAAGGAAAATATTCATCCAGCTTAGAGATTTCCAATTTCTTCATCATGTAGAAGGCTGCTAATGTTCTCAGGAAAAAGCCTCCACCAAGAACACTTGATATGGAACGCTCTGGATGAAATATGCTATGTCACATACCCAATACCCACAGCAGCCCTTGCAGACAATCGAAGAAATTAAGACTTGCATAGCAATCCAAAGTTATAGAGCTGGCACTTATGTCCAACTAAAGATAGCAGATCAAATATATTCATCAGGCTTGGTGAGCAACACTTTAGATAGAGCCGGTCACAAAGCTATGGGAATATTTCTTCAAACAGATGAAACTGATTGTTTCTCAAGTGTGTTTGAAAGTATTGAGACGAGATCATACAACTGGAGGACTGTTTAGGTTTGAATTAATGATAAGTCAATGTGAAGCAAAAAAAATTTCAAAAATAAATATTTCAATATCATCTCTAGAGAAAAACAAAATAGTGTTAAGGAAAGGAAAACCATCCACAGTGCACTGCATTTTTTATATACCATCTGCATTGTCATAATTATATAAACAGTAAATATCTATTGAACATTATAACATAACTATTTTTGGAGGATGGAAAAGTGAGTAACAAGTGTGAAGGGACATGGTAAGTGTGGAAGATAATGAGAAAGAGTGGAATATTTATCTTTCAAATTAAAAACTCAATAGACAATGCTTAAATAGGAAATATCAGGTAGTAGTATGTTATTTTAACATGTGATGATTGCGTCTGGGGAAAAAAAAAGAGAATGGGATTATCTTTTTTTTAAAACAAGCTATATGGGTGAAAACACAGGCTAAGCTACTTTAACAAAATGACCCCAAAATGAATTAGGTTTATATTTCTCTTGTTTGATATGGTCCAGAGAGAAGCAGTCCGGGTTGGAAGGTCAGCTATATGACCCTGAAAATGTAGCTTCCATCGCTGGACCAAGGCAGCCATCTTAGTTCTTATCATCCCAGCCAGTGGGAAGGGGGAATGGGTCAGAGGAGTACATGTGCTTACCTTGGCAGGAACATGCTCGAGAAGTGGCATACATCCATTGGCCAAACTGTGGGCACATGTCTTTACCAAGCTGCAAGGGAGGCTGGGAAATATAGTGATTAGCTCTTGGCCATGTGCTCAGCTAAAATTTGAAGTCCTGTTATTAAAGAAGGTCAGGACAAACGTCAATACTCAACTACCAGTCTCTGTCAAATAAGCTTTGTAGAATTATTTCATTCTTTCAATACAAATAAAAACTGAATTTAAGATATTGTGCTTAAAGATTATCATTTGAACAATTGAATAAGTGAGCAGACCTTAGAAACAAGGGTCCTAAAGCAGGGTGCAGGCCAACTACCCCCAGAATAGACGATGCAGAGCCCAGAGGCCCCAGGCCTGTTTGGTGCGACATTTCAGGTCTGTGGATTTCAGAATGCTTACAGCTCCTTTTCTCATCTGGGTATGCTACAGCTGCTGCAAGGGTGCATGGCACCCTTGGGAACCTATGATTTTAGAGTAAATTATTCCAAAGGAACAAGACTCTGAGAGGGAGATTAGTGTGTGGGAGGTTTATTGGGGAGTGCTCTTAGTATCAACACTTGTGGGCAAAGGGAAGGAAGCAGGATGGAGCAGGGAGAGAAGTTGGGGGTTCTGGAGCTGGGATGGACCTTCAGAGATCTTGTGGCAAGGGGGCCAGACCTTTATATGAGTATCCCAGTATTCCTCAGTTTTACATGCAAATTGCCCTAGGAACATGTGACCTTGGGGTGTGCACCTTGAATTAAGTAGCTGGCTTCAGCCTAGGCAATTCCTAGAGGGAGCTAAGTGAGGCCCACCTCCGGCAGAGCTCCCAGAAGCTCTGGGAACAAGTCCTTCATTCCTGAAGGGGGATCTGAGCACTGCATCCCATCATCTACTATATATGGATCCAAGTGGCCTTCTCTGGGTCTCTATGAAATCTATTATTTGAGTTTAGACTCTAGCAATGGTGGCTCTTGTATTTCTCTATAGGAGAAATTCAGTGGTGGCAACTTTGTTAGGGAGATACAGGGATTAGGAAGTGCTAGGGGATTTGTATGGAAGTTGCATATATATAGCAAGCCTGCTGTTTGACTTGGGCTATATTTTTACTGGAAGTAGCTTTAGGATAGCTGCTGGGGATTAAAAGGAGGAGGCCCTAAAATCTAGGTAAGCCAGGTGATAACTGTGTTTATATTGCACTTTCATCTATGCTTTAGGGTGATTAGTCAACAGTTGTGGGTTAATACATCAAGAACCCTTATCAGGAATTCAAGCTCCAGAAGGGAGGGAGGCAACGGCTTCAAATAGTCCTGTCTTCTTCTGCCCCAAAGGGTTTATTGCTTATCGTAGGGAGTGTTAGAAGTAAGTTTTGACTGGAGAAACAAGTGGTGTTAAGACTTGTGGTTGGTTTAGAATATTTTCATTGGCACCTCTTCCCCTGGTCTGCCCAAAACCTTTGAAATGATGCTGCTAGGATAGAATTCTGTCCTGTGGTCCCCACCTAATGGAAGGCAGTCTCTGTCACCTCTGTCACTTGATCCTGATGTCGAATGTTTGTTGTGACCACATCAAAGTGCGTATTTCCTGCAAGGGGTTTGTCAGCGTACCTAAAAAGACAAGAGAATGGGGTAAAGAGGTTGAATGACTGACTATTTTTGTGCTTACCTGGTAATCCATGTTTGTGTGTAGTGGCAGAATTTGGTCTGAGACCTGCTTTCATTTTAACTTATGTCCTGGGAATGAGGTTGTATGGGGGGAAAGACACAGACCTCTAACTACTAGAGGCTACCAATATTTTTTAAAAGAATCTCATGATTGTCATAACCAAATTAGCTTAGAATCTAAGGAAGTGAATGATGTTTCATCTTGTTGATGGCTAAATGTCCCAACAATTAACCTGAAAAATAACAATATCTGAAATAAATATGATTATTCACACTAATTGACTGCAATGATCGATCATAAAAATAAACCACTCAGCTGTAGAAGTGCAGTGCACAGTATATGACAATGATAATAAAGTAAACTTAATTTGATTATTCTAGATAATTCATTTTCGCTTAGATGGTCTCTGCTACTGGACTTGGACTTGAATAGGCTCAGTACATGGCTCAGGCTCTAGAATGAAGTCTTTCATTCACCTGTGGCATGGCTGTGTAAGATCTCTAGGTTTTATTCCTAGGTGTGAAAATCAATAGGATTCTAGTGGGGGAACATAACAGAAAAGTAAATCCAAACTCTTGCTTTGGTAGATGTGGTTTGGAGGAGGGGCAGCCTGGGCAATGCAGTTAGACAAATCATACCACCTAAATATTGAATACGAGAGGATTAAAAGGAGCCAGAAAATAAAAACTGCTGTCAGTATGATAGGAATCTGTAACGTCTGGAATTAGATGAGATTCCCCACTGCTCCTTCACACAAACCCTTCATTCTGGGAAGGCATTCCTCTTTCTACCCCCAAGGACTCGCCCACACATTTACATTTTGGCTCATGATTCTTTGATTGCCCTTCTGATTGCTCACAAACCCTCACCACCCTTCAACAATTCCTTCCTCATGTAAGAAGATGTCTTCCCCAGCTCCGCTGGCCAATATTGAGCCCTTTGTCTAAACTCCCTTAACCTTGACACTTATGCATTAAATACTTTTTCTTCTTGAGATCCTCAGTCCCATGGAAACTTACTAGAGAGGAGCTTTCAGCTTTTGCCTCATCTGTCCAAGGTTTCTCTACAGTACTTAGCAGAGAGCTGAGAATCCAGGAGGTTCTCAGTAAACTCTGGCTAAGTCTGAGAGGTTGTAAACTCGGAAGATGTAGGGGGCTAAGCAGGGAGCAGCCAAGCTAGGGTCAACTGGAGAAGGCATTCAAACTCAAATGATTTTTTTAGAAACTGTGCCAGCGAAACAGGACAGTAGTTAACCTGCACTCATCAGGTTTGCAGTTCCTGGTCTCTACGTGATTAGTGTGGGAAGGAAAAACAATTTTCCTTCTACCCTTCTAAGTTCTTCTGACTGGTCTAATAAACAAATTAGCATGAGACTGAGTAACAGGAGAAAAGAAGTCACTTTATTATGTATGTACATATGAGAGCTCCATAGGAGTATGGGACTGGAGGACAGATCTGTCAGCTGAGGACTCTATGCCATCTTGAGCTAAGGAGAAAGGGGAAGAGTGGTTTGGACTTCAAAGAGGAGGAAGGCAATTCATAGGTAGATGAGAAGGAGTAAACATGTGGCAAACAAATTCTTGCTGGAACTTCTGGGCCTCCTAGTAAACATGTGGCAAACAAATTCTTGCTGGAACTTCTGGGCCTCCTAGAAACAAAGGGACACAGGAGAGTCAATGAACACGTTGCTAGGCTCCTCCCTGTTTATATTATGCTAAGGTGATACCTCCCTTCCTTAAGCAGGTTTTTCTATCTGACTTCCTTTAGGTAGCTAAAGGGGAGGTAAAAGTTTCTTTCTGAGTTTTTTGTTTCTTAACAATAACCAGCTTACAATAATCAATGTCCCAAAATGGCATATTTGGGGGTGGCAAACTGTTCTCCCTCATTAGCAAGCAACTTCTGGCTCCTTATATTGGGAAAATAAATTCATAAGCAAAACAGCTCCATTCTGGACTTCTCCCCTTAACCCAGGTTTGTTTCTGGGCAAAGGGACCATCCCAGGAAGCCATATTCAGACTATGCAGTAGCATTCCCACTATGAAGGAACCATTATGCTCTGGAGAGTGGTGTCCTGGGGTCTCACCCTGAGCTTTTTTCCCGTTTGGATTCTATGCCAGGCCTTTGCTCAGAGATGATCTTCCGGGCAGCTGTGGGGGTGGGCATTGGAGGGACGTGGACAAAGGACAGAAATCAGTGGACCTTTTTTCTCCATACAGTGTCGTTTGGAGGCAGAAACCATCTTGTGCTCCTTTCCTAAGGATTTGGGATGAGGATGCTGGCATTTGGGAGAATAAAAAGGGAGAACAAAAAGGTCAAAAGCCAGTTGACTAGAAGGCAGAAATAGCTTTCTTCTGAAAGAAGGCCGAATACAGAGACATACCCCCAAAGATGTGAGAAAATGGGAGTCTTTATACTTGGTGAAAACCAGGAATGAAAGATAATGAAAGTTGAATATAAATTATCTTTCATTTGCTCTTTGGAAGATGCTCATCTAAAAATAAGATCATGTGGAGGAGAAACGACACGTCTGACTGTTGCTAATACCAGTCAGGAGATGTGGAGCAGAATGAATTCATAAAGAGATTTCTCTAAACTAAAAACCATTACTCACTGCCCTGCAGCCAAAGCCATTGAAAGCTGGAGTTTTGCTGCTGCAAAACTGTTTACGTACAAGGATACACAGGGACAAAAGGTCAGGGGAGGTAAGCAAGCCTGGAGTCCTCAAAGTCAAAAGACAATAAACACACCAACTTTCAAGGCTTTTAAAGAAGCACAATTGGGCCAAACAAATTCCCACTTTGGATGTAAATTCATAACATCTTGTAGCAGATGGAAATAGGACTTGGGCAAGAGCTGGTTCAAATCGAAGTAATATTAAGTTTATCACGACCAGAATTAAAACTGAACTGGAATTGAGGAGAGGGACCAAATTCAGGGACAAGGTTCTAAGGAGACCCAAAGAAGACGGAGAGAGGAAAACTTTTTTCAGAAAAGCCATAAAACATAATGAGCAGCCACTCTGCTGTGATGGAGAGAACATTTGGTGATATGACAAGTAGTGGATTCGAGGTCCAGGGAGTAGACTTTCAACTATGACCTGAACAGGTGTTTCGTCAGCAACTATTTGGGTACCTTGAATTGAAATGCATTTGTAACAAAAGTCAACTCCTACAGAAAACTTGTTAAAATATTCTCTCTGGAAATAACAGAGTTTCATCCCAAATTTAACTACTCACATTAAATAGACGGAAGAAATATGGTGGCACAAGGCACTCCCCTGAGGCATCGTTTGCTAAGAAGAGAATGCTTTTAAATTTCCCAGAACTCTGAGAAAAGGTACAGAATCCTTGGCTTCATAGAAGCCCGGTGCTCCTGTCCAAAGCACACTCCGCTTCGATCCAGCACTGAAGTTCTTCATAAGTCACAAACAGAAGTCTAACTCACTTCTTTCTTACTGAGCAATCACAGCAACTTGACTTTGAAATTCAACTTCAAGGAAAACAGAAAATCTATTTTTAATCAGAGAAAAACCGCAAGCTGAGTGAAAACCACTTCGCAGGTTCTGTTGAATGTAGACTGGAAGTGCTTTTGAGGTGATCATTAATTTTCTGGACGTGATACACGCCAGGGTCAACTTCCATCCTGCTTTGTAACCAACCAGTTAATCAACAAGTCCAAGGGGAGTATGAATGCTTTGCGTTCCCTGTAGTGTTGTGTGACGTTATGAGTGAACAGAGTGTCACTCACTGCGTATTAATTAAATGTTCAGGGCTGGATTCAAGTAATTTTAGCCACAGAACTGAAACTATCGGGTAGCGGGAAGGAAATGTAGAATGGTTTAAACAACTACTTCATGAAAGGCAAACATCTACTACTTGTTTCAATGTCCCCATTTGGTGGTATTTCTTCTTAAGAAATGTGGCAAACGCCATCTTTGAGAAAATCTTTAAACTTAACAAATGTTTCTGAACAATATGTGTGCAACCAAAGAAAATCATTGGGAAATGCATTTTGTCTGTCATTATTCATTTTGTGTATTTTTTCCTGAAATCATTATGCATTAATAGTTGTCAAAAATTTCTCTCTAATATTTTTTAATAGCCCTAATTCTAATTTATCACACTATGAAACAACTTTCTCTACCCAGACTCAATTGGATTCCAGACTCTATTTCATGTATCAGCTTGAAAGTTTTCTTGCACGAGCATCATATCTGTTAGACTACCAGAGCTTGAATTTATAAGTTATTTTAAAGAAACAATTAAACTTTGAAATTGAACCACCTTACTCGTTGTTGTTCAGGATATATTCCCATCATTGCAACTTCTAAAAATAATATTTTTCAGTGTTTCTTAAATGCATAAAACCACAAAATACTAACGTTCTATAACCCCACCACGTAGATAATCTTGGTAACATGTTTTTAAAAATTAATTCGTATACATAATACAAAACTCAAGCAGCATAGAAAGTGCTAAAATGAAAAGTAGTATTCTACTTCCTCACCTGGTCATTCTCACCCTCATTATTAGAAGTTTTTATAGTTCTTTCAGAAAACATTTTGCTCATATATCAAAATATGCATTGCACACACACAAACACACACACGCATTTATTTTAAAAGTTTTTCATACAGGTGATCATACACTCAATACCCATAGTGTCTTTTCTGAGCAATTTTCACATAATAAGATGTCTTGAAGAACTTCTTATGTTAACACAATACATCAATCTCATTCTTTTTAACAGCTGCATAGGTCTAATTCTATTCTGCATATAGTGCAATAGAATTGGATGCTATATATATCCAATATATTTCAGTAGCCTTTTATTAATTGGCATGTAAGTAGTTTCCAGCTGTTTTGTTGTTGTTTTGTTTATTTTTTAATTAAAAAAATGCTGACTGAAGATTCTTTTATAGCTTGGATTATTTTTTAAGTTTATTTGTTGATTAAATTCCTAAAAGTGAAATTTTTTTTAAACTAAGTTTTCTTTTTCAATCTAGTCTAGCCTTTTTTGTTGCCTACAATTTAGAAAGGAAAAAGCTTTCTAATTTTGCTTAGGTTAGGAAGAAACCCAATGGAAAACATCAGCGACACCTGTGTTCGGCCCTAGCAGCCTTGATTCATTTCAAATTCAAGTGTGGGGGTGCCCATCTCGAAGAAATGCTTAGAAGGAGGTCCGAACAATGTTCTTCTCACTCCAGAAAAATACAAGATGATGCTATTAAGCTAACATCTCCAGGTTACCAGGCTGTGGAGAGAGTTCATTGAGAAATATGACTGTTTAAAAATTATTGAGGCACACGCGGCTCTCCAGGACAGGTGTCCGTTCAGCAACTGCAGAGGCACCATAAGACGAAGAGGAAGCCACCTCCGCGCCTTGTAGGACCTGGAGGGGGGTTCAAGGGAGCTCACTAGATCGCCTCTCTCGCCAATTCCCGTCGCCCCGCCCGGTACGCGGACTTCGCTGTCAGCGTCAGCCCTCCTGGACCTAGCGCAGGCATCAGTTACTGTCAAGGATGGGGCGGTGACCTTTACCCGGGATGAGTGGGGGCCCCTGGAGCCTGCCCAGAAAACCCTATACAGGGACGTGATGCGGGTACCTGCAGGCTCCTGGTCTCTCTGGGGCATCCAGTTCGCAAATCAGAGCTGAGTCAGCTGCCAGAGCACAGGAAGGAGCTATGGATGGCGAAGGGAGGCCTCTCCCAAAGTGTCTGTCCAGGTTGTGGCATTTGCTCCGCCGTGAAGGAGGGTGCCACATATTCCCGACGGGAACCCCAGACGAGCATGTAACACAAGTGAAAGAATACCAAAAGAACACTATGCGAGTGACCAATGCCAGCAAACTGCAGGACTGTATTGATCAGATATTGATAGACAAGGAAAGGACTATGCTCTCAACGTTCTGAATAAAATACGCACAAGTCCTCTGTGTTAGTGGAGCCATCCTTGCCAGGAGCCCCAGGGAAGCCACTCACCTGATCACTAAGTAGTCTCAGCCACCATCATGTCCAGGTGTCTGACTAGACGCTTTCAGCAATAAAATCCTTGCAATGAAAAAAAAAATATTATTGCTACTTGATCAAATCTTTGTGATCAAGTCACACTGGCAAACATCTTATTCGCCTCACTGAACACACAGAGTCAACTGAAGGAGATGTTTACCTTGGGTCTCTCTCACATAAGATTTATGTGAAGCTGTTAGACCTGAACTTCAACTGGAATCACTACAGAAGATTTCTCTGGATAAAACAACTCACGCCTGGATATCACTCGTGTATCCCCAAGCCATGTATAATTTTACAAGAGCTAGATGTTGTAGCGTAGAAGCCAATTTTTAGAATCTTGCTTTCATTAAATGCAGAATGTTCATCCTACTGGGAAAAACTCAACTCCTTTTGCCAGTATTAGCAGCCAGACCAACCTTTCCGTATATCAGCATCAGATGACAGATTCAAATTATGCCTAAGTCACTAGGGTTGGGAGAGGTTGAAGGGGACTGTGTCCTTAAAAAGAACAGCATTGCCAATGTAACTCTGAATATAGAAGTTTCATTTTAAGAAAAAGAGAAACTTTTCTGGGTGAGGCTACATTTGCTTCATAAATCAAGCCAGGCAAATTTCCACAAAGCCCTTTGGTGATGTTTCTAGAGGGGCAGAACCCTGATGCCCCTGAACCTTCCTCCTTATCCCCATCCTTTGAACCCAGAAAAGTGGCCCGGTGCCCACGGAGGCAATAGTAGCCTGTTTGTGAGCACAGGTGATTGTCTGTGATTGTCTTTAGGACATTTCTGGGAGTTTGAGAAAACTGACACTTCACAAGTTCCTTTCATGTAATCATGAATAGGAACCATTCTTCCATAGGTTTTTGGCACTTTAGTAAATGAATAGTCAGAATTTAGGCGGGGAAAAAATAACAGGCAAAAGCTATGGTCAATGATATATTTCTGCCCCTGAGAAATTCCCACTGAAAATTATTAATAGATACTTATCTTAAACAGCTAACAGGAATAAAAAAATAAAACAAATGGAAAATTGCAGAACTAGATGGAGATACCTATGAAGCCAAGCAAAATTGAACTGCTTTGATTAGCTGTGCTGTTCTATTTTATTCATTAAATCCTTTTAACAAATATTTCTGAGCACCTGTGCAACAGACTCTCCTAGCTATAGGTGTACGAAGAGTTTACACCATAAACAGTTTAAGTAATGTTTTAGGTTTAAAATGATTTTCATCACAAGCACTAGAGTACAACAGTGGGAGGAGCAAATACGGGGGCAAAGACGTACCTGATAAATTCTAAGGAAAAGAAAGCAAGCTGAGTTTGTGAAATATAAAAATGAGTATTTCTAGAATCTGGAAAAAGTAAATGACTTCTTTGTTATTGTAAAAGAATATACTTTTATCCCCCAAATCCAAAACACATTTATAAAAACATATATGAGACACATATACCTCAATAAATGTCAAAACGATTTTTTAAAATGCAGATCATATTTCCTGATCACAGTTTCAGGGTGGGGATGGGGGTGAAGATATCACAGAAAAAAAAGAAAGAAAGAGAGGAAGGAAGGAAGGAAGGAAGGAAGGAAGGAAGGAAGGAAGGAAGGAAGGAAGGAAGGAGAGAGAGAGAGAGAGAGAGAGAGAGAGAGAGAGAAAAGAAAAGAAAGAAAGAAAATAGAAACAATGGAGCCAAAGCTCATACAACACTGTGAACGTCTGGATTAAGCTATACCTGAAAGCAATGCAACTTTGGACTTACGGTTATTTCTACCAGAAATTCACTACCACTGGTTAAAAAAAAAAAAAAATCTGATACAACAAAAACATTCTAATATTATCATCTGGAAATTTTATACTCAGCCTGATTATAAATTAAGTGATGAAATAAAGGTATTTTCAGACCAAGTTTAGCTCTCATACAGCTTTTCTCGGTCAGTTCTTCTTAGGGGTGAGCAATACCAAGATCTAAGACATAGTGAATTGAACTCCAGAAAATTACAAAGGGAGGTTCTAGAATACAGCTGTGCAGTGAACCCAAAATAACACTCAGTGTAGGAGAGCTACGTGTCCAGGAAAGGAGGTATCTTGGAAAAGAAGATTTCATATGTTTGATAGTATTCTTTGGAGACAGGGGAAAAATTTAAAGATTCAATAAAACTAACAATGCCAGAATTAGAAGCTGCACAAGGAACGAGAAAGGGAAATATCAACATCGCACAGTACTTGGATCTGCAATGAACAGTATTTATATGGTCATAGTAACATAAGGACTTTATTGAGTTTCAGTTTTTAGATTCAATGTATTGACGCAGCACAGATGCATTGACCATTTCAGAGCACAATGTAAATAATAAATAACATCAGCTTTGACAATGTGGAAGTTGTCAAATACAGATGACAGAACATGGGAAGTGGGAAGGGGGAAAAGACAGAAGGAGGAACGATTGTGAACCTAAAATCCTTCGCTTAGTAATTGATGGAAAAAAAAGAGAGAGAGAAATAGGTAAGTATATTACTCAAAGTTACAAAAGCAACTGACAGAGATAAAAATAGTAACATGACTGTATGGAAGAGAGGAGAGGGGATGAGTTAAATCTTTACAGTGGCAAGAATTCAAGAGACAGTTTCTTAAGGGATAAATCAAGAAATAGGAGTTTATGTATGTTATTTAGAGATATTAAGGAAATCTAAAGATTGAGAATCACACAAAGAACTAAAATCAGAAAATGGTATAAGAGTAACATGATTCTTCCAGGGAACAGGACTGAGATGGGACTAGGGACTGATGCTTTTCATTTTAAATTCTGATAATCTTATTTAAAATTTAAACCATGTGTAAATTACTTCAATAAAAAGAAAATTTCAATGCTTCAAAAAGAGATCATACTCAACTCCACTCATAATTAAAAGAATTCAATCAAATTACTTTCAAACTTATCAGTTTTGCAAAATATGGAAAATGTGATGATTCCCGATGTAGGCCAGGAGGTGGGGAACAAGTAGGAAAGATATTCAAAATATTTTAACAACCGGTATAGCACAGACTCCAACCACTCAGAGCTGCTGCCAGCCACAAATTCCATATGTCCATCCTAATGCCTGCCAGCCAACTAGGGAACAGGCATCTTCATGCACTATTGGTGGGGAAGTGAGTTGAATAAGTTGGATGCAGTCTTTCTAGAGGACATTAATCATTGCCTCTATTTTTCAAAGCCATTAAAAATGTTTACTGAATTGAATTGAATATTCATCTAAGCAAAACATTAAAAGGATATAATTTGTTTAAAAATCCCATTTCTTTCAGCCTTAGGTAACCACTAATCTACTTTTGTCTCATTGAAATATAATTTACATACCATACATTTCATCCATTTAAAGTGTACAGTTCAATGGATTTTAGCATATTCCCAGAGTTGTACATCCATAACCACAATTGATTTTAGAACATTTTCTTCATCTCAAAAAAAAAACCCTTACCATATTGCCTGACTGTCCCATTTCTCTCAGCCTTAGGTAACCCCTAATCTACTTTTGTCTTTATAGATTTTCCTATTTTGAACATTTCATATAAACAGAATTTATTTCCATATGAATGTTAAGACCAGCTTGTCAATTTCTACAAGGAAACCAACTGGGATTCTCGTAGGGATTGTGTTGAATCTGTACATCAATTTGGAGAGGTTATTGACATTATACTGATGTCATTATACATATGGTGTTGGATCAAACTGAATGTTCCAAACTCTGGGAAATGTATCATTGTTTACTATAATTGCCTGTCTAGACTACAGACTAGCAAGAGCTTAGATGGAGAGACAAATACCCCTTCTGTTTCTGGCATTGAGGGCCTGGGCCTAGACCCCAGATTGGAGGGAATTGGTCATGGTCACGGCTTTCAATTGAAGGTAAGTTAGCTTCTGCAACTCGCTTATCTGATTTTATGTGTAACAGTGTAGCCTCTCATCTTTTTTTGAAAGTGTCTTTTCTATTTTGCCCACCATGAGGATTCTTTGTAATGGTGAAGTCAAGGACCTAACCTAGGAAAATATAATTGTCCCCTCTTTGCTCACACCTTTTCAGTCTCTCCGTACCCATTCTCTTGCTTCTGAAGCATAACAATCTGTAATCCAGGCTGGCAAAGACAGAATCTCCCTAGAGTGCTGGGGAGGAGGCAAAGCAGAATAGGCAAAGACCAAAATTCTCTTTGGATCTGGGATGGAGAGAAGGTGGCAATTCCTCACCTCACTGACTCTTGTACCTATGACATTAGCATGGCATACGGGACTTTTCCTATCATAGCTCTTGGTAAGAAAACATGTTCAAGTGTTTTGGACATTCTTTTGCCTTTGGACTAGAAGTTTGTTGAGTCCAGGCGCTTGTGCAGAGCTGTTTCTCCAGTATTTAGCCAAGTTCGTGGTCTTCAAATAGGCACTTGATCGTTGGCAGCATAAGTATTGTCATGCTCCAAAGGACAGTACCTCATGTGGTTGTAATGGCCATCAAATCAGACAATGCATGGGAAATGATAATAATTCTAAGCACCCACAAATATAACATCTTAGTTTGCAAAACAAATTTTTTTAGAGAAGCAAAACGTGAGTAGGATACCACCTGAACTTTCTACTGGTGTTAGAGACACTTGCTCTGAACAAGAAATGAGAAGAGTGATTCCAATGAAATACGACTATAAACAGACTGAATTCAAAATTTTAGTGGTTCTTATCATGCCTCATGCAGATTCCCAATTTCAACATATGGCGTTTAAATGAGTGACAAAAGATGAGATCTTTTATGACTAAACACGTATAACAGTGTATATTTTAAGTCTTATCTTCTCATGACTCTCTTTCATACAAGTTTGTTTTTATTGGACCACCAGCAGCAAATTCCTGCAATTTTATAGCCATGTGACATTGTTGTCATTGCTTTCAGCACAGGCATCTGTTAGTAAAGAGACTAAAAGTATTCTCTTATGAGTCACTAAAATGCACTTGCCAAAACCAATTAAACTGGTGCCAAATATGACAAGTCACCAGAAGACTTTTAACAATTTACAATGTTTTTGCTGGGGAAGGGAAATAAAGAAGAGAGAGGTAAATTTGCATAAACTTCCCCCCTCCCACCCGTGAGCTTCGAAAGTTATAGTCACTGGAAGTTAGTAATGCTGAATGTCTATGTCTTCTGGTGTTTTTTACACTACAGACAAGAGATGGTAAGATTTTTGGTGCTTGGCCTTCTCTGTCTCCATAGCACAAAAAATTGCCTTGTTCTTCCTGAGCTGGAAATACTAACCAAACATGAATAAACAAAATATAAAAGAAGCAATGTAGGATTTTAGGTTTCTGAATAATCAAGGGTTGGCCATATACTTAACAGGCAATAAGGCAAACTAGCAGTGAAATTCTGTGTATGAATGAGCCTGCCCATCGGAATAAAGACCTAGGATAGAGTTAAGGGGACCAACAGGGGAGGTATGTTGCTATCCTCACCTTACCAAGTTCAAGAGAAGTAACTAGTTGGCAAGACTTTTAGGAAATGGGACATCTCCCTAAATGTAAGTCTTAAAGGAAACAGTATAAATTTATCGTAATTTGGAATGTAAAAAATAAGAAGACTACTTGATTGTGTATCTTCTCACTGAGATCTTTGCAGACTCATCAAGTAGAGAATTGGGGCAGTTATTTCAGCAAAATTGGGGCTTTAATATTATATTTTCCAAAAATATTCTAAAAATAGAGGGAAACATACACTTAGTTTGAATAATCAATGCCTCACTCGTAATTTTCTTTTACCAGTGAAAGCACAACTTTCCTCACTGGTTTTCAGGTAGTTCACATGGAAGAAGTCATGTCTCTAAAAAGTAAACTCTTCTAAGAAAGATGAAATACTTTGTTTTGTAAATAAAATATTAACATCCATAGTTCTGATGGTCCCATAAAAAATGCAAAATAAGTGATGACTCCTAGTTTCAAGAGTTTACATATGAGGGACTAAGCCCATAAGAAATGATTAATATTTTATTATTATCTTTACTACATTATTATATAGAAACCCAGAAATTCACATATTAAGGACTCATTTGATGTGTGATAAATGTTAGTTACTCTAGGAATTTTTGTTAGGGAGCAAAGAGGTAATAATGTTTTAATTTAAAACATTATTTTTTAAAATAAATGTCAATAAAAGGTTATTTCCTTATTCATTGGTTACCTTCAAATAAAGCAAGACCTTAACTTTGTAGTACCATGTTCGCATATAGCACGTTGAAATTAAAAAATCCACATCAAAGAACAAGACAAACAAATGAGAAAGAAAAACTCATAGACACAGACAATAATTTAGTGGTTACCAGAGGGTAAGGGGGTGGGGGGTGGGTGATGAGGGTAAAGGGGATCAAATATATGGTGATGGAAGGAGAACTGACTCTGGATGGTGAACACACAATGGGATTTATAGACGATGTAATACAGAATTGTACACCTGAAATCTATGTAAATTTACTAACAATTGTCACCCCAATAAATTTAATAAAAAAAAATCCACATCAGATTTCAAAATATTTATTCTTAATTTCTCTTTGGCAAATACATTATGCCATATCCATAAAAAATAGAATCTCTTCAGTCATTAAAATGATGCCATAGAAAATTCTTTATGGCATGAAAGCATATTCATGATGTATTGTTGCGGGGGGAAAAAACCACATTATGACAGAATAAACAATATTATTACACACACGAAAAAGAAATTGATATTTATCAAAATGTTAACAAAGGTTATACTTACAGATTAACTACGGATACTGTTGATTTTCTTTCCAGTATTTATTTTCCCCATTTTCCTTTAGAATAGCTTGCTTCTTTGGTTTGGATATCTTTCCAAGCTCCACTTATTTATGGGTCTCAGGGGCAACTGACCACCTCCAAGCTCCAAAGGCCCCGAAAGCAGTGTCATCCCCTGTGTAAGAACTGGTTAAGAAGTGGGCTTGTTCCCCAGTCTGGCCAAAAGGATTTGAGCAGTCCAATAGGAAGTTTTTACAAGAAAACTTTCTCACTTTTGAAAGAGATGATGAAGTCTCTCTCCTTCCTTTCAACATAGTTATGCCTGGATGTGACACCTTGAGCTACTGTTGCCATCATCTTGTCACAAGACTGGTGATAAAACCACACTGAAGATGGCTGATCAGTGAGAGAAAAAGAATCTGGATTTTTAATGATATCAATGAACCATTGAATAAACCAGCCCTGAAACACACCCTCCCTTGGACTTCCTATTATGTCAGGAAATAATAGTTTGTGTTGTTTAAACCAGGGTTTCTTTTTCTGGAGCTAAAACCCACAAACAGATATCATGGATAATTTTAATTTCCTCTTTTTTGCTTATATGAGTTTTCAAAATCCCTTTTCATGAGAATGTATTTCTTTTGTAACATGAAATAAAACACTAAAATTATTTCTTGAGTATAAGGGGGAAATAAGAAAAAAATGAATTTTCATCTTCTAGCCAGTGAGGTACGTGTTTCCATTTCTAGTAAAAAAAATCAGCTGAATTCTTTTATTTTATTGCTCCCAAAAATAGGAGAGGAAAAAAAAAAAAGAACTTCCAGTTAACCGAAGCCACACAGGAACATTTTGCAAGGCTAATGGCAGTCTTGCCAAATGAGGGTCTCCTGTCATCTCCAATGAGGTTTCAAGGTCCACGTGAAGCACTGAAACGCAGAAGCCACCTTGTCAGGGGCTCTCAAGATTCAACTATGTTTTATGGAGTATGTGTCAGGAACAATGTGACTCTCACATTTATTTATATAGTTAAATTTCTTTAAAAGATCGTCTGCACTCATCAGCTCTGGTTCCTAACCCCCCATCACTTTTGAACTCACTGTGATCTGGAATCTGGCCCCATCTCTCCACTCTTAGTTTCCAAGACCTCAGATGATCTTATTACTGAATTCAATGGATTCTTTTCAATTACTGTCTCATTTATTGTATCTGTGGCATTTTTGTCCCCTTACTATCTTTTGAAACTCTTTTTTCCTTTGATTTCCTAGACTCTTGGTTTCCCTCACTTTTCTGTCTGTTCCTAAGGCTTCAGGCTTCTCTTGTTCTGCCTCATCCCTCAGAGGTTGGAATTCCCAAGGGTTTTCCCTTCTCTGTTCTCTTTTCAGTGGAGAAAATCCTCTTGATCAGTACTGGCCAATAGAAATCTCTGCAATAAAGGAAATGTTCTATGTCTGTGCTGTCCAATATGACAGCCATTAGCTACTTATACCTATGTAGGAATTGAAATGTGGATAGTACAACTGATTGTCTGAGTTTTAAATTGTATTTAATTTTAACTAATTTAAATTTAAATGGCCGCACGTGACTAGTGGCTATCTTTTTGGACAGTGTAGCTGTCCTAGATGAGGAGGAGGTTTACCTGTAGGGTTAGCTACCCTCCTGGTTTATCTGGGGTTGAGGGATAACCCACATGAGGTTTTCAGTGCTGAAATCAGGAAAGACCCACGCAAACCGGCATAGATGGTTACCCCACTTACGTTATAAGACGACAATAGAATGAGGTTAGAAATGGTAAGTGAAGGAAACTATACTCACTTCCCAGAAGTGGTTGAGTTAGAGGTGGGTGCACATGTAGGCAGGGCCACACAAGTTTCTGGGGAGTGGGGTCAGAGTGTGAACAAAAGAGCCAGCAGAATGTCAATAAAATGTTATACAACAGGCATTAGCATCCCCTTCACAGGATGCCCTCATACTTTTAGTATTAAATAAACTGTAGCATTTATTTAATACTAGTGGATTTTTTTCATAGAAACAGGCCCAAGGAAGAATCAAGAAGGCAGCAAACTCAGAGGAAGAGACTGGAAAACCCACAAGGAATAAATTTTCAGAAACTAGGAAGGACGTTTCATTATTTCTTGTTGTGAGAAAAGGTTTGGGACTTGTTTACCTTACCTTTACCTTACCTTCTCTTACCTTAAGCTGTAAGGGGCAGAGAAGGTTCAGGTGACATGTACGATCATCTTATCATGACGTACTGGCCCCTGATGCTTTCTCCTCTACCTCCAGCTCTAGCCATATGTGGGGACAGAGCCCCAGAAAGCAGTTTCCAGGCTCTCGACCTCATGTGGAGAGGTACTGGCTCAGATAGTGGATGGCCGTCAGCTGTGGCTGGTTGGCCATCAGCTGTAGCCATTATGCCATTGGTCACTGATATAACTGCCGCGGTTACGGAGGGGAGCCGAGGAGAGTGAAGGAGGAGACTGAAGGAGAGTAAGGAGAGTCGAGGACAGTTGGTCGGTTGGCAGCAAAGCGGACAGCAGATCGCACGTCGTCTAAACTCAGCCTCCAGTGAGACCATAGTGGTATGACTTCCCTACCTATGGCTCCGTGGGTGTTCCTTTTTGGCCTCACCATGTCCTGTGTTCTTATGTGTGGAGCGGGAACAGAGACCCCGCAGGCCGCCCCGCTGGACACCCCGCACGACACCATACCTCCCACCGTTCCTTTGAAACTGATGCTCTGGCCATGTTGAAGGACATAGCTCCCCAGTGGCACCTGCTTCCTCCTTCTCACCTCATGCCTCTTTTTCCCACAAGTGTTGATGCTAAGAGCATTGCTCTTGCCTCCCGCTACTAAGACAAGTTCTACAAGAGGGATTTGACTATGAGGAAGTCAATGTTTTAATAATTTGGGAAGTTTGAAATGAAAAAAAAAAATAGGCCCAATCAAAACAACTCATCCCAGGGGCTACTCAAATCTTCCCACCCAAAGTACTTTCTACCCAGGGCACCTTAAACACAGGTGAGAGCAAACAGGAATCTGGGGGTAGCAGTTCTTTTGTAGTTTGTATTTCATCTTAAAAACTCATGCAGATTTTCTCTTCTATGACACAAAATATTCATGCTATTTCAGCTGAAAATACTTATTTTGTATAATAATCAGTTCATTCATTTTAGCTTTTCCCTCAATTTTTGAGTAAAATTGACACCATAGGAAAATATGCAGTGTTGATCCCAGGGCTTCTTTTGCCACCATTATAAAACCCCTTAATTCTTAAGGAGGATTGATCTCCTAATTTGAGAGATCCAAATAGGTTTGCGCATTTTACTGTAAATTTTTACCCAGGTTGTGATTGTTTGCAGGTTCCTAAAGGATAAGAATCCTCTTGGTAAATCTCCATCACCCTCATGGACAGTTGGGTGGCTCCTGGTAAGTAGTTGATGATTGACTGATTTAGAACTTCAATAAAAATAAAGTGTAACAAAACTTGTTGGTTATTATTCAGGTATCTTTAAAAACTCTTACGCATGTAACAAAAGTGTATTGTGTACATCAATACCGATTATTAATTTGTCAACAGAAGACCCTGTGAATATCATTAAACTGCCAGGCTTGGAACTCTGGAGGCATCCTTGCCTGCTCTGGCAATGCCCGATTCTCTTAGAACCCCAAGGCCTGAGACCCTCCACATCAAATAGGCACCCCCAGGAAACATTACCTCTGGACACCCCTCTGGTAAATTCTGCTGGGGGGATTTATGAAATAGATCCCCACAGTGTAGCTTGGAGGAGATTGAATTTGAATACATTAAAATTACTGTAAAAAATACTTTAGGTTAACTTTTTTATTTTCATAAACTTATCATTTTGGAATAATTTTAGATGTATAGAAAAGTTACAGAGATAGTGCAGAGAGCCCCCAAATATCCTTCACCCAGTTTCCTCTAATATTAACATCTTACATCACTACAGACAGGCAGATTAACTTAAGACAAAAATAGAACTTTTTAAAGGGCATAGAGAAAAATCTGTAGCAGGGAGAAAATAAGTATTTTTTTTCCTATGAGTTGAACCTAGGAAAACGTAAAAATGTAGCACCTTTCCAAGCCTAACTTTTCAGCCTTTAGCAGGTCATAACCAGGTGAACTAGAGCAATGCTTCTCAGATTTCACTGTGCACATGAAACACCTGAGCGTCTTCTTAACACAGATTCCATTTCATCAGTTCTGGGCTGCAGCTGCAGCTGCTCAACCAACTTTCCGTGGAAGCTGATGCTGAAAGCCGTGGACCACACTGCAAAGATCACGGACCTAGAGACGTGCGTCCAATAAGATGTTCTGTGATGATGGAAATGTTCTGCAACCTGCACTGTCCAATGTGACAGCTGGCAGCCACATGTGGCTACTGACCATTTGCAATATGGCTAGTGCCTCTGGAACTGGATGTTTCGTTTTAACTAATTCAATTTTAAGTAGCCACAGGTGGCTACTGACTAGCATATTGGACAGCACCTAATTAGAGCATTTCGTAACCAAAAATATTCTCCTTCATTCTGAAAGGTCTAGGTTTTTAAATACTTCCAAAAGTTTGAAGGGAAAAAGAGAGAAGGAGACAGAGAAAGGGTGAGGGAGATCTATTTGCATGCATTGCACATGATGATATGCAACAAACCTCAAAGCAGAGATGCTGGTTAAGATCTGGATAGGCAGTGACAGGGCCTCCACATTACCACCTATGCCAAGTGAATCAAAGATGCCTCGTTTCACAAGCAGGGAGACTGAGCAGACATCCAACGACAAAATTATCTTTCTCTTCAAATGAGGATGCTACAAAGCGCTGATCTCAATTGGGCTCTCCCCTTTGTCCTGTGTGGGGAGGGGAACCCCTGAAGATATATTTCCAGCTGAACCGGGGCTCATTATGCAGTGACCTGTGGAGGAGAATTTTGTTCAGCAGCAGAGACAAAGTAGGCACACCAGCCAAAGCATAACTGTCCACCTGTCTCTCTATGAATGTCTTTTGAGTCCCTTTTTGCCTCCAGCTAAATCATGGCAGCAGTTGAAGCTTGGAAGACCTCTATCCACCGAATGAAGGTCCAGATCCAGTCTCAGACACACCTCTTTGCATCTACTTCCCACACATTGGATGCCAAAAGCTGACGTCAGTCAGTCTCATGCCTATTTCCGACCCCTTCTGCTTTTTTATTTGAATCAAGTCTCCAAGAATAATACGTTAAGTATTCTGTTCCTGAACACTTTGTGATCTGAAAACCTAGACCCTTGCAAGGAAGATTCTCTGGTGTCACTAACACCATTAAACCTGCCTTTCATGTGTGTCTTTACAGTAGGTCATAGCAAGTTGGACATTCCCCAGGGCTTCAGCCATTCTTTGCCAAGAGCAAGAGAAGGCGACAGGATCTAAAGCTATTAAGTGTGTGGTGGAAGGTTGAAGGGTTCGAGAGAGTTCTGGCTGAGTGTGAACACCCAAGACATTCCACAATGATGATATCCCTTGGAAGGAGGATCTGGGTCTTACATTTTTACTTTAAGCATTCTCTACAATTTCAAGATTGGTTCTACTCTAGACAATGCCTTACAGTAAGTTGAGCCCTAATTATGTGCCAGCCATTGTTTCTGGTTGCTGGGATATTAACAGTGAACTAAGCAGATAAAACTTCCTTTTCTCACAGACCTCTGATTACATACCCTTCAAAAATTAGGAGAATTATGAAATATAATTCATATAGAATTACTAATAAATTATCATTTCAGAATGGGACAATTTGATTCCAATTTGGAACAACATCATCTTTCTGATAACTAGTTCAGAATGTTAATGTTTATTTTTGCCAAAGGACAAATGAACATTTCCTATAAGAACTGGAAAAGAAAAAAAGCTACCATTTATTGAGCATTTCTATGTGCCAGGAGCTAAACTAAGTAACTTTACATAAATTATCTCATTTCATCCTCATAACAATTCCATGAATTAGGTGCTGTATTATCCTCAGCTTACAGATGAAGAGTAATAATACTGGGTGAATAATAAACCACTGAATTTATGGTTCCAACAGCAGGAGCCAAACCCAGACTGAGAGCACAGAGTCTCTTCTGCAGTGTAGGAAATACTCTTCATTTTCCTGGGGGAAGTAAAGTACACAGGGAAGGGGTCTGTTCAGGATTTGAATGCAGCAGGATTTGAAAATAAGAAGAGAAAGAGAACCAGCTAGAATGAAAGCCTGGAATTCACCGCCATCGTTGCTTGGTGAGAGGTTTTGGTAATTTCTTAGTCATCAGCCAGAAAGTAAGCCATGCTGACTTCCACTGACAGCCAAGTGACAGGGTTTGAGGGGGTGAAGCAGCTTCACGACAGAGTGGAAGGAAAGAAAGAATCTATTACTTGGTGACGAGTACAGAAGTCCAGCCTACCTTTGGACTTCTCATTATGTAAGATAATACATTTTCTCAGTGCCTCGGGCAGTATGAATTGAAGTTTTATGTTGTTACTTGAAGCTCCAAAGTCCTAACCGACACAGTGACACTGCCTTAAGAGGCTGCAAGCCATGCGTCCTAGCCAGGGCCAGATGCAAGAGAAGGCTGCATTCTGAAGGGCCTGGGCATCAGTGACAGTCGAGGAAGGTCCAGCCGAGGAAGACCATGGGGTCTCACCAAACCAGGATAGCAAACCACGGATTACCCGGCAGAACTCCAGGACAGCAGCTCAAAGATGTCAGAGGCCAGGCAACGCAGCTGCATGCAAATGGCAGCAACTGTAACCCCAGGGCAGCTCCCAAGCTGAGGCTCCTCCCTTTCCCCCATTTCCACACACCCAGGTAACCTCTGCGGAAGAGCAAGGAGAGGAAGAGGATATATGAAAGGCCAAATCACCTACCTACCCCTTAAGAAAATATTTAAATGAGAAGAAACTGAAATACAAAAATTTGGCAAACAGGTAGTTCCCACCACCTCCATCCTTTACCTGCAACCCATCCTTCCAGCCACCCAGCAAGGTGAGGAATTGCAAGGAAGACTGGATCCCTTTAGAAAATAAAGAGGCTGTATCTCTTTTTGTTCATCTGAAACTGTGTACATTTGAGCCCCACAATATGAGACCTACAGAAGTCACAAGAATGCAGCGGGATTTGAAAATAAGCAACGTAATTCTGAACTCTTGTTGGTGGCCACTGTTCTATTCTGTAGAGGATGCAATTCTCTGGCCTACGTGCTGCCCTTTTGCCCTATGGGGTGTCGTGGCAGGCATCATTGATTTATCCTTTATCCTTCTGAGCCTTCTCCACACAGTGGAGAAGGAAACTAGAGTTAGAAAATAAGTGGAAAACCATTTGCAAAAAGCAATTTGATGAACATCAGGAATCAAGATTCTTACTGCCATTTCTTGTTAGAAGGCTCCAAAACTCCAAAACTGAAGGATACCAGTGCTGCTCCAATGCAGGGGGAAAAATCTGTGTAACTCAGAGCTTTGCTTAAAGAACCTGGATTTTCATACCAGCTTTTATCCCAGCAATGAGCAGGCCTTTTTATTCCTTCTTCCTCCTGCCTCCCATTAGGCATCATAAATCACACAGGATAGGCTCTTCTCCAGGGCTTTTCAACTGGCTCCAGAACCATACGTAACACCGCTGTTTTTAAGACACCTCACTGCAGCCAAAGTTCAGCCTTCTGGTGTGGGCTTTCTTTGACTTTCAGTGTGGTTGAACATCTGACAACCATTTGGTGGAATAAGTGAAGGGATTAGAGCAAGAAACACAACCTTTTGTTGACTTTTCTGCTGATCCATTGGAAATTCATTTAGGCCCACACAAGCTTGCCGATTCTTCCTTTAATATTAAAAATGTAATTTCTGCAGATGCCAGTTCCAATCTCTGATCAGACTGGATGGACAGATGGCTGTCAATACAGGATTGCTAAAGGGGAGTCCTCTCTCACACTTGTCTTTGTCTTACCACCTTTGAAAATTATCCCAGCATTCTTGAGGAAGTGCCAAGTGGATGGCCTCAGCCAATGATGTCATTTCTTCACCACCAGGCTGGAATGCTTTGCCAGGCTGCTGTGTCACAGCACAAAAAGCCACCATGCCCAAGGAAGCAGTCGCAGGAGTACCTCCAGGCAGGCTCAGTTCCAAGGGAGTTTGAGTCAACCAAACCCAGAGCTCTGAACTGTCTGCACTGTGAGCATTCCACCACAATTGGTTTCTTTCCCTCCCCTTACAGTCTCTGATGAAATCTGCAGAACTTCTGCCACCAAACTGCCAAGTTGCTGCGCACATTAAATCTGAAATTTTTAATAAATCTCTTGGCCCTTCTCTAACTCTGAAAGCTGCACATGAAACTACGTAGTGTAAGCTCTGGGAGAATTTCCCACTCAAAGCCACCTCAGAGCCAGGCGTGAAGATGGAGTCAAGAGCATGGCTTTGATAGCAGACAGGCCTGAGCTAGACTCTCAGCTCTGTCGCTTCTTACCGTGGGTCCTCGGACAGCTTTCTTAAGCTTTTGGAGCCTCAGTTTCCACATCTCTAAGAAGCAGCGTAGTAAAACCTTCTGCTTGGGTTTTTAGGATAACTGAGAATAATTAGGGGAACAAATCTCTTTTCACGGTTCTTTGCTTCCCTCTTCGCCGGCCCTCCCCGCACACGTACGTATGGCTGGAAAACCCCGCATCGTTTCCCTGTCGTTACTTTGTGGTTGGGAAGTAGAGGTTGCTGTGGGGTGAAGAGGATATGTTTGCAGGAAAACAGGAAACAGAACCTCAACCTCTTGAGCCTACTCGGGGCATAGCAATAAATAACCACCTGCTTCTTAAATCCAGGAGCCTCTGAAGAGTGGGAACTTTTCACAGAGCTGAGCTTTTCACAGAGCTGCCCTAGCAGAGGGCACCTCCCGTCCTGGGGCAGTGGCGGCTGGCTTGGCTATGCGGTGGCCTCGGGGAAATCTAAAACCGGGTGTGCTATCGAGTTCTGCTCTGGGATTTTCACACAGGCCTAGTAACTACCGACCTGGGAGCCAGCTGAACCGCTGACCTCAGCAGTGCAGAAGCTCAGGTCGCGTTACCGCCTCCCAAGCTCTCCCGCACTGCTGCTGCTTGAACTTGTGCATGGGCACCAACTTGGGCAGGTCCCTGTCGGTCTGCACTGTGATGGTGGTCCTGGCTGAATGCCCCCTAGCTTCCAAGGGAGGGCAGTGAAGAGAACAAGGAAAGGCAAAGTTAAAAAAAAATAAATACATAAAACAATTAGTTGATCCCTAAGTAGATTTTCAGTGTCCTTGTCATCTTGTTTAAGGAGTACATATATTTAAAACCTTGGAATTGCAGAGATTCAATTAAGTGGCAGAGTGAGTGGATGGCAACTGCTGGGACGCCAGTCCATGGTACCATGCATAGGTCCTGGGCTCACAGATGCTAAGTGCTGACAAAGGAGAGGAGAGCTGTATGATATAGGCCAGCTTCTCATTATCCAGATGATAAAACTAAGACTCAAAGAGCTGAATCAGTTGGGAGTGGAGCTTGGGACCCAACGGTCCTGCTTCTCTCTCCTGGTCCCTTCCCACCAGCATTTCCCCAAGTGCACACCATCAAGTATGTACTCCTGGTGAGGATGACGATAGCTGTTCTCAAACATGGACTCTTCACATTAACTCTGCCTCTTGAAATAAACAGTGCGTAAAAGGAGGACCGGCGATTCAGAAACTACTAATGGGATCTGCCACACACTGGGAAACGCTGGAGTAAACAAAAGGAAAGAGTTGCTTCTTTAGCTATTCCCAACCACTGGTGGCTCAAACCATATAAGGACTGTGTTGACATTAGCAAGAAGTATGGCGGCGGTGGGCAGCTCATGGGTAAGCTGGCCTGCTCCACAGCACCATGCGCTAGATTGGAGTCTTCTGTCTGAATTCTCATGGTCCTACCTCATTGTCACAAGACAGCGGCCACAGCTCCAGATATCATATTCTCTCCCTAAAGCTTCGGCTAAAGCAGAAAGCAAGGAGGTGTCAAAAAGGAAACACATTCTCGCTGGTCTCGCTTTTTATTCCCAGAAGCCCCCAAAGACCTCAGCCTCTTACTAAGTCTCATTGGTCGGAAGAACTGAGTCACATGCCCACTCTTTACTCTTCTCTAGCAAAGGAGATTACATGTCCTATGATTGCCATAGAAATATTGTGATTCAGTCCCTGTGGCCAGGCCCATTATCTCTTGAACAAAATCTCAGTTTTGGTGGCAAAAAAAAGAGGAATGGCCATTCAGAAGCTACTAATACGATCTGCCATGAGAGATTTCTCTACTCCAAAACTTCTGAAAGGTTTTCTATGTGAATGTACATAGAACTTATCTCAAGAGACAAAGTTAATGTACAGTTTTCCAAACTTATCTGACCATAGAACCCCTGTCACCGAGCATCTCATGAGACTTGCGTTCTGTGGAACACACTTTGGGAAACACTGTCCAATGTGTCTCCTCAGCATTTCCCTTCTTATTTTGCATGACATCATTTTCAGACTAGACCGAAACCTTCTCTTCAGCCTTGAGTAAATACAATTTTCAGAAATTTAGATCTTCTCGGTGTTTTTATAAGTCACT
Organism: Rhinolophus hipposideros; assembly: GCF_964194185.1. Taxonomy (NCBI): domain Eukaryota; kingdom Metazoa; phylum Chordata; class Mammalia; order Chiroptera; family Rhinolophidae; genus Rhinolophus; species Rhinolophus hipposideros. The sequence continues at coordinate 7,983,986 of NC_138057.1, read as the reverse complement.
CCCTGTCCAAGTCAAACCTGCACTCAGAATGGCAATTTTTCTCTCTCTGCCAAAAGCCTCACGTGTAGACACTTAACCTGAAATGTTTTCAGTCCCCACAAAACTCTTCAAAAGTTAAAAAAAAAAAAAAGAAAAGAAAAAAAGGCACAATGAAGTCCCAAACCTAAATTCCAGCAGCTATGCTAAAATGTTCTAGCAATTCCATCCACCTGTGAATACCACGTTCACCCTAGTGTATGTTCCATATGTCTCAGCCTTTTCTCTCTAACAGACTAGAAGTTTACATTGATTAGGCACTGTTACAGTTGCCACTTACCAAGCAGCACCCGGGAACAGGGCTAAGCATTTTACCTGCATTAGTTCCATTCTGACGCTAAACTGAGCCAGGTAGTACTATCATCTCCAATTTTACAGGTGAGAACACTGAGTTTGGGGAGCCCAAACCCAGGTCTACCTGACGCTCCAGAACCGATGCTCATTGGAAAGGCTGCTGGCTTCCTGGAAAGATTACCTGCCAGCTGTTGGCAGAGATTTAGGGTAAAACCTTTTCTATTCAGAAGTGAACCTGGGCTCACCAGCTCCCTTCACGAAGCTATAACAACATGATTAGTAAATATTGCTTATTGCCTTGTAGAACTTCTTTATTTTTTAAGGCTGGACTTGGTACAAATTGCAAAAAGTGTAACTAAGATTTCCCTGAGGAGATTTGGTGTTCGTGTATGCATGTATATTAGGTGGGTGTAACCCCACTCTCCCCCTATTAGGTAAAAGCAGCTTAAAACTTACATTAAGGACAGTCTTTAAAAAAAAAAAAAAAAAAAAAGTATTTCTAAAAGGGAAGCTTGTCTGATGTTTGCAAACCAGCAGAGCACCTATCCCATGTATTAATAAAATAAAAATATGTAAAGCCAACATTTTTTGAACATCTCCTATATGGGAGACACGGTGCTATGTGCTTTACATATTTTGTTTTTTAAGTTCTTAAAACCATCTTGCTCCAAATTTAATAAATTTCAAGAAGTGAATTAGCAAGGTGAAATCACAAAGCTAGATGTGGTGGCAAGTGCAGAGTTGGGAAATACAGAAGGATTACAGGCGAAGGAGTCTAGGTCCTAGCCGCCAAGGCCACCCTCCACCTTCTCCTGCCAGGTATCTCAAGGCACTCTCAAGGCACTGGCCAGCTGCTGAGGAGGTGCCAAGACACAAGGTTTGGACAGTGATGCTGCAGCCCCTTCAGCTTGGGTGTAGGACTGAGCAGAATCAGTCTGGCCTGTACCTTCAGGCCGAGGCGCAGGGAGCTGGAGGGCAACGCTTGGACCCTACATTCCCCATCTGAACACAAGGGTTGTGATTGCTGCTTGTGTAATCAGCTGACCAGGAACTTGTCTTTGAATTAGCAATGCTTACAAATCATTGCGAGCTCCTTGGAGAGGTGCTGGTCAACTCAAAGCATGTTTGACTATTACTCTTCTTGCTTTTATACAACCTATATTATTAAAATATAGTCTGAAATGTCCACTTGAATTGAAAAATCATTGAAAATGCCCATTGTCTTGATTTCTGGAGCAGCTTCGTCTGTGCCACAAAATCTCTTTGAAAAAAAAAAAAAAAAGCCAGAAAGTAAATTCAACTCCATGTGGTGAAATAAAAGAGAACGTCTCTTTCACATGATCATGCTTAGGCTTGGCTGCTTTTAAGATGTTTCAAGGGATTTTCTTTCTTTCTTTTTTTTCCTCTTCCCAAACTACCTTCTTTGTTTAGGGACCCTATTTGCCCTCCTGCCTTTTCTACAGTGGCACTTATTGCTTTGCCAGAGACCGACTGAATGTGAGGACACAAAGGGACAATGAGACTTGTTACCCGAGGCAAGAAGCCACCTGCATGCATTTAGAGAGGCTCCTTCTCATATGTCTTGCCAGTTTGTACCAAAGGCATTAACAGAAGGGCCACCGCCCAGCTCTTTTACTCAGGGTAGGTGAGGGAGGGGGTTATTGCCCTAATGCTCCCAAACTAGTGAGTTCTAGGGAAGCCAGAGGAAAATGTGCTATAATAAAAATAAAAATTATGATTTATTAATTCAGTCCTGTTCTACTACAAAGAAATCGCAGGACAATGTATCCCTCCTGATTTACATTAAATGTATCTGATTATAACCTATTTTTAGGCCGAATCCAGTGCTACTTCGGCCAGACTGCATTAAGTGGCCTTCCCAGTCCTTCCTCACTGGGAAGTCAAAGCAACATGAGCAATTCAAGATGTTTTGTTCCCAACGGGCAACGTCAGCTAAGAATATTGTAGACCCTTTTGTCTTCCAGCCTAACAATTGGCTTTGTTTTACCCTTTCATTCCTTATTTTCTCTCCTCTCCACTCCTTGCCAAATTCTACAGAAATAAAATTTGGAGATATTAGGCAGAAACACTGCACAAAGGCCACACACTAAATAATTAATAACCGCTGGCTTCAAAGGCAAAATATAAAGGAAAGGGTAGCAGGGGAAGTCTCAACATAATAAAAGACCATCTGGGCAGCGACAAGTTACCCCAAATCATATCACTTAGAGTAGGATAAAAGTAAACATTGGTTGTTGATTTGGAATAAATGAAGGAACTATTTATGCAAGAAACTAGGTTGCATCTGAGAGGAAAGACACACAGAAAGTCTGTGCAGTTTGCTCACTTCAGATTTTGCTAAGCATGAAACAACACCTGCAAGGACCAGTTGTGAGGCATTTGTGCATTGGGTACAGCAGGTGGAGGAGGAAGGTGTGTGCCCTGTAATGGCATGCTGCTTTCAGCATAAGACACCGCAGGGGAGAATGCTTCCAGCACAGGCCCTTCTGGCCCCTGGCCAAGGTGCCTAGTTACTGAATTACCAAAAGGACTCCTGATCAGGCAGCCTCTTCTAAAAGGTCAGCCATGGTATGACCCCCAAGGATGGGGTATCAGCAAGTCCCCATTGCAGTTTTCATTAGGAAGTTAAGTTGCTTCCCCAAAGATTGTGTTTAGGATCAATCAATGACCAGAGCCATTATTGTGTCTGGTTCATAGTAGGCATTTAATATTTGTTGAATGAATGAATGATCACAACTTCAGCCATGACCTACATGAGATTTAATCTTATGTTCCCAGTTATGCTGACTGTTCTAGAGAGCATGTATCTTAGAGATTGCCCTGTCTTCATCATTCTACAAGCTATAATATAGCTGCTACATGCCAAGTGACGCAAAGTAAAGAAGGAAGGGAGGAAGAGAGGAAAGGCAGAAAAAATATCTTTCCAAGTTGTTGAACAAAATATTGTGTTTAATTCCCCAGGCTAGGAAAGGGGGAGGGGAGCCTGCCCCAGCAGTCAATGCAGTGAGCTGGTCCGTGAGGCCAGGACTATCTCTTCCTCATAATCAGATAAGGGCAGAGCCTATGGGGAGAGACCCAAGAGGGCAATTTAAGCCTAAGTCACCGGTAGCCATATATTAAGACACAGGCATGGACCCAGACAGAGCCAGAAAGTCAAGGAAATGACTGAGTGGGGAGGAGGAGGGGTTGAGACTAAGCAGAAATAAATCAGAATAGGAAGAATGAGAGAAGTTCTGGACAAAACTTGAGGACTTAAGGAGAGGGATGGGAGAAACCAAGTTCTCAGGTCAAACATGCTGTGAATTTTAAAAATAGTTTAAAAAACAATAATTGATGTTTTTATATTCCCTAATGTTATTTTTTCTCAACATTTTATTATAAAAGTTTTCAAATACATAGAAGTTGAAAAATTGTACAGTTAACATACCCACTATCTAGATTTACAAGATCATTCCAGTATATTTGCTTTATCACCCATGGATTCATCCATCCATCCCTCTCTCCTTTCATCAATCCATTCAATTTTTTGATATTTTCATTCCCAGCATTTTCTTATGAAAACATAGCTCTATTATTAAGTGCTCATGATTTTCGTTATTATTTATATCAAGATGAGTATAGTTGGGATGTCTAATTGTCTCACAATATATATTCTCTTTTTCCATAGTAGTGGAATTTTTTATAAGTATATGAAAGTTTAATATAAACACTACATTTCCCAGCTTCCTTTGCAGCTAGGTGTAGCCATGTGACTAAGTTCTGATCAATAAACTGTGAAAGAAAGTGTCATGTGAGAGCTTCCAGCACCCTGCTGTAAGAGGCAGCATGCCAATGCCTATGCCCAGTTAGCCTGTCACCACAAGGATGTCACCGAGGATGTCACCACGAGGCTAAGGGCCTCAGCCTAGGGATGGCATTGTGGAGCTATGAGCTGGATGAATTCTGTGGCTCTGAGGACCTCATGAAGCAGAGCCATCACAACAGACCTGGCCTGCTTACTCCTGGACTAAATTTACATAAGAGGAAAATAGACATCTTTCTTGTTTACACTACTGTTATTTTGAGTGTTCTGCCACTTGCAACTAAACCTAATTCTAACTAATGCAACAAGACTTAAAAATCAGTACTGAGGGGCTTATCATGAAAAGCAAGTGATAACGCCTCCCCAGTCCCAGTTCAGCTCCCCAGAGGCAAACATTTTACCTCTTTTAAATGATTACTTCCACATCTCTAAATAATGTGTCCATCCTCATTTCTCCATTTATCTGTTATAGACACTATCAATTGACTTGAGCCCCTTATCTGTTTCTCCTTCATTCTTCCTGCCAATAGGGTATATCACTATTTTGGTTTCTCTAATATTTTTGTCTGTAAATGTAGTATTATTTGCACCATGACTTCTTTGTGCATCAACTAAAGATGAAATCTCTTGTTTCCCTGCTTTGTAAGGTGAGGTCATTAGCCCATCTACCTCTAAGCCTTTCTGTCATCTCAATCTCTCCTGTTTTTGTTTACATTGTCAATGCTGGTGGCGTTTACATGCTTGGACTGACAGCTTCACTTTGTGAGAGATGGGGTGGGACCGCCTTTATTCTTTTGGACCTTGAGATGCCAGAATATAAAAGGCTTTGCTCTGAGATACCAAATGCCACCTTTAGTTCCCTAATTTGGCTTTAGCCCTATGGCCTCCAATCTAGAACTCAGTCTATTGTAAGTATGTGTTTACATGTCTATCACATCCAGGCCCTTTATCCTTAGCAACACACAGATGTCTGGCACAAAAAGATATAATGACCTGCCAAAATGTGTGAGTGACAAGACTGAACTGGAGCCGAGGTAACTTACTTCAGATCCATTGCTCCTGGAGATTTCATGGTAAGTCAGTACCTGAGGAACAATATGACAGGCCCTCATTCTCCTGTAACACAATAAGCTATATTGCTTCTTGGCAGATCAAAATGAAGTTCGCACAGGCACATTTAGCATACTTCTCTTTCTCCAAGAGTCTTGGAGGCTCTAGCAACTCTGGTGGGCACCCTGGAAACACCATCCCTGTCTGAGCTGAATAACCACGTCTCTGTAATGTTAGGTTCAAGCTGAGAGCACAGAATGCACACCATTAATTCCTACTTGGTGGCTCACAGAGGAAGACTGTTGGAATCATGAGGTACTCCCCCAACGTGCTGTTGGTTCTGCACATGTTTTCTCTACCAAGAATAGATGAGGGTGCGAGAACACATGTTCAGAGGCATTTAGCTGGGAAAAATGGCAGCTCTGTCATGTGTATTCTTGGCACAAAAATTCAAACCATAATAAACATAAGAAGCACATACTTATAAGGATCACTTTTAGCATGGCACTATCATGTTGTCAAAAATGAAAATGGAGATGGGAACTATACAATTTTTTGAAAATATACTGATACGCCTTCCCTACATTGTTTCAGGCAAGTTCAAATCTGTCGAATTTCTTAGATTGCAGCTTTCAACAGCTCAGTTGGAGATCTCTGGATTGTAAATTTAGAGAGGATCATGAGTGGTGATTGCATTCACCCTTCTCATCCAAGGTGAGATAGCATCTAACCCACTTCAGGAAATCCTTAGTCCAATCCCACCTCTTTCCTTGTTGGTATTTTTACATCCAGACCATAGGCAGTAGTGATTAGTGGAAAGAGCTCATATAAGAAAGTAGAAACATGAGTATAAAGCCAGGGATGTGACCCCATAATGAATGAGCACATGATTCAAGCAGCAGAGAACAATCCCAGACAGAATCAGGCTGTCCCAGAAAAGGCACTGAGGTGAAACTGTGCCACTCCCCAAATCGTACTTCTTTTTGACAATCCCACGTGCTCAGCATGTCCAACATTCCACAGCCACCTGCATGAACCCAGCACCTCTTACCACACGGCCATCTTTACAACCACCCAGCCCACAAGGTCTTCAGTGCTCAGTGACTCGGTTCCCTAGGTCATCAGCTGTCATTCCTGCCTTCTCTTTACCAATTCTCCCTTATTTGGCCAAAACTGTGTTTACCTGCTGTATGATCTACTATATTGCTATCTCTCCTAAGCTACACCCTAGACTACCAGTTGTCACCCCAGCATCTTCTCCTTCTTCCTACAGTAATGGAATCCCCAAGTGTTAGCTGGTTACATGGTAACTTAGCATTAAGACTACATCTCCCAGTCTTCCATTCTAGCTATGGTCACGTGACTAAGTTGTGATAAGAATGTGTGGGATTTCTAGGCCATATCCCTAAAGGGAGTGGTTGTGCCTTCCCCTCACCCTTTTCTCCTTCCTGCTGTCTGGAAGGCAAAGCCATCACATGTGTCAGGGCACCAAATGGACCAGATGAACACCCTAGGGGAAAGGCAGAGGGCCTGACTTCCAGACAACATCTGGCCACTGCTACAGCCCTGCATTGCCTACCTAATCCTTGAGTAAGACAGAAATAAACTCCAATCTTGCTTCAGCCACTATATTTTTGAGTCTCTTTGCTATTGCTGTCTATCTTGTATCTGACTGCAGCACTACTCTAGGTCATTTTTACCATATTTCCAACCGATTCCAAAGGCCAAAGCTCTGCTCCCACAGCCTTACCTCTCCACTGAAGCCTTCCTCCACTCCCCTCATTTAAGTCCTAACTTTCCCTATGTTCACTTGCATACTGCAGTTGAGTTCTCAGAACTAGAGAGCTAGTGGGTAGTACTTGATCAGGGAAGTAGTTCCTCATTAAAGAGAACCAAAGGTATGTTTGCATTCATAGAAGGTATTCAGTAAATGCTTGTCAAATGAAGGCATGACCAATAGGAGGTCTTCCCACTAAAGGGAAAGGACGTAGTTCATTGGAATTTTGTCCCTCAAATTCTTTAAAACAATTATCATCATCGTCTTACCTTCAGTCAACCTGCTAGATACAGTACTAGCAAGCAATTTGCATGCATTGTCTTTTAGTCTCACAAGAACGCTATAAAGTATGTATGTATGTATTATTATTATACTCATTTTACAAATGAGGAAACTGGGATCAGACAAGCTAACTAACGGTCTCAGACAAGCTAAGTGACAGAGACAGACTCAAAGCTGTGCCTGTCTTGTTCCAATGCCGCCTACACCCTTAACCATTGTGCTAACTGTGATGTTTTACGATAAAGAAATAGGTACGTGAAGAACGAGTTGCTGTAGCACTTACTGTTCATATTTGCTGCACTGGAAAGTCCCCCCAAAACCTGAGCCCTCGAGAAAGCACCTGGGGCATGTGAAGCAGATTGATCGTGTAAAGATCATCTGTTATCTGAGAACGAATGACCCAGATATCCAGGGTTCTGGGTATCTAACTTCCAGAAACACTTAATACCTCTTTCGAATTATTTTTTAAAGCACAATAACTCACATTTGTGTAGCAATTTATGGTGAATAAAAGCTCTTATAAACTCGAGATCATTTGACTCATAAAGCCACCTTCTAGGGTAATTGGGCAGATAAAATTATTCTTCCCATTCTCCAGAGAAGGAAACTGAGAGCCAGAGAGATTGTGACCGCGCTGATAAATGGCTGAGCAGTGGTCTGAACACAGGATTTCCGTGTCCTTCTCGTGCCACGCTCCTCTTCCTTAACATCTTCATCTCTTCGGTTTCTCACCCACCCCGTTTCTCAAACCAAGCTACAGACAAATTGTGACAAATGAGTCTTTACAGATGGCAAAACAATAATGCGAAGTTTTGAAATATAATTTTGAATATTTTAAAAGGCATCTATAGTTCTGTTAGCTAGGAAAGCTGTAGAAAACACGAGGGTTTCATGGTTTGAATTTAGCTGAGGCTGGGAAAAATGCCATGGATGGCTTTCACTTCAGGTGGCCAAGCTGCCTACTTTTTTCTAGTACCTTTGGGAGTTGGCCCATGTCCACATGTGAAAAACCATTTTGAGACCTGAGAAATCAACTGCTTGTCCACCTCCGCAGAGAACAGGATCCCTTAGACCAAGGCGAGGGAAACCACAGCGCAGGAAGGCTGCGTGTTCTGCCACCAACGAGGGCCTTGTGCTGGGCACCCAAAGAACGCTAGTTTCTATAGGTGCCAACGCATGTGAAATGCCCTTTTATTTCTCACTGTTCACATGCCGTGTTTCCCCGAGAGTAAGACCTACCCGGACAATCAGCTCTAATGCATCTTTTGGAGCAAAAATTAATACAAGACCTGGTATATATTATATTATATTATATTATATTATATTATATTATATTATATTATATTATATTATATTATATTATATTATATTATATTATATTATATGGTTTGATTTGATATATGATATTATATTATATTACGCTTGGTCTTATGTTATAGTTAAATAAGACCGGGTCTTATATTAATTTTTGCTCCAAAAGACGCATTAGAGCTGATTGTCCAGCTAGGTTGGATCCAGAGCCCGCTCACCTGGACTCTGAATTTTTCACTGCTCAGCCGTTGAAAATTGACCAATGTGAACAGGGAGGTTTTGTCCTGGGTATTTCCCCCTGGGCAATGGTTCAAGGGAGTGGGGTGGCGGGAGGATATAGGGCTGCAGACAAGAGGCTTTGGGGCTTCAGCCGGCTGGGAAATCCAAGAAGGGACCGTTGCTCAGAATGACTGAGATGCCTGTGGTGACAATCCAGTCTTCTGGAAAGAGTGTGCCCACAGCTCACAGCAAACCCGCTGGGAGGGAAGCAGCTGAGAGCGCCCAGCTCAGTGGGGTGACAGGAGTGATAAGAGGTGTGAGCTGTTTTCAGGGGCAGCTGCTCAGCCTCCGCCGGCTGGCTCCCTGGGCCCACAGGGACACAGACAGAGGAGACGGGCCTAGCCCAGGCTCGGCCACCAAACAGCCCTGGTAAAATCAGAGTCTTATTGAAAAGAAAGAAAAAGGGCTAGGCCCAGAACACCAGACCAGGGCAAGATGTGGGGTGGAGGTACAGGAGGAGAGAGAGCTGGGGGAGAAACAGCTCTTGGATCATGTGTGAAACAGAGAGAGATCCAATTATTCTTGTAGAGGGAACAACCAGGTGAGTCAGCGGCCCCTGGGGAGTGGTGGCCTTCACTTCCACTCTCATTACACCCTAGTTCTGGCTCAGTGTCCCTGCAAAGCACCACCTCTACCCCACTCCTCCCTCCTGTCTCCCTGACCCCACACATCTCAGGCATTTGTCAGCCCTTCCTCCCTACTTGCAAGCTGCAGCTGCAGCTGCAGCCACCTCTTCCGTTTTCCCAGCACTGTTTGAGAAGGTTGGGACACTGTAGACAGTCCTTTGGTCACCTTCCAAACCTATGCGTCTAAAAAGAAAGGGGTTTAAAAGAAGCCTTTAAAAATGAGAGCTCCCTCACCTTCCTTGAGTAGGAACAGACTCAGAAATCTCCTGGGCAGCTCACTGCTGTTTCTCTCTTTGGAGAGATATCCGCTATCCCCCGCCCCCAAACCCCCGCTGTCTGTCGGCAGGGAGGGAGGTTTTGGAAAGCCTTCAGGATAAGCAACAGTGGGAACACTGCGCTTTCACCCAGAGGAGGCCACACACAGAGACTCTGCTTGGAGAAACACACACACACACACACACACACACACACACACACACACAAAGAATTCTTACATTCAGTCCATCTTTCAACATGAAGCAAAAGCATGGTAAACATTGCAAAATCTGGGTTTGGCTGGCAGTGGCCATGGGGTCTTCAGATGGGTCTTAAAACAATCAGTAGACATTAACCCTTTGTGAGCCATTTGTCATTTTATTCCTCATGTGAGGAGTAGGAAACTGGTTTTCAGAAGGCCTCAAAAACAATCAAAAGGGATAGGTGGATAGAGTACGAAACTAAGGGAGAAAAGCAGGACACCAAATTGAATATTTGAGTACTGTTAATATAAAGTTAAAAACAACATTTTAAAAGTCAGCAATTGCAATATTGATTATTTAATAGTTATCCCAACTTTAATGAGTGTATAGGAGACAACAAGGAAATACACTCAAGTGTAGTTGTGGGATTATCTAGCTTGGGGCTTCTCAAACTTGAATAGGCACATGGCCCGCTAGGAGTCTGGAAGAAACGCAGTCTCTGCTTCAGGAAATCCAGAGTGGGGCAGTGTCAACATGCGCTCAGGTGATGATGACAGCAGCTAGAAGGGTATACATGGATTTTTTTGTTTTGTTTTCATCTCTATACTCTTTTAGATTGTAAAATCTTCTGTAAGGAACCTATCGCTTACTTTGTTAATCATGAAAATGCTTTTCTTTTGAAGATAAGGTAGGTATTTGCAGATTAAATCCAGGGCCTCATCAGACCAGAACCTGGGAGATGAGACTTCTCCACAGGAAGGGCAATTCAAAGCTTTGATTCTCAGCCTAGAGTGGGGGTCGCCAGGGAATCCCCAGGAAGCTTAACAAAGCATTTGCCCCCTGGGGACTTGTTGGAATGGGGGGAGGGGTGCTGTGTAATTGGAGAGCTCCGGGACCACACACCACGCCAGTCCCCCAGGGCAGAGAGCCACCACTGCAGACTTCAGCTCAGACTTTCCACTTCACAGTCATTCAGAGCTAGGCCTGCAAGAGGCTGTGGCTGCAGTGGCCTGGGGTGGCAGAGTAGACACACTTTATGTCGTTAACCAGTAAAACCCAATGTTCTATATGCTTATCTAGACTAAATGGGGTTATTTACTGCTCATACTTTATGCTAAAGAAACCATCCCACAAATCACTTTTATTTTTAAAATTTTTCCCCAAACGGTCTTTATTTTTCTAAATAATTGTTTTATATTTTAATTAGAGTTGACATACAATATTGTATTAGTTTCAGGTGTACAACATAGTGATTATACATGTATATAACTTACAAAGTGATCACCCCAATAAATCTAGTACTCATCTGACTCCATACATAGTTATTACAATATCATTGTCTATGTTCCTTATGCTATACTTTACATCCCCATGACTATTTTGTAGCTACCAGTGTGTACTTTTTAATCTTTTCCCCTTTTTCACCCAATTCCCTCTTACCTGGCAACTCTCAAAATGTTCTCTGTACCTATGAGTTTGTTTCTGTTCTGTTTATTTTGTTATTTATATTCCACATGTAAATGAAATCAGATGACATTTGTCATTTTCTGACTTATTCCACTCAGCACAATACCTTCTAGGTCCATCCATGTTGTTGCAGATGGCAAGATTTCTTTTTTATGGCGAGTAATATTCCATTGTATATATGTACCACCTCTTCTTTATCTATCCATCCATTGATGAACACCCAGTCTGCCTCCATACCTTGGCTGTTGTAGATAATGCTGAAATGAACATATGGATGGGTGCACATGTCCCTTCAAAGTAGTGTTTTGGGTTTCTTCAGATAAATACCCAAAAGTGGGATTACTGGGTCCTTCTTTGTCTTTTGTTATAGCCTTTGTTTTAAAGTCTACTTTGTCTGGTATTACTATTGCTACTCCTGGTTTTTGTTTTGTTTGTTTCCATTTTCATGAAATATCTTTTTCCAACTCTTTACTTTCAGTCTGTGTGTGTCTTTCAATCTGAAATGAGTCTCTTGTAGGTAGCATACGTAAGATTTTGTTTTCTTATCCATTCAGCAACCCTATGTCTTTTGATTGGAGAATTTAATCCCTTTACATTGACACTAATTGTTGACAGATATGTAGTTATAAGCATTTTATTATTCATAATTTTTATCTTTTTTGTCATCTTAATAAAGTTCCTCTAACATTCCTTGCAATACTAGTTTGTTCATGATTAACTCCTATAGCTTTTTCTTGTGTGGGAAGCTTTTTATCTGCACTTTGATTCTAAATGACTGCTTGGCTGGATAGAATAATCTTGGTTGTAGATTATTCTTGCTTTTCATCACTTTGAATATTTTGAGCCCGTCCCTTCTGGCCTGCAAAGTTTCTGTTGGGAAATCAGCTGACAATCTTATGGGAGGCCTCTTGTAGGTAACTAACTGCTTTTCTCTTGCTGCTTTTAGTATTCTCTCTGTGTCTTTAAAGTTTGGTATTTTAATTATAATGTGTCTTGGTGTGGGCCTGTTTGGATTCATCATGTTTGGGACTCTGTGTTTCCTGAGCTTGTATGTCTATTTCCTTCCCCAGGTTAGTGAAGTTTTCCTTCGTTATTTCTTCAAATAGGTTTTCAGTTCCTTGCTCTTTCTACTCCTTCTGGTACCCCTATGTACAAATGTTGGTACTCTTGGTGTTGGCCCAGTGTTCCCTTAAACTATCCTCATATTTTTGGATTCTTATTTCTTTATGCTATTCTGATTAGGTGTTTTCAGCTACCTTATCTTTTAAACGGCTGATTTTGTCCTTTTCTCATGTACTCTACTGTTGATTCCTTCTAATGTATTCCTCATTTCAGTTATTGTATTCTTTATTTCTGACTTGTTCTTTTTTGTGTTTTCCATCTCCATTTTCATGTTTTCTATCTCAGTTGAAGTTCTCTCTGAGATCATTGAGCATCCTTACAATGAGTGTTTTGAACTCTGCACCTGGTAGATTGCTTGTCTCCATTTTGTTTAGTTTTTGTTTATTTGTTTTTTGTTTTTTTTTCTGGATAGTTGTTCTGTTGTTTCATTTGGGACATGTTTCTTTGTCTCCCCATTTTGGCTGCCTCCCTATGTTTGTTTCTAAGTATTACGCAGAAATGCTATGTCTCCAAGTTTTGGTAGTAGGTATCCTGTGGGGACCAGGGGCACAATCTCCCTGGTCACCTGAGCCAGGTGCTCCAGGTATGTCCCTTGTGTGGGTTGTGTGTGTTCTCCTTTTGTAATTGGGCCTTGGTTGCTGTTTGCATGTCAGTGGGAGAAATTGACCCTTATGCTGGTTGGTTGTGAGGACTAGCCATGACTATGACTGGTGGAGGAGCTGTTGTACAGGGGTGACCATACAGAGCAGGATTCGCTTTAGCGGGGCTCTGGTGCTTGCCCAGTCTGTCTTTTGTGTGTGTTTTTTGTGGAGGGGTTGGGTAGTGCTCTTATGTAATAAGCTAGCTACTGGGTATGTTGATTTTGGGGCCTCTTGAGAGTGGCTCTGTTGCAGGCCAAGTTCTGCTGCTGCCTGTGCTCTGCCTGGGGCCATTTGGCATGAGCTACAAAGTGATCTGCAGATGGTTGCCACTTGTGTTGGGCTTGGAAGTGCCTGGGAGAGTCCAGGTCTCAAACCGAGGCTGGCTGCCACTAATGCTGGGCTTGGGGCAGCTCAGCAACAGGTACAGGGCATGCCAAAGTTAGATGTTGATGGGGTTTGTAAACCTTTGAGAGGTTTTAGGAAAGTCCTCAGCATGAGCCAAGACAGGCTGTTTATATGGAAAAGCCACTGGAAGCAGCTTGGGTGGGGCAGGGTCTCAGGAAATCACCAGAACCGGGCAAATGGTGTTAGCCAGGTTGATGGAGACTCAGATATGGTGCCTGCCTAAGTCTGCATACTGAATGGAGGGATGGGTGGTGTGCTCAACAAAGGAAAAATAGCGTCTGCCAGCACTTCTGTCTGGGATAAAGCTGCCCCTCCAGCCCTCGTTCCAAAGCCAGACAATTCAGTCCCTCCCTGTATATCCCTGGTACCTTTTGAGCTGCTGCCCCAGTGCTGGAGCTCAGAGCGAGCCCATCAGTAAGTCTGTGAACTGGTCCTTTAAGAGGAGTGCCTGGGACCCCAGCACTCCATCCATCTCACTCAGCCACAATCTCCGCTGTTTTTCACAGCCAGAGTTGTGTGGATTTCTTTACCCAGCACTGGAACCCTGGGCTGGGGAGCCCAGTGTAGGGCTAGAACCCCTCACTACTTGAGGGGAACCTCTGTAACCAAGATATCTCTTCTGATTTTTAAACACCACATTTGTGTGTGGTACCAGCCTGCTTTGTCTCTCCACCCCTCCGACCTGTCTTAACATGGCTTCTTCTGTATATTTTCAGTTTTAGCACTTCTGTTCAGCTAGACTTCAGGCGATTCTCAATGGTGCTGTGATTGCTTCATAAGTTACATAAATGTCTATGAGGTCAGACAATTAAATTCATGAACTCATCTTAGAAAAAGTGCTACATACCTCATTGCTGAATATCACTATAGTTACCTTTGAAGTACTCCCCTTGGAGCTATGCACAGATGCCAGTGCCTAGTCCACACTTCAAAGCAATTTTGGAACTTTTTTTTTTCTGGAATGGCCATCAGAGCTGTCATCGTATTACCATTGATGTCCTGAATGTCATCAAAATGTCCTCCTTTCTATATTTACTTTATCTTCAGGTAAAGAAAGAAGTCATTGGAGACCAGATCAGGTGAGTAGGGAGGGTGTTCCAGTACAGTCATTTGTTTACTGGCTAAAACCTCCCTCACAGACAGTGCCGTGTGAGCTGATACATTGTCGTGATGCAAGAGCCATGAATTGTTGGCAAACAGTTTAGGTCATCTAACTTTTTCACGCAGTCTTTTCAGCACTTCCAAGTAGCACATATGGTTAACTGTTTGTCCAGTTAGTACAAATTCATAATGAATAATCCCTTTGATATCAAAAAAAAGTTAGCAACATCGTTGCAATGTTTGTGAACTTAATTGTCAGACATTGTATTCACTACGTTATATACCTGAAATTAATATAATATTGTGTGTCTACTGTAATTGAAAAATAAAAAATTATTTAAAAAATAAAAGAATGGTTCACTCCACTTACAAAAAATTTCAGTGCCCACCTTTGGGCATCTGAGCACACCTGAAAGATCCAAGCCTGGGTCTACAATGGCCAGGAAGGTCAAAGCATTTGCATAGAAGTACAGCTAGTGTCAAATACCAACATGGACATGCCAACATTCTCAAACAGACCTGCCAGGGACTTTTGAGGTTGGAGTATCACATGCTAGTGCTGTAGAAAAGGGTGGTACCGGGCTTGCCTCTGACTCAGGGTCTTGTGAAGGGACACAAGACTCAGGTGGGGACTGTAATGGTTATTCCTAGCTGCATAATAAATTTTCCCAAAATTCAGTGGCTTAAATCAATGACCTTTTTAAATCTCAAAGTTTACTGTGGGTCCGGAACCTGGGCACAGCTTAATGGGGTCCTCTGCTTCAGGGTTGCTCACAGACTGCAATTACGATGCTGTCTCCACTCACCCACAAATCTATAACACAGGTTAAACTGAGGCAAGATACACTTCCAAGCTCAATGGGTGGGTGTCCATAGGACTTGGTTCCTCCAAGGCTGTTGGAATGAGTACCTCGGTTTCTTGATGGCTATTGGCCGGAGGCCACCCTTGGTTCCTTGCTGTGTGAGTCTCTCCAACATGACAGTTTTTTCATCAAAGGCATCAAGGAAAGAGGCTGTGCTAGGAAGATGGAAATCACAATCTTTGGTAACCTAATCACAGAGTAAGGCACTTGGTCCAGCCTCTGCCCAAGCTAGGGACTGCATCAGAGTGCATCTACTGGGAGATGGGGACTATGGTGGGCCATCTTCAAAGCCCATTTTCCTCAAGGACCCTGGATTCTCTGTTCAAGATTTCTCTGAGTCAAGTTTCCTTGGTTCCTCCCCCTCTTTTCTACTGACAATATGACCAGTCCCCATCACGTAATTTTTTTATTTCTGGACATTAGGGCACTCTTGCCCTCTGCTTTTCCAGGCTTCTTCTCTCTTAGTGAAGTTCATCTGAGGAGCCTCCTGTCACTTACCCTCCTTTGGAAGTTGACTGCATCTCAGCTGGTACACATGATCAAACAACTCTCACTTACTCAGCAGGTTTTAACTCCATTTCAAGTCTCCTAGTCCCAGCCAGACCCAACACCCACGAAACCCACTGAGACATCTGGGGAGGGAAAGTTTTCTCCACAGGGAATTTGGAAAGGAAGCATTTGTCAAACTAAGAAATGAGGCCCCGACAGGAAGGATCAGCGGAACACTTGGTTCATGTTCACTGCTATCCAGCATTTGCTGAGAGGATCGTTTCTCACAATTTCTCAGATAAATGATGATAATGGATGAATCTAAATAGAGAAAATTCTAACAGTCCTGCTTCAGTCTGGTCTATGCAGGTCAGATTGCATTGCAAAGAAGAAGATACAATTGAGCTTTTCTTCTGGGATCCAGATACGGCAATTCCACCATGGATTTGGGGATAGATGTGTTCTGTGTTGTATCCTATTCATAATGGGACATATAGAAACACTGTACAGTGTTATGTTTGTGATCTACAAACCAATGCTATTCTGAACACATGCAAATGAAAAGTAAGATGTGCTAACATACACTTCCTTTTTCCCTCCTTTTAGTCCATTTTACATATTTTAGTATAGATTTTCTTTAAATCTTCCTTTTTCTATGTTGGAATCCATCCATAGTGGCCGTTTTGAAACTGTCTGCTGAACATTTGAGTCACTTGTGTCTTTTTCCTCCCTCCCTCCCTCCTTTCTCCCTTTCCTTCCTTCTTTTTTTTGTTTCCTTCCTACCTTCCTTTCTTCCTTCCTTCCTTCCTTCCTTCCTTCCTTCCTTCCTTCCTTCCTTCCTTCCTTCCTTCCATCCTTCTTTTGATGCCATCCCACTCATAACCTTGAATGTCCTTTGTAAACTCAACTGACTTTTCCAAAGTGGTTTTTAAAAACTCATCAGAAGGAGGCAGGGAGTGCCTGCAATACTTTCCCCACAGCCCTGCAAGCTTCTCAGCAGACTGAATCCCTTGAAGTCTGGCTGTCCTGAGATGGTGTTGCCTTTACCACAAGATTAATGTGTCTGGCCCTTTTGGACAGGATGTCATTGACATGTCTTACTTCTATTCTTCTTGAGGTACCCATGTTTCTTTAAGATGGTTTCTCTTTGTATGTTTACAGCTGGTTTTTAAACAAAGTTTTCATTTCTACTTGGAGTCCCAAACATGTGGACAATGTCTCCTTTAGTTATTCTTTTTAAATAACTGCTTTCTTTTTCTTTAATTGTGTGTTTGTGTACACATTTTTCTCTTGTTGGAGAATAGTTATTGTATTATTTTGCTAGGGCTGCTGTAGCAGAGTACCACTAACTGGGGGGCTAAAAGAACAGAAATTTATTTCTCACACTTCTGGAGGCTGAAAGTCCGAAATCAAGGTATCAGCAGGATTGGTTTCCTCTGAGGTCTCTCTCCTTGGCTTGTAAACGGCCGTCTTCTCCCTGTGTCTTCATTTGATCTTCCCTCTGTGCATGTCTGTGCCCTAATCTCCTTTTATAAGGACACCAGTCATATTGGATTAGAGCCCACCATATGACCTCATTTTAACTTAATCACCTCTTTAAAGTCCCCATCTCCAAATATAGTCTCATTCTGTGGTACTGGGGTTAAGATTTCAATATACAAGTTTTGGTTGGGGCATAATAGTCCATTACAGTCATAAAATACAGATAAGCAAAAAGAAGATAAAAAGCCATGTATAATCTCACAATTTTTGGCCTTTCAGTGGCTTCTGATTGTGGTTAGCATAAATTCCAGGCCCCTTACTTCAGCGGCAATTTCCTACCTGATATGACATCATCCTCCTCACTCGTGTCCTTGATCACTCACTCCCACCACACTGGCTTCCTTGCATATGCCCAGTGCCCATCTTTCTCAGGGCTATTGCTTGGCCAGTGCCTTCTGATCATGGACTCAGGTCAAACACAGAGGATCGCAGAGCTTTCTCTGCTCTCCTATCTGATGTTGCCCTTTCCCTGTACGTTCTAGAGAAGAGCTGCTCCACTTCAGCTCGGTTGACATCTTGGGCAGGTTAATTCCGTGCTGGGGGTGTGCTGTCCTGTGCATTATATTTAGAAGCATCCCTCGCCTCCACCCACTAGATACCAGTAACACCTTCTCAGTTCTGACAATCAAAAGTGCCTCCAGACAGTTCCAAATGCCCTCTGAGGGGCAAAATTGCCCCCAGTTGAGGAACAATGTAGTGTATTCTAAGGAAACAATGTAGTGTTGTGGGGAAGAGTGTGGGTGTGGGAGCATTAATCCTGGCTCTCACCTCTGTGCCTCGGTTTTTTCATTTATAAAATGAGGATATGTATTAACAACATATGAACTCATTTAGTATGAGTTAACTTAGTTAGTTTAATATGAGATAGGTTATTGTGAGGATTCAATGAGATAATATGTACCAAGTGCTTGGCACAGTGCCAGACCAATAGTAGGCATTCAATGAGCATTAGCTATTATTCTTTCGTTACCCTGGCATTTTCCTATAAATGTGTTTGCTTATTGCCACAAGACAGGTGCCTAGAACACTGCACACACATTGTAGGTGCTCAATAACTACATGTTGAGTCAAGGACCTCCCCTTCCCGAAACCCCACCCTCACCCAGGGCTACTCTCTTCCCATCTCAGTCCATGCCCATGGGCAGTGACCACCTTACTTGCTCCATAAAAACAAGCCATGGCCTCCCCCTTCCATGACTCACAGGTGACTCTGGTCACACCATCCATAGTCACCCAGAGAAGCTTAGAGGATACTCGGGCCCTCAATGTCACAACTGTTACTACATAGGAAATACCAAATGCCTGGTTTGCAAGCATCTCAACCCGTCAACTATATAGTGCGGGGGGGCTCCAGTGGACTCCTCATAATGTCCTTAAGTCATGTCCACCATCTGGGTTCTGGGCTAGTTCTGTGGTCAAACTGCTTAGCTCTCTGATGCCCGTGTAGCATGAGGAGGTGGAGCCGGCCATTTCTAATGTAAACACGACATGAAACATACCAGTGCTTACTGCAGGTCAGGCACAGTTCCAAGGACCGATTACCTCCTGTAATCCCCCATCCCCTCCACAGGGTCGGTCACCATTCCTTGTACCCCCACTTTACAGATGAGAAAACTGAAGTATGGAATGGTGGATAGCTTGCTCTGGGCCAAGGATGACCAGCCTGTCTCAGTTTACCCAGGACTTTCCTGATTTCAGCACTGAAATTCCCATATCCCAGGAGACCTCTGAGTTCCTAGCAGACCAGAACAGTTGGTCACCCAACCGAAGTCACTCAATTGATAAATAATAGAGTTGGAATTTGACCCCAGTCAGTGGGCTTCAGAGTCCACATTCTTAACTGCTATGATAAGTAGCCTCAAAGATACTGTGATGTAACCAAAGAAACTCAACTGGCCCTAAAGACCCAGTCACTTGAGATTTTAAGATCTCAATCCAGAAGATGTGTCCATTTCTAAAAGGATGAATCAGTTATCTCACTTGTTAACATTACATGAACATACAACATACCCTGCATTTAATTTTCCCAGTACGTTGCACACCTGGCAAAGACTAAAGAAAACTGCTCCTTAAGAATTTCCTCCAACCAACAGGATTATTTCCTGCAGCTAATGATATGGCTTAGAATAATAAAATAGGGACACAAAGGTCAGCTTTCAGACTGAGTGTAAATCTGTCTTTTGAGGGGGAAAAAAAACAGCAAAGCTTGATTATTGCTGTTTATTTGCCTTTTGCTTAACACATATTATGCTCATCACAGAGATACAGACCCATCCCTTGACTTAATGACTTTTTCTAAAAGTAAGAATGGCATTCTTGGCCTCTCTCTAACCTCAAAAGTCTTGGCTAAAGTCTACTCAGAGGTCTTGGGCTGCTTGGCCAACTGCTCTTTATAAATCTGACTCTCTAACATCCTGGGGAAATAGGGAAGGCAAGTGACCCCCTCAGTTCTGAATGTTTCTGAGCTAAGGTTCTTGCCTTGCACTGTCAGGGGCATTCATGATGTTTGAGACAATAAGAAACCTAGGAGACTAATAAAAATCCACCCTCCTTAGGATTTAACCAGACTTTAGACACGGTTCTCAGTGTGTATTATACATAGGAATCAGCTGGGAACTTTATTAAAACTATTCCTGTCCCACTTGGAAATTCTGATGCCATTGAGCTGGTGGGACCAGACATCTTCATTTTAACAAAGCTCCTCAGATGATTCTGATGGGCTTTGCAATCACACTGTGAGAAACTGCCCTGAGACATCAGTTAAGGTTTGTCCCACCTGTGTGCTTCCTTAAAATTTCCTATTTAAGAAAAAAAAGTGGAAATCTAAAATGTAAAGTGTTTCCAGTGTTTTCTCTTGGGTGTACGTTTTAACTCCTTAATCCTGGGTCATCACACGGCACATTTCATGTGTACAGGTGCAGCTCATTCATTTTCACTACTGTACAGGATTCCAGAATCTGACCACACCACAATGAGCCAGTGGGTGGGTTCCAGCTTTGAGCAATTATGAACAATGCTGGTATGAACTTTTTTTTTTCACATGTAAACTTTCTTCCAAAGGTCTAACAGTGAAAGCCCATCAGTACAAAGGTCAGTGTCGAAGACTCGCTGGTTAGACATGCCGATGAGAACAAGAGACCAGTAGGCAGAGCAGTGGTCTCTCTGTAGAGAGATGAACGTCTAAATTATCACTGTGGTTTTGTTTAATGAATGCAAATAAAATTTTTAAAAAATCATTTATAAGAGATTAGATTTGGGGTCAAGAAATGTCTGAGCTGGCAAGTTCTAGGTAACCGATGCTATAATTTCGCAGATGAGGCCCTGTGAACTGATTTCCCCACAGGGAAGAAGTTTGAAAGAAAAAATAATGAACTAAGTAAGTTATTTCATCAGGAAGCACTCTTTCTACGAGGATAGTAAAATGGTGACCAGGCTGGGGAGGTCAAACTGTTGCGATGGGTTGTTAGCCCTTTTCCACATTTCTGTTTCAATATCCCTGCATTTGAAATGAGGAGGGAAAACCAAACGCCCTGTTTCCCCGAAATAAGACCTAGCCAGACAATCAGCTCTAATGCTTCTTTTGGAGCAAAAATTAACGTAAGACCCGGTATTATATTATATTATATTATATTATATTATATTATATTATATTATATTATATTATATTATATAGACCTGGTCTTATTTTACTATAATAAATAAGACCAGGTCTTATATTAATTTTTGTTCTAAAAGATGCATTAAAGCTGATTGTCCAGCTAGGTCTCATTTTCAGGGAAACATGGTGTTCTCCCAAATGCTGTGTCTCAGCCCTGCTGGCTCAATCAGCTATATCAACGATGCAGAGAGATTTCAGCAACACTAGCCAGGCTACAGTGGCTGGGGCTTGAATCTAAAGTGGGCCCCAATATGCAAGTGCCCTCACTCCAACTCAGTTCTCTGGGTATGCAGTAAATACACCTAGACACCATACAGGTCCCTTATTTTGGAGGAGGTGGGGACAATCACTCAGCCATACCCTCCTTTAATAAGGCATCCCTTTCTTCACACATTTGACATAGATTCAATGAGCACTGGGCACCTATGAAGTGTGGGCCCTGGGGGCACAAAGTGAAGATGAGAGCCCTGCCCCCCAAAGTAGCTAGCAGCCCAGAGGGGAGGTAGACAGGAAATTATTAAAAACCAGATCATGTGATAAAGGTGAGGTACACACAAAGAGATAAAACTGTAAAACATTTGCAGTGACCTCATTCTTGGTGGCCATCCCACCTGGACACCCCGGAGGCTCCCAGCTGCCTGCCGGGGTAGTGTCAATCAATACACGGACGCCAAGAGGTGGGCTACCACCAGAGGGCAGTGTGGAGATGTTGGCCCGCACATGCTCAGTGTTTTGGTTTCGCCATCATTCTGGGATTGAGGATTACAAAGCAGATCTCAGTGACAAATTCAACTATTATTATTTTTTTTTTATTCCAAGAAACAGTGCATAGCACTTCTTACAACGGGATACTATAGTTTTATATATATAAGATGAAAAGAATGAAGTCTCAAAACTTTCTCACTGGGTTGCAAAATTCAAACCAACATTTTTCATAGTTTTTTTCTTGCTGTTTTGTTTTTTTTTTTCCTCCTTGGCCCTCAGAGGCATAAAGCCCTGTCTGTAATGGACATATTAAAAAGTTTCATCATTTTGATTTAAAAATAAAATAAAACAAAATGGAAAAATAATGTCTTTCCATTTCTTTACAGCTTAACTGAATTTGCTTTAGACCTCTGTGGGCATATTGATTTTTACAGTGGGCTCATGGAGTAAAAGGATTATTAATGCAGAAACAATTGCTTCACCAAGCCACCAATGGGCAACTGGTTAGCAGAAGTTCATTGGGTATAAAGAGCAATGTGACTTGACAGAAAATGCTAATTCTCCAGTTAATTAATGAAGACTGCTCCTTTCTTGCCTGCCGAATGGTTATGAAGGAAGGAACATCTAGTTAGGAGCGAAGATAGATTACAACATACTCTCATATACTATTTCCTCTTTCATTATGAGATCACTTTTTCAATGATTTAAATTAAAGAGGGCAGGAAGGGATAGGGCAAACTGATAGAGGATCCCAGCTAAGTTCCCCAGGTGAAAGTTGAAAAAAATGCAAGGTCCCTGCAAAAATGCCCTGGAGGGAAATTTATTTCAGAATCCAAATTTAGCAAAAATTTCAACACCCATAAAAGTCACCATAGCTAGGTTTCTGATTTCATTTCCCCCTGAAACTATCTGGGAGGTAACCTGGCTCTGGCAGGATTTTAAGAGTAGAAATGATAAATACTAACCTTAAATTCTAACTTCTAGTTAATGGGAGACCTTGTATAATCTGCATGGTTTCTTTCCCCAAATATGTCAATGATATTTTAACTTATATATGGATAAATTTGGTCTGGGAGCTACCTGGAAGAGAGGCATATACGTTTTACTTTTAGAAAATTATTAGTTTTGTCAAAGAATTCTATTAACAAAACTTTTAGATAAACACTTTGTAATAAAGACAAGGAATAAATTTATGTTGTCTCCTTTGCTTTTCAGAACTCTGCTTTGCTGAAAAAAAAACAAAAAAAAATGGAATATAATTTTTAATTTAGTAAATAATGGTGATTAATTTGATGTCTCTAATCTGTATGCTTTTAAGAAAAAGAGGCCAAGATTTTTTGTTTTTGTTTTATTTTTTAAAGTAGAAGACTAATCAAATTCTGATATTTATTTGTAAGAAATTTGGTAGCAGAAAGAAAGATGACTATTTAGCATGTATCAAAAACTGACCTCTGTGACCAAGGTATTGTATTATCTGTAGAGAAGCAAAGGCTTCATATGAAAGAATTCCTACATTAAGAAGTCAAGAGAGAATGTGAGGATGAATGGGGAAGACATGGTCTTTTGCATCAGCCAGACCTGTTTGAATCCTAATTCAGCCATTTGTAAGCTGTGTGACCTTAGATAAATTTCTTAACTTCTCCAAACTTCCAGTTTCTGAAAATGGACATATCAATAATCATAATCCCACTTTTGCAGGGCTGTGCCTGATAAGAATATGTTTTCAGAAAATGATAGCTCAAACTAATAATAAAAAAAAACAACAACAAAGTAATCAAACTGCAAAAAAAAAGAAAATGATACCTAATAAATTATTACATAACTATTGTTCAGTATACAGGCATATCTCATTTTATTGTGCTTTGCTTGATTGCACTTCACAGATAATTCATTTTTCACAACTTGAAGTTGTGTGGCAAGTTCAGTTTTTCCAACAGCATTTGCTCACTTCATGTCTTTGTGTCACATTTTGGCAATTCTCACCATATTTCAAACTTTTCCGTTACTATTATGTTTGTTATGGTTATCTGTGATCAGTGATCTTCTGTGCTACTATCGCAGTTTTTTTGAGGCGGCACAGACCGCATCCATTTAAGACAGAGAACTTAATAAATATATGTGTTCTGACTGCTCCATTACCTGGCCGACTCCCCTCCCCCAGCCGACCCTCACCCCCAATCTTTCTCCCTGTCCTCAGGTTTCCCTATTCCCTGAGATTCAACAATATTGAAATTAGGCAAATTAATAACCCTACAATAGCCTCTAAGCATTCACGTAAAAGGAAGAGTCACATGTCACTCACCTTAAATGTAAAGCTAGAAATGATTAAGCTTAATGAGTAAGCCATGTCGAAAATTGAGATGGGCCAAAAGCTAGGCCTCTTGTGCCAAACAGCCAAGTTGTGAACACAAAGGAAAAGTTCTTAAAAGAAATACAAAGTGCTAGCCAGTGAACACACAAATGATAAGAAACTGAAACAATCCTTATTGCTGATATGGAGAAAGTTTTAGTGGTCTGAATAAAAAAATCAAACCAGCCAAACATTCCCTTAACCAAAGCCTAATCCAGAGCAAGGCTCTAACTTTTCAATTTTGTAAATGCTGAAAGAGGTGAGAAAGCGGCAGAAAAAAATTCTGAAGCTGGCAGAGGTGGGTGGGTTCATGAGGTTTAAGGAAAGAAGCCGTCTCCATAACATAAAAGTGTAAAGAGAAGCAGCAAATGCTAATGTAGAAGCTGCAGCAAGTTACCCAGAAGGTCTAGCTAAGATAGTTAATGAAGGTGCCTACAATAAACAACAGATTTCCAATATAGACGAAATAGCCGTATATTACAAGAAGATACTGTCTAGGATTTTATAGCTAGAGAGGAGAAATTCCTGCTTCAAAGTTTTGAGGGACAGGCTGACTCTCTTATTAGGGGCTAATACAGTTTGTGACTGAATAAGCTGAAGCCAATGCTTATTTACCATTCCGAAAGTTTTAAGACCCTCCAGAATTATGCTAATCTACTCTGCCTGTGCTCTATAAATGTAACAACAAAGCTTGGGTGAAAGCACATCTATTTACAACATTATTTACTGAATATTTTGTTGCACTGTTGAGAATTGCTGCTCTGAAAAGATTTCTTTCCAAATATTACTGCTCATTGACAATGAACCCAAAAGCTCTGATTAGAGATAAATGTTGTTTTCATTCCTGCTAACACAACATTCATCTTGCAGCCCGTAGATCAGAGAGTAATCATGGCGTTCAAGTCTTATTATTAAAGAAATCCATTTTGTAAGGCTATAGCTGCAATAGATGGTGATTCCTCTGATAGATCCTGGCAAAGTACATTGAAAACCTTCTGGAAAGAATTCACCATTCTAGATACCTTTGAAAACATTCATGATTCATGGAAAGAGGTGAAAATATCAACATTAACAGGAGTTTGGAAGAAGTCTATTCCAACAATTACAGATGACTTTGAGGCAGTCAAGACTTCAGTGGAGGAAGTCAGTGCAGATGTGGTGGAAACAGCAAGCAAACTAGAATCAGAAGTGGGGCCTGAAGTCGTGATTGAATTGCTGCAATCTCATGATAAAACTTTAAGGGATACGGAGTTACACTTCATGGATGAGCAAAGAATATGGTTTCTTGAGATGGAAACTACTTCTGGTGAAGATGCTGTGAAGATTGTTATAATCACAGTAAGAATTTAGAATATTACATAAACTTAGTTGATATAGCAGTAGCAAAGTTTGAGAGGATTGATTTCATATTTGAAAGAAGTTCTTGTGTAGGTAAAATGCCATCAAACAGCATCATATGCTATAGAGAACTCATTTTTGTGAATGGAAGTCAATTGACATGGCAAACGTAATTGTCTTATTTTAAGAAATTACCAGTCACCCCAACTGTCAGTGACCGCCACCCTGATCAGTCAGCAACCATCAATATTAAGGCAGGACCCTCCACCAGCAAAAAGATTATGACTCGCTGAAGGTTCAGGTGATGGTTAACATTTTTTAGCAATAAAATGTTTTATAATTAAGATATGTACATTGTTTTGGACATAATAGTATTGCTATATAGCATTATAACTTATAACTTAAGAGCTTATAACTGAATAGACTACAGCAGAGTGTAAACATAACTTTTATATGCACTAGGAAATCAAAAAAAATTATGTGGCTCATGCTCTTGTGATATTCTCTTTATTGCAGTGGTCTGGATCCAAACCTACAATATCTCGGAGGTGTGCCTGTAATGTCCACTCTGTCCTGGGACGTCACTGCTGCCCTGGATGTGGTAGCACCTTAATGGGGGACATAGAGAAGCAAATACATCTTTTCCAACTCCAGTTCTGTATTTCCAACTGCATTCTGTGTATTTCTCTTTGGCTGTGTGGGGGAGGAAACATAGTCTTCCTCCTAGCTTTCTAAGTCCTTATGGCTGGTCTAATAATCAAATTGACATGAGACAGATTAACAGAAAAAAAATACCAAATTTATTACATATGGGGGCTCCATAAGAATATGGGACCCAAGGACAAATCAGGCAACTGAGGCTTATATGCCATCTTGAGCTAAGGAGCAAGGGGGACAGGGTTAGATTTCAAAGGGCAGAAAGGCAATTTACAGGTAGATGAAAAGGAGCAAACTTGGTAAACAAATTCTTGCTGGACGTTGATTTTAAGAGGGAAGTCCAGCAAATGGCTGTTGCGAGGCTCCTTCCTGTCTGCCACACTTAGTTCATATTATGCTAAAGTGAGAGCTCCATTTAAGCAGCTGAGAGGGCAGTAAAAGGCTCTGAGTCTTGAGTCTTTGGTTTTCTCAAAAATAACCAGCTTAAAATAATCAGTATCCCAACAAGGCATATTTTGGGGTAGCAAACTCTGCTCCTGTCCAGATGCTTTGCCCCCACATTGAAAGTACATTAACCAAAGATCTCCTTTCATTCTTCAAAATTGTCAGTTTCTGTAGAAGGTATTTCACTTTCCCAGTCATTCAGGCTCAGGCCTTGCCTCCAGCCCTGGTCTTGTTGAATCTCCTCACCGAGTCCAGCGGACTCTATCTCAAAAGTATCTTGGATCCTCCTCTCTGGTCCAGCTGCCTCTGAGCTGCTCACCTCTTATGCCTCTTCTGACACCTGTCTGTCCCTCAGGCATCTTACCGTTTTAAAGTGTTGGACCTTTTGGTAAGACCCACCAGCCTAAAAGTCACTGCTTTCCAGTCCTTCCTGCTGAGGCATTACAAGGGAAAGACTGACCTCTTTGTCAAGGTCATAAACCCTTCACAATCTGGCTGTAACTTGCTTCCCTAATCTTAACTTGCACAGCTCCTTTGGGATGGTTCAACTCTCCCTTGAAAGACACTGTGGATGCCCTTTGTTGTACCTCTGACCATGGAATCCCTGTCTCTCAGTCCCCACCTAAACCTGACTAACCTTGCAGGCCAACACAACAAGTCCAATCTCCTTGAAGTCTTCGTGTTTTCCAGCTCCCATTCCTTCCTTGACTACATGCTGGCAACATTTATGCTTGGGGACATGGCTGCTAAATCCCTAGGGCCTTGAATGGTTCATGATGGCCTTGGCTGTGATAAGTCTTCTCTTCAGCCCAATTAGGGATTCCCAAAGATGGTTTCCAAAATCAAATGGCTGTAGCTTCCAGCGGTGTCTTAAGCTCTAAGCTTTCTTGTAGCAAATAGAACTTGAGTCAGAGAAGTCAAGATACTTGTTGAAAATCCCACAGCCCAGTAAGAGCAGAGAGTTCTGGAACCCAGCTCTGTGGGCACTCTCCTGGCATCCTTTCCACCCTCTAGCACAGCCTGACATTAGCCATCCCCACACCGTGCACTAGCGGCTTGGAGTTTCTGGAAATCCTGCTCGTGTCCAGTGCCTAACTTTGGCTTCCCTGGGAAGATGAAGGAGAAAATGGAGCTGGGCCAGGGGCTGTGCCCTCTCCCACACACCCCAACTGAAAGAATACGGGTCACTTTTGTTCTTTAAATGTCCGTTTTGGATACTCCCTTTTCAGCTTTTTAATCCAATAGTTGCCAACCTGAGGCAAGCCTGTGGTTCATTTGCAACCATATTGCTTACTGAAATGCTTCTTTTGTGCTAGCCGCAAAAGGCTCAGTTTGGAATCTGCAATTGTTTCAATGCAGCCTTCTCAGCATCACTTTTCTTTTAGCAAGAGAGAGAGAAAAAACAAACAAACAAAAAGAAAACCCCAGCCCAAACTAAGGGAGCTTGTAAAAGCTCACTTTTAAAACAACTCTGTCCATTCATTTCACCCCAAAATTGAGATTTGAGACTCCAAAGCGCATGAAATACTTTAGGGAGTTCTAGCTCTGGAATTTCCTTTTTACCCGCAAGCATAGTTAAAGAAAAAGATCTGCTGCCCAGGAAGGCTGAAAATGTCCAGGGCTCATGTCATTATCTGTGACCTGAATCGAGACCACAGACAGCACTTCAGTAGGAACCCCTCCCTGCAAACAGCCATTTGAACGTCCTGTAACCTGAAACACATACTTTCAAGCAGTTGAGAGCGGTGCAAATGACTGTCAGCTACACAAATAATTTGCCCCCAAAATGTTTATCAGCTCCCTGCCATGGCCACTTGCATTTATAGCTTATAAACAGTTATTAACTGGCTCCTTCACATCTGATAACCCAGCCCAGAACAGGTGGCAAAAACAGTGGGTGATTACAGGCCCTCCATGGGAGGTGCTGTGTGTTAGCTGTGGGTGGTCTTCCTGCCTGAGTCCAGTGCCCATATGAGAAGACGTTGTAGAAAGCCTCCAATTTAGGAGATAACAGTCTGTGTTGTCTGTTTGTGTAAAGGGCTGTCCAAGTACAGCTGGCTTTGCTTTCTGGCCAGCAAACATTGCCAAGAAAGGTTGAAAGTTCAGCATCATCAGCCCACCAAACAAAGTCCCTTCCCCCCTCCCAGTCTTGGGCAAACGGTCCTCGATGCTCATTGCTCATGTTCTGTGGATTCCTTAGGAGTCTGAGTCAAACTGGAAAGGTTGCTTTAGCTGAGGCGACACTCACCCTCCACCCCTATGGCCAGGACACAGAAAGAAGCCAGAAAAGGACACCCTGCCGGAAGGCAGGAGTGCTCTTAGTACTTTGGGGTTCTGTGATTTGGTTTTTTGCTTAAAAATAGCTTTGCAAGTCCCCACGACTTGCTTTTCTCAAAAATAGTGCCTGGTGTGATAGATCACAGAGTCATCAGGGCCTAGTCCCGCTGGCATTTCTCAAGCAGAGACAAGAAGAAGGATACATGTCAGACCAGGGTTTCTCAACTATTGACATTTGGGCTAGACCCACCTTTGTTGTGGGGGACTGTCCTGTGCATTTTAAGATGCTTCACAGCATCCTGAACCTTCACCCAAGAGATGCCAGTAGTAGCCCCCACCTCAGTTGGGACAAACAAAATTGCCTCCGGATATTGTGTGGGGAAAAATCATCCCCACCGTGTTCAAGTCTGTGATGAATATAAATTAACTGAAAAGCAAGCCTGGGGTAAGATAGGAGAGATTTCACAATACTAGAACAGTGTCAAATAGACCTTCAGTAAATATTTATTAATTAACCAACAAAATTCTGATAAAGTTGTCTCTTGGGTGGAAAATGCTCATCAGTGAGTGAACCAAAACTACGCAATCCTTGACAACAAAACTGGAAGAAAAAAAAAGAAAACTGACTTTATCCTCCAAAATTTAAAAGGAAACTATGGTAATGTGATGTGATTAATTAAAATAATAAAGATAATGGCTAACATTTTTGAGGATTTCCTATGGGTGAGGCCCTGTGCTAAAATATGGATTATTTTCTTTAATCTCAGCTGCCATATAAGAGGCAGGTCCTGTTATCAAGCCCGTTTTACGGTGGAGGATCTCAGCCTGATCCAAGAAGACTGTTTCCCAAAGTAGTTTCCAGAATGTTCTCTGACTATAAATCATTTCCCATTCTCTAAATCCAAAAATGAGTTGAAGAGTTGAATGTATTTGCATAATAGGCATTATAGAATAGGCTTTTAAAAGTTCTAAATGTGAAAGAGTAGCAATAAAAATAATAACAGCTACCTTTAGTGATTGCTTGGTAAGAGTTAGGCCTCATGCTAAATGAGTTGCAAACATTCTTTCTCGAGTCCTCCTCGCAATTGTCCTGACAGAGGCAGGACTCCTTTCATGGGTGAGGAAACTCAAGAGGTTAAAGGACTTGCTGGAGGTTCCACAGCAGGACCAGATTTCAACCCAGCCCTTCTGGCTCCAGAGCCCAAGCTCTGGAAGCTTCTACTCCAGTAATG
Source organism: Rhinolophus hipposideros (assembly GCF_964194185.1). Lineage (NCBI taxonomy): Eukaryota > Metazoa > Chordata > Mammalia > Chiroptera > Rhinolophidae > Rhinolophus > Rhinolophus hipposideros. The sequence continues at coordinate 7,953,759 of NC_138057.1, read as the reverse complement.
TCGGCAACCCCGTGACAAAATGCTGCCTGAGCTGCCTTAGGTGACAGGCTGGTGGGGCTGCCCATCTTGGCCCAAGATGACTTGTGGTCTCTCTGACTCAGGGATACTACATCCCTCTCCCACAGCTCCCACAGCTGTCTCTTTCCTCATCCCCTCTGCCATTCCCCCACTCCCTTTTCTGTTTCAAGACTTGCCTTAGCAGTTAGGGCAGTAAATAGTCACCATCTTGTCCTGTGTCTTTAGGCCTGATAGTCATTGGGCTCCATAGTGTGTGCCTGGAATCCTCTGGAAGCAGTGAAGTAGTCCCTGTGAGCAGCACACATCTTCCTAAAAGAGGCATGGGGACACTGCCCCCTTGCTAGTGACCCGATATATCTCTGTGGTCCTACCCTTGTGGGATCTTCTTGACTCTCTATCCCAGAGGCTGGCTGACAGGGCTGGCCACCCTGTCAACGTCCTCTTGGGGGAGAGCCTGATAGTGCAGGGTCCCACGCCTTTACTAGAGTTCTCCCAATCTGAGGGTCTTGCAACCTTGCTTGGTGGCCTATTATACAGCTCTATTTGTCAGGATGTTCTTTCCCTCAGATTAGCTGTAAATCTGTCTTCCTGAAGCTCTGCTAATGGTTCAAGTTTTGCTTTTCAAAACACTAATACTTTTCTTTACTCAAGATGGCCCTTCACATAGGTGTGAGGGAGCAGACAAAAAGGGAAATGAATGGGCTTTGGAATCTTACCTACACTTGATACAATTCCCACCTACCCTCAGTGTGAGCTGGGAGAGTCGGTGTTCTTATCTGTAAGATGGGGACATACCAAATATTGTGTGTGAAGAACATGGTCGTTCTCCACCTGTCTCTGCAGCACATCTGGGAAGATGATGATTTTGGGGGCACATCCAAAAGGATTAACAGATGAGCAACATTTTTAAAGGGACACAATTTGGAAAGTTGGAAAAACAACTTTTCATAATTAATATAGTCTTCCCATGGCTGCTCCCCCCACCCCATTGTGTTGGCATCAGAGTCGAGCTGCTCCCTGCCCTGACAGCACTGTTTATATACTCACGTCCATATGTTCCAGTAAACACACCACCTTCCCCAGCATGGCTTCACCCTACACTCCGTCCAGTAACTCACTCAGTAGGTGCCCTCCACTTTCCCTATCATTGCCCAACCCATCTAGCTTAACATCCTGACCTCCAGACAGTGTCATAACAGTACGCACAGAGCCCCAATTGCAGACAGGATGCATTTATACACATTGATCAAAACTTGGCAGGGTTTTCCACAGAGTGATGGTGAAGCAAGTGCCTGTCTATGGGAGGTACTCAAAAATGGCAAGTATTATTATTATGACGATTCTCAGAGACTGTTTTCAGGTTTTTCTTTTTAATAGTGCACTGGTCTTTAAGCTGCTCTTTTGTTGTCATGGCCTCAAATCATCCCGTCATGACTACTAACCCCACTAGAGTTCAGTGTGGTCTGGTCAGCACCAAAGACTGAGGCCCACCCAAGATTTCATTCATCCATGAAACACCCAGGGCCCAGATGCACCCCAGAAACACAAAGATGAATCACACCTTGCTCCTTCCCACAAAAAAAATTGTAGTTTCCTCAGCGGCTCAGTGGATTTTGAAATTGTAGCTCAGACCTCCCTAAGAGTAATGGTTTCTAAACCTAGATGTGTAAACAAACAGCCTTGAATTCAACATACTTGTAAAAAGCAAATATAGACCTTATATGCCCTTGAGAGTTTAAGTCTTACTAGGTATGAGACTGGGGCATGTCATTTAACTTTCAGAGTCTCACATGTCTATCTTCCAACGGGTAATATCGCTTATCCCGCCTGTTTGAAAGGCTTGCCTAAGAAACAAAATGAGTGAAAGCATTTGCAAATTTTTTTTAAAAAAAAATCACATAAATAAAACTTTTCTTTGTAAAATGAAAGATTTTAAATACACTCTCTCTGGTCCTTTCCAGCTCTCATTTTAATTAGACTAGGTTTACAGGATGGGTCGGCTATGCAGTTTGAAGCTGAGGCATGTGGGAGCACGCTGTGTGCATTTGGCAGTTTCTTGTAACTCCCCAGGATTAGAGATCTTCCCAAAACGGGTGAAATGATACATGGTAGCTATCAAGCGTGGGGCGATGGGAGTGGTCCAGTTCAAGTGCACAATGGGATGGATTGTTTGAGAGAAGTTAAAAACAGCCAGAAAGTTCCACCGCCGGTCTGGTCAGCTTTTATTTTCACCATGTGCTAGCACTCTAAACAATGCCAGTGATAAAGTACTCCTCCTTGGTTGCAGGGGGGAAGGGGAAATTTTCTTGTTTTTTTCTAACTAGTTGCTGCGATTACTGTTGAGCTTTAATAATATACAGTCTGACAATTAAGTTGGCAAACTCATCCTATAAAAAGTGCTACATATATCATTGCTGAATATCACTACATTCACTTTCGAAGTACTCCCCTTGGGAAGCTATGCACCCACACCAGTGCCTAGTCCTTTAAAGCAATTTTGGAACTCTTTCTGGAATGGCCATCAGAGCTCTCGTTGTATTACCCTTGATGTCCTGAATGTCATCAAAATGTCATCCTTTCAACATTTCCTTTATCTTCAGGTAAAGAAAGAAGTCGTTGGGGGCCAGATCAGGTGAGTAGGGAGGGTGTTCCAATACAGTGATTTGTTTACTGGCTAAAAACTCCCTCACAGACAGTGCCGTGTGAGCTGGTGCATTGTCGTGATATAAGAGCCACGAATTGTTGGCAAAAAGTTCAGGTCGTCTAACTTTTTCACGCAGCCTTTTCAGCATTTCCAAATAGTAAACTTGGTTAACTGTGTGTCCAGTTGGAACAAATTCATAATGAATAATCCCTCTGATACCAAAAAAGGTTAGCAACATCGTTGTGACAAGTTTGCGAACTTAATTGTCAGACCTCTTAGATGTAACCTTCAAATCAGCACGTTTTTAGAACATGCCCTTTAACATCATTGTATTGTACATGAGGTTAGTTCGGAGCACTCCCAAACAATGTGACACTTCAACAGAGATTCAAAGGAGGGGCGGGAGGGATGTATGTAGATATTTAGGAAAAGAGAATTCAGAGAGTGACTTGCAAGTGCCATGGCTTGGAGGTAGGAGCATTCCTAGGGTGCCTCTGTGTGGGGGCAGAGAAGTGACCAGAGGGAAGAAGCAGTGAGGGGTGCTAGAGAAGGAGTGGTTCAGATGGCCATATGCCCGCGAAGATCTCCTATGAAGCTCAAGGAGATGAGAAGCGACAGGAAGGCTAGCTGCTGAGGAAAGACAATCTGGCAGGTTTTCCAGGGGTTGGTTTGTTGTTACATGATTAGATCGTGGGAGGCTGGCAAACCTGTGAGTCAGTCTGGTCCTCCATTTGTTTTTATACAGCCCGAGAGATAAGAACAGACTTTATATTTTTAAATCCTTGAAAAAAGTCAAAAAAGAGTAACACTTTGTGGCATGTGAAAATTCAAATTTCAGTGTCCATTTGCTTGTATAATATCTGTGGATGTTTATGTGCTACAAGGCCTAAAATATTTACTATCTGGCCCTTTACGGGAAAAGTTTGTGACGCTTGGGCTAACGGAGCAAGCAGGGAGACCAGAAGGCAGTCTTGCAACAATCCAGGTAGAGAAAATGGTGACATGGATCAAGGTCAAGCAGAAGTGGGAATGAGAAGTGGCTGAACTACAGACATATTCTGATGGTAGAGGCAGCAAGACTCGGTGCTACATCCAGTAGAGTGTGTGAGGGAAAGAAGTCCAGGGCTGTGCCCAGGATGGAGCCTGTGCAATGGCATCAGGGTTGCTGTTTATTGAGATGGGGAAGCTCGAGGGGCAGCAGGAATTTTGTGGGAGAGAAGACACGAGTTCAGAGAGGTCATGTCATAGTCCTGTCTTGGGAGTGAGTGCTGACTATTTTTTTTCTTCATATTCACCCAATTCAGCTCTGTTAACTGCAGGAATCTAAAATAAATGAATGGCTATAATTATGAGATCCTCCTGACATGGAATTTAAAGTCACCTGTATGCTAGATAAGCCAGGAGACTCGGGTTAATCTGAGGGACATCACATGGGTTGCAATGCACAAAGGTATGTCAATAAAATAGATACAACTGTTACTCAACATTGTATTAGGTCAGGGTCCCCCAGCTGATTTTTGATACACAGATCGCTGTGCGAGAAGTTCATTTGGGAGATAATCTCAGGAACCGTAGGTAGTAGAGGGGGAGTGAGGCAGAGAGGAGAGGAACACATACAGTTTGCAGGTCACTGTTCCTGGTGACAGGGGTCTAATCCTGCTGGGAACCTCTAGGAGACTGGACAAAACATGCCTGCAAGTTGTCCTACCGGTGGGCTGAGGAAGCGGAGGTATTTATCCCCCAACTCCTCTCTGTTACTGGCTGAGGGTGACTCCAGGGGATTTGAACTTCCTGGCACTCCCAACTTGTCCCACATGTGGGCTTAGCATGTTCCCGCAGCTGAGAAAGCCGCCAGGCACCATGAGTCTAGGAAAGAAAGCTAAATGTAGAGGGGACACAGGCTCCCAGCGAGACACCAGAAGCATCGGATGCAGCACATACAGTCAGTTATGCAAAAGCCCCCTGAGCACCTTACTGGGAGACCAGCGGCTTTGGAGGAGTTTGGTTCATCCAGGCACCTGTTCCAACCTCTAGCTGAGGAACTTTCTCAAGACCAGAGGGAGTTTTTGAAGACTCAAGAATTGTTGCCTTATTTGGCCTTCGTAGACTCAATTTAAGATGCTTCTATAACTAGAGTTAAAAAGTTTTTATGCAATGTACTTCCTAAATTGCTACAAGCATTTTCAATCATGTAGCTTCGATATCTACTTTATTAGAAACAACATGTATTTTCTTTTTGATGCTAATGAAATGAGAAAACATCACTTCATTTACTGTGGACAATGGCAAAATCTTCTTCTGGGACATTGACCAAAGTTGGAGTAGGTGCTAATCAGCAATTGAGGCATTGAAATGCAACCCCGTGGATGGAGCTGACGGCCAGGAAGTGATGAGGACTTAGCAGACAAAAAGTACCTCTCGCTGTAGAAGCAGATTTCATAAATAAAAAGGCTGAGTTTTGACTTAATTTATAGGTATCTGAAAGATTGAACAAATTCCATTGCTTAGGCATTTTTATCTTTCTGGAAATTATGCAGATCCACCTACAGTTAAATATAAGGGAAATAACAAGCTGTTCACATAGAGGGGTGAACAAATAAATGTGAACCTCAGAAGCATGTTAGTTTTTTAGGAAATATACACTCACAGACTCACAGACTCTCACAGGTACACACACTCACAAGCTTATTTGCAGAACTGTGATACTGTGATTTGTAATAAGAAATATATATTTGGTTTTCATTCTATTTCTGCACAGAGCTCCTAAAGCTCTTGAATGTCTTACCTGATAAGCACAATGGGGACATCTTGGGTTATGATGTTTGTCTGTTGTCCTCAGTTTCTGAAATAGGTTCCAAACACTAAACATGAAAGGAGTGTCAACTTATTCACAAAGAGCACCTTTCAATCACACCTGAGTTTATGTCAATAGGATAATTTTTTGGAAAGCTCTGAGGTAACCTAAGGATGGGGGCTCGTTGCCAGGAGAACCAATAGTGATTAGAGGGTTGGAAATTTTAGTTTCACCAACCCCCAACCTCCCAGGAGAGGAGAGGGACTAGAGATTGAATGGCCAAAAATGCAATCAATCATGCCTAAATAATGAAGCCTCTATAAAAACCCAAAAGGATGAGGTTTGGAGAAAATCCTGCTTGGTGAACATGTGGAGATTTGGGGACAGTGGTGCACTCAGTGAGGGCATAGAATCCCCGAGCCCCTTCCACATACCTTGCCTTATGCAGTATTTCCATCTGGCTGTTCCTAGGTTGTATTCTTTTATAATAAACTGGCGATCTAGTAAGTAAATTTTTTCCTGAGTTCTGTGAGCTGCTCTAGCAAATTAATCGAACCAGAAGTGGGGCTTGTGGAATTGATAGGTAGTTGATCAGAAGCCCAGGTGACAACTTGGACTTGGGATTGGTATCTGAAATGTGAGTGTATGTGGAAGGGTTTTGGGGTAGGGGCTGTGGGAAGAATGTCTTGTAGGACTGAGCCCTTAACCTGTAGTATCTGACGCTATTTCCAGGTAGATAGTGTCAGAATTGCGTTAAACTGCAGGACAACCAGTTGGTGTTGCAGAATTGCTGGGCGTGAGGAAGAAAACCTACATATTTGGAATAGAAAAGTTTCAGAGTATTATGTGTAATGTAAAGGGAAACAATTGGCTTTTTTTGGTACAAGAACCAAATGGCTGTGAATGCCAAATAAGTGTTGAAAACCTCGCAAGTTCTGGGTCTTAGTGATAACTATAAATTGCTTAAACATTCTTTGTTGAATCATCTGAGTCTTTTAAAGTTTTCCATTTTTCTCTATCAGTGAGGCGCATATAAAACAGGCAGTGATTTGAGGACAACACAGACTTATGATGATTGTCATGAAAATGATGGTCATAACCTAGGCACTGATCAGGAAACAGTAAGAGCAAATTCCACTGTTCATGCTTACATGCTTGACTGAGTCATCACGATGAAGTTAACAGACTAGAGGGAAAGTAGCATTCCCCAAACAGGACTATTTGCAGTTTAGATATGGGACACCATCCTTTAGTAGGGGTATCAACCATGCCTTGCCATTTCCAAACCTTAACTAGATAATAAGTGAAATAATTTCAGCTCCTTATTAATTTAAACAACAAGATAGTACCTTGCGGAGGGAGATTTTTAGAGTAGGGTTCAACTACTATCACCCACTCACTCTAAAAGTGTGAAACCTGGAGCAGCCCACCTGCTGGTAGTGGATGGAGACCAAGACACCCCCATTCTCAACATCCCTTTGAGTAGCAGAAGTTGTGTGAGAAATGGGGGTCAGTGCAGTGAAGGGCAGTAGGTGTGCAAAGGAGGCCTGCCGAGAGAGCTCATGCCAGTCAGAGCCCAAGAGAACATTCAGGATGCTTTGTTTTCACCAAGAGCAATTCTTTGGAGTGGACTGCCATTACTGAGGCCCAGTGAAGGGGCTCCAGCTGAACTGGGAGCCTGTAGATGTGGGCAGCTGCTGGCCATGGGATAGGCCAGAAATCTGTGTACCAGTGCCTCCCTGGAGAGGACGAAGGAAATGAGGCATGAGGCCACAGTTTACTCTGTCTAAAAGGTGTGGGATACCAGGAAAGGAGGAGATTCTTGTGCTGGTGAAGGACCCTAAAGTCCAGAGCTGGCATACATTGGAGGAGCTGCTCGGCATGCTCAAACAGAGCCATTCTGTGGCAGCTATAAGGCCAAGGTCATTGTTTAGCTTCATACTTGGCCTCCAAGGCCTCCCAAGAAGAAAGCCTGCAGTGATACACTGGAAACCTAGAAACCTGTTCCTACATCATCCTGGGTCCAAGCCAGCAGCCAATGCACTGAAGCAAGACAGATTTTGATATCACTGGTCTCACTGGCCATAAGCCACTGCTTTCCTTGTCTCCTCGAGCCACCTCTTATACCAGAAAAGGATGTCAGCTCCATAGACCCTAGACTTTTTCTTTCTTTTCAATCTTTATTGAAAATCTAGCTTTCCAGACTTCTGTGAGTTGTCTGCTTATCATTTTTGCCCATTTTCCTGGTGAAGTGTTTGTTGTTTTCCTATTGATTTGTAAGAACTTTTGTATAAGTTAGCAAGAAAAAACATTTATCTGTTGTTAACTGTTGTGAATATTCTTTTAGCTTTTTCATTTCTAAAACTTTCTGTGGCATTTTATGACATGCAGAATTTTATCTTTTTATGAGGTGATAGCCAAGGTCTTTAGTTTTGTGATTCCTTTCTTCGTTTTTTTGTGAGTAGATAAATATCCATCTATATTTTTCCAGTTCATTTAGGTTTTTATTTAACTCTTCTAACCATCTGGAATGTCTTTGGTGTGAGGTAAAGAATTTGCCATTTTTCTCCAAATAGTTAACCTGCAGTGGTAGCCATCAATTACTGAATAATCCTTTCTTACTGATTTGTTAACAAGGTAAGAATGTTATTCCCCAAAATTCTCCATGAGTTTTTCTGTTGACGTGAGAAAACAATTCTGTTTCCAAGGGATTGCCATATGCTTTTTGTCCACAGGGAACAAGGGATGATCAGGAAGTGCAGAAATTCTAGATGCTCTGGCCTTCTTAGAGTGACCTAGGATAGGAAACCAGTAGAAATGAAAGTCCTAGTGACCACACTAGGATGAAAGGGAGAAGAGCTTTGGAAGGAGAGAGTGGGGAAGGAATGAGGAAGCTGCCTGGGTGACAGGAAGGAGAGAGATCTGGTAGCTATTGTGAGTATTGAACCTTGGGAACAGAAAAGTTCTAGGGAAGAACTTTGGGAAGTTTTCTAAATTTCGTGAACTAATTTTGTTCAGAAAAATCTATTGTAAAATTTCTATCATTCTTTAAAGCATATTAAATTGAATATGTTCTCTTTGAATGTGACAGCAAAAACTGCACCTTATGGGCCATATTTGGGTTACATTTGGAGCAGCATCTCATTTGTAAATACACTATTGGTGCATTCTTTTACTCAGGATGGATGACTATATTCTTAAATACATAAAATCTCTTTCTGAGGTTTCTATTCTGTTCTATCCTTGTACTAATTTCTACCCACTTGAAATTCTACATAAATTCTCATCATTTTTAACTTTCTGTTAAAAACAGAAAGTTAACTTTCTGTTAACTTTCCCCAGCCCATGAGGGGAATATGTCAACTGTAAATGATAAATCTGGATTACACTAGATTTTAACCTTCAGCAAAATTCTGTATGAGAAACACAGCTAGAAATGGTACCTGATTTGCCAGGTAAGAGCAGAGGGGAAGTCTGTTGTAAGTTGAATAATCTCAATCAAATGTTTTATGACTACTTACTATTGGCTCCCTGTTGCCCTTGAGATAACCCAGCCTCTTAAATCTAGCATATCCAGCTCCAGTCTGCTTTAGAGTGTCCTCTCCAGGCATCTCTGTGCTCCCCAATCCCTCAAGACTTCCCTCAAGGGTCCCCTCCTTTGTAAAGACTTTCCCGTCTTTTCCCAGGTCAAGTAACATTTCCTTTCTCTGAGAAACTACAGCATTTTATTCCCACATCTATGTAAGCAAGTATCACATCGTATCATAATTATTTTTTAGGATAGCTGTCTCTTACCCTGGAGTCACAAATCTATTTCTAGCTCCTGGCACCCAGTGTAGTGCCTGACACAGAACAAAATGATTGTTCAGTAAGTGTTTGTTGAGAGAATGTATGATTATTTGATGGAATTTTGTTGAATCACTGATCTTTTTAACTGAAATTCTCTCTTGGGCTTGCTTAAATGATAGGATTTCGTGTACCTTATTAAAAGGCAGTAGAATGAACAGAACAGACAAGGTTATAACACTCCGGGGAGTTCTGTGGTCTGAACTCCGGTAATAGCCCTCTCATAACTGTCTAGCAGAGTATTGTAAGGCCATCTCAAAATCCCCTAGCTGTGGTTTGGAAGGTCTGGGGCTGGAGGTATGAGAGCTGTGCCAGAAAGAAAAGAAATAATAAGTCTTTGAGATTTGTTTTAGGTCCACCTCTGCAACAGTTTCCTGGACAGCAAAATCCAGAGTCTCCTTTAGGACGAACCCTAGTGGCTACCTAGACAGTGCTTTTTCTGAGGTCTAGAATCTTGGTGGTGGAGGTGAGGAGGCAGGGAGATGGCAGGTGAGGGGAGAGTAGTGCTTTAGGGCATGCAATTAGGCATGGAAATGTTTTTGAGAAATTGGAAACAGGGAGATAGACAAGGATCCTGAATCCAGCAGAGCACCTGGACACCATGCCATGAAGCCAAGCCTTCACGGCAAAAACTCGGCTGTGAGTGGAAGACTTTGCCCTTCCATGGCTTAAGAATTGTGCAGTGATCCACAAGGAGAAACACATTTTACACCACAAGCCAACACAGGCATACACAAATAGGCACAACTAAAACAAAATTCTCTGATTTCTTTTCATATATGTAGCATAGTCTTCTATTTTCAATTTTATTGTATTTATTTCACTGTTTAAAAAAATAATAACTCTGGTCATGACCCATTGCATTGACTTCAGGACCTGCAGAGTGAAAATCACTGCCCAAGGGTAACTAAAGAAAGAACAATATCTTTAAAAAAATTTTTTTAAAGTGTGTTTTTCCAGGACCCGTCAGCTCCAAGTCAAGTAGTTGTTTCAATCTAGTTGTGGAGGGTGCAGCTCACAGTGGCCTATGTAGGGATTGAACCGGCAACCGTGTGGCTAAGAGTACCATGCTCTAACGAACTGAGCTAATCCGCTGCCCCCAAGAACAGCATCTTAATTTCCTGAGATTAAAAAAGGAGTGTTTAGCTGCCAAATATGAGGTTATCAAACAGAAGAACTGCCATGTGTCCCATCACCATTAATCGTAAGTAGGTGACGAAGGCTTGGAGTCCTCAGTTGTTTGGAAAACACTAGCCATGTCCTGTTAATTGTGTGTCTGGAAGAGTCAAAGAGATATAAATATAGAGATAGAGATAGACGACAGAGATAGAGATAGAGATAAGGATAGAGAAAGAGAAAGAGACACAAAGACAGAGACGCAGATACATATACAGGTGCAGGCACAGAAGCAGATGCAGGTAGAGTAGCATGCACCCTTGGGCTATCACAAGTGGAGTAGCTGATTCAACAGAAGGAAGACAGAAAAGACACTGCAGAATGTCAAAATAGTCTTTTTGAAAGAGAAATTACACACATTCAGCTTTTTGTTAACCACAAAAATCAGAATCTGCTAATTGAATTAATCTGGAGATTGAAGCTCATTCTTGATTCAAAAAAGTGAGAGGCTGATAGGTAAGAGCTAAGCGTACAGCATGAACTTTTTAATAACACAAAGTTCACAAATATTTTTTTCCCACTCTTGGGAAAGTAGAAGGAAATAAATTAGAGGCACATGCCAGGACCTTCAACCTCTCTGCCTCCCACCAACTTCTAGAACAACTAAACATCAAGCATCCCTTAGTGGTTTCCTCTTTGTGTGAACATGCATGAGCGATGGGAAAGAGATATACTTGAGGCCAGTACATTTTTAACTCCCTGGGAGGTATTTTTAATCTAAACATGCCTTCATTTGGGCCTTCAAAGATGAAATAATGAAGCAACTTTCCCTGAGTGCCATATCTTATTCTATCATCAGCTTTTTATAGACTTGAACATTACATCAATTAACACCTTTTAACTTGGGACAAACTCCTCCTCTGGGAATAATTCTATCCTAAAGGAAACGCAGATATGGGAAGGGCCAAAGTTATACTGTAGTTCTGGATGTAAGCACTATTTTCCAACCAAAACAGCAGCAATAGAATTTGTTTGCTGTGGTTGTAGAATATGCCACTTCCAAAGGCAATTGAACCAAAACAAGTTGTTTCTTTTTTTTCTTACAAAACAACCCCACTTTATTTCTGTTTGAAGCCCCCATTCCACCACATGGCAGAAGCCGAACTTTAATCAGTTCTGGATAAATCTCCTTCAGCATTTCCTTGTACCCATTTCTCTCCCAGGTTGCACCTTAGGTTTTACTACTGGCTGTCAGTGATTGGCCTCTGCCACCGCTGAGGTCCAACATGCCCACCCCCAGCTGGACAGGCACGCTGCCATCTCTGCTGCCTGCCCTCAGCTGAACGGCAAGTCCTTAGCAGGTCTGTTGTGTTCCACTTTCTTCAGTGTCTATTTATTTTCAGTGTTACAGGAATATTCAACTACTCTCCATTGAAATGGAAATTCTCATGAGGTCCCAGGAAAACATTCTTGAAGCTCCAGGATAAGGTAATTCAGCAGTTGGATTTCCTTTCACTTAAAAATATGTGAAATATAATAATCAGGGAATATGTTACTTTTCTGAGCACCAAGTTAGTGCGATGACCTCTACACCAGTGCCTGAGGACGAGGACAGTTAGTGGGCTGAACACCTCCTGTGTCACTCCTCATGCTTCTCCACTATGCTCTGTGACCTGGAAGACTCTCTCGGGCCTCTTTGCCCTCTGGCTCCAGTGTGGTTTAGGCAGCCAGGCACTGGCAGTAGATCAAAGGGCAGGGGGTGGGGTGTCGATCTTCCCGGCTCCCTTCCTTCTGAGTCATAGGTGGGCAGAGGCTGCATTCCTTTCCCGAAAGCCATATAGCTGTCAGGTGTCCATCTCCCGCAGACACGGCTGTTAGTGATGCCACAGCTCTCTCTGGACCCACTGACCGCTCCCTGCCCTGCACTTCAGGCCTAGAGATGTCACTATCCAATGTGTCACCCTCCCTTGTTGGCTTCCTTTCATCCGGCCCACCCACAGCTTTGTAAATAGTTCCTTCACTGAACTCTTTCTACTTACACTGTTTGCCTGTGCCATCTGTTCTCTGCTGGGACCTGACTGAATTTGTGAGTTTTAAAGATATTAACCTGTAGGAGGACCCTCCTGCCTCATTGTAAAGTAACATTTGTTGGATCTGGAGTGAGTCAGGTTATGATGTGGAACAGAGGGACTGTTCACACCCCATGGTATTGTATCCAACACATCCATCTCAGTGACCGCCATATTTGTAACCCCTGCAAAGGGGACTGCCCTGCCCTCAGCCCCTGGCCAGCCCTTGTCTCTGCTATGCGTCCTACTCTCTTGTCCCGATCTGTCTCCCCAAAGCTGGCTCAGGTCCCTATACCCAGGCAAGGACAATAAGTTCACGGGTTGGCCAGCAACTGATGTCATGCTTAAATGGCATGAATCAGATTTAGCAATGTCTTCCCTCCATACAGTGAACCAGAAAAAGCTAAAATAAAGTGATTAGTAGCTGCGCCTGAAGTGGAGAGGTGAACAGAGTCACCGGGCAGAATCAAGCCCACATGGAAGGGAGGCCACCGGGGGTCCTGCCAATCTGGGGTTCCTGGGAAAGTAGGAACCGTGATAAGGAGATGGTAGAGGTACAGGAGAGCTATATAGCGTAAGAGGAGAGAATGTGCATGGGGCAAGTTGGGTGCAACAGAGTGACTCTACTAGCAGAACCCTCAAGAACAGAGCCTCTGAGCTTTCCAGAATGTCTGTCTAGAAGAGGCAGGGTGGCCCTCTGAACTGCTTGTCATGAAGCCCATGTTTGCATGACAAGAACATTGTTTCTACCTAGCTGTTATGTCTCTTTAGAGTGACTTGAGAGGAGCTGAGGGACTTTCTGCTGGGCCCAAGGTACAAATCTGAGAACCCCAAATTCTTCATGCTCCCACAGCTCTGGATCCAGTCTGAACAGCTATCCTTGTCCCTGGATTTCTGGGAGATTGCCGAGGTCGTTAAGAGCATGGTCTCTGGAGCCAGACTGTCTGGGTTTCTATCCACTTATTAGCTATGTGGCCTCTGGGCAAACTGTTAACTCTCTGTCTCTATTTTCTCATCTGTAAAATGAGGGTAATAATTGTACCCCTTTCACAGGGTCATTGTCAGGATTAAATGAGTTACTACACAGAATAGTAATTGACACATGGTATGTGTTTCCTAAAATTGTTATTAGTATCCCTTGCATAGCTCTAATGACAGTCAACAGTGGTGGGATGTGGAAACTCAGCCCTCCGTCTTCATACCCCTTTCACCGGCTGCATGGCTATGCAACTTACCTCATTTTCAGTTTCCCCACCGGCACAATTGCAGTAATAATAACACCTACCTTGAAAAGTTGTTGGAGGGGGCCAATGGACAATGCACAGAGGATTTAGCAGTGCCTGGTGCATAGTAAACACCGAGGAAAGCTGAAATGTGGTTACTACTCAGGTGAGTGTACGTGACCCTCCGTTAGTCGAAAGCAGGACTTTTTCATTTTCATGGAGCTCTTCACACTAAGCTGTGCCCTCATCTTTGCGGTAGTTCTCAAGGGGAACTTATTTGAACACCTATGCCCCCAAATACAGAAAACTTATATAAGTTATGGGTGATTTCATTTTCTAGAGATCTTCAAAATCTGAAACAAAGACACATTTATCAGACCCTAGAGTTGAGTTCCTGTCCTGTTTATTGAGCATCTATTGGCCTTGATCTAGGAACTAGTATTATAAAGATAAATCAGGTCTTTCCCCTACCACGAGGAGTTTATAGTTTAGGGAGGGGGACGGGCCTGTGAGCTGGTAGTTGCCCCACAGTGTTGTCTTCCTCTGAAAGACAAACTCACAAAGGGGCAGCAACAGCTCAGTGGAAGGGATGATTGGCTCTTCCTGCAGGCCCAGGCTGTGCAGCCTGAAGGAAAGCCGTGGTAGATCACGTCTGAATTGAGTCTTAAAGAATGCATAGGAATTCACTGGGGAAAAAGGAGGAGGTGTGTGGAAGGGAGGAAATGCATTGCAGGAGAAGGAGCAACGTGTCCACTGACCTGGAGCGATTTGGAAAGAGGCAGAAAGAAAGGTGAGGATGGAAAGGGCCACAGCCTGATACAGAAGGGCAATGCAAAGAAATTTAGACCCATCTGCAGGCAGTGGAGAGGGGGTCAGATGTTTTTAAAGAGAATGTAACCTATTTCTTGTTTTACTCTGGTAGTAAATACAGTGGACAAGTGACTAGAGCAGGAGAGGAAGAGAAGAAAAAGAAAGTATGATTTGCAAAAATGACCAATCCCAGCACACCTGAAATATATATTGGAGAAGTATTAGGTTGGAGCAAAAATAATTGCAATTTTTACAATTTTTTTAACCTGTTAAACCACAATTACTTTTGCACCAACCTAATAGAAAAGCTTAGACCTTTTCAAAGAGATGTTTGGGAACCAATCAATGTGAAATCTCTCAGTGTCACTCATGAATAAGAATCCTTTTTAGTTAAGTGGAGTGTTTGAAAAAGGAAGAGAGAAAAGGATGGTCTGAGTCCCCCATTCCGTAGCGTTGCTTTGTCAGAAGTTCTGTTATCACTCATGGATTTCAAGCACCCTGCAATCAGGTGGTGATTAACCCAACCTAAGTTCAAAGACACCCACCACAGCAGCAGTCCGAAAGACAAACTCTTAGACTTCTTTTCTTGGGCTTAGGCTCTGGGCTACTCAAAGCAAAACTTCTCTTCTGTGTCCACAAGACATTTCTTAAGAGTTTCCAGGTTAACTGAGGTCTGATCTGCTGTGGAGAAGAGAGGAAAAGCTTTTAGGCAACAGGGAAAGCCATGAGAAGGGCAGGTCTCCTGGGATTCAACCAAGTCAGAAGAAGCAAAAAGCAGCACGTGTGTTCACAGAAGGTGGCCTCAGCTCTGCTCTGAGTTCTCTCTGACGAGCTCATAAGGAAACCCGCAAAGGGGGATTACAATTGACTTCAAGAGACTTTGGTGGGTGAACGCAATGAAATCCTAGAGGAAAGGACAAAACCCCAGAAGTCCCTTGCCCAGGTACAGCGTTTGACGGGATCCCCACCTCTCCAGGGGTCCCCAGATGCTGCCTGTGGAACTTGAACATGCTCACTTCTTTTCTTCTTTATTCTCTGAATACCCCACAGAAAACATCGTGCACCATACTGTACTGATAAGAAATGTCCTACACTGTGATGAGTTCTTCATAAAGTCAGATACAAGTAGCTGTTGTTGCCATGGCAATCTAATTCCAAGCGACCAGGGACCTCTAGGCTTTTTTTTTTTTTTTTTTAAGTCCATCTATATGTAGGTTATTGATCTAAGACCCACCAGGCTACTCTCCAATTCTGAATTGCAAACAGCCATTTCTAACTGGAAACAGCCCACAACCAGGGAACTGGACCCCATGTTTAGCTTTGGACCTCTCACCAAAAGCCCCACATCGGCACCACACACACACATATCTGTGTCCCCATATTACAGCTGCATCAACAGAGGCGCGCGGTTAAGGGACAGCCCCGGGATCACCCAGCGAGTCCCGGTCCGAGCCAAGAATAAGATCTAGGCCTCATGACTCTTGCTCTATTCCCTTAATGCTCTCTGCCCTTATAAGGTGATTAAATGGTTCTTTTTCTCCTTAAAAAGGGGGGAGTGGTGGGAAGTGGGGAGGGGGAGTGAAGAAGGGGGCAAAATCAATTTGAAAGCAACTATTTTGCCCAAGTCTTAGAACACTGTAGTTCTTTTATTCGTTTGGAAGGAGTGGGTATACAGAACAGCTTTGTTTTTCAATTCATTAACTTCCACAGAAAAAGGCCATCCTTTCTGTTTATACTAAAGGAACTGGATGTCGGAGCCATCGCCATGTGTGTGGTGTAAATAAGAAAGGCCACCAGTGGAGATCCGTCCCTTTCATGATGAGAAAATAAAAGTTCGTTACTTGGGTTCCAGGGGAAGTTTCTAACTTACCAGATGTCAGCTTTTATTTTTTGTTTTCAAGAAGTAGGTAAAATAGCTGTGGTTTTAAATTCATTCCCTTTAATTTTTAGAGCCCTGGTGACTTCTAAAGCACATCTATGGACATAAATGCTTTAATGGAAAAAAGGAAGGCATTCAGAAAATGCTCCATAGATGAGAGACATCCAGAGAACAAAGTAGTCCTGGTTATCATGGGATAATTACATCCCTGCAGCCTTGAACACCGAGCTGGGTGTCAGTAATTCCTCTGCCAAGATAACCAGGCCCCCAAGGAGTACTGTTATTGCTGTTCTAACATTTTGATGGCAAAGGAATGTGATATTTGCATACGTCTGTTGCAAGAAGATAAATCTAGCTTTGCACATTGGCCAGAGGTGACAAGGGGATATCAGTAACAGATCTGGACTTTGCAAATGTTCCATCTCTATAATTTGCGCTGGTCCATGTTCTTTAGCACTCTTGCCCCCAACCAACAGCAATTTTACAAGGTTTGCACTGAACACGATGGGGTCGCACATTTCATCTACTCAAAACTCTCTAAAAACAAAACTCTTAACTACAGCATGTTTATTATTCATCTCCAGTTATACTTGCATAATTAAAATATATAGCAAAGAAAACATTTTGGTAATGTCAGTGCTGACCTTTGAACTTGTGCTTTGCTCCATCAGTGTTGTTTGATTTACAAGGAAGTGACAGTTTGTTTCTGTCTTAAGCTTGTAATTTTCACCGGAGTCCGGCAGTGACCTCAAAGACACAGGCCAACTTCTTGTGATCAGGGTGGATTAGTGACTCAGAGAAACAGGCTTCATTTCCAAGCAGTAACACAGAAAGCTTTGAGAGCCTAAATTTTTTCCAGGTTGGAAGTTCGGAGACCAACATGGTTAATTATAAGTTTTAATCTGAGTTTAAAATAAGTCTGTCAGTCATCTGAGCCCTGAAATGGGACACCAACTATGATAGGTGTGAACTTGAGGAACAAATCTTCTCCCTGCACCTTGGCTCCATTTCCTTTGCTCTGTCGTTTTCTGTCCTGTCCTGGTGGCTCTGAGCCACCCAGATGGCTGATAAACTGGCATAGACACTTGTTAACTTTATTAAAGAGCATATGCTAGAAAAACCTGGTTGGAAAACCATCTTATTGTTTGTGACTCTTCACTTTAATCTCCAACAGAAAGATGGAAGCCTCAGAAGCAACCAGAACCCCGTGTCTCCTAAGGACTTAGGCTCCTGTGGTTAATAACAAAGTCCAAGGTCTCTGGGCCAGTGGTACTCAGTGTTAACCATGATTCCTGAAACACACCCTTCTGCCTCAGCCCCCCCACAGCCCTTTACCAAGACTCCTCAGCTCTCCCTCCACCATCTGTCCCATCCATCTGTCTCCCATGCTGAGAACTATGTCTCACTGCGTCTCCTCGGTCCCCGCAACCAACTCTCCCGATGCAGCAGGCAGCCAGGGTGCTCTTTCTGAATGCATAAATCAGATCTTAGAATCTTTTAAAGGCTTTCTGTTGCACCTAAAACAACACTCACCGTTTTCAACATGACTCCCATAGCTCCTGATGATCTGGTTCCTTTCTGCCTTCCAGCCCAGTCATGGGCCTGTCTCCCCTGCCCACATACCAGGCCAAGAACACTGAACCATGTTGCTGAACCACGGCAGAACCAAACCCTCCCCAACTGGTGGGACTCGCCTGTGCTGTGTGCCTATTTCTGTGCCTGGATGACACCTATCCATCGATCAAGTGCCAGCTGAGAATCACTTTTTAAGAGCAGCATTTCTTAAACACTTCCCACTTTCCCAAACACACAGACTTTTATCCACTCCAGCAGTTCTTTCTCTTTTTCACAGCACTTCCCACAACTAATCCTTATATTTTTGCATCATTATTAGATTAATACCTGCCACCCCCATGTGGGTGGATGCCTCTCAATAGTCACTTTCCTCTTCTTTAATTAAAAAAAAACAACAATTTTTATCTGGGCACATTGTTAAAAAGCCTATGTTTCCCACTTTCCTCTGCAGCTAGTTGTGGCCAGATAACTAAGTTCTGGCCAATGACATGTACCCTCTTCCTCCTCCATCTTCATTTTTGCTGAATGAAATGGAGATATGATGGCTGCAGCTTGGGTAGTCATCTTGGACCATGAGTTGGAAGTCATAAGCTTAGAATGTAGCAACAGAAAGAAGGGAGCCTGGCTCCCTGGTGTTACCAAAATAACTTCCATACCAGTCTTGGATTGTCAAATTTCAGTCTCCTCTTTATATGAGACTAATAAACTTCCATCTTGCTTAAGCTGTTTTTGTTGTTGTTGATCTGTACTGAATGAATATTTACAGAAACATGAATGCATCATGACTTTAAAGGACAGACTAATAATTGAGCCTAACTCATATCTTCTCTGGGCAAGTAAGGGGGAACACAGGCAAGGTTCTAGGTCTTCAGGTTTGGGTCTTTCACGTGCCATAGATTTTGGATTTGTTCAATATCTTTTCACAGTCTCACACATCTTTGGCAAAAATTTCTTTTCTCTTTTTGAAAAACTAAAATTTCACTTTGTTTCTTACCATAGTCTGCTTGTAAATTAGGTCACAAAACTCAATGAGCCAGCTTTTTAGAATTTGTGTGAGTTATATGAATATGCTCTAAATATAGCTTCATTATATGAATAAGTGAATTTGCAAAGAGAACACCTTATATGAAACGTGCTTTGCAGATTGTGTCTCAATAAGAGCCTGACATCCCCATGAGAAAACTAGCATCCAGAGAAGCAGTGGGCTTTTTCCAAGGCAAGGCTCATGTTGGCTCTGAAATGAACGCTTAAGGTCAATCTGAAGTCAATATAACATAGTGCCTGAAGAGTCACCACCCACAGGCTTCTTGAATTAATTTCTGACACCAATAAAAAAAAGGAACTGGTGTTGCAGAAGAAATTACATCAGGGGTCAGGAAACAATAGCCAACAGACCAAATCTAGCCAGCTCCCTGTGTTTGTAAATAAAGTTTTATTGGAACACAGCCACGTCTATTCATTTATGTATTATCTGTGGTCTTTTTGGGACTTTAATGCAAGCAGTTGCAAAAGAGACTGTATGACCCACAAAACCAAAAATATTTACTGTTTGGCACTTTACAGAAAAATTTTGCCAACTTCTGATTTATGTGATAGGAACACATCTTTCTTAGCTACTTTTTGCTGTTGTTGTTAATTATGAGAAAATAGAATGTTGTGCAAGAAGTACACCTCACTTTCTCCAGAGAACTTGAGATCCTAGTTATGCCTGCTGTGTCCCTTGTTACCTGTGCACTTACAGATTTTTGAACTCTACCCTGTGGAGGCCTCTTCCTTTGCTGCATCTGCTACATCTCTAGCCCCTCTCCGCAGACAGGGAGGAAAGTTGGCCTTAGTCCTTCTCAAGCTGGGTCCTCACCACCCGTCCTCCACAAGGAGGAGCTGCTGATGCCCAGGGAGCAGGAATGTCTCCTTACCTGTCCAGATAATAGCCTCATCCCTTTCCTAGACTAAATCCACACCAGGTCCCGTGAAGGTGAAAGTCTTTTTTTGCTGAAGGGTAAGACTGTGTGGACCTCCTCGAGAGGGGCCATCAGAGACAGGCTCTCTCTAGCTGCTTGGCTCCTCTCTTCCCCTCAGGGGTGAGGCCGCTCCACCCAGTCTCCAAGAGGACCTGGGCATAAGCACTCCAGCCTGGGTGATAGTTCATGCGGAAGAGCTCGTCTTGTCCACGCTCTTCCTTCTCCTGATGCCCAACATGCGTTTCCTGTTAGCTCTCCCTCAACTGGGGTCTTCCTTCCCCACTCCCTCTTCAGAGAGGAGGGTGAGTTCTGGGCCCCAGTATCTCAGGGCAGGGCATGGGGTGGGAAGAGTTCTAATCCAGCCTGCAACTGGTCGGTCCTCTCCTAAACTTTCTAAAATCAGACACACTTCATCCTCCGTGAAGCTCAATTCCCTCTTGACTGTGTCCACCAAATTCACTAATACGAATTAGTAAGAAATTGGTTTTTCTTCTTTTAGCATATCTTTGAAACAAAACCATCTTATCCTAAGGAAGTATTCGCTCCCTCCTGTCCTGAGCAAAACCTCAAAGCTTCCCTACAGTAACTGAAAATCGGAGACACTTCACGTCACTTCACCTCCTTGGTTCCTTCTCTACCCACAGAGACCTGACCTCCTCTTTATGGTAGCTTAGGTTTGTCATCCCTGCAGAGGGGGTGACAAACTGCTCTCTTTGTCCCTTGTGTATTTTATTCTCAGAGGCTGCTGGTATGAAGTGAAAAGTTAGCACTGTCATCCCTGAAAGTTTTCATTTGGCCCCATTTCTTTTGAGCCTCCATTTCTGGGAAAGTTTCGCAATGAGCCCTCCCAGGTTACTGGGAGAACAGCCTTATTATACCTCTCTCTTCTGAAGTCCACTCTTCACAAGTTCTTCCCAGCCATGGCCAGTCTCCTTGACGTCAGCAGATGGCCCTGGCAGAAATGTAGCAGCCAGGCTTAGGAACGATGTGGCATTAAAAGACCTTGGGATTATTGCTGAGCATAAAGGATGATAATACGAATAACAACAACAACAACAACAGCTGACATTTGTTGAATGCTTACCATGTCAGGCTTTACGTATATTCTGTCACTTGACCTGCAAAACAACTTCATGGTGTAAGAACTAGTGTTGTCCTCATTTTACAGAGGCATCGAGATTAAACCATCATTCCAGGATTGACTCAAATGCGAGCAATCCGAGGACGCTTGTACAGCTCCCTGCGCTGCTCCTGCCTTCATAAAGCCCCTGGCCAGCTGCTGCTGCTGGCAGCCATGCAGCTTTCCCAGACGACCCTTTACTAGCTTGTTTTAAAAGCCTTTGCCAAAGGGTAAAGGGAGTCAAATATATGGTGACGGAAGGAGACTAAATTCTGGCTGATGAGCACACGATGCAATGTCCAGGTGATGTATAATAGAATTTTCACTTGAAACTTGTATAATATTATTAACTAATAAATTTAATTTAAAAAAGAAAGCCTTTGACCTGGCAGTTCTACAACTTTTTCAAACCAAATAACTAAAGGTGTGGGCAAATATGTCTGTATATGAAGGTTCATAAACTTTTTTTATTAATGTGAAAAATTAGGAACAATAGGGCATTGATTAAGTAAACTGTGGAATACATTTATGATAGATTATCACAAAACCATTAACAATTATGGTGTAGAAAAATACTTATGGAAATGGGATGCTGTTTATGTTATGAAGTGAAAGCATCAGATTATAAAACAGTATTCCATAATCATAGGAAAAGATGCTCAAAGAAAATACAGAAAACTGGTAGAGCTCAAAAAATTGTTGACAGTGGTTATATCTGTTGGTGGTAATTTGGTACTATTTTTAAAAATGAAATTCTAGCTTTTTCAAGTTTTCTGAATTATAATTAGAAAAAAATCAACAAAAAATCTCTTTATGTTTATCTGTGTAGAGGTCCATTCACAAATCTCTCACACCAATAGAGATTTGGTATGTCACTCACTTTTACTTCTAGTTATCACCTTGTATGGAAAATGAGATTCTTTGGATTCTATGTGACAATTGCCTTTTATTCTCAGCTCTGAAAAAAATCAAAATAGATTCCGTATGGATTAAAATAACTTTGTAGTTGGGGTTGAAGAATAAAATCAAATAGACTCCAACACCAAAAACACGTAATACGCCCATCTACTCTGGTCTAATTCATCCAGAACTAGAGTTATTCAAGACTAACTTAATCTATTCACACAAAATGCAATGTATGAAAAAGGTGAAGGAAAGTTCAGAAGAAATATGCACTCAACTGTTTACAATGCCTCTGGTTCTCAAATGTTTATTTCACAAATAAATATTAATGCCACTAAGCTGGATTTTGTGAAGAAAAACTATATAACAAGTGTTTGAGAAGGTATCCTTTGAGATGATTAAACTCAAAGTACAGCTGGCAGAAAAGAGAAGAGGAGGAAGACGAGGAAGGAAAGGGGAGGAGGGGAGCCTGAAGAGGAGGAGAGGGGAAATAGGAAGAAGGAGGGAGAAGGAGAAAAAGGAGGGGAAGATAAAAAGAAAGATGAGCCAGCCTGGATGAGACATAATCTCTGTTTCCTGCAAGGGAGCTGAATTGAGGATATATTCCATTTTGAGACCTTGAGCTCTTCCCAAACAGCCTGTCCTCTAGCACCAACGGCATCACCACCACCTGGGAGCTTGATGGAAATGTAGAATCTCCGGCCCTACCCAACACCTACCGGTTAGGAATCTGCACAAAATCCCCAGGTTATTCAAACACACAAGCACTAACCTCTATGTTGTCTAAAGCCTATGACTATTCTGGAATTGTTTAGAAAAGATTGAGATTGTTTCCAATCTCTCTCTAGTGACCCCTAGTGGTAAACCCAAAAGATCCGTAGAACAGGGTGGCTGAATTTTGATCTCCAGCCTGAACCAACAGTTTTCCAACCTTCTGCCAGTTGATCTATCCAGTCTCCAGCACTTAGAAGATTAGAATTCTAGCCAGCTATCCTTGTTTAGAAGACCTGATGTAAAGTCAATGCAAATTAGGAGGGTAATATTTTTCTGCATATCGGTGTCATTCAATTAAAATACAACATTCCTGAATGGGATTATTCTCTGTACGTATTTGGAAAACACTGATAATTATCTGTGGGTCTCTTGACTGGAGATACATCAAGATGGTCCGTTTTTCACATTACCAAATTCACCTCATATATTGCCTCTTGACTAGCCCTCAGTGAAGTCATCATTTTAAAAGAGAATAAAAAGAGGTGTCCTTTTCCAGGCTAATCAATGATCAATTAGTCACTCAATTTATATTATAATTTGAGTTTTATGAGAAAAGTGGGAAAGTTCAGGGTCTTAGAGAGGTGAAAAAACTCCCATAGACATCATCTGGAGCATTTCCCAAAGTGTGTTTCATCTGCAGAATATTAATAGAAGTTACAAAAGGGTTCCAGAGTCAAGTTAGTTTCAAAACCACTGGATTGAACAAAGTTGGAAGGATTTCTTTACTGTGGTATTTCTCAGAGCTTTTATTTAACTAGATGCTCTGTTGATCTCTAAAGTTATTTTCCCATAGAACACACACACACACACACACACACACACACACATCTTTTTTTTATTAACTCTTGGGAAATCTGATCTATGGAGCTTCAGAGCTGTTAACATATTTCACCTTCACTCATCATACTTACAGAAGTGCCCACGTCTCCTGATTCTCAATCCATTATTCCTTTGCACTGTGTGATGCTGCACCCAAACATTGTTTCCCATTATTATTAATTCTGATTTTATCTACCAATTCTACCACCATTTTGTGCTCTCTAGACAAATGCAGAAGCATGGAAGAGGGAGGGGAAGGCAGGAATAAAAGAAGGGAAAGAAAAAATAAAAGAGAAAAGGAGAAGGTGAAATGAGAATTTTGCATCAATTTGGAAGTGGGGACACTGAAGTCAATCAACCAAATGGAGACCGATTTTCTTGATGTTTTTCTTCTCAAGCAAGGAGTCGCTATGAATTGGTCACAATGATGACTCACATCAGACCACTAATGCATGGTTCAGGTAGCTGCCCTACGTCGATGAACACAAAACATCTATTTCTTCAATTTACCAAGAAATGATGGACAGAGTTTCTACATATGTCACTGCTGGGCTCTTCGATACTTGGTGGCATATCTTTAGTGGTAGGGTCTGTGTTTAGTGGCAGGGTCTGTGTTCTTCAAAGGAAGTCTGTCTACCGTAAGTACTCTCCAAAAGAATTCTTGGATATTGAGAACGCCATGTTGTCAGTATTTATGTCTTTTATTGGCGTTTATTCCAACCAGATGATTTCAGAGTTGTCCACTGTGTGCTGGATGGTTCCATTTTCAACTGCCTGTCCCTGAATCACCTTCCTGATGTGGTTCCAAATTAAAGTTGACCAAAAATGACGCTGCACAAGACTTGGGAAATAGAAGTGAAACAGCAGCTGTTATGTCCTGAAGATCACTGTTGAGTGTGGGGTGACAGGGGTCATTGGGTTCCAGTTTGTCTTCATCCCTCCCCACTCCATATCCATCTGTCCTTCCCAATAGCCAGCCCTTGCGCTCAGTGGCACCACCAGGCCCACCACCAGATGCACTGCTGTGGAGTCACAGAGGTGGTAGCTTTGAAGAGCCAAAGACCCCTCTTTTCAGTCCCAATGTAGGAGCTGAATGTACCTCTTTTCAAGATTTCCTGCAAACTCTGACTCAACAGCAAGGGCTTGTGCCAAATCTTCAATTCCCTTTTTCAGATGGTGCTTCCCTATCTCTGCTCACAGTCATATAAGGTCCAATCTCTATATTAAATTTTTCATTCCATAATAGTCACATTGGTTCCAATTATCTGAGTTCTGACTAATATACCTTTGAACTCGGGCTCTTGTGTTCTTCTGTTCAGATATTGATGTTTCTTGATTGAATGCCCTAATATCAGGTTCTGGTTGCACCTCACTCTGCTTTTCTCTCATGGACCAGATGGCGCTTCTGCTCATCCTTCACTTTTGCTCTGAAATTACTGTCCTGGAAATGTCATCTTTAGATATGGCTTCTTGCCACAAGCTCAAGATGTACTCTATTTCTTACCCTCTCTACAATGTTTGACCAAAGCCTCTAGTCCGAAAGAAAGCCAGTAACTCAATGCTACAGTCATACTTTTAAAGAATTTACAGGCAGTATAAAGGTTTCACTTTCTGTGACTGAAAACTTCAAGTCAGGAGTTTGTAGTAGAAATAAAGATAACAAAATGTGGTTCAAAGGGAAGTGATCTTTCCAGTTGGGACTGTGAGAATAATTAATTATAGGTTATAGTTTAACTTGTTTCAGTTGCTAATTTCTAGCTCTTAATAACATGTGATATTCTGAACAGTTTCTCTTCAATTTTGGTGCAATGGCAAGATGCTAGTTTTTAAACATCATCCTTGAGATGATCATACAGTCATAAAATCCTTGGGAGTAAAGGAGTGCTCTGACTTCATCAGAGTTAATGTGCTGTAATGCAATGCTTTAAAAAGCAGTGTGTGGGAGAGGAGAAAGGTACAGGATGTCCTGTTAATGCGGTGCTACTGGGCATGTCCCTTTGACTTCTTATTGACTAGATGATTTTACAGCTCTGAAGAAAAAGAGGTTAACTTGTAGAAAACTGATAACAACGTAAAATGATTCTTGTTTGAGAGGAATGAAAAATATTCCTGCTCATTAAAACACAAATGAATTTTGTACAGTAGAGATGCATTTGGTTTTCATCTGATGGGAAAGATAACCCCAAACAGCCCTCAGACATTACATTCATTACTTTGTATAGAATATTAGTTTTGTATAGATTTGTAAGTTTATTTTAGCATTCCTTTGACTGTATGACTATATAAATCAGTTCTTCAAAATCTCCTTTGAAACAGTCTTAACATTCTACTGGTTCCCTCGTCAAGTAATGAGCTACATATACATATATAATTTATATTTGTATGAGAGTCATGTTTTGAACTTTTTGAAAAGTATACTGTATCAACAGCCAAAATTATAGTCATTGTTTCATTTATACTCACTTTATGGTATTTGTATCATGATACTATAAACCAAGTTTGAGGTTCCTACTCATTGAAAAATAATTTCAAAGAGCAGCTCCCCTGGTTTTTACTTCTCTTCCCAAACATTCTAAAACACTTGGATGTCCTACCACTTCGTGTGTCACAATATTCCAAGCACTATAACACATACCTGAAGAGGTTAGAGACCTACCAGAGCTAGGTCGGGCCATTTGTCTTAATTAAGCTCTCATTACACTGATGAGAACATGTAGCAACTCCTGTGATTTGAAACACCTAAATCTCTTAGCTCTTCCTTTAGTTTACAGTGGTAAGAAGAGGATACCAGGCAACCAAAAGTGACACATTAAAGTAGACTCAAGCATTAAGAAGTATCAAGTATTTATCTTATCAAAATGAATGAACAAAATAAATAAATCAAGCACACACATTGCACAAGGGAACTAAAACCATAGGGACACACTTAAATCCCTCTTGCACTTTATCTTTTCCTCTGTAGTGGCCCTTGTCATTCAATTCTTTACTAGACTCATGTGGTTGGATATTATGCACTCCTTTCCATAGCAAGTCCTTCGACATTGAGGAACATGTCCCATAATGCCTTAACATCTCAGCTTTCTCACATTCTGCTCCTCCTTTCTTCTACATCCTGCCATTCTTCTGCATTCTTGAAGGTGATGTGCTGTCTCTCTCTACTATCTGGAAAGTTCTACACACACACACACACACACACACACACACACACACACTCCATGAGTCCTACTCATCCTTCAGCTCAGACAGAATTTCTCAAGGAAACTTTTGTAGCCCCTTCAGACCAGAGCAGACTGTCCTGTTTTACAGACTCTGTGCTTTCGCTTCCCAGCTCTTGTATGTGATTATTTGTCTCTCTCCCTCATTGTCAATAAAATCCAGGATCATTGTATCACCACTCTATCCCCAGGCCTGGCAGAATGCCTGGTATACATAGAAGGTGTTCTTGAATGAATTAATAAGAGCTCAATGCCTATTTGTTACATGGATGAATAGATGGTTGTTTGGTCTGTTATAGTCCCTAAAAGCAAAAGAAGCTGTTAAAATAGTGTGACTCTGACTTACTGTTAATGTCTGAATAAAAGAGACCATTCAAATTTTGAACTGAATTTGACAACGTACTGTTTTGGTGAGTTGTGGAGAGTCATTCGACGCATTTTTAGGGGGAACTGGTAAACCTCTTTGGAGAACAATTTGGCAAAAGTTTTAAAGATTACAAAACTCATGTACCTTTTGACCCAATAATTCTACTTTCAGAAATATATTCTCTCCTTATGCTTGCACATTTGTGAAAGAGTTGTGTACACTGGTGTTCGCTATAGCCTCTTATATAATAGTAAACTACTGAAAACATATGAATGCCCAATGGTAGGAGACTAATTAAATAAGACTAATAAATAATTAAATAATGTGATGAAAACTCCAAGCAACAGAATACTCTGCAGCTATCAAAAAGAATGTGGTGGGTTTGTACTCATTGACATGGAAGAATGTCAAAATTTATTATATCATGGAGTGAAAGAATTGCTACTATGTGTGTATTTGTGTATGCATAGGGTCTTTCTCAAAGTATAATAGACTGGTCACAGTAGTTGTTTTGGGAAGGGAAACTATGAGGCTGAAAGGCAGGGATGGGAAGAAAATTAATGTGTCATTGCATACACATTTTTTAACTTTTTATTTTGTGCCATTATCATGCATTACCTATTCGAGAAATTGACAAACGCAAGTCTAGAAAATGTCAAAAAATCAATAGTTATCGATGTAGTAATTGAAAAAAAAGTTAATGTGGGTTAGATCTGCATTAAATTTTATTGATGTTTCTTTGACTTTGTCAGGTCCAAATTTTCACACATATACTTTCAATGAGTACTGACAAAAGTAGTCCCTTTTGTCATTCATTCTCTGCCAATCTCCCCCAAATCTTTCAGTCTTTCCAACATCCTCAAAGTCTTTTCTAATTTGGAAACAAGGGGACCCCTTATTTGGAGTGCCAGAAACAGGACTATGTCTGGATGAACATTGAGGCTCTTGACATAAAATCTCACCACCCTCGTGAAACCTGCCCAGCATATCCTGGCCTGCTGTATTAACCTTGGCAATACTTATTGGCCTTGTCATGCCAATAACATTATTGCAACTAAAATTGAATGAGCATGTGACTATGACCTCCAAATGTTTTCTGATACAGTTAAATGGGAAACTGTAGATTACATGTATTTATTTTGTGATAAACCCTTTGTTTATATTACTGGTGATCCAGAAAAAGTAGTCTCTTACAACACGCCATGACCTAAACAATGACAAGTTGAATTACTATTTCATTTACTGTAGGAGACATTCCATCATGTGCTTCACAGAAATGATTTTTGACAAAACTTATGAAATGATAAATTACACCCAACAAAAATAAAGAGAAACTCAGAGTTTCATAGCAGGTGATTGCGAAGAAAACAGTTATTTATATCTCTGTCTCCTACATTTTCAAAAACAATGTACTTGAAACAAAAAAAAAATACCAAGAATATTTAAAATTTTGCATTTTCCTTTTGTAATTGGAAATATTTGGAGAAAATACTTTGTCTACTCAAGCTGTATTTATGACTTAATTTTACATAAGGACTGTTACCATGCCTTTTCCTCTAATTTCATTGTTATTTGAATTTTCACAAATGACCAGTATTGCATTATTGGAACAAATGAAACAAGAACAATAGCATTCCCATATATGCACACAGCAGTATAGTTGTCCTTCCTATTCCATTGAAGTGTTAATCTAGTTTGTAAGTTCATGTAAAAGAAGGAGGCAAGGCTAGACATGCTTTCCACACCCCAATCAGTAATAATAACAATTGTGTGGCCAAGTTGCATGAGGACAACTTGAACTTCTGGTCATTGATGCTCACTCTAAACCATCATAAAAACCAAGATTGATATGAAAACACTCAGAGTCCAGTACATCAGTACATCAAAGAATAACTCTAAATGGTTTCAAACAGGCTTGTTTAAAACTATCTTCCCCTTCCCTTGAATTATCTTTTAATGATTTGAAACTGCTTTGAAAGGAGCTACATGCATGTCACCTTGTCAGAGACAGATATTTTTGTTATTAAGAACGAACACTTATTTCTATTTTTTAGAAATAATGACGTTAGAATCACATTAACTTTTTGAAGGCTAAAATCATTATCTTTAACAATTGTCAGGGTTAAATCTATCTATATCGACTCACCTCAAGCAGCAGATGAATTAATTCAATAATCCAGGGACATATTCTTTAACTCAATTATCCAAATAGGTTCACTGAGAAGCACTGGTTTTTCAAATCAGTTGATCCAAGGTAGTTATCCTGAGGGTATACATGGCTCTAATGGGTGACTAATTATTCCTGTTTTAAAATTTTAGTGATCAAAGCCACCTTAACCATGTTGTAAGGCATCATGCATTGAGGACTCAAGTAAACAATTATCCCCATACTGTAGTAGGCTCAATATTATTTCCCGAAGAAAATACTGACTCTACGTACATCCCACTTATTTTCACAAGTTGGTATCCCTGATTGGACTCCTTATTTTCATAATAGAATACTAACCTGGTCAACTGCTTCTCTGTTTTTGTTTTTATGTTTTTGTTTTTGTTTTTAAGTACACAGATTCTCTTCTCACAAAGGTAAAAAGTAGAACTGCTTTTAATAGCAAGAAATGGAAAAACCTCACCACAATAGGATAGACCATATTTATTATTTATTATTATATTATTATTATTTTACTGTTTACTTAAGAATCTGTAGGTGGGCTGTCTCAAGATGGAACTAACAACTCAATTCCAGCTAAGACCCAGGTGCTCTCTATCTTTTTTCAAGGTTATCTTCAGCTAGTTGTTTTTTCAGTCTCACACTTTTTGGTTCATAGTAGCTGCCATTGCACCAGACATCACATCCATGTTCAAGACAGAAAGAAGGGAGAAGAGGCTGTTATAGAAAAAGACAAGCAAGAGAAATAGAGTTGGGATGTAATTTCTGTTGCATTAGCCAAACAAAAAGTGGCTGCCTTAAAAAGCAAACAAATTGCCAGGATTTCCTGGCTTCACCAGAGTACTGCCTCAGGCTGTCTGTTGTCATCTCCCATTGTGTATGAGGGTCAGGTATTCTTTCCTCTAGAAACTCTGAGGTCTATCCTTGAAACCTGATAATTCACAAGAGATCATAGATTTTGCCCTTTGCAGAATCATTGTCACTTACTTGAATCCTAGTGCTGAGTCTTAAACATTCATTGACTCTTATACTCTAGGACCCAAGCCCATGAAATCTATTATTAGAATTTTCTGTAAAAATGTTCTTGAGAACAATTTCCATGCATTGCTTCTGATTCCCGAAATTAAGCCCTATGAGATTTCTTTTAGAACTCGGTGCTGGAAAAAATTTGCTTGCTCTAGGGAAACTGGCATGCTGTCTTTTTTCTAACATAAACAATGTAAAGCATGGTCCCATCCACTTAGCCTTGGGTACCAGGAAGCACAGCTCCAACTTCAGGCCACAGCTGTAACTGTGCATGCCCTCAGGAGAGGCCTATTTGTCTTCTTGTTCTCCCTGATCTGCTTCCCATTTTGTTGTTGCTCTACTGACTGTATCCTGTTGTAACCCACCTCAAATTTTTGTGGCAAAAATAGATAGGGAAGAGAGAAATAATGTGTTGTTATTTCAACACATTTTATCAAAGCCAACTCAAAAGACAAAAATCACCACAATGGTGAATCAAAGGGGCCACCAGTGGAGAATGATTTCACTGAAACACAGCATCTTTTTTTCTTACTACATAAAATACTCCCAGCTTAAATGGATCCTTAATGACCAAGAATTAAGTCCTAAAATTCTTTTATTGTTATTATTATTATTATTATATTCTCTTTGTTTTTCTGTATCTTTGAAAATTTCCATAATAAAATAGTTTTAAAAATGAGTTTTGTTTTTATAGTGTTGTATTATAAAACATTAAATATTTTCCTGTTTAAATGAGGACTTCCAAGCAGAAAAATATAATTTTCTGATGGACCATTAATTGGTACATTAACTTAAATTTGACAACAGTTACTTAGAAAATGACAAAGAAACATAATTTTTAAATATTACATAAATTACTGAATATTACTGTATCAATAAATACCACTGAAAGTTGGAATTTTAAGCCCAAAGCAGAAAACTCTGATAAACTTAATTTCAATTCTAGGTGAAAGTGCGGGCTCCAAAGCCAGCCAAATCTGGTTTGTATCCTAGCTCTACCATTTTCTATCTACTAGATCAATGTTTTCTGGGAAACTATTTAATTTCTGTGAGCCTGATTTCACGTCTTTAAAGTGGAAGTGAGATCCAAGATGGCGGAGTAAACACTGTGTTGCAACCTTCCATGAACACATTCAAATTACAACTAAATTATGGAACAATCAACCTGATGAACCATCTGAAGCCTAGCCAAAAAAAAGTCCTATGACTGAAAATATAAAGAGACTGGTAGGAGGGGCGGAGACACGGAACATCTCCATGTGTCAGTTGAAAATCAGAAGGGATATCTCTGCTGCAAAGGTTCCCTCTGGAGGAATGAGGGACCCCAGGCCTCCACACCAGGCTTCCCAGCCTAGATTATTGGTTACAGGAAGTGGAGCCCTCACAATATCTGGCTGTGAAAAACAGTGGGGATTCTGACCATCTGGGTGGGACAGAAGGCTGTGGGAAAACCAGGCGTTCTCTTAAATGGCCTGTACACAGACTCACTCGCTCACAGGCACTCACCTTGGGCTCTGGCAGACAGACGGTGACTCAGAAGGTGTTTGAGACATACAGGTGTGGGCAGACTGAGGTGTGTGGATTAAGGGGGAGGACTGGAGGACATTGGCATTTTCTCTGTGTGAGGTCCTCCTCTGGTGCAGTCGGCAGGTAGGCACCATATGTCCTGTGTTGACCCCACCCCCACAGGCCAAATCTGAATCTGATTGGCTTGGTGAGCTACACTGCTCCATACTGCTGACTCACTGGGACCCTGCCCCACCTAACTCTCCCAATGCCAGCAGAGGCATTTTCTCCAAGAGCAGCCAGACCCGCCCACATTGTACTCTTTCTTGGAAAACTATGGGAGTCTAGCAGGGCCCTGGCAGGAGGCAACCGGCCTCAGTGTCCTCTGAGACTTTTGCTGAGTGGCAACAGGCTCAGCACTGACACCAAACCAGAATTTGTTAACCTTGTGACCACAACTCTTCCTACTCTAGTGACTCCCTGAGACTCTGCCTCACCCAATTCATGTACAGCACAAGGCTTTATCAACAGCTGAAACTTACAAGAGATAGCAGGTGGCAGCAGGCCTCAGGATGTCCTGGATTTTTGCAGAGATACCCCAGGCCCGGTACTGGTGGCAGATGTCCTTTGTTCATAGTGTGGCCTCTTCCACATGCCTCCAGGTTTACCACAGGCAGAGAACAACTGCAGATCACTTTGTAACTACTACCAGGTAGTCCCCAAAAGGCTGTGGGTGACCTGGGCCTGCACCGGAACCCTTCCTAAAAGGCCCCAGAACAAATACTTGGAGGTTTGCTTCAGAACACAGCAGAACACCACCCAATTAGCCCCACAAGTGGCACATACAAAGGGTGGTCTCAACAAGTATCAGAGCCCACTGGGGCAAATCCCACTCAGTGGAGTGAGCCCTCTGCACAGCAGCCTATAAGCTATGGACACGGCCAAACCTCATAGCCAGTCAGCCTAACGGTCAGTCCCACCCACTGTCGTGTCAATAGCAATCAAGGCTGAATTATAACAGAAGGGCACACACAACCTGTACATGGGACACTCCTGGAGCATCTGGAGCAGGTGACCAGTGAGACTGTACCACTGGGCGCCACAAGACACCTATTACATAAGGCCACTTGGCCAAGACTAGAAGACATAGCAGATCTACCTAATACATAGAAACAAACACAGAAAGGTCGCCAGAGTGAGGAAACAAAGAAATGTGTCCCAAATGAAAAAACAGGAGAAAAATCCAGAAAAAGCACTAAATGGAATGGAGGTAATATCTGCTAATATCTGTTAATGCTTTTATATATTTCATTTCCCAGATTTTTCTTCTCAACAATTTAATGCTTAAAAATCACCAAAAGATTAATATTAACATACCTTGATCTTCACTTTCATAGATGTCTGTGTCTGTGACAGGACTGGCTAGTTGTCCATCAAAAATGCATCTTCTTCTTTCGTATGAACAGAATCTCAATTTAGTTGGGGGTGCCAAAGTGCCCATCAAAAAACTTCCATTTCCCAATTTCTCTTGTGGCTCATCATGACCATGCAACCTGATTCTGGTCAATGAGATTAGCTGGAATTTGTTAGAGGGATTTGTAGGAAAACCCCTTGAAGCGGGCAGATTCTGTTGGCATCTGAGTTTGTGTTCTCCCCAAAGAACTTGAGACAAGGACTTGGATACAGGTGGTTTACTTGAGATGTGAAAACAGGAAACAGAAATGGATGGGAGAGTGGGAAGGGGAAGAGAGAAATGCAAATGAAGGAAGCATTAATGAGCCAGTTACCAGTGGGAGCCTCAGCCCTACTTGGGACACTCTGAGGAGCTGTGTAGAGCATGACTGAAGATTGCCTCCCCAGAGGACAAGGAGGTTGGGCCTCTTGTTCTCCATTGGTTTGAATCCCTCTAGGTCTGTTAACTGCCCTACACTCACCAGTTGTTCTTGTTGGTAGTCTTCCGTGGCCCCATCAAAGCAAAGAGGTTCTGTAGTGTGGCTGGTATATGATGCTTCCGCCGTGTATGGAACTATGTACACAGGGGACTATGTACAGCTGACTGAAATGAAAGACCAAGGGAATGTGGCCAGAGCACCATAGCATCTCCTAGAGTCAGCATGTGTGCATAAAACCCACTTCTCCTTCTTTCAGCCCAGAGTGTAAATATGACAGCTGGAACTCTAGGAAACCATGAGCATGAAAGAGGGCTGCCGCCTAAGAAGGGCTGACTGGAAATCTAGAAGAAGTCTAGGTGCCTAGGTTCCTGATGTCACCATAGAGTTAAGAAAGCCTTGGACAATGTAACCCTGAGCTTGTTACATGAGATAAATGATAAGCCCTCACATTGTCTAAGCCTCAGTCGTTAGGTTTTCTTTTAAACATTGCTGAACTCAGTCCTAACTGATACACTTCTCTAGCACCAGCCACACTAGCCAGAATCAGCTACACAGGTACTCTTAATAAATCACTGTTGTTGTTTTTCTATTTATTTTTAATTTTTTAAATTGTGTCTACTTCCTTCTAACTCAGTTCAGGCTGGGTTCCTACTCGGTGAGAGTTACCCAGAGGAAATCTTTCCCATTTTGAATTTTTTTGAAGCACTTGGAAATCAAGCAGCTTTTTCCCCTTACCTGTGCATGATATCAAAAACATCACTAAACATCTGAAGTCACTGAATTCTTTTTCTTTTCAACAGATTTTGTATTAGTCAGCAGAGGCTAACTCCTATAACAAACAATACCAAATTTTCATATCATGGTAAAGATTTTTTTCTTGATTGTGTCACAATCCAAAGCAGGTTGAAAGGGGCTCTGCTCCATGCAGTCGTACAGGGGCTAGTGCACCATCTGTTTAGTGTCTCTGCTATCCCATAATGCATTGGAGGCCTCCACTTGATCTTCTGAGCAGCAAGGGAGAGAAGAGCAAGAGAGTGTGGGATTCCACAGGCAGTTTCGTGGTCTGGACTTAGGTGCAGTGTACTTACTTCTGCCACATTTTCTGATCAGAACTCAATTACATGGCCCCATATTTCTGCAGGGGAATCTGGGAGTTAAAGCTTAGCTGGGTGTCCCAGAGGAAAAGACAGTAGAGCATTTAATATACCTCTTCCACAGATGCCATTGTTTACAAAGTTTCCAAATGAAGCTTTCCAATTGTGACCACAGCCAGGAAAGTCCTGCTACCCCGGTCTCGACAGATTTATGCTCACATCCCTTTAATCTTATTTTCACAAATTGTGTACCCACTTGCACTTTAAAGTTTACACCTGAAATTTTCCATCATAAGTGTAAATAGTTGTGAAAGGATGTAATTTCTGACATATTATAAATATAAACATTTGTGACGGTGGAGATAATTCACTGCCCAGATCCCACTTCAAGGACAGACTTGCTGCTGCCCACTCCCTGTGCTGGGGCAATGCCACCAGCCCTAGGGCAGCCCTGGCAGGTCTGCCTCATCCAAGTTGCCGAGCTGCCTCATCCAAGGTCACATCCTTTTCAAGGCAGCCCACATCCCATGAGTGATTGCAGTGGAGGTGTAAAGGGACAGGGCAGGGACAGGGCGGGCAGCTCTGACAGACACTTTTAGTGAGAGAGCTCCCATGGGATTGGCCAAATCTGCCATGGGGCCGCATCGTAGCTTGACTCGCCCCTCTACCCATCCTGCTTCCTTCTCCTTTACACAGGATTTCTCCCAGAAACCCCATGTACCAAAAACCCCACATTACAACCACCAACCTGCACCAGCATTTCAAATTAAAATGACCATATTCCTCTGTGGCAAAAATATATAAATAAACCTAAACTCATTTTTTTAAAACATTCCTCAGGAGGAAGTTATCAAAATGGCGGAGTGAGGTGAGCCTCTGTAAAGCTCCCCTGGAATTTACAACTAATCGAACAACAATAACTCCACAAAGGACTCCCTGCACAGCAGACAGGCAAGACAAAGAGATCCACTACCAAATTCCCCTAAAGGTGGACAAATCGTGCGAACAGGGGAGGAGGGAAGGGAGAAGTGCGGAGACGTAGATGCACAGGCACAAGACGCAGACCTAGCTCAGTGCTCCGAGCTCGCTGCATCCCGGAACTACCACGGCTGAGGGAGAAGGAAAAACTCAGGACTGCTAGGGCTTCACTTATGGCCCACAGAGCTGAGGGGGCAGCATACAACACAGCTGAACCCAACGCTCACAGCACAGTCCTCGGAGAAAAGACTGAGGGAAGATGGCTGAAAACAGTGGTTTAAGCCCTCACTGCCCAGGAGAGAACAGAAGCCTTAGGCACTGAGACTAGCCGCCCCCTCCCTACACTCCCAGAGCTCGCCCCGCCCCCACCTGCCCGGTGCTAGAAGCGGAACAGTAGCAGTGTCAGATCAAAAGAACAGAATATTTGCTGTTCTGAGAACTGTGGGCCGCAGACACAGATTCACAGCCCAACTACTTCCAGCAAAAAGGAGGGAGCTGTGGAAGCAGGACTGGCTGTGGTGATGGTTGCTGCCATTGCTCTGGGCCACCTCTCACAACTCACCCCGCCACTGGCACCACCTATCTGGGTGGATCCCTGCAGGAGTAAACACAACTGCCGAAACATATGGGCTCTGAATCAGGTGCAGGAAGAGCTTTGGAACTTCAAAAGGTCTCCGCATACCCACACAGACACTGCGCCCTGTGACCCAGGCAAACTATTAACAGAGGAGAAGCCAGTCTCCCACGGAATCCCCCCATTGTGTGAGAAGCTGGAATAGTGCAGAGAAAACATAGCACTACTGTATGAGAGAGAAAAAAAAGGCTGCACTCGGAGAGAAAATAAAACATTCTACCAACAAGTACTGGAAACAAAAGAAAGACCTCTTCCTATCAACCTGTTGCAGAAGCCACTCCTGTAGATGTCTAGGAAGACAAATAATAAATCAATAATTGCCATGAATAACCAAGGCAACAAGACAGCTCAAAGAGAAAGTGAAAAGTCTCCAGAAAAAGAACTGAAAGATATGGAAATATGTGACTTAAACGACAGAGAATTCAAGATTGCAGTTCGGAAAAAACTCAACGAATTGCAAGAAAACACAGAAAGGCTGTTTAATGAATTCAGAAACACAATCAAAGAACAACATGAGCATTTTACGAAAGAGATTGAAATTTTACAAAAGAACCAAATAGAATGTCTGGAGTGTAAAAACTCAATAGAAGAAATTAGGAATCAAATAACCAGTTTAGGTAGTAGAGTTGATCAAATGGAGGAAAGAATCAGTGACATCGAAGATAGAAACCTGGAAATGACACGATGGAAGAAGAAAGAGACTTGAGACTTAAAAGAAATGAAAGAACTCTACAAGAACTTTCTGACTCTATCAGAAAGAGCAATATAAGAATAATGGACATACCAGAAGGAGAAGAAAGAGAGAAGGGAACAGAGAATATACTCAAACAAATTGTTGATGAGAACTTCCCAAACTTGTGCACAGAACTGGATCCTCGAATCCAAGAAGCAAATATTACCTCAATCCCAACAGGCCTTCTCCAAGGAACATTGTATTGAAGCTGTCTAAAATCAACGACAAAGAAAGAATCCTCAAGGCAGCCAGGGAAAAGAAGACAGTAACCTACAAAGGAAAGACCATTAGATTATCATCAGATTTTCAAGCAGAAACTCCACAAGCCAGAAGGGAGTGGAACCAAATATTCAAACTATTGAAAGAGAGAAATTATGAGCGAAGAATAATATATCCAGCAAAGATATCCTTTAGATATGAAGGAGGAATAAAGACCTTTCCAGACATACAGAAACTAAGGGAATTTTCTAGTACATGACCTGCACTACAAGAAATACTAAAGAAAGCTATTCGACCACCATCAACAGGGACAATTTGTGGCAACCAAAACATAAAAAGGGGGAGAGTAAAGGCCTGAACCGGAATATGGGAATGGAGAAAGTAAGCGTGCTGAAGAAAATGGAATACTATAAATATCAAACTTTCTTTTACATAAACTCAAGGGTAACCACTCAAAAAACATCCAAATCTGAAATATATACTGTAATAAAAGAAGAAACAGAGGGAAACATCATAGAATACCACCACACAGAAATAATAGACAACAACAAAAAGGCAAAGAAACAATGGAGACACAGCCTTACCAGAAAACTAAAGATAGAATGACGGGAAATCCTCACATATCAATAATCTCCCTAAATGTAAATGGACTGAACTCATCAATAAAAAGGCACAGAGTAGCAGATTGTATCAAAAACTAAACCCAATCATATGCTGTCTCCAAGAGACACATCTCAGCTACAAGGGCAAGCATAGACTCAAAGTGAAAGGGTGGAAATTGACACTCCAAGCAAATGGTATCCAGAGAAAATCAGGTGTAGCCATACTGATATCAGATGAAACAGATTTCAGGGTGAAAAAGATAACAAGAGACAAAGATGGACATATCATAATGGTAAAGGGGACTATACAACTAGAAGACATATCAGACATCAATATTTATGTCCCCAATCAGGAAGCACCAAAATATAGCAAGCAACTACTAACAGAACTAAAGGGAGAAATTGACCAAAACACAATTATACTAGGGGACTTAAATACATCATTGACAGCTATGGATAGATAATCCAGACAGAAAATAAACAGCGAAATAGCAACCCTAAATGACACATTAGATGAAATGGACATAATTGACATATGTAGAGTACTTCATCCTAAAACATCAGACTACATTCTTTTCAAGTGTACATGGAACTTTCTCAAGGATAGACCATATATTGGGACATAAAATCAGCCTCAGCAAATTTAAGAAGATTGAAATCATACCAAGCATATTCTCTGATCACAAGACTTTGAAATTGGATATCAACTGCGAAAACAAAACAGGAAAAAACACACATACATGAAGATTAAACAACATACTTTTAAAGAACGACTGGGTCAGAGACGAAATTAGAGGAGAGATCAAAAGATACATAGAAACAAATGACAATGAAAATACATCCTACCAAAATTTTTGGGATGCAGCGAAAGCAGTTTTAAGAGAGAAATTTATATCATTACAGGCCTATCTCAAGAAACAAGAAAAATCCCAAATAAATAACCTCATGTTACACCTTAAAGAACTAGAAAAAGAAGAACAAGTGAAACCCAAGGTCAGCAGAAGAAAGGAAATAACAAAAATCACAGCAGAACTAAATGAAATAGAGAACAAAAAGACAATAGAAAACATTAATGTGACAAAGAGCTGGTTCTTTGAAAAGATTAACAAAATTGACAAACCCTTGGCTAGACTCACTAAGATAAAAAGAGAGAAGACACTAATTAACAAAATCAGAAACGAAAAAGGGGAAATTATCACAGACACCACAGAAATACAAAGGATCATGCAAGAATACTATGAAGGACTATATGCCACCAAATTCAATAACCTAGAAGAAATGGATAAGTTCTTAGAAACATATAGCCTTTCAAGGCTGAACCATGAAGAACTGGAAAATCTAAACAGACCGATCACCAGTAACAAAATTGAATCAGTCATCCAAAACCTTCCCAAAAGCAAAAGTCCTGGACCAGATGCTTTCACTAGTGAATTCTACCAAACCTTAAAAGAGGATCTAATACCAATCCTGCTCAAACTCTTCCAAAAAATTGAGGAAGAGACAGTACTCCCTAACTCATTTGATGAGGTCAACATTACCCTGATACCAAAATCTGGTAAGGACAACACAAAAAAAGAAAACCACAGATCAATATCTCTGATGAATACAGATGCAAAAATTCTAAACAAAATTCTAGCAAATCGAATACAACAATGCATTAAAAAGATTATTCATCACGACCAAGTGGGGTTCATCCCCAGGGCACAAGGATGGTTCAACATCCGCAAATCCATCAATGTGATACATCACATAAACAAAATAAAGGACAAAAATCATATGATTATATCAATTGATGCAGAAAAAGCATTTGACAAGGTACAACATCCATTTATGATTAAAACACTTAATCAAATAGGTATAGAAGGAAAATACCTTAACATAATAAAGGCCATATACGACAAGCCCTCAGCTAATCTCATAATTAATGGTGAAAAACTGAAGCCATTTGCTCTACGTTAAGGAACACGAGAGGGCTGTCCCCTATCACCTCTGCTTTTCAACATAGTGTTGGAAGTCCTTGCCAGAGCAATCAGGCACTTCATTCCCAAATTGGGAATGAAGAAGTTAAATTATCACTCTTTGCAGATGACATGATGCTATAAATAGAAAGCGCTAAAGACTCCACCAAAAAGCTATTAGAAAAAAATCAACGAATACAGTCAAGTTGCTGGCTAAAAAATCAAGGTACAAAAGTCCATTGTATTCCTATATACTAACAATGAAATCTCAGAAAAAGAAATACAGAAAACAAGTCCCTTTGCAATTGCAGCAAAAAGAATAAAATACCTAGGAATAAACTTAACCAAGGATGTGAAGGATTTATATGCTGAAAACTATAAGACATTTTTTAAAGAAATTGAAGAAGACACAAAGAAATGGAAAGACATTTTATGCTCATAGATTGGAAGAATCAACATAATTAAAATGGCCATATTACTCAAAGCAATATACAGATTTAATGCAATCCCCATCAAAATCCCAATGGCCTTTTTTAAAGAAATAGAACCAAAAATCATCAGATCTGTTTGGAACCACAAAAGACCCCGAATAGCCAAGCAATCTTAAGAAAAATGAAAAATACTGGAGGTATCACACTCCCTGACTTTAGCTTGTACTACAGGGCTACAATAATCAAAACAGCATGGTATTGGCAGAAAAACAGACACATAGACCAATGGAATAGAATTGAGAACCCAGAAATAAAACCACATAAATATGGACAGATAATTTTTGACAATGAAGCTAAAAACATATAATGGAGGAAAGACAGCCTCTTCAATAAATGGTGCTGGGAGAATTGGATAGCCACGTGCAAAAGAATGAAACTGGACTGCTATCTGTCACCATGTAACAAAATTAATTCAAAATGGATCAAAGACTTAAGCATAAGACCTGACACAATAGACTGCATAGAAGAAAACATAGGTACTAAACTTATTGACTTTAGGTTCAAAGAGCATTTTATGAATTTGACTCCAAAGGCAATGGAAGTAAAAGCTAAAAGAAACGAATGGGACTATATGAAGCTTAAATGTTTCTGCACAGCAAAAGAAACCTTCGACAAAATAAAGAGGCAACCGACTGAATGGGAGAAGATTTTTGCAAACAGTGCCTTTAATAAGGGGCTAATATCCAAAATATACAAGGAACGCATGAAACTCAACAGCAAAATAACAAACAACCCAATTGAAAAATGGGCAGAGACCTGAAGAGATGTTTCTCCAAAGAGGATATACAAATGGCAAATAGACATATGAAAAAAATGTTCAACATCACTTAGCATCAGAGAAATGCAAATAAAAACCACAATGAGATATCACCTCACCCCAGTCAGAATGTCTATCATCAACAAGACAAATAGTAACAAGTGTTGGAGAGGCTGTGGAGAAAAAGAAACCCTCATACACTGTTGGTGGGAATGCAGACTGGTGCAGCCGTTATGGAAGGCAGCGTGGAGGTTCCTCAAAAAATTACAAATAGAAATACCATATGACTCAGCAATCCCTCTCCTGGGTATCTATCCAAAAAATCTGAAAACATTTATACACAAAGACACGTGTGCTCCAATGTTCATTGCAGGTTTGTTTACGGTGGTCAAGACATGAAACAACCAAAATGTCCTTCAATAGATGAATGGACAAAGAAGTTGTGGTATATATACACAATGGAATACTATTCGGCGGTAAGAAAAGATGATACAAGAACATTTGTGACAACATGGATGGATCTTGAGAGTATGAAGCTAAGCGAAATAAGTCAGACAGAAAAAGCAGAGAACCCTATGATTTCACTGATATGTGGTATATAAACCAAAAACAACAAAAGAACAAGACAAACAAATGAGAAACAAAAACTCATAGACACAGACAATAGTTTAGTGGTTACCAGAGGGTAAGGGGTGTGGAGGGAGGGAGATGAGGGTAAGGGGGATCAAATATATCGTGATGGAAGGAGAACTGACTCTGGGTGGTGAACACACAATGGGATTTATAGATGATGTATTACAGAATTGTACACCTGAAATCTATGTAATTTTACTAACAATTGTCACCTCAATAAATTAAAAAAAAACATTCCTCAGAACCATAAAGTTCAAGCAATTAAAAATGTATTCTGGATTGAAGAGAAAAAAGTAAATTTCTTGGAAATGCATCTCTTACTATGACAGAATAGCATATTTTATTGTCCCTAGAATAAAGGATCAACATTAGGTGACACCAATATTTGAATTATATCCTTGTTAGGCACTCTGAAAGTTTTTATACCTTGAAGCAATTCACTTGAAAATATTCAGGAAGGGTAAGGATAAGCCCTGATTTTGTAAAGTGGGAGAAGGCCAATTTTTAAAGTAAAGATGAAAAAGGAAAACCAACAATACCTCCTGATCGTTTTTAGGAAAGAGTACAATTGCAGGTTGTTCTCTGAAAACCATCCAGGTATGGATCACAGATCACAGAGCTAGTATAGCCTTTGGAAAATATGTGAATTCAATTTGAAGACTGTTGTCCACTGCGCAAAATTCTACTACCATTTATTCTTTTCTTGTTTCTTCATTTCTGTTCTAGACATGTAGATCACGTCAATCAATTCCAAACCACCTTCCAAGAGAAATATGACTTCCCATGGTGCCTCCTAAAATGGCATCTCCTATGATTGTGTGGGTACCCAGCGGCACCTGCCACAGGTGATTGGACCAAGGATGGTGTCTGATTTGACAACAGCCAGTCAGTCTATAGCCAAACCAGCAAAGGACGGCCTCACACGAAATGATGAACTGAGCCAATCAGAGGCCCTCTTTCAGAGGGATTTGGACTGGGGACATGGAGCCAGCTATGCTGTTAAAAGAGAGTGCAGGGGGTAAGGTGATTCAGAAAGAGAGGAGCCAAAACGCAGAGTCACAGCTACAGGGCCAGGGCAAATCAGAACATGGGACGGCAAGCCCATGTGGGAGACGCCTCAGGCCTGGGCAGAACTCGGTTCCCTGGATTCTCACAGCTCCTGATTTCTTCACTGTCCATGATGATTATGACCATTCTGGCCCTCTGTTGCTGTGTAACAAACCACCCCCCAAAAAAAGTGGCTTAAAACAGCAAGATTCATTTATTTTGCTTGTGAATTTGCAATTTGGGCAGAGCTTGGCAGGAACTACTTGTCTCTGTTCCCTGAAGCCTGGGGCCTCAGGTGGAATGACTGGGGACCCAGATCACAGGTAGTGGCCCAAATTTGGGTCTCCCAATTCTAACTGTGATACTCCTTCCATCCCCCAGGATGAAAGCTGGACATCACCAGTATGTGCAAGTTGCTGGAGTCTCATCACCCTTGCCTTGTTTTTCCTGGAGGCTTTTTACTCACCCTTCAGCTCCATGGCTAGCACAGAACTCTCCATGGGTAG
Source organism: Rhinolophus hipposideros (assembly GCF_964194185.1). Classification (NCBI taxonomy): domain Eukaryota; kingdom Metazoa; phylum Chordata; class Mammalia; order Chiroptera; family Rhinolophidae; genus Rhinolophus; species Rhinolophus hipposideros. The sequence continues at coordinate 7,910,383 of NC_138057.1, read as the reverse complement.
AAGGCTGTAGAATAATAGCTGCAGCTGAAGTCCAGTTGTCTACAATTTGACCTGAACACTGTTGAATGAGGGCACAGATGGAATTGGTGTCCTATAGGTGGCCCAAGGCAAAACTTGGCCAAATGAGCTCCTGCTTCACCCTGGGAGAATTATTAAATGGAAATACTGGGAGCACTGGACAAAGAATACAGAAAAATCACAGTGTTCTATAAAGATGTCCCAATCATTCTTTTCTCCAGAGGCCTCAGACTGGTGGACTACAGAGGAAAATCCAGTCCATAGATATTTTTATCTTATTTGGTCCATACTGCACTTTAAAATAAATTAACTGCCAACTTTTAAAACTTGGGAGAATTTGCATTTAAAAAACAGCTTTCTAACTTCTCTTAAGAAGACTGAAAGACATGAAAACACTGGGCGTACTTTCTCACATGGCATACGTCAAGTGTTGCTGGATGGCCCCGAGTCCCAGGTGGCCAGGTCTCCTCAGCTAGACCTCCTGCCTGATTCCTTCTGGCTTTGAGTTTGAGATCCCCCTGGCTTTTCCAGGAAACATGAGTGGCAATCATTGGCCAGAAAGAATGTGTGTGGAGACATTTTACTTTTGCATTTCACAGATGCCTTCTCAGGCCCCAGTAATTTTAAATAGTTTCGAGGACTTGAGCTGGCACAAGTGACACAGGCTCGATGCATAAGAAACAAAATCGGGGTTGGCCCGGGAAGTCAAAAAGAGACATTAGTTCTTCTTGCCAAGGTGAAGTACAAAGTCTCCCTTTTAAATGGTGTGTAATGAATGTGTAGACTGGTGGGTTAGTTATGGCAAATAGGTCCTTGTGTGTCATAGTTTAGTGTGAAGATTGTTGTCCAAAGATTGGGTATGAGGATTCTACAAGTTTCGAAGAGGCACATTTGTCATGTGAGATTAGCTTCTCCCAGCCACATAGTTATACTATTTTCACTGCATTCCTCACAATCATTTTATTACCTATTAAATGCAAATTCCCAGGTCTTGATCATTCACCCTATGATGTTATTATTGGCATTTAGATCATTGTTTCCAAACTGATATAGGTTTGATTACTTTCAATAACAATGGCGTTCCTTATCCTGACAAGGGAGGAGGAAAGATTTAGGTTTCCTAACCCAAATCCAGTGGGTTGTTGTGTGTCCAGTTATGCTGTCTCTGAGCATGGGCACACCATTGTCTCATTTGTTATTGTATCTCAGGGTACAATCTGGGTTAATATCTATGGTAGAATGATAATGTGTCCAGCACTGTGGGAGGCCCTGGATATAGAGTAACAGATGACGTTGGGGAGCAAGACGACTTGATGGGGTGTGGTATTTAGACGTTATCGTTACCTACGTATGGTACTTAATTCCTAGTTCTCAGAAATTTATCATAAAATACCTAAACCCTGGAGACCAAGAAAGTTCAACTGAAAGCCTTCACAACACTTACAAATTTACTAGAAATTCAGTGGTATTTATATTTTCTTGTTGAAGATGCTTTATAGAACCAATCTGGGTTCATGATTTTATCCCACTTCACTTATTCATTTCCAATTTTTTAATGGGCTCGGTTCTAATGAGTATTTATTAAGGGCTTGCTACGTGTCAGGTGTAGGAGGAAGAGACGTGGAAAGGAATATGACAAAGATGAGAGAGTGTTCTTGGTGTAGGAGACTTGGTGTGGGGGCTTTGCCATCAGCAGATCTGAATTGGGATACTGGTTCCTATTCTTCCTTACTAGCTGCTAAATCTTGCCTCTTGGAGCCATTTTCCTCTTTTGTAAAATGGGCTGATCATATCCAACTCAAAGAGTTGTTAGGATATTAAATGAGGTAAGTGACATAAAGTTCCAACCCTGATGATGTCACATAAAGTGTCATCCATAAAAAGAAGCTATTTCCTCCCTGAGACACCCGGGTTTCCAGGAGCCAACAGGACACTGGAGCGAGTCAGTGGCAGATTCTCCCGAAAAGAGACTAACATTTAAGGAATGGGTGCAGATGACATCTTCAAGTGTTACCTGGTTTCCCAGAACAGTGAGACAAAGGAAGCCATGGTTATGACTGACGGTGGTGTATTCTCTGTACCTGGGCATAAACAGCTCACCTGGGGCAGTCAGCTTCCCTGGAGCTCTGGCTCCCTTTGGGCACAATTATCATACTTCACGACACTATGAAATAGTTAATAATGGTCTTTTTCCTCCCAAAGAGCAGGGGGCCGCTTTGCATATTTTGCATCCTTTTTAAAGCTCTAAAATCACTTTGCAATGTGAAACACGTCTGTGGTGAGACTTTGTGTTATTTGTTCTTATGCTTTCATGCAAAGATTGAGCAAGAAGAATTTGTTATAAGCAGCTTGCAATTATTTAGTGAAAAAGTATTAAAATTAAAATGTGTGGGCATCAATCAGACTTCTGGACAAATCCAAGCTCTCCCAACTTGAATGATCAAGTACAACAGTGCGCATGGGTTCTGGCCACAGACACACATTTATCCTAACTTAAAACTGAGGACTGCCTGCTTTGAGAGGCTCTGGTCTGTGCACGGAGTGGCTTGGAACCTGGATGGGTTCCAAGCACCTCCCCTGAGCCCACCCACTGGGACACATTCACCCACGTGGTGGGTCAACCGCAGAAAGATTTGGAAGAGGGCCGGCCCGATGGCTTAGGCGGTTGGAGCTCCGAGCTCCTAACTCTGAAGGCTGCTGGTTCGATTCCCACATGGGCCAGTGGGCTCTCAACCACAAGGTTGCCGGTTCAACTCCTCGACTCCCTCAAGGGATGGTGGGCTCCGCCCCCCGCAACTAGCAATGGCAGCTGGACCTGGAGCTGAGCTGCGCCCTCCACAACTAAGATTGAAAGGACAACAACTTGACTTGGAAAAAAGTCCTGGAAGTACGCACTGTTCCCCAATAAAGTCCTGTTCCCCTTCCCCAATAAAAATCTCGAAAAGAAAAAGAAAAAGAAAGAAAGAAAGATTTGGAAGAGTGATTCTCACTCTAAGAGGCCAAAGGTTGAGAAATGAAGAAATTCTTGAAAAGGTTGATGTGGCACTTTTCATCTATTTTTTTCTCTGACATTTCTGGTTGATTTTCATGTTGATGAGTTTCAAGATCAGTGTGTCTTATGAAAAGCCATCTGCTTCTTGTGCCACTTTATCAGCAGGAATCTACTGGGGGGAGAGAACTGGCTGTGTGTGTGTGTGTGTGTGTGTGTGTGTGTGTGTGTGTGTGTGTGGTGGAGGAAGTCCCCCATGATGTATCACTCTGCTGTTCCTTGGGATTAACTGCAATGGCAGCAAAGTCTTCATTGATTGGTGTGTTCAGTAAATCACTGTGACGGAACTATCACCCAGGGAGTTGATCTCTTGAGATGATGGTGAGACTGTCAAGTGCAAAGATACTTGGCTAATTGTGTCCAAACCATTTGTGATTAAAAAATAATAAAACAAAACAAGAACAACAAACAAACAGAAAAAGCATGCTGTTCTTTGCTCTACCCTGAGGTATTATAGTTACTACAATTTGCATATGACATTTCCATAGTTCTGTTGAATTCATCAATTGCAATCTCCATCTTTACAAACCTCATAAACTACTTTATAAATAATTGCATAAACTAAGCATGAATTCTATTTCCTTCTTGCTATATCACTTTTCTGGTTTCTGCTGGGAATGTATTGTGAACATTTGGTGTCTCCATGGTACATACTTAAGAAGAATAGCATGTCCTGCTGTAGATGAAGTTTAACATTTTTCTTTCCACAAATGGAACCTGAGAGGAGCTATTTCCCCTACATTCTTTCTCAAATGGAGCCACTAATGCAGACAATCTATATGACATAATTGTACGTATGCTGTGTGTATATGTATATTTTGACTAACCATGGGAATACTGTTCTGGTATTCCTTAGATTGATTACTTCTACCCCAAGATTTTGCCATCAGCTCTGGGCCTCTTGTCAGAGGCCTTTCTGGTTGAGTGAGAAAAGCAAGGCAGCGATGCCCTGTGTGGAGAGAACATGTGCTTTATGTTCACTGATGGGGAAAGGCTTTGCCACCCAAAAATGACAATGTGAAGACAAAGCAAACACAGTCTCCACTTTCCCAATGTAGACATTAGCTTTGGAAAATGTGTCTTCTGAAATTTCACCTCCCCCACCTCTGCTATCCAAATGGGGGCTCTTTCCAAGAAAAACATTAGCGGCTCCAGTTCTGCTTCTATTATCTTGCACACGATGTCTCTGTTTTAATAGAGGTACTTCTGGGTGTGTTTCAATGTTTCCAAGAGGAGAATAAAAAAGTGTGCTGGCAATCAGCTTTATTAGTAGTTGATGACAGGTATTTGCAGTCCTCAGAGAAATACGTAAAGATGGAGAAGACCAAAGCAGGTTCTTGTGATATTTTAATAACATCCTACCACCCAACACCACTCGCACACAGACTGACTTAGTCACCTCCTCCTCTGCTCCCAGAGTTCTTTTCGTGCTGCAACTATGGAACTCACGTTTTAACACACCTGCCTAGGCCAATTAGCCGGGCGCTCCTGAAGCTTAAAGATGGACTTGGCTGACTTTTCGATCCTTAGTGCTGAGGGCAATGGTAGAATAGAAGTTCAGCTGTTTTATCATACACAAGGACTTCCAATTACCTTGGTGTATCTGAAGATTCTAGAAACTCTGGCCCTTCCAGCCCTTCAGTTTTGGCTGCAGCAGCGGTAATTCAGCCACACATGGACCAAAACCAGTCATTCAGCATGGTGAGCACCATACAATGAATCAGTTAACTAAATTTTTCACTATTTAGCCAGTTGACCTGATACTTTATCTAAATTTTAAAATCAATAATTTATAAGCATGCATGACTCTAGAATTGCTTTGGCATCTTGGGTTTTATCTCCTAAATTAAAAAGAAAAATTGAATTAAGAATTTTTAAATGTAATTTAGTTTAATTTTTTAAAGAAAAATTAGAGGAAAATATTTTTACATGTTTTATACAGCTGAAATTTTCTAGTAAGTGCTTTCTCAAAACGCCTATTTTGACGGAAATAAAATAAAGAAATAATTAAAAGGAGAATGTGGAGTTGTTCAACAGAAGTGGTTCTCAGACATTAGCGAACACTAAAATCATCTGAAGGCCTTGTTAAAGCGCAGGTGTCTGGGCAGGGTCTGAGGCTTTCCAATTCTAACAAGTTCAGGGGCGAAGGTGATGGTGACGGTGGCGTTGCTGGTCTGCAGACCACGCTTTGAGAACCACTGACCTAGACGGTGAATGCAGACAGTGATCTCAATGATTCCGAAACAAGTTTATCAGTTGTTTGCTTTGATGTAATTGGGTGGGTGTCATTGGATACATATTTCTATTTGTCTTACTGCTTTTCCTCATTTTAATAAATAGCATGCATTTATTTGATGGAGACACTAAATTAGTAGGTTGGTAGAATCATATAGTGGTGAACAGCTAGCTCTCAACAACAGCAAAAGCCCTGATTTATAGCATTTGCCTCCCATGTGTAAATCCTCCTGCCACGGTCAATGTCAAGCTACCACTATGAATTCCCAGCCTGGGGCTGGGAAGAGAAGTGCACACTGGACCAGCAGCAGGAGCTTTGCACTGGATGAGGCCCAACCCTGTTACCTATCAGCCAGCTTCTGAGCTTGTTGCTTAATTTCTTTCTTATCAGTAAAAAAGAGAATCAAAGCTCCTCTGGCTGCTGGGAGGAGTAGCTAAGCCTACCCTGAGCATCTGCCACAGGGGCACTCCATGGGCAGGAGCTGTGACAGTAAGGACTTGCACCCTGCCACCCACCACTCTCAGATAGCTGAGCTCCCACTGTTTTAAATGCTGTCTTTGGTAAGATCGCTGCTGAGAGAAGTCACATCTCCTCAATCTTTCACTCTTGAATAAAACTTTCTGTGGGATATCCCCTTGGTCTGAGCTTACATATGATTACTTAATTTGCTTTAACAATCTGTTAGCAACCAGTCTCAGCTCTGCTGGCACAGCATTCATTGCTTTGAAAAGTTTGCACTGAATGTTCTATTTATGCGTCTCTTTTCGATCTACATCGTTGACTTGGTTCTCTGTTCTGTCCCGTAGAAGATTTCAGCTCCTGGATCAACCTTAAGGACAATCAGGATCTTCTTAGCCATGTATTCCCTGCCTTTCTTGGGTAAATTCGTCATCTAAACATTGGTCTGGGGCTTGGATTGTAAATTCTCCTGCATTCCTTCCACACAACAGCATGCTTAGGGGTTGGCAACCTGTAAGCAGTTAAAAGTAGGCATGGGATTTATAATTGTGAAACGAAACTGGAAACAACTCAAGGACCAACAACAGGGGATTGGTTGAGTAAAGTCTGTATGGCCACAGGATCCCCAACACGCAGCAATTAAAAATGACATTTGTGAAGTGTTTCGAAGAACGTAAGGAAATGCTATGACTTGTTCTGTGACAAAATATGTATACACACACAGACCCACACTGTAATCTCAACTATATACAAATAACAAAAATGCACAGAGAAAGCAATAAGAGAAAATACACCAAAATATTAAAATTGCTCGTGACTGGGTAGAAAGATTAAGCATGTCAAAAATAATACTAATAAATGGAGCCACTTTAGAATGGAGCCAGAACTGCCATGCCGGAGGAAGTGCCTCGCATGTCTCATGCCTCAAACCTTTGGAATGTTAAAACAGGGAAAATAACCTTCGGACTGGACCTAAGCAACCTTGTGCCCCAAAGAACTGTTTGCAAAGATAACAAGAAAGCAGATATTATGACTACCGGACTGAAAATTAAAAACATTGCTTAGAATTAACATCCCTATGTTATGTTATGTGTACCTATAGAAATTCCTTCCTTCTATTAATATAATTGTTCCCCTTCCCTTCCTCATAAATACACATTGCCTTTGTCTCCTAATTGGAACACTATTTGGGCTTTTGCCTGAATCAGTACTTCCTCAATAGCTATTCTTTTGATCTTAAATAAATGTTTGTTGTCTCTCACTTTGTAAGGACTTTTATTTTTAGGTTAACAAGCAGAATCCTTGCTCCCCCATCTTCTTGCTATGATTTCCAGATTTTATATAATAGTTCCAGTTTATTGAGTACATGTGTGCCAGGCACAATGGTAGACTCTTTCTACATATTGTCTCTCATCCCCAGGACAGAAGTCAAGGTAAGTTTTATTGCTACTTTACAGGTAAGAAAACTGAGGTACAGAGAGATTAGCCAACTTGCCCAAAATGGCAAACTAAATGAGAGAACCAAGATTTGAAGTAACATCTTTTCGATCCCCAAACCCACACTCTTTCCCCCATACCACACTTTGAAGCTTATGCATTGCTTGTATGATGTTACAGCCATGTAACAAACATTGTTTTTAAAAAACATAGCACAATTTCATTTTAAATAGTGAAGGAAGCCTAGACAGAGACCATTTAAAGACAGAAATATACGGTGGAGAAGGTCACTATTAAATAAGGCTTCTGTGTGATTTAGAAAACTGCCTTTGCTTCCTGCTGACAGAGTCAACCTCACACTGAGGCACATGGCCCAGAGAGCTGAATGCAGGCTTGAGATGAGCCTCCTTTCCCTTTAGGCAAAGTGCACTGAGGCAGTAAGCAACATGGGCCACTGCGACTGACCACCGTGGGTGGGCATTAGAAGCAGTATATCCCTGAGAGATAGAGGGAGCATCTCTTCTGTCTGTGTTCTCACTTTCCTCTTCCACCTTCCCTTTCTCTGAGCTTCTTGTCCCTTGGGTTTCTTCCTGACTGCCTCTATTTTGAGGCCTTATGTGCTGAGAGGGGTGTGTGCTTGCAGTATCCTGTCCTTCAATGCCCTTCCTTGGATGGTAGCATCTTTGTCCTATGTCTTGGACAACAGGTTTATAGGCAGAACCCTGCCATGTTCGAGATGATAGTTATTTACCCTGAGAATAGAAGACTTGAGCACATAGTATTTGAATCACTGAGCTTTAAACCTAAGCTTAAGCCCTCTCTGCTTATCACGTAGACTTTCAGTACTTCTCTTTGCATCCACTGCGATCTCATGATTCTTTGCCCATCTCTATTATTGTACACATTGCACTTTTTCGTTGATCATCTGTTTATGCCTCTGTTTCTGCTTTGAGACCAAGGGCTCTTTAAGGGCAGGACCATATCTTCCCTTCTGTACCCTGTCACATGGATTTGGTCAGAAAGGATGTGAATGACCACATCTCAAAAAACTGAGAAGCCACATGTGAACTTGAGTAATCACATTGTGTCCCAATCAAGACTCATGAACCATTTGGGACAACACTGTTCTTAAGTTCTTCATGGGCTTAATTGCTCAGGGGGCATGGAATGCTTTCTTGTGTCCCACCACGTCCTCTCCAGCTTTAATTTGAGTCCTTTCCCTTATTTTCATTCCTGAAGACCACAAAGATACTGATTTCTATTTGCTTCATAAAAACGCTCACACACATATGTGTTTATACTTACCTTGTTCCAAAAAGGATTTCAATTGGTTCATAGGAACATAAAAAAGTCCCACATAACAGCATAAAAATAGGAACAAAAGAGAAACAAAAGAAAGAGAGAAAAACAAGGGAGAGGACATAATCATTCACATATTGGAAGACAGAAGTCAAATTCCTATTAAAAAGATAGACACCTTCTTAGCCACAGAGGCCATTACACAGTGTTAACTTTGACCTCGCTGTGTTGACTAGAGCTGCTCCTACCTCAGTGAACCATATCTCATTCCTAAACGTTCAGGCGTGGTGGTCCTGTGACACACACAAGTTTACCCTCTTGACCAATTCCCACCAAAACCTACCCAGAGAAGGTGACCAGGTTCCTCTCAGTCCTCCTGCTGACAGGTGTGAACCCCAGTCTGCGTCTCCAAGCCTCACACAGGCCAGTTTGTGGGATGGCAAGATGAGAGCGTTAACCCCGGTCTCAACCCTGTCAAGCTCACCCAGGAAAGGAAGGACGCATAGGTACATATGGCAAGAATGTTCTGAAAATCTGTAAGAGGCTGAGATGTCTTAGTTGCTTAATTAGCTGGAAGACACTAAGAAGTAAGCGCAGAGTCCACAGCGTTATCCTAGGAACTATGGATGTTTTCAAAATTGCATTTTTTGAGTTCTTGAATATAAAAACAGTTACATAATGGAGGAGGGGGTCATAATAACCCCAATCCTTGGACATCAGACCCATACACAGTGTAAATACATACATATCGTGGAGTTACAAGTTTGACTGAGACACTTTTAAGAGAAAAGTGTCTCCCTTTTAAGAGAAAAAAAAAGTGTCTTAAGTAATTCCGGATTATATGGACAACAAAGGGAGGGAGGGAGGAAGAGCTGACCCACTCACGGTACACCAGATGCTCTTTCCACAACGATTTCATTCACAATTCTTTTATGACTTTCTGTGGGAATAAAAGCTTTTATTTCAAAACCTGGAAATTCTCAGATTCTCCTGCTCATATATCCAGAGAAAGGGAGTTGGTAAAGATTGAGAAAGCAAAGGAGACCCTGGATTGGTCAGCCCTCCTGGTAGTAAGTCACAGGAATCAGTGTAGCTCGGGAAAAATGGGGGATTTATTTCACAGACTCCATAGGACAATTGAATAACTAAGCTATAGGCAAGCCAGAGTAACAGTTGGGACTTAAAGAACCAGAATGTAGAGCTCAACTCTCCCAAGATTTTTGCTCCATCTCTCTCTTTTTTGCTTTTTTCTGCATTTCGTCTTAATTCACTCAGGTTGACTTTCTCCAGTCTTTCAGCATCACCACTAGAGAGCGGGTGAATCTTTTTCTTCAGTTATACTTTAAGAAATCCCAGGGAAGGGCCCTGATTAGGTCAGGTGCTCACTCCTGAACCAATCAACTATGGCCAGATGTGTGTCAGAGGGGGCCTATGATTGACTCGATGTTAACAGGAGACTTTCTTAGTCAATGGACTCTGGCCCAGGAAACGAGGTTTAGTAAAACCTTGGCAGCCCCCTACTTGAACCCCAAGGCAGAGGTAAAAGCAGCACTTCTCTGAAGAAAGGGAAAAAGAGCTAAACGAAAAAGACAGCAGAGATCTATCACACTACAAACCCACAGCGATCACATAGATGTCAGGCCCAATGGAGTGGACAGGCCTGGCAGACGGAGCAATTTGTTTGCTAATAAGATGCTCCTCCCCTCACCCCCAGCAGGAGAGAGAGAATCTCCCTGGGCTATGGGAGGTTAGGAGCCCTGTAGCCCAAAGACCACAATGTCTTCATTTACATAGAGAGTTCATGGGAGGTGCTAGCAAGGGTATAAGCAGTTCTTTCTCAATATTCCTCAGGAAATAAGTAATGATATAAGGTCAAAATAAGAAAATAAATGAGTGTCAGTATCGTTTTCTACATGCTACAGAAATGGCATAGCTGTACATGCACGAGACAATAAAAATATAGTAGTAAAATCATTTACAGAGCTTTTTCTATAATAAATGCATTTTAAGTTTTAACAGGACTATTTAATAATCCTTAATAGTTCTCAGTCTTTCTTGCTTTTGTGGTTTCTCTGCGACCTCCTGTAGCTGTATGAGTTTTCACAGGACCTTGTTCCTAAAAAGATGGTGGCTTCAGTCATTCATTTGTTAACAATATGTACCAATGTTCTGAGCCAGACACTGTGCTAAGTGCTATGAGTATTGTGCTAAGACAAAAACTGTCCCTGCCCTCACAGAGTTTGCATTCTAATGAAGAGTACAACTATAAACAAGTATTGCAGATTGGATCTTAAGGAGAAGAAATTCAGGGAGCCATAAACATTTCAAATGGGTGAACCTATTGTTGCACATAAAAAGGGCTGGTCATCACAGAAGTGAATCCCAGGCCTGCCCTGGTCCAGGTTACATAGCAGTACACCGGCCCTACTCAGGGCAGAAAAAACCTCCAAGCTCACACAGATCAATTAAAATAGAAGTTAGTAGGGCTAGATGAGGACTTGTTCTCTGTGGTTCTCTGTAACTGTAGGTTCCCCAGGCTAAAAGTTACACCACAGCCTGGGTAGTTCTCATCCACTTTCAATAAAAATGTCTGAAGAGGTAGCTCTGTTCAATTCATGGATATACTGCAGGAGAACAGAAGAAATCTCTTGTCTCTTGTATTCAAGGGAGTGAGCTGTTTGTCCACCTTTGAATTCAAGATTTAAAAAAAAAAACACAAAAAAAACCAAAAACTGAACGTTCTAGAAGATGATATAAGAAAAGATGGACTGCATGGACATGTGAGATGTTTTCATAAATGGCCGATGAAAAGCTTGAAGAGGATGAGTGTTTTCAAAAGATTGTTAGGTTTTAAAGAACTCGATCCATCAGGATAAGTCTAGGTAATAATACTGCAGTAACAATGACCTTGAAAGACTTAGTGGCTTAAACAACAATGGATTGTTTCTTACATTATGTATAAATTCCAAGTTGTCAAGGGACCTGGCCCATCCTAGTCCTTCAGGGAGCCAGTGATGGAGGACGCACACATTTCCACAGTAACTGGGAGTAGGAAAAGAAGGTATGTTGAATCATGTGTTGGCTCTTATAGCTTCTGCCTGGAAATGGCACGTGCCACTTTTGCTTACTTTTTTTTTTTTTTTTGGCCAAAGCAAGTCACATGGTTACATCTAATTTGAATGGGACAAGAGAGTGCCGTACTACACCAATGACTGATTTCATAAAAAATGATAATCATTCAGAATGATATTTTTAAGGACTGGAAATCTAATTTGGCTATATTTAGTGTCCCATATGTTTTAATTTTTAGAAGGTATTTTCCAAGTCTTTAATCATCTCCACGAGACACTTGATTAATGCATAGAGGGGTAGAGTTTAATTATCCTCCCCTTGAATCTGGGCTGGCTTTAGTTAACTTCTTGACCAACAGAATGAAACAGAAGTGATGTCCTGGGACTTTTGAGGTTAAGGCAGGAGAAGCCTTGCAGCTCCCGCCAAGTCCCCATGTACCTGTGATGGGCAGAGCGCGTGCCAACATAAGCTGCAGGTGGAGCATGAGGTGCTTATACTGGGAGCCTTGAGCTGCCAGGTACTCAGTTCCACTATCATGATATCACCATGCTGGGGAGGCCATGTAGAGAGACCACATGGAAAAACCCAGAGACAAACAAGGAGAAAAATGCTGCCAGTGGGACACGAGGTGACTTTTTTGGTTTGACTCTTTTGGATAAATGTATTTCTGCCCTTCAGAGGTTGTGTGAGTGTGTAAGTATCCTTGGGAGTAATCGCACCTTTAATGGATATCTTCAGGCTCTAATTCCTGAGGGTGAAGATGTTTTCTTCTTAGGAGTTTGGGAAGAATTGGAATCTGCTCTCTAAGGGAAAGGAAGGGAGAGAAATCATTTCGAGGCCTGAATTATTGCCTGAGGTGAGGTGTACTGGTGTGGGGACAGCTAGCAATCAGCGCAAAAATAAAACACACCCAAGAGTGAAGTCCCCAGAGGATTTCCCATCTTCAACCCCACCCCCATTGTGTAGGACCACCCTGAGCTGGAAGCAGGGTGGGCTCTGAGGAGATCTGAGATGGATCATGGGTTCTGTCATGTCTACTGAAAACCCCCAGTCACCTTATGAAAGCTGTTTGGGTGTTTTGAAGAGAAATAATAAATAGTAGCCCTCTTTCTCACCCAAGCTATAAACACATTAAAAAAAAAAAATCCCACAAAATGTGTGTAAACTGGGGATTGAAACTTCACATTTATTCTGATAAAGCTGATGATGGAGGATGCTACTTGACCTCTTCAGAGGTTCACTCTGTGAACCCCAGAAGTAGTCAGACTGCAGCATCTAATCACGGAAAGCATTCATGACAGTGGGACTCCCAATGTGGGCAAAACTTATGGCACAGGAGCATAGAAAACACACGCTTCCTGTGGGCATCTGAAAGAAAAGAGAGAGGGACTGAAATGAATAAGCCCAATGTATTTCTCCCAGATTTATAAAAAGGTAAGTTCCTGTTCATCCCTGAATGGAGTAAACAGAGTCAGAGAGAGACTAGGACTCTTACACTAGTGAGCCCTCCGCAATGGAAGAAAACAGTAAAAATGGGGATGGAGCACCTCCCCCAATGGTGGAGTAGATGGTCACCTTGAAAGATGAGTACGGGCCTTGGCCCTAGCAATACAGAGCTGGAGCAATCATGTGAGTCTTGAGACCTGAAATACAGATTCACCAGATCTTATGCTTACTTCTCATTTCATGCCAGCAAGCATTTATGACGTGTGATCAAGAAATACAGTTAATGTTTAAAATTTTAGAAAATTACAGTAAAAGGCACATTGCCATTAGTCCCCATCAAAATACTCTCCCTTACTTCAAACACACTTATCCCATCATTCTTGCCACTTTCTGGAGTAGTTCTAGAAGTCTTCTTTCGTGAATGTCTTTAGGTATACTGTCATGGCTACCTTGATGTCTTGAATCAATGCAAAACATTTACCTTCTATGTTTATTTTGACTTTGGAGAAGAGCCAGAAGTCGCACAGTGCCAGATCTTGTGAATAAGGTGGATGAGGACACACTGTAATGTTTTTATTTGACAGAAATTGCCATGTACCAGAAGCTATGTGTGACACAGAGCATTCTCATGATGGAGGATGATTTATGGCGTACTTTAAAACACACCTTCTCTCAACCGTAGTTCACACCCAACTCATACCCAACTGACTGCACCAAACAAGCTGAAACTTGTCACAAACTGTTACTAAAGTTCAACAAGTCGCTTCCCGTATTGAAGATCCCTGCCTTTCCATTGGATGGCACTCGGCAGCAGCATTCACTGTAATTTTTTATCACACCTTGTATTAGGTGTCTGCTTTAACATCACCCTTTGATTGTGAGATCCTAACTCTGAGGACCTGCATTAATGAGAGTATAGGGTGAACTACTAGAATGGAAAAGCTCTCAAGAAAAAGGCTCTATGCCAGGCATTTTAACCAAGTTCTAGAATAAGGAGATGAATAGGATGATATCCTGCTATTAAGGAAATGTATATTCAGACAGACAAGTATAGAACAGTAGTGTCTACTGGGGTCATGTCCATAGCATCATGGAAATAAAGAAGCAATCGGTTGTGTCTGGGAGTGACGGTTGGTGAAGGTACACAGAAGAGGTGATGGCTGAGCTGAGCCTTGAAAAAAGAGTGGGGGATTTGCCAAGTTAGAGAACAACTTATGGAAGGGCATGGAGAGAGCAAGCCATATGCCCACACTACATCAGGTTCTGGGTCCAAAATGGCCATGCTTATGGTAATGGAAAATAGGATGTCCAACATAATAATAGCTTTTCATGTTCTAGAAATTCTAGAAGTACACAGAGTCTTTCCATCCTTTTTTCCAAGTCAAGCCATAATGACAATGAGTGAAAATAAGCCAAAATTAAAACAGCATTTGCACCATTATTAAACTAACATTGAAATGCAATATATAAAAACTTTAGAAAATCTTTTGAAGGTATCATAAGGATTAAGTAAATCCACAGGATGTCTTTATGGACAATAGAGAAATAAACAAAAAAGGAGGGAGTTTATAATGAACTCCAAAGAGCTGACCAAATTTCCTCTAACTTTCAGGATTCTGTTATTATTCTATTTTCTTAAGCTCAGAAGATGTTTAGATTTTTCTGGAAGACAGTTTCTTGGAGAAAGTTAGAGAGAGAAAAACCAATTCAAAAGCATATTTACTGGGCATCTTTCTACTCTAGTCTTGGTGTTGCAGCATGTGAGAAAAGTAAATCTCTTTAATGAATATTTAATGATCAATGTTTAATATTTAATTAATAAAACTTTATTATGCTCAGTCTAAATATGTTCCTAAAAGTGAAGTTCTAGTCCATTTTGGTTTTTACAAGAGGAAAAGGGATATTCTTCATTGAAATAAGTTAATCTGAAGCAATTTTGGGGGATGCATTGCTTAAGTGTTTGGTGAATAAATGTAAGCCTCTGTGCAAATTTCAAGTATTTTCTGATGCTCAGAAGGTAGAACCTTTTTTTAGAAGAGAGAAAACAATTCTTTTTTAACTGGGGACACAAAGATAATACTGGGAATTCATATTGCTGACCTGAAAATGTACTGTTTGGTGTCAACCAAATGTCGTTCATCACTGTTAATTCAACTCCAACAGGACTCCCCAGTTTGTGGTGCAGTGAAGGAAGAGACTTTATTCAGTGCAAAGAGCTCAATTGTGACATAGCATGTTTGTGCAACAGCATGGCTGTGAGGTGGCCCTGTGGCGTGGTGGCCCCGGGTGGTGCAGCTCTGCTCTGCTACTCTGCTCTGCTCTACTCCAGTGATGCAGCTCATCCCCGCCCTAGCAAGACAGCTCCATTCTGATGAGACAGCTTCTGTTTTATAGCTTCAACCAGAGAAATGCTTTCTACAGTGGAAACTGATTATGTGCTCCCTGGGCCAGAGGGAGCTGATTTGTATATAGAGATTTGTATACGTCTCTACCTTTGGCCCCTGATTGGTCTGTCCTCATGAAAATGAGGACTCAAATCTTCATAGATTGATTGATGCAAAAAGCACTATCCAGATTGGTGGGACTGGAGCTACTCTAATTTGTTGGTGAAGAAGCAAATGAGGATATGGCTGCACAGCTCTGATTGGACAGAGAACGTCTTAGTCCTATTGGTTGAAATATGATTCCAGGAACTACTTTATAAGGTGTGACTCAGATGGCAGGAACACAGTGTAGGCAGGCAGTGCAGGTGGCAGCAGTTCAGTGCAGATTCTTTCTGAAACATGATTTGCATGAGAGGCCCTTGTTTAGCAATGGCTGCTAGGCTCTGCTAATAAATTTGGGCCCAATTAGCCACTAAGAACCACTCTTAATAGGTACATTCACTCTCGGGGTCAACATTGGCTTAAATGTCTCTCTGTACTGGCTTTTTCTCAAGCTGTGGGGAGGAGAAAAGTTTGGATCTGTGAGACTGTCATTCCAGTTGTTAAGCAGAAGAGACAGACCTGTTGTATTCAATCACAAATACTTGCTGAATACTGTGGTAGTGATTAGGATTCTCCACAAATATCCTGGTTCACCTCTCTTTCTGGGCTTGGTATTAAGTTTGAACGTTCCAGTTTCTGGGAAGTGAGGTGTGGCCATGTGACTTGCTGTAGCCAATGAAATGTGAAAGCTCTAAGTGTTAGGGTGTGACTCGCCACATTCCCTTCTTCAGGCATCTACAACCATGGAGACACATGGCAAGATGGCCCCTCTGTGTCTGAGTTCATTTGATGAGGAAAGCCTCTCAGTAAGAAATAAAGTTATTGCTTTCAGTCACAAGATCTGGAAGTTGTTTGTTAGTTATTCTAGCATAATGGGGACTCTGCCAACTGACAGCTGTCCACAATGTAAGCAATATGGTGCTAGGCTTTGAGGACAAGACAAGATGCTGGTCAAAAACTATCCTTCCTCTTCAGAAACTCCTGCCCCAGGGAGAAAGAGAGACAGGAAAACAACTATGAAGTAGACGATAGACCCAGGTAAATAGTAAAATGAGCTTCAGAGGAATCCAAAAATAAAGAAAAAAGTGGTGAGATCTATTTCTTTGCTGTGAAACATGAAGGAAAAAGATGAGAAAAAATATCTTACATATTTAGTTACAATCTGATTTAGTAAACTTACATGATCTATGCTATTCGTAGTGAAGTGATAGAATTGTTTATATGCTAGTGGAAACCTTGATATGCTGGTTGGTATATTTAAGTATTCCTATGAGAAGTCGACTTCCAGGATGGCAAATGAGAGTTGCATTTTGAATCAATTCCAGTAGATAAGTAATAGCTGCCTGGCATTTTATTTGAGAAAGATTATGATGCTGCATTCCAGTTCAGGAGCAGAGTGATGTGATCAATTAGCAATGTCTGGCTTGTGTATAGGAGAGGGGAGTTGCAGCCATATGTTACTATTTGCCAACCTATGCCTAGCTATAGCGGAAAAATTATTTGACAGCTTATCATGACTCCCCACCCTACCCTCCAAAAAAGAATGGAATAGCCAGGAAAACTCACATCTAGAAACTAAGCATATGCTCCTAGAGAATAACAAGAAATATACTATACAATTTCAATGCCCTACCAGACACACACACATAGCAACATAGTTACATAAATAAGGCTAACACACATGAAGAAGAAGAAAAATATACATTATCTTGTTTCTGCTTTCTTAACTCTAATGTGATAAAGACTAGGTTAAGTCACTGTAACAAAAAGACCTCAAAAACAGTGACATCATTTCTCTTTCACAAAATAGTCCATGAGCTCTGCCATCTTTGCTATGGGGCTCAGTCAGGGACGAAGGCAGCTGCTCCAGTGTGCATAGCTGATGATACCTCCTACAGGAAGTCTAGGAAAAGAGACTTTACCTCTAATGAGCAGAGCTCATGACCACTCACATTTCATCGGCCCCCAACTTGGTCTATGATTGCACAAAGATTCAAGGGAATCTGGAAAATGTATTCCCTAGATAGGCAGCCATGGCTCAGCTTCACTTTGGGGTATTCTATTACCCAAAGGAAGAAAAGGAGGATGTATACTCATACACACTGGGAGAAGTCAGCAATCTCCATTGCTGCTATAGGAGAAGAGAGAGACCAATTTATTCCAAAGAATTCAGGAAACCCTTCCTTCAAGAAGGAAGAGAGGGGCCGGCCCGGTGGCTCAGGCGGTTGGAGCTCCATGCTCCTAATGCTGAAGGCTGCCAGTTGGATTCCCACATGAGCCAGTGGGCTCTCAACCAACAGGTTGCCTGTTCTACTCCTCGACTCCTGCAAGGGATGGTGGGCAGCGCCCCCTGCAACTAACAATGGCAACTGGACCTGGAGCTGAGCTGTGCCCTTCACAACTAAGATTGAAAAGACAACAACTTGACTTGGAGAAGGTCCTGGAACTACACACTGTTCCCCAATAAAGTCCTGTTTAAAAAAAAAAAAAAAGGACTGAAATTGGTAGAGAAGAGAAGAGAGAGACTCAAAAATAAGATTTCCTAAAATGTTCACCAATAATATTGACCAATTGGTGAATGTTCACCAATCACTAATAAGATATCAACATCATGTACCTACGGACATTATGTACTGAGAAAGGCAAAACATCACCTTGTATTCTTGCTAAAAATGCATAACATCTATTTAATCATGAGAAAATACTACATAAATCCAAACTGAGGAACTTTTTACAAACTAGCTGACTCTCTTCAAAAGTGTCAAGATTCTAAAAGAAAAACAACTGTGGAACTGGCCCAGATTGGAGGAAATGACACATAACAACTAAACGCAATGTGGGATCCTGGACCAGAAAAAAAAAAAACATTAATGGGAAAGACCAAATTCAAGTGAGATGTAGATTAGTTATTGGTGTTTTAACCAGAGTTAATTTCCTGATTTTGATAACTGTACTATGGACATGAAGATGTTTACTTTAAGGAAAGCTGGGTGAATATTACATGGAGAAAGTAACTTTTCTGTAAGTCTAAAATTATTTCAAAATGAAAAGTTAGAAAAAAGGCTGATGAAGTCCACAGAATCAGAGACCCAGGCACTGTGAAGGACATATACCTTTTGTCCTTTCTGGGCTATTCTAAATATTATTTAATTCTATATTCCTTTATTCACTCCTCAAACCTGCAGCCTGAAGGATTCATTTCCAGTAGAGTTCTGATTATCCTGTTGTTCCGCTTTGGACTCTGCTTTGACTTCCCATTGCCTGGTGGATTAAACCCACGCTCTTTACGACAGCTTACAGGTTCTAATGGTCTAGCTCAAACCATTAGCTTCTCCATTCTCAACTCCTGCCTCTTCCAGACATTCACTCCTCTTCAACCCCACAGAACCTCTCACACATTATAAAATATTCCATTTCTATCCCCATCTCCTGGAATTCACACTTACTGTTCTGCGACTTGGGATGCCTCTTCCAAGTTACTTCCCCCCTTCCTTTCTGGTGAATTCCTATGTTTTCTTAGAAACGCAGCCTAAATATTACTTCCTCTTCAATGCCCTCTATTATTCCTCTTAGAAGTACTGTTTTCTACTAGAACTTGTTTTGGCTTTTTTTGTTTTTTTGTTTTTTAACTCCTATCATTAATACTGTGATTCATCTATTCTTTCATGGTCAGGTATGGTAGTTGGTTCTTGGATAATAAAGACAAAGGACAGAACCTCTGTTTCCATGGAGCTCCTGGTGGGGTAAGTGAAGGTAGAGGTTTAGCCAACGGTCATAGTACAGTGTGATTGGTAGTATAATAAGGGTCAACACAGAGTGCAGTTGACCCTTGAATAATGTGGGTTCAAAATACGTGGATGTTTTTCAATAAATACTGTAAATGTAGTTCCTCTTATGATTTTCTTAATAACATTTTCTTTTCTCTAGTTTACTTTATTGTGAAAATACAGTATGTAATACATATAACATACAAAATATGTGTTAACTGTTTATGTTATTGATAAGTCTTCTGGTGAATAGTAGGCTATTAGTAGTTAAAATTGGGGAGAGTCAAAAGTTATAGGAGGATTTTCTACTGCTTGGGAGGCCGGCACCCCTAGCCTCCATGTTATCAAAGATCAGCTGTAGTTTCTGCTAGTGAGAAGAAGTCAGGAAGCCTCTCAGGGGAGATTATCTATGAGTTGGGTTTTGAAGATGAATAAAGATTCCCAATATTTCCATTGAAAGGTCAGTTCTTCCCACGTTTTACGCTCTCCTTTTTCATCTACTCAACTTCTATCTGATCCATCTAGTTCCATTACCAGTTAAATTCAATTCAAAAACTTTCCTATACAGTCTTTTATAAAAAGCATGAACATTATTGACAAAAGTTGCCTCATTCATGCTTACATACGGGTGGTATCCTCAAAGCTATAAGAAACCGATGACTACTTATCTTGACTCTCATTACCAATAGATTGGAAATTTTATCTACAAAGCAAGTATTACAAATGATCAAAACATTTAGATTTCAAAGAAAATCACAATAAAACACATTCTGCAGTTTTTAAAATAACTACTTAAGGATGATAAAAAAAATTGTCCCTGTTAATGGTGAACCAAAGGTATTTACTAATATTGCTTATGCCCATGGTTCTCAAACTGTGAGTCAAAGCACCCAGGGGTGCTCCAAAGAATCCAAAGACATGACAGAATATTTAAATTTTTTGAGGTAAATACATAGCTACTTGACAACTGTCAGACATTGAGTGAACTGCTAGCTTAAGGGAGTTCACAGTTTCAACATCAAATTGTACTACATTCCTCTTGATGATGCCATATCTTTGCAAAACTGGATATTCAGTGTTTCTGTGATAAAAACTCAGTACTGCATGAAAACCAATGTAGAAGAGGGAATGAGGGGGTAGTGGTCAATCTGATTCCAAGATCTGAGAAGTTATGCAGTGCCAATGGGCACAGAGATTCCAGCAGTAATTGTGGTTTTTAAAGAATTAAATAAAATATTATTTTTTTCTTTCAATGTATGTGTTTTATTTTTCAAACAGCTACTAAGTTGTTAGGACATAAATATTATTAAGGTGTTTGGATTTCTTTCATAAACGAACTATTGGGTATTTCTTTTGGCCCACGAGTGCCATGGAAAAAATTACTGGGAAATTAAGGAAATTGTGAACTAAGAAAGTTTGGGAACCTCAGGCCTATACTGTCATTGAATTGACAGTGGTATTGCTCCTTTTATAACTGCTTCATTTGTACGACACTGAATACCTTGGATTCCACAGACTTTGTGGGTCTTTAAGTATAAAGACAGAAACATAAAGCCTTAACAGAAGTAACTCCTTGTGCAATTAGAGGAAGTTTAAAGGACCTGTTTCATTACTTTGGGCTTCACTGGTGGGTTCTTACAACATAAAGTGTTCCCATTTTACACATTTAGATGCCATTCATGAGCCTTCCCAGGAGGACATTACAATGGATTTGGACTATCTTGCCCTGTCTTTTTGTGACAAAACAAATAGACGTGCCAGTTGGGCAACTAGGTGTGGGGTTGTTTTTTGTGACTGATTATGATACAGTGAAATTTTTTTCTTATTTTTCTTTGCATAAAAAACTTTCCTCATTCATGTTTAAACTTACTACCTTGACCTCATCGGCACTGTGATCACTGTGATTACTCTGATTTTAACCAGATAAAGCCGGCAGCTCTTCTTTGAAACTGCCTCTGCTATGCAATTAAACCGGTCAATTAAGTCATAAGTGAGAGAATCCGGATTGGGGTTAGGGGAGAAAGGGGAGACACTAAATACGTTTATTTCAACAACAGTGAGTTAAGAATATTATCTCTTTTCCTGGAAAAATGGAAATAGGCAAAATTACAACTTCAACAAAATAGTTGACTAATAAAAGTGGCTGGTGCATTCAAAAACCTTTTTTACGAATATACAAATAAAATTTTTAATTGAAGAAAGAGCCTGTTTTCTAACAGAACTTTAATTCTTTCAAAGCAGAAACAAATATTTAATAATATTTCAGAATGCACTAAGTAAACTGGCTAATATAAATAGATTACTTTAGCACCCTGTGTACCTCAGGTGATTTATTTGTTCATTAAGATCATTATTGGCATTTATTCAACACATTTACTGAGAGCACTGCATGCTCGCAAATCTGGAATTTGGGAAAAGGCATGAATCCAAGTGGATTAGCCTCATCTTTCTTGCCCAATAATGAGAATATAGAGAATTACACTGTGGTTACTAACACACTGTCCTCTATAGATCAAAGAAGGGTGTTTTCCCCATGAGACTGAATGACATATGGGTTTGAGCAATGGCAGAAAGACTCTGTTCTTCCTTTGGCTTAGAGGGATCTGTTCAAATATCATAAGAGTGCTTGTCATGAATGTCTACGACTGATAAATTGTGGGATTGTCCAAATGTTCTTTCTTTCTTGGAACCACATCCTGTTTCTGCAGATTGAAGCAGCAAATTAAATGAAGAATTCATTATTTAACATTCTCCAGGCTTTGTTTACATGTGTTCAAATTAGGAGTAATAGATATTTGTGAATAAATGATATTATATAAGAATTATCTTTAGCCCCTTATAAAGTGAATAAAGTAAACTATGTCATCCCAGGTTATGGAGACCTAGAATTGATTTCCTTAAATTAACAACAAAGTTAACATAATGTTCCTTATAATATCAGACAGAAATTACTCTACAAATTCCCAGTTATACCAGTGAAGTTTATTTGGATTATAGCAATAGAAGACCCAACCCTGAATGACTTAAGTTGAAAGGCAATATATTGGCTCACATAGCTGAAAAGTGAATGAGAAAAGCAGGCTACAGCCAAGACATCAAAAGAGAGAAAGGGCAGTGCCACCAGGACCCAGTTGAGTTCCTTCTTTCCTGAATTCCATTTCCTCTGTGCTGCTTTACTTCTCAACAACTGTGCTCTTATGGCAGCAAGATGGTAGCAGCAACTCCAGATATTACATCTTTATAGTTCAGGTCCAGCACAAACAGCAAGTGTCTTCTTCTAGAAGTCTCTCATGCTTCATCAGTGCCAAATGTGTCCATGCCTGAACCAACTACTCTGGCCAGAGGAAGGCAATGTTGTGATGGGCTTTGGCCTAAGTAACATGCTCCATCTCTGTGCCAGGACTGGGCCATGCCCAAAGCCCAGGCTGATGGTGAATGAGTAAATAATGTACAAACAGAGGGAACTAAAGTACAGTTAACCAAGGAAAGAAAAATGGCAGCAGAAAGCCAAATATCCACTTCAGAATAAAACTCATCTTTTCCAAGGAATGGCATGTTACACAAGATATCTTCACAGATTGTGGAGTCCGTGAAGTAAATGTCTTAAAACACCAATCCCACTTCAATTGATCAGGTATTCAGGTATTAAAAGAATAGTGATAGAAAGCAGAGTCCTGGGAAGTGTTTGACAATCAGATCCCTGAAGAGATGATTTGTCACATCTACTGATTTCCATGGTGTAAATGCTCCCACCAATTTCAAGCTACTGACCTGGTGCCACTGACTGTAGATTTGGGGAAAGAGGCAAGCAGTAAGCTCTCACGGGCAGATACAAACCAGGACAAACCGGTATAGGCTGGCTCCAAGATGCCATTGACAGTGAATAATTTTCAGAAGAGTTTTTGCAAGCTTAATATCTTACTTATGCCAGCAAAATCCCTCAAAACTTACCAAATTAAGGCAGACATAAAGATTAGGTGGGTTAGGCAGTTATAAGAGATAGCTTTTTTACCTTGTCAAAAATATACATATTTTTAGCTACTTTTGATGGAAACCATGTAGATCCATCATTTGGTTGGCCATATAGCCACATTAAAATAGCCTCCCTCATTCTAAATAAAATGGTGGAGGAAAACAGCAATTATGTAGCCACAACCCCTTCTGTCCCCATGAGCTGCTGCACAGTCAAGTATTTCTACACACATGTCCCCTGAGATGTCACTTATTCCTCAGGGTGGTCTCCTAGGCTCAAAATTTTCTGGCCACAGAAGACACATCTGTTTGTTGATATTTTTCTAGACTGCTAATTACATGAACCCTATGATTTTCCACTCTGGTGAATGAACAAAAACAAGGTTCACAGTCAACACGGCAACTCAGAACACTGGTGACTTGTTATAAACGAGAAATAACCACAATGGCTGGGACTAAGGTAAAACTCTCACTAAGAGAAAACATCTTAAAGGTGTCGGCTTGCTCTTTGCAGTCAGCTACTAAGACAGCGCACCAAGTGGAAATGGTATGACATGTCCTCGGGTTTATTTTGGAACTAAGAATAAATTCCTCTTTCAAATGTTTCTGGAAAACCAATTTTCCATGGCATGATATGTCCAGATCTTGCCTACCAGAGTTAGGGGTAGGATTGAACTCTGAAAAAAAGCAACTTCCCTCAGATAACTTCCTCTTCTGCCCTGTTTGGACTTGTTTGGGGGATATCTGGGTCATAAATACAAACCAGTCAACAATGACTGGCAAAAAGAATGCACAGTTGGGAGAAAGAAAAAAAAACTTCAAGATAACTTGTCCCCCTTCTTTCAACAAAGATGCATACAGTTTGGGGTGTTGTCCAAGTTTAATACCATCATTCCAAATATGTGCCTTTGCATTTCAAATCCCACAGCACCAAAATACTGGAAAATAATCCAATTCTTCCCCCAAAGGTTTAAGAAGTCACACAACTTGCAGTAGCTAAACTGTACTCAAAGGATGATGGAAGTATCCTCACTGTCACAACTGCATGAGGTAGGTTCTATTGTCTTCATTTTATATTTAAAGAAACTGTGGCTCTTTCTTCTCCTTCCCTAAGTCATAAAAGGAATAAAGTCATCCCAGAAAGCTCTACCTGACCTGCAGTTTTTATTTTAAAACACGGAACGAGAAAACTGTTCTCTGAGAGCCCCGGAAGAGAAATTACTTATCAGTAGTTGCCTAATTGTTATACTAATGATCAAAGTTTAACAAAAGTAAACTCTTTAGTTTTTTTAATGTAGTGGACTTTTCAAGAATTAAAACTAAACACAGCAGCATTAGCCTCACAGTTAGAGAATATTATTTCTTTGAACTCCAGCCGAAATACAAGATTTACATTGCCTTATACTTTATTTGTTTATAATATTTTTATATGTAAAATGAGGATTCTTTAGTGGCTTTTCACCACTATGTAGAATTTTGTACCTATTCTTGCGTGGCAGCATGCCTGTGCTAGTCAGCAGGTTTTATTTCTACACACATATTTCTACATGTGTGTAGAAATACTTGACTGTGCAGCAGCTCATGGGGACAGAAGAGGTTGTGGCTACATAATTGCTGTTTTCCTCCACCATTTTATTTAGAATGAGGGAGGCTATTTTAATGTGGCTATAGGGCCAACCAAATGACGGATCTACATGGTTTCCATCAAAAGTAGCTAAAAATATGTATATTCATTTTATTTCACTATCTCTTTTGTATCTTCAGATATTTGGTTAGCTGGGCCAAAACTGCAGAGGATAGTTCAAACTGCATGACCCAAGTGTTTTTGCTTAGCAACATTATAAACCTGAAAGGCAATACTGTCAATCTCACTAAAATGGATGTGCAAAAATGAATACTGAAACGCTTATGTGCTTTCATCTAGTCAATTTAATGAAAATATGCTTACGTTTTAAAGTGTTCACAGAAGCAAAACCTTTTTTTTTAATTTTGAGAATTGGATATTGTAAAATAAAGTAAACATTTTAAGAACTACTTATCGATTAATTATAGTCTAGTATGAAGCGATATTATATCATTCTACTTTTCTCAGTCAGAAAACCAATTAATTTACCCTAAATGTTTTCACTTGCTAATTTGCTCCCTAGAAGATTTAATGTATCTGAAATATACTCTTGTATATATTCCAAAATTATCTCAAACACACAAAGTTTCAATAAAATTTCATTCAGAAGAGGTCTTTTGTAGAGAGCCAGTATTTTCTATGCTAGAGGGAAGGCAGTATATTTTGTGGAATTTAAAGTCCCAACTAATGTAAAAGATTAATACTAATCATTTGAATCTGGTCTTGGTTCATCTTTTTCAAACCACGAGAGCTCCTCCTGACACACACCATCCACAGACACATTTACACAATAGTTACATTTACAGAATTTAAAAGTCAAAAGAAGTTCAGAGAAAGAATGGAAAGGTAATAAGGAAGTAACCAAATGGAATGAATCCAAATTTAAGTGTTCCCATCAACTCTCATGAATTCAAGAACACAATGGTCCAGTCTTGGATGAATACAGGATGGAAAACAAGCCAAAGTTCCATGCACAAAATAATAATAATTATTATCTTACAAAAATACAAGAACCCATATGTGAAAATTTTGAATAACCTAGTGAGAGGTTTTGAATTTGATCTCACTACATTGGGAAGTTAGAAGTCATCTGAAAATGAAAAAGGATTATGATCGCCATATACATAAAAGTCTTTCATTCATACAGTCTATTTCCTCTTCAAGCATTCTATGAGTTGTATACAAACCAGCTTTAGGCAGAGCTTAGCACTCATTCATACTTTTAATATATATTTGGGAACCTAGTATCACACATACACACTGGCAGGCTCTGGGCAGATAGAGGGAATACGGGGAGAATTAAGTGGTCCCTGATAAGGAATGCAAGGGCAGATAGACTAATAATCATCACATAACGTGATAATTTACTATTCAATGAAAAATGAGAGAACAAAAGAAAATAGTTAACTGTCTCTTGGAAGAAGAGATGACTCCATAGAAAAAATGAACTGAGTTGTACAAGGATGAGGATACATTAGAGGGGGAATAAAAATTATTGCCCTGGGGTCATCCCTTGAGTGAAGAGCAGAAGGAACTTAATGGCCGCAGGAAATACGGAACTCTGCCTTTATGTTCTAGTCAAGGGCAAATGTAGTGCTGAGAAATGGTGGTGACAAATAGATTTGTAGATGTGAAAGGAGAGCGATGGCTTGGGATTTGGATGACAGGGTTATGGACTGTGGGGTCAGGCAATACAAGTCCAGACAAAGTTGAGAATGACAGTCTTCTTTTGCTTTTAGTAAAGAAGTAAACTGAGTAAATTTAGTAAATTAGTAAACTGAGACATAGACTGCATTGGCAATTTGAGCTTGGTAAGAATACAGAGACTTTCCTCAGCCCTTACTCACTGTGCCTTCAGATCTTTGGCATCAGTCAAATATTGGGGATGAACATTCCCCATTATAAAATCTTTGTAATGATTTTGTGAGCTATAAGAAAAAAAGAAATGAAAAGAGACACTTCACACAATGTCCAAAATGACAATGAAGTCTCGTTAAAAGTTGTCGAATCTCCATAAATTTGGTTTTAAAATTTTGCCTTCATCATCTCACAAGCTTCTGTCAAATTGTAAAGTACCGTAATATGACGCAATAACTCCACTTCTGAGTGGGTGTTCAGTGTTTATGTCAACATTAATTATTAGAATAAAACATTCAATACAACCAATACACAGAACAAATGAGAAATGTTCTAATAAATTATGGCTAACCATCTGATCAAATGGTATGCTGTCATTTGAAAATTGTCTTACATTTAAAGATATGAGAAATTGTCCATAATGTAAAGAAAATAAAGTTTATGAGCTATAAATACTTTTTCATCCCACTTTTGTAATATCAAAAAGAAAATTGGAAAACAATAATCCAGTGGTCAATAGTGATTCTCTCTAATAATGCAAGTATGGGTGAATTTTATTTTTTTATTTATACTTTTCATCATTTTCTAAATTTTCTGCAATAAACATTTATTCAGTTGATAATCAGAGAAATACTTTAAAATTTTAATTAACTGAATAATAAAAATTAACTGTAAAAAATTAAGAAAAATGTATATACTCAGAGACAAAGTTCATTTTCTGTACTTTTGTATTCCTCAACACCAGGTTTTGCCAATAGCATTGTTTAGGGCATGGTGTGTGTTATTAGGAGGAAGAGCTTCCTTTCTCCCCCATGTGCTGAGGAAACTCAGTATGTTTGTGATTGACAATGATGATAATGAAGATGAGATGCATGACGTCCAACCAATGTACCCAGAGTCATGGGGAACCATTACAATCAGACCAAGCAACATGAATTCCATGTACAAACTGAACTTAAACTTCTTTTGAATGTTCCATTTAATGGACATAAACACTCTTGCAAACTCAGGCAATGGCCTCAGCCTGCAATGGCAAAACTGCTTCAGTAGCTTCTAGGGAACACCACAAGGGCATTCT